>NC_139998.1:15595927-16248427 GCF_964263955.1 Coregonus lavaretus
TCTCTATTCAACCAGCAACACGTGTGTTATGGTTCTTTTGTAATCTTCCCAGACTGTTCCATGTTATTATTAGATATACCAGATGAGTCAACACCTGATGGGTATGGATGGAAAATGAGAGAGGTATAATTGTTTAAGTAATCTAGTTAATCTCTACTATACCCAGCTCCTGCTCTCATGTACCATCTGTTACTGCTGGAGACCTCCGAGGCCCTAACCTAACCACACATACTGTAGGGAAGCTGGTGCCCTTACCCACTGTGTGTGTGTGTGTGTGTGTGTGTGTGTGTGTGTGTGTGTGTGTGTGTGTGTGTGTGTGTGTGTGTGTGTGTGTGTGTGTGTGTGTGTGTGTGTGTGTGTGTGTGTGTGTGTGTGTGTGTGTGCGCGTGTGCGCGTGCGTGCGTGCGTGCGTGCGTGCAGGTGTTTGCAGTGGGAATCAACAATGAGTTGACGACAATGAGCCCATCAACCCTTGAAACCCCAAGACTATTTGTTTCAAAGTCAATAGGAGAGCATCTTAAACACAGCTGCAGTAAGAAAGGTCTCTGTGAGACAGGACTGCCACCTTATTCCCACCTTCTCAATTCAACTTGTGGAGAACACATAGTTAAGCTTTTCATGTTTGCAATGCTTTTTGTCCGTTTGACAAAGATAATGTCAATAGACAGCGTTTTTCTTTGTTCCCAACAGGGAGGGGTGCATGAATCATACATTAAACATGATTCGAATGAGTGCCTCACTCAGAGACAACAGTTCTCTCTGGGCAATTTGCAGAAAGTGTCAACACTGGGTGTCACTCAACTTGAACTGAGGTTTAGAAATAAATGTGCTTTTAATGCAAATATCTCTCTCTACTGTATGCTGTATGATCATGATTACAGTTGACGTGTAGACAACTAAGTTATCAATCCATGTGTGTCTTTGAATGTTTCTGAAGCATTGACTTCAATTCACGTAGTTCAATATATGTATTGGTCTTTAGAGACACTAAATGTATTACCTCCCAGGGGATTGGCTGCCAGTCATTCCATCTGTCTCTGTCTCTCGTTCTGTCTGTCTCAAACTGACATCTGTCTGAGAGAACATATTGAGGACACATTGAAGTATGAAGTTTGAAGGCCATACAAAGTTTTCACTCAGACAATAAAGTGTAAGGAGACCTTGTGAAGTAGCCATCAGGGCAATCAGTTCATTAGGGCACACAACAGAAAATGTTTTTAAAGTTTTGCAACGGACAAGGAAAATGTGTGTTTCTTATTGGACAGGTCCAGGTAGTCTCTCCCTGTTTGAGTCAGTTTTCTTCCAGTTGGTATCTAATGAACACTACCCATTGGACTGTACTGCATTTCAATAAAAGTTTGAGATGATGCACATTTGGTTTGTACATGCAGGTGGACGTCTTAAGGATGTTTTTACTCCCTCTGGACCAACATTCCAAATTGCCAGGAGTCAGGAGGGCCTTCTTGTGCAGAATTACACCGTGAGGGACACAACCTGCCCTCAGAGAGTCCTTGCATTCTGTTTCAAGGCCCCTCGGAGCAACAATGCTTTTGTTCTTATGTGTGGGTTGCAAAGGAAGGGAGGGAAAAAGCTTGGGCTCTGGTATAGTATCAGTAAGCAGCTGTTGCATGAGTGACAAACTCAAGGGCTACCGATATGAACATGGGAAAATCCTAGGGAAGCAGGGGGTGAAGTCAAAGCAGCAGATGAGCCTCTCCACTCAAAAATGTGCTGTTGTGTTCTTCTACAAGTGTGAGAAAGAAAGGAAAACCTATAGTAAGTATCCTCTGGACGGACAAGGGAATATTTCCTGTCCTTGTCAAGCTGTGTCCCAGATCTTCCTCTCCTCTTTTCTCCTCTCCCAAGTTTTGATGAGTCATTGAAAGGTTGTTGGTGGAGTTCAAAAGGCAGGGTCAAGCATGTGAGAGAGGAGGGAAGAAGGAGGGAGGGTAAAGAAAGGTACATGAATAGCAGACTGGCTCTTCTCTGTTGTCAGAGGGATGGTTTGGTTGGCTGGTGCTCTACAGACATCCTTATTGTCTGTCCCATGCAGGTAGAACAACACCAACTATGTTCTCTCTGTGGAGACACCCATACGTCCTTCAACGCGCTGTCAGCAACCTGTTTGATAGATTGTGGCTGAATATAACAAGGTTGCTTTGAGTTATTAATGATGCTTTAACTTGTGTTAACTAAACTTTTCAAGAGCTGTTTCTTTGACTGATTTTCTTGCTTTGAAAATGTATGGGAAGAAACTAGGCTGAAGTTGGTGTTTTGAAGATTTGTTGCATGACAACCAAGAATAGGCCTACAGTTATGTGTGGTTCGTTTCTCTTTGTCCGTATCTTGATTGTGTCTGTTCCCAAGCTTTTTGTGCCACCTGGAAATATTGTAATATCGGTCAAATGAGACAAGGTCCAGACTAATGCAACTTTATAACCAGTTGTAACCACCCCCACATAGCATATGAGAAGGTCTGAAGCATGTACCTCTGTCAGCAGCATCGATTCATCTCTTTAACAGGGAGGGTATTCACCTTGCCCCAAGACGTCGAGAGATGACAAATAAACGTTGTTCTTTTGCTCTTGCCCTTGTATGTGGACATAATGAGATAAGAAAGAATTTTCGGGAGGACATCTTTGCATAAAGAATGTCTGAGGGAGTCTACAGCCCTGGTCATTGGTGCCAAAGTTGCATTGTAACATTAGTAATAGAATGGTGAGGATAAAGCAAGATTCTGAGAACATCCCACAGGTGCTTGAGCTTCCAGGGACAACCCCTTGGTTTCTAAAACACGTCAGAGTATGGAAAGGGATTGAGAATGTAGTCTGTAGCATTTGCTTATCAATCCATTATTACACATACTTATTTTCACTAAATAGTCACATGACTGGTGTGTATATTCTACAGGAGCTGGCTCTGTAGATATCCCTCTGGTCCTCTCTCAGTGTGTGGTTTGGAATAACTTTTAATCATTTATCCATTGCTCTGACCTATAAACGCAGGTCTCCTTTGCTGTGATGTTATGCCATTCCATCTTTGAGAAATGCGGTCGAAAATATAATCAAATCAAATGAATCTGTTTGGCTGAATCAAACATGGATGTATGTGTTCCTAATCTGGTGTGTGACGTTTGAAGTAGAATATGTGGATTGTGTGAAATGCACAGTGTTGGGTGGTTATGCAGACTGAGTTATGGCTAGCTGGCTTTCTGATTCTGTCTGTTATTGTCTAGATAGCCTAACAACTGTACTGTGTCTGTATTCTACGATTAGACGAGATACAGGACATTATTATCACACAGTTGTATTGGCACTTCTTTGTTGATATCAGCAATAACATTAATGATCTGTAAATAAGTCTAATCAGTGAAGCATTGCATACAGCCGGGTATTGTGGTATGGATGGATTTAAGTTATTTCTCTTTTGTTATTGTTTTACTTAGACATCTGCAGTTGTTCAACCACAACAAAATAACTGAGGACAAGCTCAGTAATGAGCTTTGATCATGTGTTATAAGAAAATTATAAGCATGCATAAGATGTTTTGAACTGAAACATGTAGTGAATATAAATGATAGCATATTTTGTAGCAAGTGATCTCTCATGACCTCCTAACATGGTTGTTACTACATGGTAGTAGTAATGTAGTATTTTTTGTTACTTGTGTGTGACAAGCTAAGGAGACTTGGGAGTTATAACAGATGTTCAAGCTCAGGTTAATGCAGGAAATAGTTTGCATTACTTTAAGTGTCAACAAAATAACTCGCCTGATAAGGTTCTGCTTTATGTTCCATAGATGATATTTTAGAGATGACAATGTCAGGGGAGTTCCTAGTGTTAAAACATCTTAATGAACTATTGGAATGACCTTATATAAGTAAGAGTGAATGGTGTGTGTGTTACACCAGTACATTCCTTTGCAGTTAACTGTTTTTGGAGTTAGCCAGTGAGGCAGTTAGTGAATGGTGAACAAATGTAAACACAGAGTGGGGCAGAGTGGTTGAACCTCCTATCAATTGGATTTACAGTGTATGCACATGGTTTTTGTCATTCAACATTTCTGACCCTGTCATGGTTGATTTATGGTCATCTTTTTTACATCAACAATATGTTCTATTTATTTGGCCATTTTGGGGGAATATTTTCTCATCTTTTCAGTTATCACATGTAACACAACACTTTTTTGGTTTCAATTGCTGTTTTTATAACAACATAAACAGTAAAAATGTTCACACCAGGCCAAAAGTATGGAATAAGAGAACAAAAGCTTTTCTATAAATAACATTAGTATATATCTTAATTTAGGAAATGAAATAGTGAACTTTATTAATGTATTATGTTATAAATAATTAAATGGTTTAATTTATTTATATTCAATCAACCGATTCTATAAACACAATTAACAAGGTTATCAATAACATTTACACAGTCTTTTAAAAATAATTTCAAAGACGAAACATAATAAAAGGACAAATATAATATATATTATTCGTACATACAGTCTGAAATGATATAACGGCATTCAAACCAAGAACCTACAGAGTGGATTTGCCACTTTCTAACTTTTTGCCCTCTAATATGGTATGTGAGAAAAATCTAGTTACGTGTTCCATTTATTCGATTGTTTAATTGTAAGTGAAAAACAAAATGTGTTTTAGTTTTTTCATTCATGTTAATTATCTAGTTAGAAAGATGTTATTTTTCATTGCAGAACTGCACTAATTACAGCTTGCAGCTGTTGCACATAGCTGCAGGTGTGTTAGAATTATCTATAGGTAACCACATTTCATATGTTTTTCAAAACATGCTTCTATCACATGCCATAATTGGTGTTATCTATAAATCAGCCAACTTTTACACAACCTAGTTTAGTAACATTGTGGAAATGCCTTATTTTCAGAATATCTTTTTTAACCTGTTTGATAATTATTTTGTAGTAGTTTCAAATATAGTTCCATGTAAAAGCCCAATGAACACATTATGATTGTTTCATTTATGTATAATTTATCTGTTAACATGCTCACAGGGAAGATAAACAATATCAGAAATATGTTATAAACTTATCAACATTTATGAATTTGAAAGTACAACATATGTTTGTTGGTATAGAAATTCTAGATGGTTTTCAGTTCAAATATGTAAATGTTCTGAATTGTGAATGTAAAAAGGTGGAGCATTGAAACTTTAAACTCATAAGGTTCCTCACTGATAAAAATGCCCCTGTCTGTTTGTTTGACACATTTTAAAAGCATCTTAATTCTTGTTTTGGTCATCAACCCACTTGTGCTTTTGGTATGCAGCCTAGCCCAAATGCTAGCATTATCTTCCCATTATTTTAAAACCTTATGTAGGGCTGTATCATGCCCCTTTGAGTGAGTGAACTTTGAGTGAGACAAACCATTGCATTCACACTATGAGGTGAGATATCTTTTTTAACCTTTTCAACTCAGAATAAAGTTCGAAACAAATGTTGCAATTGCCTTGTGTGTGTGTGTGTGTGTGTGTGTGTCCCATTGGATATCATGTTAATTGCATGCATCCGGGAAATAACATGCGCCTCCGCCCAATTCTGCGTTTGACGCTCAGCGCCTGTGATGACGTCATTACTCCGCGAAAATACAGCATGGTTCGTTCATACTTCTTTCATACTTCCATAACTCGATAAAGCTGCAGCAAAACTTTTGTCTTTGTTGGAATATAACAAATGGACTCATTTGGCTGTCTTTATTTTTCCCTTTGTTAAACTTTTGCTGTCCAAGAAATGTATATTAAGAAGTAATTTCTGATGGCAGTGTGTGTGTGTGTCATTTGGCAGTGACAGGTGCATGAGCAAGTCATGAGATGCAAGCAATCAGAACATGAACCGCCTTAAATAAATCACCGTTATGAAAGCAGAAAATATGAGAAATAAGTTGAAATATGCATTTTATTGGGCATTATAACAAACCAAATGCACTTTGCCATCCGAGGACATGGTTGAGACGCATGGCCATCAAGGCGCATCTGTCCCGTCTGGTGAGGTGGAAACTTCTATCGGACATGATTGTGTGCATGTTGGCTCAATGTTAGTCTATTTCTGCGTAGTTTTATGCATCCTATGTGAACCTTCAAGATTAGTCATAATGGCGCGGATGGGTTTGCACTATGTAGAATTTTGATTGCTTATTCTGTTTCGCTGAGGGAATTAATTTATCACAGAGTGATTCGTTGAAATGCGTCAGGGACTGGAGGAACAGGTGGGAACCCCCTATACACTGCTGCCACACAACGAGCAACTTGCTGGATGTGTAGGCTGGTAGGCTAAAGCCTATACTATCCTTCATTGAAAGACTTCCCGTATTGTCTTTGATGACTACACAAACATTGTCTTTCTTATTTTGCTCTTGCCCTTGTTTTTGGACGTAACGAGATAAGAGCACGTTTAAAGAATTTGCGGCAGGACATCTTTGCATAAAGAATGTCTGAGGAAGTCTACAGCCCTGGTCATTGGTGCCAAAGTTGCATTGTAACATTAGTAATAGAAGGATGAGAATAAAGCAAGATTCTGAGAACATCCCACTGGTGCTTGAGCTTCCAGGGACAATCCTCATGAATTTAATAACTTATGGAAAGGGATTGAGAATGTAGTCTGTCATTTGATTATCAATTCATTATTACACATAGTTATTTTCACTAAATAGTCATTTTACTGGTGTGTATATTCTGCAAGAGCTGGCTCTCTATATATCCCTCCTGTCCTCTCTCCATGTGTGTGGTTTGGTATAGCTTTTACTCCTTTATCCATTGCTTTATCCTATAAGCGCAGGTCATCTTTGCTATGATATAAAATGTTATCATGGAACCAATTAAGAAACAGTAGCAGCCGATGCTATATTACTCTCATTGTTGCGTAATAAACAAGTTATAGCAATTTTGATCAATATTGTAGTAACGTTTAGAACTTCTTTATAATCGTTTTTTTTGTTCAAACTTTAAAACTTGTGTGATGTGGAGGTTTCATCCATTTGGAAAGTGTTGCTTTCCAATGTTTTGATTGCTTGATTGTTGGATATCATTTTACGATTTCCCTCTATGCTATGGGTACAAAAACATTCGCTAATCGTGTGAATTGATAATTGATTATTACAGGAGTTGGACAGCCCTGGTGCTCCGAAGTTAGCCTATGCAATAGAAGTCTGCCCAGTAACAATCGGCAAGCCTCGGTCGCGCGCAGAAGACCTATTGGCTATATGCAAATTGTGACAAGGGGAGGAAACAATCTCGAGACAAAAAATGCTCTAAAGAATCATTTCCTAGTTCTCTTACAAGTAGAAGAACAAAAGTGTTGCCATTCACACCAATAGAGAGACCCACTCGAATGGAATTTAACAACTTTGATCGCAGCGGTAGACTGCCCCCTCTGCATTTGAAACACAATCAATGCAGGATAGTCTAGTTGGCTCATCTTTGGGGGTAGCTTATTATTAGAGACAAGCTTAAGTTTTTTTTGACAAACTATATCAGATCTGCTTAGTGCTCCTCCAAGATTACATATACCTATTTAACTGATCTTTATCAAGGCAAGATTATGGTTGCCTATAATTAATTCTGACATGGGTCCTATATGCATCTCTTTCTGCATATGAGTGTTAGGATTACAACCTCAAAAATATGGATGATATTTATATATTAATACATACAGTTGTCCAATACAGAGCATAGGCTGTCATCGTGGTGTTCTCTATAAAATAAGTTTGCCTCAACAACTTTTCTATGGTGCAATGCATTTCCTAGAACGCTATCTCATTCAGCCAAAAGCGTACTGCTACTGCTGCTACATAAAATATACTGTATATGGTATACCTGTGTGTGTGTGTGTGTGTGTGTGTGTGTGTGTGTGTGTGTGTGTGTGTGTGTTTGGGCGCGCGTGCGTGCGTACGTGTGTGTGTCGGCGAGGGAGGGAGGGGGCGACTAGAAGTTCATTAAGTTCATCAGAAAAAAGAGAAAGCAAATCAACAAGGATTAGTTTTGCTTTTAATAAACTGAAATACAGAAATAATATTAGCCTAATGCATGTTTATAAAGTTGTAAAATTGGAACCATTGCTACATCCCCTCTGAAAGCAGAGAAACTGTACCCCTGACGAGCTTTTACAAACACTTGCTGGACGTATTTATGAATACATGAAAATTGTATAAATAATACATTGATATGAATATAGACTATTATCCAAGTGAATTGTCTCTATTTCTAAATACGCATGAGTGGGGGTGGGGTTTTGATTGTGGTCATATAGCTTTTTATCATGATAAAATAAAATGAATATAAAGTATATAGTTGTGAAGTAAAAGTGTAGCCTAGGGAAAATAGTAACAAATGTTTGATGAGAGCATGTAGCGTCTGGGCAACTGCTCTACATAATGAGATTTGCGGCTTGCGTCATGGTCAGTAAAGGCAGGCTTCAAACGTACCCAGCCAGAAGAAAGTAGAAGTGAACTGTGGGGGAGAGGAAAAAGTTCGCAAGGAGAGGCAGGACAACTCTTGGGAGCCCTGCAGTCTCACTTTTATGCCTCCAAAATACTTTCTTTCCAGTTTATTTGCATCTAGCAATATTGTTATAGTATTTTCACAAGAATAACCTAACTTTTTAAAAACTGAAACGACCATGGAGCTGCTTTGCCTCGAAATGGACACCATCATAAGAGCTCGTCCTGATCCGAATCTTCTGTGTGATGACAGGGTATTACAAAGCCTGTTGACCATTGAAGAACGTTTTCTTCCACAATGTTCTTATTTCAAGTGCGTTCAGAAAGATATTCAGCCATTTATGAGGAGGATGGTTGCGACTTGGATGCTGGAGGTTTGTACCGAAACACTTAAACTCTGTAGGCTATTTCCGTGCCTACGACTCATCTCAAAACACAAAAATCTGACTTTTCATTGTCACTTTGTCAGGTTTGCATGGTGTGAGAAAGAGGGTTGCATATCACATTGCCGAATAGACAATCCTGATGGCATATAATCAGCTACTCGTATTTATATGATTTTATTATCTGTAGCATATTTGAACCAGGTCACCGACGATTATGTCTGAGATACATAGACATGTGGTTACAGTGGTGTATATCACCAGATAAAGCTTTTCTTTGCATATGTCTGATCTAGGAAAGGTGCCCAGGATTATTTTGTTATGTTTAAGATTGCCTAAATATTTCCATGCACACGTATGCAGTTAATCCTTGCCCTATTCTAGCCTATATTCTAACGCCATGTTGGTTTTTATAGGAACTGTTGCAGTTTTTCTGACGATTTTACAGTGTCATAAACGCTATAACAGCAGTTGAAACGTGTCAGAAATGAAAGAGCAGTGTCTAAACTACATAGTCATCATTGAAATATTTAGCAAACATGTTCTATTTATTTTTTAAATATCGGATGGCGGAAGGGGCGCGGGCCTATCTGTCCGTCTGGTCTCCACATTGAAATCCGTCACCCAGGAATTAAGTTAGATTTTTTGTACTTTGTTTGACATAATCAGTTGGGAAGGGTCTAAAAAGAAACTCGACCGTCTGAGCTTTATTTTCATGTAAGAGTTATTTGACTAGGATTCATGAAAGATTTTATATTAATTTTGGAAAAAATATTTCGATCTGGCGGTGACGCACTCGAGAGCAACCACATGCTACTTCGTATTATATTTGACAATTATTTCGCATTTAACTTCAAATGGCATGTTTATCAATTGTCGGGTCTGATGTGAAAGACATTGGTGTTCATTACGATGCGAAAATGGTAGATGTAGACAATTTATTAATATTTTTAAATATTTTATGAAAATATGACGAAGGAAAAAAAGAGTTTCCGTATAGGCTACTGTGGTGCTTGGGTATTTTTTGGCTGGGGTGATTGTGACTTGAATTCATTTCTTACTGATTGAACTGAAGGAATGCGAGTGTATTGACAGCCTGTTGACAGACCTTTTTCAAACATGGAAAATAATAAATTTAGAATGTATTGATGATGTCGCAACAAACAACTCTGGGCTGGGCTCAATTCTTGGCCAGGTCCCAAAGGGTTTCAAAGAATGGATATGCATATCTGGCTATTACATTATTTCCTTGATTTCGTTATCATTTTAATGTTTCACATGTATTTAACACATTTTAGGTAATTGAAATAACTGGAATTTGATGATGCCAAATGCTGCACATTGTCACAAGTCGCCTCTCTCTCTAGGTTTGTGAAGAACAGAAGTGTGAGGAAGAAGTTTTTCCCTTGGCGATGAACTACTTGGACAGATTTTTAGCCGTGGTTCCAACCAGAAAGTGTAATCTGCAACTTCTTGGAGCAGTTTGCATGTTCCTTGCATCCAAACTGAAAGAAACTCGTCCATTAACTGCAGAGAAACTCTGCATCTACACAGATAACTCAATCAGACCACAGGAGTTGCTGGTAAGCAGTTGGTTTCTGCCAATAAAATTATTCAATTTCAGATTGTTATTATGACGTTGTCAACATGTATATGAAACTCATAGCTAATTGTTAATGTAATCAATGCTTATGCTACGAGCCATACCTCAAAAGCCACCTACATATATATTTGTAATATTTATTCCTATTATTTTGTAGGAAAAATATTTTTGGCCTATTTACATGCAGAATCTAATTCATGGAGATCATCAGCAAACCTAGATTCATCAGCAAACCTAGATTCCATGTAAATCAATTGTTTATCTGACCATTTTTGGGCCCATCACTGTAGGACCCAGAGTGCTTTGTCCCCCAAGAGCTCTGTAATATTGGACTGTACAGTAGGTTTTTGTACAGTGGTCTCCATCGCCATCTAGTGGCAAGAATTTGCAGTAGATCGAGGTCAGTGTTGAACTGAAGCCAAGGTTTGGATCCAAGGAGTGAGTGATCTTTAGAGGCTGTAGTCTACAGAGAGGAAGTCTCACATTTTGATGGTCCTGGCAAACACAGTTTTGTCTTTGACCTCAAAAGTTTGCTTCACTCAAGGTTTAACCTAGATGTCCTCACAGAATGGACAATGTTACTGTTTTTTGTAGATCCTGCTTGAAAAAGCACATTTTCTAACGTGGGAGAATAAAGATGTTTATTACATGCATACAATACTTTTTACATTACAATTCGGCATCAGATTTGTTCACTGATTAGATGACTTGGCTGAAGGTGCTCACAACAAGGTTTCACTTGCCTTGGTTAGGGTTATTTCTGCAGTCCTTGGTACCCTAAAGTTAGAGCCCTTGGCAAGGTCATAGGGTCATGGTGGATCAGACGTACCAGTTGTTAGATAGTTCACCCCCAAGTGGTGTAGGTGAACATTTAAATAGTCTGTTTTTCACATCAGAAAAGTATTTCCTCTGCGACGCTACATAAACATAATTTAATAAACAACAGTGAATCCCACTCATGTTGTGAAATAAGTCACATATGATTCAGCCGTGGAGACTGAGAGCTCGGGGCCTGCCTGGGCCTGGCCTGGCTCCTCGGTTGATTGCTGCAGCCAGCGGCAATGTTAATTTAGATGGGGTGCTGCTGATCCCAATGCTTTGTTACTAAGTAGGTATGGGCTGGAGAGGCCAGCCACTCCCTGTGATGACAGCTCCTGGACCAGTTTATTGGCTAGGTGAGACAACCTCAGCAACTATCTCAAATCAAATCAAATCAAATGTTATTTGTCACATACACGTGTTTAGCAGATGTGTAGCGAAATGTTTGTGCTTCTAGCTCCGACAGTGCAGTCATATCTAACAATTTCACAACATATACCCAATACACACAAAAAAGTAAGGAATGGGATTTAAGAATATATACATATATGGACAAGCAATGACAGAGTGGCATGGACTAAGATACAGTAGATATTATAGAATAGAATGCAGTATATACATATGAGATGAGTAGTGCAAGATATATAAACATTATTAAAGTGACTAGTGTTCAATTTCTTAAAGTGGCCAGTGATTTCAATAGGCAGCAGCAGCCTCTAATGTGCTAGTGATGGCTATTTAACAGTCTGATGGCCTTGAGATAGAAGCTGTTTTTCATTCTCTCGGTCCCAGCTTTGATGCACCTGTACTGACCTCGCCTTCTGGATGATAGCGGGGTGAACAGGCAGTGGCTCGGGTGGTTGATGTCCTTGATGATCTTTTTGACCTTCCTGTGACATCGGGTGCTGTATGTGTCTTGGAGGACGGGTAGTTTGACCCCGGTAATGCGTTCGGCAGACCGCACCACCCTCTGGAGAGAGCCCTGCGGTTGTGGGCGGTGCAGTTGCCGTACCAGGCGGTGATACAGCCCGACAGGATGCTCTCAATTGTGCATTGGTTAACATTGTATTACATGCTGACAGAAGCAGGATCAACATCAGGTGAAGCACTACCTTTAGCTGGGAACCGGGCTGGACTGGGCAGGGCTGTATCCACCAATACTCATGTTGTTTAGGCCTGGGTGAGAGGAGAAGTGGTGCACCCTGTCCTTGAGATGGTTTCATGAGGCCTGCCTGGGTGTGTTCACAGCCAGCTTCTCTATAAGGCAGTCTTTTGGCTCACAAATAGGCACAGGAAACAGGAGATCAGCTGCTCAGCCCATGTGATAGTGTTTTGTCCCCATCTTTGGTAACAATTTCTTGTAAAATAAACCACAATGTCACCCAGAAGGTGTGACCGGAAGCACTTGCAGAAGGAAGTGGGTGCCTGCATGGAGGGTGTGTTGCAAAGTTATCTCTCTCTCTCTGTCTCTCTCTCTCTCTCTCTCTCTCTCTCTCTCTCTCTCTCTCTGTCTGTCTGTCTGTCTGTCTGTCTATCTCTGTCTGTCTGTCTGTCTGTCTGTCTGTCGGTCTGTCTGTCGGTCTGTCGGTCTGTCTGATAGACAGGGAAACACTGTGGAGTGAGGACAAGAGTTAGGTCATAGTCAGGGCCATCTATCTATACAATTCCTAATTGATTCCTTGAATTCTAACCGCAGAATCAAATCTGTGGTATTGTTAAGAAGTGACACACTGAACCTTAGCAGTTTGCAATCGTTCTATGTAAATTGATAGGGAAACACAACACCCTGTGAAACTGAAGTGGGGATATCATAGGGATGTATCATCTGGATGTTAAGTGCCGCTTGCGCCATCCAGTGTGTGGTCCCCTTTCAGAGGAGAGGAGAGATACAGTTCACCTGAGATTGGGAATAAAATGTAGTCATCGGTCCAGAGTTACCGTGTCATGGAGCTCTGAGAGCAGTTAATGGCTGCCACATTGGACCGGTGTCATCTCATGACTAAGAACCATGTGGCTCTCTGAAGGGGAAATCACTAGCTCCCAGTCACAAGGACAGTCCGAACCACACAATTCCTCCCAAATTAGTCACCAGCTCATTCCGTTACTCACCCTTTCTTCTCTAAGAAACGAGGGCAACCATACAACTCAAACATAAGCTCCCCCCCCCCCCCCCCCCCCAAGAAAAATAAAACCATGTAAGTTAAGCTAGGCCTAAATGTAATTATACTTATAGACATTGGGAAAGGGCAGTTGAGGCTACAGCGCACAGTTGAACAAGTTAAAGTTGATTAGGTCTGGTGAATCTGTCGTTTATAGTTAAGCTAATTATTTTATTCAAAGCCTCTCCTTTTATGCTGTTCATGTCAAACATTAGGTATACAGTTGTTTTGTCTGTGTGCCAGGTGAGCTGTAAATCGTTGTAAATTAGCTCAGTTTGGCATTTGTTTAACATTATCGAATACAGAGCCAGCGGCAATGTGCATTTAGATGGGGTGTGTCACGATCGTCGACTGAAGACACGGACCAAGGCGCAGCGTGATAAGCGTACATACTTTAATTGTACTTACACGAACAAAAACAACAAACAAACGATACGTGAAGTCCTAGGTTATACACAACAAACCAAACGGAACAAGATCCCACAAATAAACTGGTGCCAACAGGCTGCCTAAGTATGGTCCCCAATCAGAGACAACGAGCTACAGCTGTCTCTGATTGGGAACCACCCTGGCCAACATAGATCAACACGATCTAGAAACAAAAACATAGAAAACAAAACATAGAAAATCCACACCCTGGCTCAACATATAAGAGTCCCCAGAGCCAGGGCGTGACAGTACCCCCCCCCCAAAGGCGCGGACTGCGACCGCGCCCCACAAACACAAGAGGGTAGGGGCCGGGTGGGCATTCCGCCTCGGAGGCGGATCCGGCTCCGGGCGTGACCACCACTCTCTCTCCACCCCCCCGTTGTGCCCCTGATCTGGTCTGGCCCCGCTGGCCGGAGCTGGACTGGACACCGGTGGAGCGGATTGCTCTGGCTCCGGAGTGGAGCAGCTGACCGGTGCCGGACCAGGCACCGGTGGAACAGGCACGGGCCGTGCCGGACTGGACACACGCACCACTGGCTTGGTGCGGGGAGCAGGAACGGGCCGGACCGGGCTGACGACGCGCACCACTGGCTTGGTGCGGGGAGCAGGAACGAGCCGGACCGGGCTGACGACGCGCACCACTGGCTTGGTGCGGTGAGCAGGAACGGGCCGGACCGGGCTGACGACGCGCACCACTGGCTTGGTGCGGGGAGCAGGAACGGGCCGGACCGGCCTGACGACGCGCACCACTGGCTTGGTGCGGGGAGCAGGAACAGGCCGGACCGGGCTGGCGACGCGCACCACAGGCTTGGTGCGAGGACCAGGAACAGGCCGGACCGGGCTGGCGACGTGCACCACAGGCTTGGTGCGAGGGACAGGAACAGGCCGGACCGGGCTGGCGACGCGCACCACTGGCTTGGTGCGAGGGACAGGAACAGGCCGGACCGGGCTGGCGACGCGCACCACAGGCTTAGTGCGGGGAGCAGGAACGGGCCGGATCGTACTGGGAACACACACCACTGGCCTTGTGCGGGAATCAGGAACGGGCCGGACCGGACTGGTGACACACACCACTTGCTTGGTGCGAGGAGCGGGACTGGGTTTCCTTCTAAACCTCCGCTCCCTCTGCTGCCTAACCAGTTCCTCTCGCCGTGCCTCTACACTCTCCCTCTCCCTCATGACCAATAGCCCCCGTAACCTGGTGGCCTCCTCTCCTAGTCCGCAGATTCGCCCTGTTGCTGCCTCCTGCTGCCCCGTCATCCACGCCGTGTGACCCCCCCCCCCAAAAATGTTCTTGGGGTTGCCTCTCGCGTGTCCGTCGTCGGCGCGATTGGCGCCGTTTCTCCTCTCCTGCCTGGGCATTTACATTTGCCCATGGCCCTCTGCCCGCGAAGATCTCCTCCCAAGACCACCATTTGCCCACCTGCGACATCGCCATCTTCTCCTCCTGGGCACGCTGCTTGGTCCTCTTATGGTGGGATCTTCTGTCCACAAGGTTTGTTTTGTATTAACCTAGGACTTCACGTATCGTTTTGTTTGTTGTTTTGTCGTTAAGTACGTTAATAAAAAAATTTACGCTTATCACGCTGCGCCTTGGTCCGTGTCTTCAGTCGACGATCGTGACAGGGTGTAATGAATTGCTAGGTGCCCAAAGTAGCAAAGCAGGCCATAACTGTGGTAAAATGTAATGGCTTCCAACAGGTCATGTAGAAGGTCAAACTATGCTATCCTGTGCTAACCTATTTGCTCTGCGTTTTGTCATGCATTTGTACATGTAAAATTGATACTGTGTAATTCATTCTGCATAGATCGTTGACCAAAAGGTCAGCCATATAGCTAGGAACCCATTCATTGCCTCTGTTGGCTTGAGCATGTTAGTGAGAGCTAGTCTCAGAGTCCCCGTCCAACCCCCCTCCACCCCAATCCAATACCCAGACCTCTCAGGTCTCTCCTGAGGAAAGTCCCAGATGCCAGACGACTAGACGATGTCGTGAGGTCACCTGCGTTCGTGTGTCAGAGCTGCTGTTGCCTCAGCCAGCCTGCGTTGCTCTTTCCTAGCCAGGGAGAGTAATATAATAGCAATCTTTCTCTTCTCAACCACTCCACCCTCTGTGCTGTGTAGGCCAGGGTAGGCTCACACAGGCACAGAGACAGCCTGCCACAAACAGTACAGCCTCCTCGGGCCTGGCTCGGTCTCAGCTAGGGTGGTGCCATGGATATACAGAATGTTTAGCCTAATAGCCTCTAACATCCTAACACAGTCTCTCTCTCTCTCTCTCTCTCTCTCTCTCTCTCTCTCTCTCTCTCTCTCTCTCTCTCACTTTCTGTTTTAGGAGTGGGAGCTGGTGGTGCTGGGGAAGTTGAAGTGGAACCTGGCGGCTGTCACTCCAAATGACTTCATAGAACACATTGTGAGGAAGCTGCCGTTGCCCGAGGAGAAGTTAGTGCTGATACGCAAACACGTGCAGACCTTCATCGCCCTCTGTGCTACAGGTACGACAGGAAATAATTCTCACTGGGGGACAAGGATAGCATTTGATTAGAAAAATGTATATTATCAAAAGATGAGCCAATGGGGATGTGGGTTGCCATCTCATATCACTTTTGGCTTGTGTTCATTTTTGTGGCTCCCGAGCCACATTTTGCAAGTCAGAGCGATAACGGATGTGCTGCCAAGTCAATTAGGTGCTGATGTCTTGCGTCAACATAGTTGTGGCTGTTGCAAAATATCCTTGTCTCTCCTCTCTACGTGAAATCAAAATCCTATTCTGATCAACAATGACTGGACGAGCCCCATTCAGGTGGCTTTGTGGGCCCGTCATGCAGTGTCGTGACGCCTTATAACTTAAGTGAGATATATTACCTCCTTGTGAAAATATGTGGGGCTTAGAAAAGCATGTGTCATGGAGGACGTGTCTCTGTGACAGTCTCATGTCCACGTCCATCATGTTTCTCTCTCCCGGCTGTGGCGGCTGTGGCGGCCATGTTCTAGAGGCATATCAATGGCTAACAGAGAATGGAGTGACACTTCAAAGGGCAGCGGCCTGGTTTAAGGGACATTTGCGTGTTCCCGTGTGCTCCAGGACCGAGGGAGGATCTGACGGGAGTGGGGACTGGACATTGTCTCCTCTGCTCTCCAGGTTGGATTGTTTCTTTAAGATCAAACATCGAGCCGTGGGAGTGACAGGAGATATGATCTGAAGAACCGGAGAGGAGGAGGGGGAGAGCAAAAAAGAGAAAGAGGAGGAGTATATTGTTCCTGCAGTGCCCAATAGTGAGGCATGTCATGTTGTCATCTCTCTCTCCGTCTCCCCATCTTCTCACGCCTCCCTACTGCTTGAGGGCATGATGAATTTCCCATGTTCAGGGAGTGTTTGTGGGGCAGGTTCTGCCAGCACACACCCCAGCAGGGATCCAGAGCTGCAGCAAGGCTCCCCCTGGACTCCACCCCAGTGTCCCACCTCTGGCCCCACAGGAATGCTCCTATACTCCCTTATGGGTGAGATCCATGTGATGTTAGAGGAGTGTGTGTATGGATGGATGGAAGGGAGCTAGGGTGACAGGTCTCTAAACATGCCACTTTTGACGTGGATCCCTTTTTTGATTGTGCAATTTATATTGTATGTTGTGAAAGACGGAGCACATAGATGGTCTCCATGGGAACTGTCCCAAGTCCCATTGAAGACATGGAATTTTCCATCTCTCTCTCTCTCTCTCTCTCTCTCTCTCTCTCTCTCTCTCTTTCTCTCTCTCTCTCTTCCTACCTCTCTCTCTTTCTACCTCTCTCTCTTTCTCGCTCTTTCTTCCTCATTTTCTCCTTCTTTCTCTTCTGTGCCAATGGAGAGATTACTGTGAGGAACGACTGTGTCAGTGATCGGACCTATTCCCAAAGCAACATTGTGCAAGGCTCCCAGTGCACTTTGTCCTTAATTGCTTCAATGAGGCAGTGGATATACATTTACGAGCCTCGTGGAGGAAGATGTCTTCTTGACGTCTTGTAGAAGGGAGCCTTGCTGCAGATAACTGGGATTAGCAGCAGGCCATTTTGCCATCCAGGCAAAGAGCGAGTTGAAGAATTTGTTGCATCTGAAGATCTCTGGGAATTCAAAACCCATTTTGTGCAACGTTCCCAGCCATAAATCAACTAAACTATCTGGTGAGAATCCTCCCTGAGAATCCCCCTCCAAACATGCTGAGAAGGTGAAGCTGGAGGAGGAGGTTTCTAAGGCTTTGCTATTTGCAAGAGAGTTGACAAAGGATCACCTGGGGCCTCAGTATTTCATGCATAGAAGAGATTGAACTCACCCCCACCTCCACCCCCTCTTCTTGGGAAACTTGCATAAACCAAGCCTTCTGTTTTCGAGGGAGCGAGAGAAAGAGAGAGGAGAGGTGGAGAGACAAAAAAGCCTCTCATTTTTAATGGTTCCTCTCTTTTGATGGAAAAGTTCAGTTCGAGGCACTCGGTGGGGATTTGGTCAGGTGGTGGCGGGCCGGGCGGCGCAGGTCGTTTCAGTATTAATTATTAACGCGGGAGGGTCCATTCAGCACTATGCAAATAGTCTAGGGCTCTGCTAGAGCCCGGGAGAAAAGAGACAAAGAGCTGGCCCTACATTTCATATGCACAGGCATGTAAGGGTCAGCACAGCAGGGGCACTTGATAGGAAACACCAGCTTCTCCCCGGGGCAGCCTACAGGATAATGGTGGAGAAACAAGCTCATTAAGAGAGATTATGGCCTCCTTCTTCCACAGAGACACCAAGCACTCCTTGTCCCCATGTTTCCCCCCTCCCCCCTGGTCTCTTGTCTCGTTCTCTTTCAATAGATATAAAGAAGGGGTTGGGGAACAAAACAGATAGGCCTGAACATGTCTGATGGTAATCAGATCTATCCTACTACTTTACTAGAGTCATCTTGAGAGAGACCACGCTGTGGTCAAACATGTTGAAGAGACCTGCTGTAACATGCAAGGAGATGTGGCTTTGACAGAAGTTAGGGTGACCGTGAACCTAAACTAGTGGGTCACGAACACCTGAAGTCCACTCTCATTAATAGGCAAGATGGAGGAACACAATGGATCCTTTAGACCCCATCAGGATGTCAGTTAGCCTGTTTGGACACTCTTGGCTCCCCTAGCACTTGATTAGAGTGTAGAATACAGTGGAAATAGGTTTCTCCTGTAGGTAGGGAGAGTCAGTGTTTAGGTATTGCCCTCTTGAATCTGCCCTCTTGTTTTCTTCCTGAATGCCTGTTGGATGGAGAGTTGGAGAGTCCCTTAACTTCTCTAGTGAGATGTGATTCAGACTCCACTGGACTGCATGGCGGAGGTCTTTCATCTTTATTACCAGTGTTTGTTGACTGAAAAAGCTTCCGATTTGATTAGTCAGAGCATCCAATGAATTACCCTCCTCCTTCTCCTCCAACCAATGATCCTCTCTCTCTCTCCGTCCGCTCCAACTCCATTGATGTCTGCAGCATCCATCCTTGAGGCTGGAGGAAGCTTTCTCACAGTATGCACACAGGAATGTGTTACACGGTGTGTCATAGAATGGTATGTCCTGAGGTAGCCTCACTTCACTGTGGTAATCAACACCTCATCTGAAGGACTGGGAGCAGTTTGTCCATACATCCACCATAAGGGAAAGGAATTCATTTGTAGACGTTGCAGTTGTCCTAGCAAGTCTTTGGTTTGAACCTCTACCTACTTGTATGTTATGAGTTATTTTATAAGTGGACAGACATTAACCACAAGGAATAACATCTGAGGTTTGGAAGTAAAGTAAATGTTAGTGGCTGGTGGGTTTTGAGTTTGACCTGAATGATGTTCTCATGACATGAGAAGTCTCCCTGAGCACAGCTGGGGTTTCTGGGTAAAGATGCGTCGGTCAGCTGTTTATCCAATCTTATCGGTTGAATCCTGTCTGGAAACAAAACACAACAACAGAAAGCCAGGGATGAGGGATTCTAACTGGCCTCCAAACGAAAGCTGCCAATTCATATTCTTCCAGCTTGGAGGGGTCTGCGTCCTCCCACGCTAGGCCAGAGTGCTGTTGCTCAAGTCTCTGGGTCACGGTGGTGCAACACTGAAGCAAGTTGTTACAGGATCCAACCGTTAAGGAGGATTCCTGTTTTTGTTTCTGGCAAATCACTGTGCCTTTGGGGCTGTGCTGTGGTGACCCAAACTAATTTCTTCTTTCAGGGTTAATTGTTTTCAGTTGGAGTAGATCTGCTATTATGGAATAGGCAAAGTTATGAAACCTGCTAAGATAAGATTGTCAGATGAATATTTCCTAGAAAAGGAACGCTCTCTTTCTATGCTGCAGTAGTAAGCATACTGCAATAAAAGTCAAAGTTCACAGTTGTGAAGCTTGTAGTGCCTGATCTCTCTAACCCATGCTAGTTTACAGTCTAACTAAACGTCTGTAAACGTTGTTTTGACTACCTGGTCCACTCCATTAGTGGTGAGAAACAGCATAATACCAGGCCCAAAATGATGTTTGTCTATGACCTTAATCAATCAATAGGGCCCAGGTCCTCAAAATGGAACCTAGTAAAAAATAAATAAATAAGCTTTACATCTGTATAGAACACAGGCTCTTGATTTATTGCACTATACTTTTTTTCTTCTTTACTTTTTGGCTGTTACTCAAGTTTAAATGTGTATACAGTGCATCTCACCCACCCAGGAGTTGGCCCTGGTGAGCATGGCAGGCCAGGCAGGCAGGGTGAGCAGAGTGGAGTGGAGAGAAGGCCTGGGGATGGATGCTGTGGAGGGGGGAGGAGAAAGGGCCATTGAAGGGGGTGAGAGGCCTGAAGGCTGGGCCAGCCAGCCGCTGCTCACAGGGAGCTTTCCATTGCAGGCGTTCCCACTCAGCTATATACACTGTTTATCCTCTGCATGAATATCAATGAGGCTAGCCTAAAATACGACCATTCTTCCCCACTACTCGCAGCAGCCACCACTGACCCACCAGCCCCAGAGTGGCAGCCTCCGTCGGCTGCACGCGTATGCCCCTTGTTCTACAACAGACCTGTCTTGTCCTCCGGGGCCAAAAATCTGCTTGCTGCCCACTGCTCCACTTAGGCCCCTTGCTTATTGTGTGTGTCCGTGTCCGCGTGTGCACACATATAGGCTTACAATAGGTCCATGTAGGTCTTAGTCCTTTTTTCACTATAGAAAGCTCTGCTGTTAAAGTCGTGATGTAATGCTCTGGGCTCTCTGCCCTCGTTCCTGTTGGCTGGAGGTTGTCTTTAATAAATCGGCCCGTGGCAGTGGCCCAGCAGCTAACACAGGGGTGTATAATAAGTTCATTTATTTGTCAACACTGAGCCACAACATGAGAAAGCGCCTGGCTCTGCATGTTAAAAAGGCTGCTGCAGTAGCTGTCAAAGGACCTATCTCTTTGATTTGGAGAGAGAAAAAATAGAAAAGTAAGACCTCCCCTTCAGAGCCGTCTCTCTCTCACACAGTTTGCTATTGCTGTTGAATATGACAATATGTAAATGCGCCGGCTGTTTCTCTATGGCCCTGTCCACTACTCGCCCATAGGTGGTCCGGCTACAGTGCAAAAGCTGTGGGGGGAGAAGGGAGGTGGGAGGGAGGGGGACATTTTTCTTCTTCCAAAAACTCACAAGGGTCTGGACACAGACTAGAGAGCAATGTGCAGCAGAGCGTTGTCCCCCATCACCCCCACCCCTCCCTCCTTGTCGCCTACTCCCCCCCTTGTCCCTACTGTCCCCAGCCCCACAGTCACCCGCTCCACTACTCTTTGTACAGCCGTCGGATTGAATTGGTATCAGTGGAGAGGGTCTGTTGCCGGGTCTCTCAATTGGGTGAGATGAGGTGATGATTTCAGACAATGGCGCCACACTCACCTGCCTTTCCTCTCTCAGGCCTGCCACTGGCTGCACTCAATTAATATGCAGAAAAAATAGGAGCTCCGCTAGTACAAATCACTGGCTGTTGTAGCAACAAAGAGCTGGGCATGTGTGCCATTCAGTCACCCCAACCAGCTTGTTTCTGGAAAGAGAGATAGACAGTGGAGCGATAGAGAGAGGGAATTGAAACTTGGGGGGGGGGGGGGGGGGCGACAGACTTAAAGGAGTATAATTATTTTTTTCTCCCTTCCTGGTCTCCTGGCCCGTTCACAAGCTGTCTTATTTGCATTATGAATGACAGTGAGGGGAGCTAACAAGGTTATTGGTCTTTGAGACGCACGCCTGCGACCACACGTGGAAAAAGGACCTACAGCAGTGAGCATTGGCAAAGGGACTGTGGCTCTTTATTCCACCCTTTCTAAGCGCTATGGGGCTTTTTTCAGCCAGCACACGGTTTACTCAGGAGCTGGAAGAAAAGGGGCCGGACCAGGGAAGGTGACTGGCGCAGAAGGGTGGAGGAGCAGGGGGGTTTGGGGTTTGCTTTCAGCTCTTTTACAACCTCATTACACAGGGCCCTGGTCATTAGTGGGAGCCAGAGCTAAAGAGGATTATTTATGACTGCCAGATTAGCCAATCAAATTGTCTCTAGGGGGAGTGTCTGTCTGTACCCCTATTGTGTCCCTTGAAGAAAATTATTCACGTCTCACTCATTAAATGCATTAAATGTAGTGGCATTTGATGACTCACCTGTAGTGTGTGTGTGGTGTGTATCTCTGGAAGTGGGGATCAGTGTAAAGGTGTTTGAACTGGGGATATGGATCTCTAAAATTGACATGTTTTATAGATTTACTGCTGGGTACCCTTTTTAAATCAGTTTTACCTCTATAGAACTGTTTTTGAGCAGATGGACAAATGCTTCCTCCATTACAGCCATGTAGCCTTAGAATAATCAGCATGTTTTTTGTCCTCCAACAGACTTCAACTTCGCAATGTACCCCCCATCCATGATCGCCACAGGCAGTGTGGGAGCGGCTATCTGTGGCCTCCAGTTGGACTCGGGTGACCAGTCACAGTGGGGGGACAGTCTCACAGACCTGCTGGCCAAAATCACCAACACTGAAGTGGTGAGTGACCTGTGTTTCTGTCCAAATCTGATTTGAGAGAATGTTTTTTTTCGAGTTATCTTCTCAGCCTAATCAGTATGAGTAAGAGCAGAGGTTGACGTCTACTCACGGACTCTTTCTCAGAAGCATTATTCAGTTGGGTATATCTGAGGACCTACACTTACAGTAAAGTTTATTTGAAATATATGAGTCAAGGCCTATATGTGAGTCAAAGTTGAACCACCACTAAGTCTTTGATCTCTTCAGCCAATCAGCATCTCCTGCAAAACCAGCCCATACAGAAATACCTCAACCACTGATTACGATTGATAGACAGCCTTTGACTGGGTCTGTAAATCTAGACGTAGCTCACGTTCCACCTAATTCATCCCAAAAGGTCACATGTCACGTCTGCATGGAGTTGCTATGCAAAGGTGGTGAGATGTCATCCTGTGATTTCCCCCTTCAATCCAGGTTAGTTTCTGACAGCCCAGGCAGCAGCACACGGCCTTGCAGGTCCCTGACATAAAAGAGCTGTTAATCCACGCAAACTGGGGAAGCAGAGCCAGGCCAGGCCGCCCTATGTGTGGCTCTGGGGGTAGAGCAGCACTGTGGCGGGGTGGTGGTGGAGGGGTGCTCAGTCCAAACACAGGCAGGCAGGCAGACTGGGCCTCAGCTGGCTCCTGCGCCTAGCTTTCGTCAGGAGAGCGGGGGGAGCTAGCTGGGTTAGCTGCAGGGGTGGGGATGGGGGAAGGGACTGCAGGATGGGGGTAGGTGAGGGAGGGCGGGTGTACGGGGCAGACTCCCTGATGGCAAGCTCTAACCTCGTCTGTCAGTAGCATCCTAACATTCCTGGGTCATGTGTTGTGGGCATTCCTCCTCCTGTGAGGCCGGACTGAGTGACCTGAGGGCTGCCTGCTTTGTCCTGACTGGGGGCCTGTAAGGCCAGTCCACCCTGCTGTGGCTTGGGGGGAGAGGAGACCTGGGGGCATGAGGGTGGGGGGCCGAGTCTGCCTGAGCTGCATGGGCCTCTGTTCTGGCTGGCCCTCTCCTGCTAAACTGACTGCCAGACAGAGCAAGAGACAGACTCTGAGCTTCACAAGGCCTGTCCCGCTGTGGGAGAGTCCCGCTGTGGGAGAGGAGGATAGGAGGGGAGAAAGCAGTTGAAGTGTGAAAAGGGACACCAGGGAAGCATGGCCAGTGTCCCGCCTCACTTGCGATGATTACCCCCTCTCTCTCATGCCCAATAATGCATCTCTGCTGGAGAGGCTCCCTCCCCACTGTGTGCTGTGTGAAGTCTTGCTCCGTAGCCGAGGAAAAACAAATAGCTGGCCTGAGCAGCACAGGCCCTCGTGTGTGTGTTGGGACCCAGGGGTGTGAGGTCTGAGGCAAGGGAGTTGACTGCTGGCTCCATGATCCTCACATTCCTGGATACAGACAGGCCATGGATTCAGAAAACACCAGAGCAGGGCCGCCCTTGTGATGCAACGTATACCACGAGTCTGAGGAGTTTTAGCACAACGCTGCTACAGTAGACTAGTCTGCCAGAAAAGCATTTTTGGAAAGAAGATGCTTGACGATTACTTAGCACTGCTCTGTCTATGGTCTCGCTATAACAGCAGAAGAGGAGTTGGTGATTGCGGGCTGTGTCATTTCACTCTTACCCCACCTTTTCCAAGCTCAATCACTTAATGCTTCAATCCTAATGGCTACCACCTCCTCAATTATCAATTTGAACGCTTCAATCATAATGGCTACCACTACCACAATTATCAATTTGAACACAGTCATCAGTGTGGTATGAAACGGAGGATAAAAGTATACACACATTTGGTTTGGCGTGCTGGCTGGGGAGATGGCACGGAGCTGGGATGGAGATGGCCAGGCAAAATATGAAGTAAAGCCTGGCTGCCGATGCCAACACCACCCCCTGGCACCCCACAGTCATCTGTGGTATCCAGAGCCTGTGGTTTTCAGAGTGGACATGCGATGGGGCCAAGTCACCGTCTCGCGCCGCCTGCCGCCGCCCAGAGGAATTTGAGTATAGCCTTAGATACACCTGGTGTGGCACAGAAAGCAGCCTGTCAGGCACAGCAGCCGGTTGGTGAGCCTTCACGCCAAGCCATGATGGGCAAGAGGCTGGCGGGGAGGAAGAATGAAAACTGTGTTTCTAGGAGGTTTCGATTTGTTGTGATTCCTGTAAGACCTGAGGGATTCTCTGTTGCTGGGGTTTTGCTGACAGATCTACGCTGCTACCGTCGGCCATTTGGTGCGTCTGTTTTGATTCTCAACATCCAAGAAGCCAAAAGCATTGCTAGCGAAAGGTAGGACTATAGAAACTGGTTTGACAGAAAACGTACTGTAACTCAGTTCATCTGAAACTTCCATTGAAGCTCAAAGCACAGAAGGTCCTTCTCTGTTCTAGCACACAGCAGGCTGAGACAGGAAGAGAGGAAGGGGGAGATGGAGGGGCTAGAATACTGTTTCCTCGTTTTTGTCTGCTTTTCTTGGCAAGCATCCACTCTCACTCTCTCCCATTCATCTTTTCTCTCAGAGTAGCTCACCAGGACACAGGAAACACACACACACCCCTGTCCTCCACAGCCCTTTCATTCTTTCCCTGACCCTCTCTCCCCCTTTTCTTCCCTTCCTGCGCCCCTCCACTCATCATCCACCCCTCCTGACTCACATTGAGATCTTCTCTTAGCCAAAGTTGTTTCTAATTTAATCTGGTATTGTATTATATTGAACAACGATGTGTCTATGAATGTGAAATATAGCCAAAGGGAATGGGATAGCAACTTGTGATGCTCAAACATGACATTGCTCAACATGGGGTCATGGGTCATGGGTTATGGGTTCTACATCGGGTCATGGGTTGGGCTGACCGCCTCCAGGGTATGGCATGACACCCCTCCTAAACACACACACACAAACACACACCATGCTGTCTCAACCGCTGTCTCTGCACAGAGTAGCACTGCCTAGTCTGGTACAGTAGTTAAGAAATTCCATGGTTTCACAGATTTCTTCCTCTGGTTTTGGCTGTTTGCTCGACTTCCTCCTTTGGGCTCTGTGACGTCACAATGGATGCATATGGATAACCCGAGCAGCGTGGTTCCTCCTCACATTGTTGTTTGATTTGTCTGTCAAAATCATCTTAATACATATGGATGTCTTTGGGTGGAGTTCAGTTTCAGGTTTTAATGTCACATGCACTAGTAGAGTGAAATGCCTTTCTTGCTAGCTCTAAACCCAACAATAAAGTCAACAATACCAATGTAATACTAAGAATAACAAGGTAGAACAAAAACACACAATAAATAAAAATAAGAAGAACACGAGAAGTAAGCATACTATATACAGGGTCAGTTCCAGGGTCAGTTCCAGGTTCAGTTCCAGTACCATATTTACAATGTGCAGGGATACTGGAGTGATAGAGGTAGATACTGTATATATTGGGGTAAGGTGACTAGGCATCAGGAGATATGATAAACAGAGTAGCAGCAGCGCATATGATGATTGTGAGTGGGTGTGCGTATGTGTAGAGTCAGTATAAATGTGTGTGCATGTAATGTGTGTGTGAGCAAATGAAGTGAGTGTGTGTGCGTGCGTGCGTGTGTCAGTGTGTGTGAGTGTGTAGAGTCCTGTGAGTGTGCATAGAGACAGTGCAAAAATCGAATACAAGGGTCAACTCAGATGTAGCTACATGTAGCCATTTTGTTAGCGATTTAGCAGTCTTATGGCTTGGGGATAGAAGCTGTTTAGGAGCCTGTTGGTGTCAGACTTGACTTAAGGGGTGGGAGTGGGGGAATGGGGACAAAATTCCTACTTTGTTCCCAGTGTATTCCCAGCGCTGCCTTCCTTTGTATCTAAATACCTAAAAACCTATCTGAAAACAATATTGGTGTTTCCAGTAGTCACACATTGAAGCCATTAAAGGTTCTCAAATTAAGCCTGCGGGCCTTGGCATTGGGTCCGATCTGCAGCTTTAAAGAGCATCAGAGAGGGGAATGTCTTTTAAGAAGTAAAGGCCTGCATTCTTGCGGTAAAACACGGGCAGTTCCTTTACATGTTTTGTGCTTTAGTACATTTTCTCTGAGCATTTTTTTTTTTTTTACAACTAATGAAGCACATGTTGGTGGGAAGTTGGGGACCTCTGGAGCAGATTATGGGGACGCTGGGCCCACTAACCCTAGCCCTGTCCCCATCCAGGTCCACTATAGGTCGAAAATAGAAGAAATGTATTGAGTCTTAACTGTTATTTAGGTATTTAGGTAAGCCCATTGATCTGATACATTTGCCTTGTCCTCAATTGGGCCCAAATACAGAATTCTAATTATTTTTTGAGTAATTAATGAATTATTTACAAAGTAATTCAATATGCTCACTTAATCTAGCCTAAGTAGTGTATTATAGATTTAGCATTCGTTAGCTTAAGGCTTTTCCTGGAGATTTTGGCATTGTGACCTTTGACACGGTGACCTTTCGTCACTCAGCCGTATTCAACTCCTGAGGAGCAATTCCCATGTGATAGGCCTCTGTTCTCATTTCACCAAGGCAGCAGGCAACACTTGCCCAGGCCCAGAAGCCATAACACAGGTTCAAACTGTGGCCCATCAGGTTTAAATTACCTGTAAATGTCAAAGGAATGTTCCCCTCTCCACAAGCTTCTGGCCATGGGGCTCTCTCAGGAATATTTCCCACAGCCACCCCTGTGCTTAAAGGCCCAGTGCAGTCAAAATGCAGTTTTGCCTGTGTTTTGTATCATATTGTACAACAGCTGATGAAAAGTGTGAAAACATTTGATCAGTGTTTTTTCCTGATAGTTGCTGTATGAAAATACAATCTACACATGACCTTCTAATCAGCAAGTTTTGCATGGGTAGGGTTTTGGCTTGCCTGGTGATATCACCAGGCGCTATGTTAGTTAATAAACCAATAACAAATAGTTCCAAATCTCTC
Source organism: Coregonus lavaretus (assembly GCF_964263955.1). Lineage (NCBI taxonomy): Eukaryota > Metazoa > Chordata > Actinopteri > Salmoniformes > Salmonidae > Coregonus > Coregonus lavaretus. The sequence goes on from NC_139998.1 coordinate 15,623,731, forward strand.
TGCCAATAACAGATAGGTTCAGTTTTCCTCTCACCCAGACAGTCTTAGCAAAATGTTAGCTTTTTAAAAATTATGTTTGACAATTTGAATGGAAAACTATTACAGTAAGGTACTTAATTACCTAGCAATGATTTGATATTGACATAAAAACAGGTGCATTGGGCCTTTAAAACCAACAGAGGACAAGGGGAGGGATGGCTGAGGGTGCATTACTGTTTTAAACCACCAGAGGGCAGCAGTGTCATAGACTGCAAGCCATAAGCGTAGTTATTACAGGGCACTCTTATGTTAATAGTCAGATCAGAACTCTTCCTCTCTAATACTTCCAACCTGAGAGCTGAACCTTGGGGCCACAGCAGGCTGATGGGGGGCTCAGGGCTGTTGAGAGGGTGCTTTCTCTGGAGGATTCTCAGGTTCTGCCGGCTCTCTTTGATGCTGAAACCGATCTGCCTGGCTCTCAGGTGGCCCCCTGCAGGCAGAGACTGGCTCTCGTTAAAAAAAGCACCACCTTTGTGTTCCCACAGGACGTGGATGTAATTAACATAGCTTAGCTTCAGTACTGGGGCCTATACCTGTGTTTTCACCGTTGTCAAGGCTACTGGTGTGTTGTGTGTGTGTGTGGGATGAATAGGGGGATGGGGGAGGCGTTCAGTGCTGGGCCATAGTGGGCTGAGGTAATGCTTGGCCTGGTCCTCTTCTCCGCTCAGACTTAGCTGTCTGTGGGGGCGGCAGGCAGGGTAGCGGTCATCCAGTCAGGAGACTGAAGGTCTGTGTCAGTATCACTTCTGTTCTGTCAGGGCTGGGGCTGTGGATTATGGAAAGGATAAGTAACCTTATAAAATAACAGGCAGATAAGTGGCTGTGACACTATATATTGATCCAGTAATCTACAAAATATTCCAATGTTTGCTTTGGCTATAATTTGGAAGGTTATTGTATTTGTGGAATGATATGTTTGTGTGTGTGTATGTGCATGCACATGTGTGTCTGTCTGAGTCTGACTGTATTTGCATATCCATGTGTACTGTGCACTGTTCCTATATTGACGGACATGTCTGTTTGGTTGTGTGTTGCAGGACTGTCTGAAGGAGTGTCAGGAGCAGATAGAGAGGGTCTTGGTGAGCAGCCTGCGTGAAGGGCAGCAACAGCAGCAGCAGCAGCAGGTCCAGCGTGGCCCCAGCAGTAAGACCATGGACGAGCTGGATCAGTCCAGCACCCCAACGGATGTTCGCGACATCAACTTGTGAGCCTGCAAAGAGCAGTAGCGCATCCGGAATACGCATCAAATCAACATAAAAAACGACAAAAAACTAAAACAACAAAAAACAAACTACCCCTTAAAAAAAGTGCTTGCTAATTTTTGTGGATATTTTTTTAATTTTGTAATATAAAAACATGTGCCCATGTATTGTACGAAATGAAAGCTATTTTTAGATATAAAATGGATATAAGGACGCTCTGTGGTGCTTCAGATAAACAGAAGGCAAGCCAATTATATGTTGCGTTCTGTTTTTGATTGTATAGTCATAATAAAGTTATATCGAATAAGAAAACAATAGCTTAATAAGGCATAAAAAAAGGTGTGGGGAGACCATTCGAGGCTTGCATATATGGGATCACAATCGGGGCAAGGTTTTTCTGTTTTGTTTTGTTCATTATTTTGGTTCATGTTGGTCTGCCTGAGATAGGAGCCCAATAAGGGCTCCGCTGACCGTGAATGGCAGGTCTCAACGTGGCATGGTTTGGCTGTGTGTTGGTGACGAGGGGAGCATTTTGCAGGAATTGCAGAGTGTTGTACTAAGAAAGAGACAAGTAGGGTCCAGGGAACAGCCAAGTATATAATAGTGAATTATTATTATTATTATTATTATTATTATTATTAAGAAACGTATTTGTGAATACAGAGTAATAGACGTCAATAAGCTCTTTTTGTCAGGCTGATTGTTTGTGTGTGTGTGTGTGTGTGTGTGTGTGCGCATGCATCTGTGTGTTTGTGAGTGAGTGAGTGTGTGTGACTGCCATGATGTGTGATTTTTGTATCAGCTCAACTGTGTGTTTGTGGGTGGAAGTGTTATGGCTTGGCGCTAGAGTGGAAAGACTAGTGGTAGACTATGGAACAGGCAGAAGATGCATTCTCTGCAGGGCATCTATGTTATATCACTGCCTTAAGTTAATATGCATTGTCGGCCGACAAAAAGCTGGGGGTCTGAGTCCACTTAGTGGGTGAGCGGGATTGAGAGATGAAGAGGGAGAGGGGCGGCTGTGTTCCCTCGTTTGGTCTAGAGGAGTTTGCAGTGGACCGTCTGCTTTCAGAAGTTTCATTCGAGGTGTTTGTGTTTTTCACTGCCAACATACCAATCAAATATCGGCAGATAGCGTTTGTATTTTTATGTTATTGTTTAGTTTTTTTTGGAGTTATGGAAGGAGCTTCAGGCTGCATAGCATCAGTAGGGAGGAGTTTGTGCCCCTCTTGGTGGTGCATTAGTATCATCTCAGAGGAGAGTGGAGGCCTGTGGTCTGTGGTGGTTGTAGGGGGGCTTGGGGAAAGCATGCTGCTGTGTAGTGGAAGGAGATGTAGGCGAGTTGCTGAAAGATACAGGAGAGGTGCCTAAAGGCCTCATATGATATCTATCTGATTTCTGCGTTTTGGGCAGATTGAGGCCACACGGATGGCAAATTAGGATCAAAACCAGACTACGCAGCCAGCTCATTATTTTAGAATGAACTTTATGGGTTCATTAGAGGAGAGAAAAAGGTATTGGAGCAGGGGAAGATTTGTGATCAATGCATCTGTAGTCCCTCATAGAGTTGTTTCAACGCGCCTATGATTTAAACAGCAAAGCACTTTGAAAACACGCTCCCCAATGGACAAATGAAATGGTTACGGTGTGGGATCTATGGATGTTTCTGTTTTCATTGTTAGCTTTTTCTTTGTAGGGCTGGTTTCCCACATTCAGATGTACCCCCTTGGCAAGCAGATGTCAAAATAATGCCTAACACCTTATGACATGAGGACATTCCGATCTAAAAACATTCCGAAATTTAAAAAAGTGCAAGGTGAAAGCGGCGTCTGAATTATTTTTTCGTGTGTTTTAACAAATAACTAATGCCAATGCTAATTTTAAAAAGGCTACAGACAAGGTTTATGATCTTGTTTTGTTTTTACTTGAGAAGTTACCACATTATAAAAAAATTTGTTCTACTTGAATGTTCTATTTGATCTGCTTCACAGCAACAACAAAAAGTCACATAGGTTGGAACTATACAGAACACGTTATCGTAGAACATCTGATGTTCTGAGGGCAAATTAGGTTTTCTTTAAAAAAGATGAAGCTGTTCTATGTTCAAAGCTACCTTATTGATGGTTTTGCTAGTAGAGCCTGGTATGTTGTCTTTGGTGATGTCCCCGAGGCTGTGCAGGCCTGACTGATAAAATTCCATGAAAGTTCTATCTCTGCATGTACACCTCTCTCCTCCCGTGAGATTTGCTGCTTCAGTCACTTAATTGGCATGGGGTTCGATCAGTTACCCAGACGTCAGAATTAGACTAATTAACTTCCAAGACACAGGGTACACCGCCAGCACAAGGTAGCCTTGATCACGCAAAATTCTCATTGCTACATTTAAAGGGGGATCAAGGTTTTGGTGTGTTTTTGTGTGTGTGGGTGTGCGTACGTTTGTTTGTGTTTGCATGTGTGGTAGGTATGAGGGGAAGATGAGGATTCAGTGTTTTAGCAGGCTACTCAAAATAAATGTTTTTCAGGAAAACGTTTTCTAGAAACCAATCTTATAAACAAGGCCATCTTCAACCTCTCACCAAAACTAGCCCCTGTTCATCATTGTCAAGGATGTCTGCCCTTTTTTTTCCTGCAAGCTCTATTCTGAGCATAGATTAGGATTTGTTTGTTTTTACAAAGTAGTTGACTGTGTAAGTTTGAATTTGTATTTAGACCACCAATTTGTGTTTGTTTTATTTTATGGGGTTTCCAGACCCAAAAGAGTTTGTAGAGCGTTTGTAAGGGGTTAGATACTGTATTCCAAAGTGAAGAGAGATGGAAGAGGTGTGAAGACATCAAAGTGTCAATATTTTTATTGAGTTATTATTATTGTCTTTTTGCGCTGCTAAAAGCTAAGATTTTGTTTCATTCTTATATACAAAAAAATTACATTACTTAGTTGTGATGTGTCACTTGAGTGTGCTGCTATTTTATAAACATTTGTATTATAATATAATTATTTTACTGCTTAAGAGATACATTCAGAATACCAGAGTAGATGGTAATAGAAGAACATGAAATGAGTATTCGACTGGAAATGTTCTTTGTACAGTTTGCTTAGATAGCATGTTTATTCTCCTTTTGATCTATTTCGCTCTACTTTCTCAGTCACATTCTGTAAATGCGGTATCTCTATACCTCAGGTTTACTGGACAAAAAAATAATATCTGAATACCTCACAACTCTACAGTTTTTAGGGAGCCTGGTAAGGGTAACAGTATAGTAGAAAGCACAGGAGTTTGTCTGTTGTGAAATGTACTGACCGCGTTGAGTGACAAGCATGCAAGGCTCCCACCTGGACTTAAACCGTAGTGGAGGGGGCACAATAACAAGTCAACACTTCCTTGGTCAGTTTAAGTTGATGGTGGTGCTAATTGTGAGACTCGTGACATTCATTGCAAAGACAAATGTGAAAATGTCTCAAATATCATTGATGATTACATGATTTCTACCAATTAATGTCGATAGATTTTGGTTCCTAAGCTTGATTTGATGAGCTTAGTTGACCTGTATGTGCCAGGTCCTATTGTCTGGAAAACCAATACAAAATGGCTAAACCAATCAATCAAAAAGCTTACCACATACTGCATCTGACATGAGGAAGTGTGTTTCAACAGCGTGGATATCCCTTAAGTTGTCCCCCTTCCACTAGAAATTACATAATGTACCTCAGAAATGTCTGTTGCACAACCTCTGTTCAATAAACTTCTGCTTTAAAGAGTGTGACACCATATCAGTCCAATATTATTCTAATTTCTGTTTTCTTTTTGTATGTTATTATGGTTAGTGGAGCAGATTGTAGGATGTGATTGTGTACATAAAGAGAGGTGAACAGTAGAGGTTGCTGTAGTCCAGAAACCAAGAGGACTGGAGAGATGTTAAGTGGAGTGGAGCTGAGATTGTGATGATACTGCAGTCTGGTGAAAAAAAAAAAAAGTTAAGAAGACGGACCCCCTGCTTGAATACCAACCAAAACCTGCTATTAAGAACGTTGACAGCCTAAATCAATTGGGTGGTAGAGAAACAAATTGGGTGAATGTGGTTATTTCTGTTGCTTCCCCTGTATGACATCCTCTGAAGTTTAAACACACTAATCAGTCAGGGTTCAGGCAAGTGGGGGATTGGTGTCTGTCTGAGTTTGTCCTCTGACTCTGGGGCCCTAAGGCACTCTTATGCAGCTTCTTGTTAGGCAGTTTTTTGGGGGGACTGGATCATGTAGGCCTAGTAAGTGAATAAGTTGGTTTCAAAGTTAGCGTTGAATTCAGTATTGATAACTTCTGTTTGTGATTAATCAGCTCTTTATTGGTCTGTCTGAAAGGATCCCTTAAAGTGTTAAGGATCAAGGCATGCTGTATGATCAATAAACTCAACATGAATTAAATCTATTGTCTCTACTCTTTTTATGGTTATGACATATTGCTTTATTCTTTCACTTATAAAAACATATCTCACTTATAAAATCTCTGAGGACCTTTATATTACAAACTGTTAGAAGGAAAATAATATACGATGTAGGCTACATTACTCATGGATTTTTTAAATAATATACATAATAATGTACAGACAAATTTGTTTTACTTCATTTGAAATTAAATACAATTTATAAAATGCTATCACACACTTTTTATATGTTTCATCGACTGCAGAGTGTATCCTCGTAGACACTACCCTAAAGTAGCAGACGTAAAAGAAATGCCTGAGCTGTGTTCCTTTCTTTCTGGTCCTGACGAGAAAAAAAAAACTGTCAGGGGAGGTTATTTTCTGCACTGTTCAACCAATCCAGTATTGGTATTTTGGTATTTTATTAGGATCCCCATTAGCTGTTGCAAAAGCAGCAGCTACTCTTCCTGGGGTCCACACAAAACATGAAACATGACATAATACAGAACATTAATAGACAAGAACAGCTCAAGGACAGAACTATATCAATAGTAAATGAATAAAATAGAAGGCACATGTAGCATATATATCAATACATACACACAAACTGTCTAGGTCAAATAGGGGAGAGGCGTTGTGCCGTGAAGTGTTGCTTTTTCTCTTTTTTTTTAACCAAGTTTGCTGTTCATTTGAGCAATATGAGATGGAACGGAATTCCATGCAATAATGGCTCTATATAATACTGTATGCTTTCTTGAATTTGTTCTGGATTTGGGAACTGTGAAAAGACCCGTAGTGGCATATGGAGGAGGAGTTAAGATGGAGTGTTGAAAAATATTTTGTATTATATTGACAAGATAGTCGAGTGTCCTCTCTAACAATGGAAATACATGTCCTCAAAGATGGAAGGCAGGCCGGAGAAGGCGAGATCAGGTGGGACCATTCTAGCCAATGAAAGGGAAGATATGCGTGTAAACAACAGGCACAACTCTGATATAAAGGCGTTTTTTGCTGAAATGCCATGTTTGTCCACTTATATCCAGGGGTGAAAGTAAGGCGGTACTCTAATAGTGGGGGTACTCCGTACCGGTAAAACATGAGCCTATCACAATAATAAAACTAAATGTCAAGAAAACTGTAGGCTATTAGACCATTATTTATCATTACTGTATGTCAGAGGCATGAAAAATGAGGGAATGGACTTGAGAACGGGTGGTATAGCCTATGCTCCAAAATGTGATGTGGTTAGAAGATAGCACAGAAATTTAGCCAAGGCAGAAATGAGTGGCCGACACTGAGACGCACGTGGACAGCAGTGGACGGATAAATACTGGCCAACTGACAATCGGCAAATGCCATTACACTTTATGTTGTTTTGTGTAACAGATGTATCTTTCCATTCACCACTGTTTGGAGGCTGGGAATATGTTGCGAGTGGATGAACGTGTGCGGATAGCCTAGTAAAGTAGCCCTTTGAAGTGATTATTTGACAACATCAGTATTGGTTGTGTTTATGCCACAATAAAAGGTAATACATTTTAAAAACAAATCTTTACGACTAGGCCCACCGATCCTATTAATTTAATAGGGATTCTACACTGAACAAAAATATAAACGCAACATGCAACAATTTCAAAGATTTTACTAAGTTACAGTTCATATAAGGAAATCAGTCAATTTAAATAAATTCATTAGGCCCTAATCTGTGGATTTCACATGACTGGGAATACAGATATGTATCTCTTGGTCACAGATACCTTAAAAAAATAGGGGCATGTATCAGAAAAACAGTCAGTATCTGGTGTGACCACCATTTGCCTCAAGTAGCGTGACACACCTCCTTTGCATAGAGTTGATCAGGCCTGTGGAATGTTGTCACACTCCTCTTCAATGGCTGTGCGAAGTTGCTGGATATTGGTTGGAACTGGAACACGCTGTCGTACACGTCGATCCAGAGCATCCCAAACATGCTCAATGGGTGACATGTCTGGTGAGTATGCAGACATGTCACATTTTCAGCTTCCAGGAAATGTGTACAGATCCTTGCGACATGCGGCTGTGTATTATCATGCTGAAACATGAGGTGATGGCGGTGGATGAATGGCATGACAATGGGCCTCCGGATCTCGTCACGGTATCTCTGTGCATTCAAATTGCCATTGGTAAAATGCAATTGTGTTCATTGTCCATAGCTTATGCCTGCCCATACCATAACCCCACTGCCACCATGGGGCACTCTGTTCACAACGTTGACGTCAGCAAACCGCTCACCCACACGACACCATACACACTGTCTGCCATCTGCCCGGTACAGTTGAAACCTGGATTCATCCGTGAAGAGTGTACTTCTCCAGCGTGCCAGTAGCCATTGAAGGTGAGCATTTTCCCACTGAAGTCGGTTACAACGCCGAAATACAGTCAGGTCAAGACCCTGGTGAGGATGACGAGCACGCAGATGAGCTTCCCTGAAACGGTTTCTGACAGTTTGTACAGAAATTATTTGGTTGTGCTAACCCACAGTTTCATCAGCTGTCCGGGTGGCTGGTCTCAGATGATCCCGCAGGTGAAGAAGTCGGATCTGGAGGTCCTGGGCTGGCGTGGTTACACGTTGTCTGCTGTTGTGAGGCCGGTTGGACGTACTGACAAATTCTCTAAAACGACATTGGATGCGGCTTATGGTAGAGAAATTAACATTCAATTCTCTGGCAACAGCTCTGGTGGACATTCCTGCAGTCAGCATGCCAATTGCACGCTCCCTCAAAACTTGAGACATCTGTGGCATTGTGTTGTGTGACAAAACCACATTTTAGAGTGGCCTTTTATTGTCCCCAGCACAAGGTGAACCTGTGTAATGCTGTGTAATGCTGTTTAATCAGCTTCTTGATATGCCACACCTGTCAGGTGGATGGTATCAGGTATCTTGGCAAAGTGAGAAATGCTCACTAACAGGGATGTAAAAAAAAAATTGCACAACATTTGAGAGAAATAAGCTTTTTGTGCATATGGAACATTTCTGGGATCTTTTATTTCAGCTCATGAAACATCAAATCAAATCAAATGTTATTGGTCACATACACATATTTAGCAGATGTTATTGCGGCTGTAGCGAAATGCTTGTGTTCCTAGCTCAACAGTGCAGTAGTATCTAACAATTCACAACAATACACACAAATCTAAAAGTAAAATAATGGAATTAAGAAATATATAAATATTAGATCGAGCAATGTCGGAGTGGAATTTACTAAAATACAGTAGAATAGAATACAGTATATACACTACCGTTCAAAAGTTTGGGATCACTTAGCAATTTTTTTGTCCATTAAAATAACATCAAATTGAGCAGAAATACAGTGTAGACATTGTTAATGTTGTAAATGGCTATTGTAGCTGGAAACGGCAGATTTTTTATGGAATATCTACATAGGCGTACAGAGGCCCATTATCAGCAACCGTCAGTCCTGTGTTCATGGCACGTTGGGATCTTGAAGAAGGAAGGCTATCACTCCATTTTGCAACGCCATGCCATACCCTGTGGACGGCGCTTGATTGGAGCCAATTTCCTCCTACAACAGGACAATGACCCAAAGCATAGCTCCAAACTATGCAATAACTATTTAAGGAAGAAGCAGTCAGCTGGTATTCTGTCTATAATGGAGTGGCCAGCACAGTCACCGGATCTCAACCCTATTGAGCTGTTGTGGGAGCAGCTTGACCGTATGGTACGTAAGAAGTGCCCATCAAGCCAATCCAACTTGTGGGAGGTGCTTCAGGAAGCATGGGGTGAAATCTCTTCAGACTACCTCAACAAATTGACAACTAGAATGCCAAAGGTCTGCAAGGCTGTAATTGCTGCAAATGGAGGATTCTTTGACGAAAGCAAAGTTTGAAGGATACAATTATTATTTAAATTAAAAATCATTATTTCTAACCTTGTCAATGACTCCATTTCCTATTCATTTTGCTATATTTCCTATTCAAACTAATTTAATGTATGTTTTCATGGAAAACAAGGACATTTCTAAGTGACCCCGAAATTTTGAACGGTAGTGTACATATGAGATAAGTAAAGCAGTATGTAAACATTATTAAAGGGACTAGTGTTCCATTATTAAAGTGACCAGTGATTCCAGGACTATGTCCATAGGGCAGCAGCCTCTAAGGTGCAGTGTTGCATAACCGGGTGGAAGCCGGCTAGTGATGGCTATTTAACAGTCTGATGGCCTTGAGATAGAAGCTGTTTTTCAGTCTCTCGGTCCCAGCTTTGATGCACCTGTACTGACCTCGCCTTCTGGATGATAGTGGGGTGAACAGGCAGTGGCTCGGGTGGTTGATGTCCTTGATGATCTTTTTGACCTTCCTGTGACATCAGGTGCTGTAGGTGTCCTGGAGGGCAGGTAGTTTGCCTCTGGTGATGCGTTGGACAGACCGCACCACCCTCTGGAGAGCCCTGCGGTGCAGTTGCCGTAGCAGGCGGTGATACAGCCCGACAAGATGCTCTCAATTGTGCATCTGTAAAAGTTTGTGAGGATTTAAGGGGACAAGACACATTTTTTCAGCCTCCTGAGGTTGAAGAGGCGCTGTTGCGTCTTCTTCGCCACACTGTCTGTGTGGATGGACCATTTCAGATCGTCAGTGATGTGTACGCCAAGGACCTTGAAGCTTTCCACGTTCTCCACTGTGGTCCCGTCGATGTGGATAAGGGCGTGCACCCTCTGCTCCTTTGTTTTGTTGACGTTGAGTGAGAGGTTATTTTCCTGGCACCACTCTCCCAGGGACCTCACCTCCTCCCTGTAGGCTGTCTCATCATTGTTGGTAATCAGGCCTACTACTGTTGTGTTGTCTGCAAACTTGTCATGGGTGAACAGGGAGTACAGGAGGGGGCTGAGCATGCACCCTTGTGGGGCCCCTGTGTTGAGGATCAGCGAAGTGGATGTGTTGTTTATAACCTTCACCACCTGGGGGCGGCCTGTCAGGAAGTTCAGGACCCAGTTGCACAGGGCGAGGTTCAGACCCAGGGCCCCAAACTTAATGATGAGCTTGGAGGGTACTACAATGTTGAATGCTGAGCTATAGTCAATGAACAGCATTCTTACATAGGTATTCCTCTTGTCCAGATGGGATAGGGTAGTGTGCAGTGCAATGGCGATTGCATCGTCTGTGGATCTGTTGGGGCGGTAAGCAAATTGAAGTGGGTCTAGGGTGTGAGGTAAGGTAGAGGTGATATGGTCCTTAACTAGCCTTTCAAAGCACTTCATGATGACAGAAGTGAGTGCTACGGGGCGATAGTCATTTAGTTCAGTTACCTTTGCTTTCTTGGGTACAGGAAGAATGGTGGACATCTTGAAGCAAGTGGGGACAGCAGACTGGGATAGGGAGAGATTGAATATGTCCGTAAACACTCCAGCCAGCTGGTCTGCTCATGCTCTGAGGACACGGCTAGGAATGCCGTCTGGGCCGGCAGCCTTGCGAAGGTTAACACGCTTAAATGTCTTACTCACGTCGGCCACGGAGACGGAGAGCCCACAGTCCTTGGTAGCGGGCCGCGTCGGTGGCACTGTGTTATCCTCAAACCGGGTGAAGAAGGTGTTTAGCTTGTCCGGAAGCAAGATGTCGGTCCGCGACGTGGCTGGTTTTCCCTTTGTAGTCCGTGATTGTCTGTAGACCCTGCCACATTCAGTTGAAGTCGGAAGTTTACATACACTTAGGTTGGAGTCATTAAAACTCGTTTTTCAACCACTCCACAAATTTCTTGTTAACACGCTATAGTTTTGGCAAGTCATTTAGGACATCTACTTTGTGCATGACACAAGTAATTTTTCCAACAATTGTTTACAAACAGATTATTTCACTTATAATTCACTGTATCACAATTCCAGTGGGTCAGAAGTTTACATACACTAAGTTGACTGTGCCTTTAAACAGCTTGGAAAATTCCAGAAAATGATGTCATTGCTTTAGAAGCTTCTGATAGGCTAATTGACATAATTTGAGTCAATTGGAGGTGTACCTGTGGCTGTATTTCAAGGCCTACCTTCAAACACAATTTCCAAATGCCTGAAGGTACCACGTTCATCTGTCCAAACAATAGTACGTAAGTGTAAACACCATGGGACCACGCAGCCGTCATACCGCTCAGGAAGGAGACGCGTTCTGTCTCCTAGAGATGAACATACTTTGGTGCGAAAAGTGCAAATCAATCCCAGAACAACAGCAAAGGACCTTGTGAAGATGCTGGAGGAAACAGGTACTAAAGTATCTATATCCACAGTAAAATGAGTCCGCTCAGTAAGGAAGAAGCCACTGCTCCAAAACCGCCATAAAAAAGCCAGAATACGGTTTGCAACTGCACATGGGGACAAAGATTGTACTTTTTGGAGAAATGTCCTCTGGTCTGATGAAACAAAAATAGAACTGTTTGGCCATAATGACCATCGTTATGTTTGGAGGAAAAAGGGGGTTGCTTGCATGCCGAAGAACACCATCCAAACCGTGACGCATGGGGGTGGCAGCATCATGCTGTGGGGGTGCTTTGCTACAGGAGGGACTGGTGCACTTCACAAAATAGATGGCATCATGAGGAAGGAAAATTATGTGGATATATTGAAACAACATCTCAAGACATCAGTCAGGAAGTTAAAGCTTGGTCGAAAATGGGTCTTCCAAATGGACAATGACCCCAAGCATACTTCCAAAGTTGTGGCAAAATGGCTTAAGGACAACAAAGTCAAGGTATTGGAGTGGCCATCACAAAGCCCTGACCTCAATCCTATAGAACATTTGTGGGCAGAACTGAAAAAGCGTGTGCGAGCAAGGAGGCCTACAAACCTGACTCAGTTACACCAGCTCTGTCAGGAGGAATGGGCCAAAATTCACCCAACTTATTGTGGGAAGCTTGTGGAAGGCTACCCAAAACGTTTGACCCAAGTTAAACAATTTAAAGGGAATGCTACCAAATACTAATTGAGTGTATGTAAACTTCTGACCCACTGGGAATGTGATGAAAGAAATAAAAGCTGAAATAAATCATTCTCTGTACTATTATTCTGACATTTCACATTCTTAAAATAAAGTGGTGATCCTAACTGACCTAAGACAGGGCATTTTTACTTGGATTAAATGTCAGGAATAATGAAAAACTGAGTTTAAATGTATTTGGCTAAGGTGTATGTAAACTTCCGACTTCAACTGTATATATGTGCATATTATGTGTGAGTGTTTGTGTGTGTGTGTTGGAGTGTCAGTGTGCGTGAGTGTGTAGGGCCCTTTGAGTGTGCATAGAGACAGTGTAAAAATAAATACAAGGGTCAACTCAGATAATCCATGTAGCCATTTTGTAATCTATTTAGTTAGCTATTTAGCAAGTCTTATGGCTTGGGGATAGAAGCTGTTCAGGAGCCTGTTGGTGTCAGACTTGATGCACTGGTACCGCTTGCCGTGCAGAAGCAGAGAGAACACTCTATGGATCAAGTAAACTAAGATCACTACTTCAATAGTAATACAGTATGACTAGAGAAATACCCTACTAAACTAAACCATGCATTTTGAATTATTTCTCATTTGATTGTGTCTATTGTATTGAATTGTATTCTATGGTATATTGTCTTTATACATGCTAATAGATAATTATTTTCCCCCAGTGGTGAAACAGAATAGAATAGAAAAGGCCTTCTACAAGTTATGACTTACTATAAAAGCACATCTGGTGCTACTGTTTTAATACCGTTTTTGATACATAAGAGACCCTTGGATGAAATGTGTCAAACAGCACAAGGTAGAAGTTTAGGAACAGATAATCCAATAGACTTCCTAGATTTCATGTTTCAATGGCATATCACTGACACTGTGAGGATTACGGTATCACTCCAATCCTGGGAATTTCCCAATCCCCCAGGCCAGGCGATAGACTTGTCTCTGTCAGATTAGGGATGCAGCAGGCAGAGGCTACAGGAAAGTACCTCAAAGACGTCAAGTTCACCAACATGTTTGTCAGTGACATGGCCCGTGCCCGCCAGGTGAGTGGTGACGATGTCACAGAGATCATGTAATCTTTTAGAATACACTTTAACGCCAGTATTATGTGTTGGGGTGGTCCGCAGGTTTTATTTGATTGTGTATTATGAAACAATCTCTCCTTAGAAAGATGTATGTGAATGGTTGTTTTATCTGTTTTGTTACAGACTTGCAAAAGCGATTGTGAAACACAGCAGTTGTTGCTCTGGCATAGAAATTGTCACCGACCCATCACTTAAAGAGAGGGTGACTACCCTTTCTCTGTGCTCTAGGTTGTCGATATCTAATTTCCATGTATGCTGTTCTTATTAACTTTACATCAGAGTGTGTGTGCGTATGTCTGTGTGTGTGTGTACAGTTCTATGACCATGTGTGTTTTTAAACTCACAACCATCCAGTAAAGAGCCTGTTGTTTTCCAGAGTTTTGGGAGTGCCAGGGGGACCTTGTGGTGGACATGAAGTATATGGCTACAGCAGCTGGTCAGTCGTGGCTGAACTTCACTCCTCCAGAGGGAGAGACTATAGAACAGGTGAGTCATTCTGGGGTATCCTGAGAGAGCGTGTCTGTCTGTCTCTTTCTCGCTCTCTCTCTTTCTCTCTCGATATATTCCTCCTGATGACTCGCTCAATACGGAAGTGGTCAAATGAGGCGGATGCTACGCTACAGGACTGTTTTGCTAGCACAGACTGGAATATGTTCCTGGATTCTTCAATGGCATTGAAGAGTGCACCTCCTCAGTCACCGGCTTCATCACTAAGTGCATCGATGACGTTGTCCTCACAGTGACCGTACGTACATATCCCAACCAGAAACCATGGAGTACAGGTAACATCCGTACCGAGCTAAAGGCTAGAGCTGCCGCTTTCAAGGAGCGGGACACTAATCCGGACGCTTATAAGAAATCCCGCTATGCCCTCTGACGAATCCTACTACACCAGCTCTGACGCTTGTCGGATGTGGCAGGGCTTGCAAATTATTACGGACTACAAAGGGAAACCCAGCCACGAGCTGCCCAGTGATGCGAGCCTACCAGACGAACTAAATGCCTTTTATGCTCCCTTCGTGGCAAGCAACACTGAAGCATGCATGAGAGCACCAGCTGTTCCAGACGACTGTGTGATCACGCTCTCCGTAGCCGATGTGAGTAAGACCTTTAAACAGGTCAACATTCACAAGGCCGCGGGGTTGACATTTTCAACCTCTCCCTGACCGAGTCTGTAATACCTACATGTTTCAAGCAGACCACCATAGTCCCTGTGCCCAAGAAAGCGAAGGTAACCTGCCTAAATGACTACCGCCCCGTAGCACTCACGTCGGTAGCCATGAAGTGCTTTGAAAGGCTGGTCATGGCTCACATCAACACCATCATCCCGGAAACCTTAGACCCACTCCAATTCGCATACCACCCCAACAGATCCACAGATGACGCAATCTCAATCCCACTACACACTGCCCTTTCCCACCTGGACAAAAGGAACACCTACGTCAGAATGCTGTTCATTGACTACAACTCTGCGTTCAACAACATAGTGCCCACAAAGCTCATCACTAAGCTAAGGACCCTGGGACTAAACACCTCCCTCTGCAACTGGATCCTGGACTTCCTGACGGGCCGCCCCCAGGTGGTAAGGGTAGGTAACAACACATCTGCGTTAATATTGCTGATAGATTGTAACTGCATCACTTCTAATCCCCCATGTGTTTTTTTTCTTCTCGCAAATATATATATATATATACAAAGAGGGGAAAAAAGTATTTGATCCCCTGCTGATTTTGTACGTTTGCCCACTGACAAAGAAATGATCAGTCTATACTTTTAATGGTAGGTTTATTTGAACAGTGAGAGACAGAATAACAAAAAAAAATCCAGAAAAACGCATGTCAAAAATGTTATAAATTGATTTGCATTTTAATGAGGGAAATAAGTATTTGACCCCCTCTCAATCAGAAAGTTTCTGGCTCCCAGGTGTCTTTTATACAGGTAACGAGCTGAGATTAAGAGCACACTCTTTAATGGAGTGCTCCTAATCTCAGTTTGTTACCTGTATAAAAGACACCTGTCCACAGAAGCAATCAATCAATCAGATTCCAAACTCTCCACCATGGCCAAGACCAAAGAGCTCTCCAAGGATGTCAGGGACAAGATTGTAGACCTACACAAGGCTGGAATGGGCTACAAGACCATCACCAAGCAGCTTGGTGAGAAGTTGACAACAGTTGGTGCGATTATTCGCAAATGGAAGAAACACAAAATAACTGTCAATCTCCCTCGGCCTGGGGCTCCATGCAAGATCTCACCTTGTGGAGTTGCAATGATCATGAGAACGGTGAGGAATCAGCCCAGAACTACACAGGAGGATCTTGTCAATGATCTCAAGGCAGCTGGGACCATAGTCACCAAGAAAACAATTGGTAACACACTACGCCGTGAAGGACTGAAATCCTGCAGCGCCCGCAAGGTCCCCCTGCTCAAGAAAGCACATATACATGCCCGTCTGAAGTTTGCCAATGAACATCTGAATGATTCAGAGGAGAACTGGGTGAAAGTGTTGTGGTCAGATGAGACCAAAATGGAGCTCTTTGGCATCAACTCAACTCGCCGTGTTTGGAGGAGGAGGAATGCTGCCTATGACCCCAAGAACACCATCCCCACCGGCTAACATGGAGGTGGAAACATTATGCTTTGGGGGTGTTTTTCTGCTAAGGGGACAGGACAACTTCACTGCATCAAAGGGACGATGGACGGGGCCATGTACCGTCAAATCTTGGGTTTTGGATGGGTATTCCAGCATGACAATGACCCAAAACACACGGTCAAGACAACAAAGGAGTGGCTCAAGAAGAAGCACATTAAGGTCATGGAGTGGCCTAGCCAGTCTCCAGACTTTAATCCCATAGAAAATCTGTGGAGGGAGCTGAAGGTTCGAGTTGCCAAACGTCAGCCTCGAAACCTTAATGACTTGGAGAAGATCTGCAAAGAGGAGTGGGACAAAATCCCTCCTGAGATGTGTGCAAACCTGGTGACCAACTACAAGAAACGTCCGACCTCTGTGATTGCCAACAAGGGTTTTGCCACCAAGTACTAAGTCATGTTTTGCAGAGGGGTCAAATACTTATTTCCCTCATTAAAATGCAAATCAATTTATAACATTTTTGACATGCATTTTTCTGGATTTTTTTGTTGTTATTCTGTCTCTCACTGTTCAAATAAACCTACCAGTAAAAAATTATAGACTGATCATTTCTTTGTCAGTGGGCAAACATACAAAATCAGCAGGGGATCAAATACTTTTTTCCCTCACTGTGTATATATATATATATATATATATATATATATATACATACATAAAAAAAAAATATTTCCCTTTATTACTTTCCAACCCCACCACCCCTTCCCTAATTTGAGTAAACTAGTGAACAACAATGCTTAGGCCTCTACTTCCAGCTTATACATACTATATACATTTTATGGACACAGTCAATGTTACAATAATTCTATTTTGTTTGTTTTTACTCTTGAACTTCCTCTACCCTCAACCTCTCCGATCATTTTCATGATGTCCATCCGGTTTCCTTCTATATGCCATATCTTTCTAATTGTGCTCTTTCACAAAAGCTCTCAACCTATAACCTACAGTGGGGTAAAAAAGTATTTAGTCAGCCACCAATTGTGCAAGTTCTCCCACTTAAAAAGATGAGAGTGGCCTGTAGTTTTCATCATAGGTACACGTCAACTATGACAGACAAAATGAGAAAAACATTTCCAGAAAATCACATTGTAGGATTTTTTATGAATTTATTTGCAAATTATGGTGGAAAATAAGTATTTGGTCAATAACAAAAGTTTGTCAATACTTTGTTATATACCCTTTGTTGGCAATGACACAGGTCAAACGTTTTCTGTAAGTCTTCACAAGGTTTTCACACACTGTTGCTGGTATTTTGGCCCATTCCTCCATGCAGATCTCCTCTAGAGCAGTGATTTTTTGGGGCTGTTGCTGGGCAACACGGACTTTCAACTCCCTCCAAAGATTTTCTATGGGGTTGAGATCTGGAGACTGGCTAGGCCACTCCAGGACCTTGAAATGCTTCTTACGAAGCCACTCCTTCGTTGCCCGGGCGGTGTGTTTGGGAACATTGTCATGCTGAAAGACCCAGCTACGTTTCATCTTCAATGCCCTTGCTGATGGAAGGAGGTTTTCACTCAAAATCTCACGATACATGGCCCCATTCATTCTTTCCTTTACACAGATCAGTCGTCCTGGTCCCTTTGCAGAAAAACAGCCCCAAAGCATGATGTTTCCACCCCCATGCTTCACAGTAGGTATGGTGTTCTTTGGATGCAACTCAGCATTCTTTGTCCTCCAAACACGACGAGTTGAGTTTTTACCAAAAAGTTCTATTTTGGTTTCATCTGACCATATGACATTCTCCCAATCCTTTTCTGGATCATCCAAATGCACTCTAGCAAACTTCAGACTTTTTTCCCCCACTGTATATGGGACGGCTGTCAATCATTTGGTCCTTAAATGAAACTGGTATACTTCTTTATTTATCACAGTTTTCTTTAACCAATTATGTTCTTTAATGCAAGGCCGACAGACAAGTTCCTTACTTTTTCACCCTTCCACTTTCCTCTTCCATTTTTGCGGTAATACTGCAATTATTTGGTTGTAATTTTGGGTAGAGCAGACATTTCCATATGTTTTTGTTAGCTGCATGTGCGACATAACTCCACCAGTCCTACCGATGATATCATTTACGAAGATGATACCTTTTTCAAACATTTTGTCAAAAGAAAATGTTTTTTTATCAATTAGTATATTTGAGTTTAACCACAATATTTGTTGCATTATTTGTTCTGTCGTTTCTGGAGGATTAAATTGAAATTGCAACCAACTTTCAGTGGCTTGTTTTAGAAATAGTGATATTTGGGAGATTATTTCCTTTTCAAATAACTGAAAGTGAGAGGTTGTAATCTGAATAAAGGGGAAAAGGCCATTCTTGAACATTGGGTGAGACAATCTTACAAATTTGCTAGAGAACCAGTTTGGATTTAAGTATAACTTTTGTATGACTGAGGCTTTTAGTGATAGGTCTAATGCTTTAATATTTAATAATTTCTGTCCTCCAAATTCATATTCATTATATAAATAGGCCTGTTTAATTTTGTCTGGCTTGCCGTTCCAAATAAAATGGAAACAATTTTTCTCATATAATTTAAAAAACTGTTCGCTAGGCGTAGGCAAGACCATAAGCAAATAGGTAAACTGGGATAATACTAAAGAGTTCATCTGGGTGCTTTTTCAACAAATTGACAGGTATTTACCTTTCCATGGTAGCAAGATCTTATCTATTTTTGCTAACTTTAATTTATTTCATTTGGGATATGTATTCCGAGTATATCCACATCACCATCAGACCATTTTATTGGTAAACTACATGGTAATGTAAAAATTGTATTTTTTAGTGATCCAATACGTAATATAGTACATATATCATAATTTGGTTGTAATCCAGAGAGGTTAGAAAATGTATCTAGATCCTCTATGAGGCTGTGGAGGGATTCAAGTTGTGGATTTAAAAGAAAACATGAATCATCAGCGTACAATGACACCTTTGTTTTTAAGCCCTGGGTTTCTAATCCCTTGATATTATTGTTGGATCTGATTTTAATAGCTAAACATCTCAATGGCCATAATAAATAGATACGCCGATAGTGGACAACCATGTTTCACTCCTCTTGACAGTTTAAAACTTTCTGAGAAATAGCCATTATTTACTATTTTACACCTAGGGTTACTATTCATGATTTTAACCCATTTTATAAGAGATTCTCCAAAATTGAAATGCTCCAGGCATTTATATATAAACCCCAGTCGTACTTTATCAAATGCCTTTTCGAAGTCTGCTATGAATAGCAGGCCTGGTTTCTCCGATTTTTCATAGTGTTCTATTGTTTCCAGTACTTGCCTGATATTATCTCCAATGTATCGCCCATGTAAAAATCCTGTCTGATTAGAATTAATAATGTCTGACAATACTTTTTTATTTCTATGCGCTGTACATTTTGCTAGAATTTTTGCATCACAACACTGAAGTGTAAGGGGCCTCCAATTTCATAAATGGACTGGATCTTAATATTTTCCACTTGTATCCTGTTTCAGTAATAATGAAATCAGACCTTCTTCTTGTGTGTCTGATAATCTACCATTTACATAGGAGTGGTTAAAACATGCTAATAACGGTCCTCTGAGTATATCAAAAAAGGTTTGGTATACCTCGACTGGTATGCCATCCATCCCTGGAGTTTTCCCGGACTTAAAGTCTTTAATTGCATACAGAAGTTCCTCCTCTGTAATTTCACCTTCACACGAGTCTTTCCGTATGGCTGTTAATTTTACATTATCAATAGAAAAAAATCTCTACAATTAGCTTTAGTTAGAGGAGATGGAGGCGACTGAAACGAAAACATATGCTTAAAGTACTTTGTTTCCTCCTTCAAAATATCATTTGGTGAATCATGGGTGACTCCATCACTTGTAACCAGTTTCAGTAAATTATTTTTGGAAGCATTCCTATGTTGAAGATTAAAAAAGGATTTGGTGCATTTTTCCCCATATTCCATCCAGTTTGCTTTATTTTTATAATATATTACATTTGATCTTTCTTGAATAAGTTTCTCCATTTCTTTTTGTTTATCCTCTAATTTATTCTGAGCCTGTATATTACAGTTTTTATTGCTATCTATGTGTTCTGTCAGACCTTCTATTTCCTTTGTTAGTATGGACTCTTTTGACCTAAATTGCTTTTGTTTTCGAGATGAGTACTGAATTGCATGGCCTCTAAAGGCACATTTAAAGGTGTCCCATGCAATAAGGGGATTTGCTGTACCTATGTTATGTCGGAAAAAAATCAGTTATAAATTCCTCTGTCCTAGTTAAAAATAAGTTATCATCCAATAGGCTTTGATTAAATTTCCAATATCCTCATCCACGTGGAAATTCAGTAAGAGTAATGTATATGCCAATTATATGATGGTCCGACCGCATTCTGTCCCCATCAACACTTTTTAAACTTTTGGTGCCAACGAGAATGACATAAGAAAGAAGTCAAGACGACTAGTTTGATTGAGTCTCCGCCATGTATATCTCACTAGATCAGGATATTTAAGCCTCCATATACAGTGGGGGAAAAAAGTATTTAGTCAGCCACCAATTGTGCAAGTTCTCCCACTTAAAAAGATGAGAGAGGCCTGTAATTTTCATCATAGGTACACGTCAACTATGACAGACAAATTGAGAAAAGAAAATCCAGAAAATCACATTGTAGGATTTTTTATGAATTTATTTGCAAATTATGGTGGAAAATAAGTATTTGGTCACCTACAAACAAGCAAGATTTCTGGCTCTCACAGACCTGTAACTTCTTCTTTAAGAGGCTCCTCTGTCCTCCACTCGTTACCTGTATTAATGGCACCTGTTTGAACTTGTTATCAGTATAAAAGACACCTGTCCACAACCTCAAACAGTCACACTCCAAACTCCACTATGGCCAAGACCAAAGAGCTGTCAAAGGACACCAGAAACAAAATTGTAGACCTGCACCAGGCTGGGAAGACTGAATCTGCAATAGGTAAGCAGCTTGGTTTGAAGAAATCAACTGTGGGAGCAATTATTAGGAAATGGAAGACATACAAGACCACTGATAATCTCCCTCGATCTGGGGCTCCACGCAAGATCTCACCCCGTGGGGTCAAAATGATCACAAGAACGGTGAGCAAAAATCCCAGAACCACACGGGGGGACCTAGTGAATGACCTGCAGAGAGCTGGGACCAAAGTAACAAAGCCTACCATTAGTAACACACTACACCGCCAGGGACTCAAATCCTGCAGTGCCAGACGTGTCCCCCTGCTTAAGCCAGTACATGTCCAGGCCCGTCTGAAGTTTGCTAGAGTGCATTTGGATGATCCAGAAGAGGATTGGGAGAATGTCATATGGTCAGATGAAACCAAAATAGAACTTTTTGGTAAAAACTCAACTCGCCGTGTTTGGAGGACAAAGAATGCTGAGTTGCATCCAAAGAACACCATACCTACTGTGAAGCATGGGGGTGGAAACATCATGCTTTGGGGCTGTTTTTCTGCAAAGGGACCAGGACGACTGATCCGTGTAAAGGAAAGAATGAATGGGGCCATGTATCGTGAGATTTTGAGTGAAAACCTCCTTCAAATCAGCAAGGGCATTGAAGATGAAACGTGGCTGGGTCTTTCAGCATGACAATGATCCCA
Source organism: Coregonus lavaretus (assembly GCF_964263955.1). Classification (NCBI taxonomy): domain Eukaryota; kingdom Metazoa; phylum Chordata; class Actinopteri; order Salmoniformes; family Salmonidae; genus Coregonus; species Coregonus lavaretus. The sequence goes on from NC_139998.1 coordinate 15,645,692, forward strand.
AACACACCGCCCGGGCAACGAAGGAGTGGCTTCGTAAGAAGCATTTCAAGGTTCTGGAGTGGCCTAGCCAGTCTCCAGATCTCAACCCCATAGAAAGTCTTTGGAGGGAGTTGAAAGTCTGTGTTGCCCAGCGACAGCCCCAAAACATCACTGCTCTAGAGGAGATCTGCATGGAGGAATGGGCCAAAATACCAGCAACAGTGTGTGAAAACCTTGTGAAGACTTACAGAAAACGTTTGACCTGTGTCATTGCCAACAAAGGGTATATAACAAAGTATTGAGAAACTTTTGTTATTGACCAAATACTTATTTTCCACCATAATTTGCAAATAAATTCATTAAAAATCCTACAATGTGATTTTCTGGATTTTTTTTCTCATTTTGTCTGTCATAGTTGACGTGTACCTATGATGAAAATTACAGGCCTCTCTCATCTTTTTAAGTGGGAGAACTTGCACAATTGGTGGCTGACTAAATACTTTTTTCCCCCACTGTATCTACTAGTTCTAATGTATCCATGACATTCATGATTTCCTTAAGAGCTTGAGGGTGATTGTTTGTAGTGTGATTTCCTTTACGGTCCATTGAGCTATTTAAAACGGTATTATAATCTCCCACCATAATAATAGAGTCTTGAATTGCTTGCAGGGTTGATAATTTATTATATATATTGTCAAAGAAGTGTGGATCATCATTATTTGGTCCGTAAAGGTTAATGACCATATCTGTTTATGGTCCAATAACATATTTAAAATAATTCATCTACCTTGCATATCTTTTGGACAATTTGCACATTTGGATCGAAATTACTGTTAATTAATATCATCACCCCTTTTGAGTTTCTTTGCCCATGGGAGAAGTATATTACGCCCCCCCCCCCCCCCCCTTTTCCCACGCAACTTCATCTAGAATTGTTGAATGAGTTTCCTGTAAACAATAGATATTATATTCCTTCTCTTTGAGCCATGTAAATATTGTTCTTCTTTTGTTATTATCAGCTAAGCCGTTATTATAACTGGCTATACTTATTTCATCACATACCATAATGAGATACAAGTTTCAAATCTATTTATCATTATATATGTTTGTAAATTTACCAATAAAAAATACAATAGTGATTGAGTGTCCATATAGCTGTACCATGATATTTGCATTGCTACTAAGTAACCCTCCAATTGTTCTCCACTAATTCCCCCACTAAAGCCCCTCCCCATCCCAAGTTGGGCCGTCATCCCAGTGATCGGCATACCACCCCCCTCCCCCATGATCCCTAGGCCCCCGAGAGGCCAGGACCCATCCATCGAAAACAGCACACAGTGCCACCCACAAAACAGAAGCAGGTCAAACGCCAAAAGCATTTCCAATGTTCTCACCTCAATATATATATCTATTTAAAAATATCTATTCAAATATCTTGCATATCTTATTTTCCATCATTATCAATTAATATGCGTAATAATGTTGGCAGTTCATGTGTAGGATTTTAACCTATAACCCAGATTGCCATTGTATTACATTACATTTTTGACAAGCAATTATTATTTTAGCAAACAATTATTGTGGTTCATCCTATATTCTCCCTAACATCCTTTCCCCCTTGCAACAGATGTGGGATAAACACACACGCACATACTCTAACACACTCAACCCCTTTCCTCCACAATCAACCATAAGATCAGATGCTCACCGGTTGTTACATCCCAGAGCCCAACTCAAGAAAGGACCTGATTTACGAATGCATATACAGTTGCAGCTGTTTGAGAAAGCATGCAAGATTGAGCAAAAATTGACAACAATGTGAGATTTGATTAATCAATTTAATCTATGTCAAGTCCTAGGTGATGGAGATCAGATCCACCCTCTTCACCTGAGACACAAACACTCTGGTCCCCCGTTGTAACCATTTTTCCCAAGCATCTCCGTGCAGTCAGACCTTTGATTATTTTGTGCCACCTGGGCCACAATAATATGCCCCCTCTCTGATGGTCCGAGTGTGACCCCCTCCCCATGGGTTACTGCAGCCAGTGTTGCCAGCACTGCCACAACCTGGGTGGGGGTACCCCACCGGAATCCCCACCGGCTAGGTACAAGGTCGTCAAGGTTCTCATTAGCAGCTTTGAGAATGTCCTTGTATATTATGCTCTCCCATCAGGGGGCTCTGGCTTTCTAGGACTAACCCTGCCAGGCAGGCTCAGAATCTTGAGGGGGCGATGCTGCTCAAGTAGGTCTCTGACCGCATAAATTTTTCTGTTTTGGCTGCATATAGGCAACTCACAGCAGGTCCATAAAACAGATGGGGACTTCTCTTTGGTGTATGGGTCGCTCAAGTGGGTGTCTAGGATAAAAGGTTGGGGATCGTTCCATCATGATAGGACAATAAAAAAATAGATTAGATGTGTACTATATTTTAAAATGTATATCCCTCATCTGCACAAAATTGAAAGCTCTCTCTCACAACCCCTGCTCACAGACACACGTTAGTTCTGGGATATGCAACCATTTCCTTTCTCACTCACTTAACTCCACACTTTTTCAAACACAAAAACGCACACCACACCTTCCATCACAAATCATCAACACATACCCACATACTGTGCCTTCTATGTCTTCTGTTTGCTATGTTTTTATCTCCACTATGTTGATTGAGTACTTGTGTTCTAATTTAGTTGTATTTGAAGTATTATTTTGCTTGTTATCTTTTCTTGTAAAACCGTCTTATCCCTTTATAAAATACTATACATACATAGTCCCCTGTAGCTCAGTTGGTAGAGCATGGCGCTTGCAACGCCAGGGTTGTGGGTTCGTTTCCCACAGGGGGCCAGTATGAAAATGTATGCACTCACTAACTGTAAGTTGCTCTGGATAAGAGCGTCTGCTAAATGACATAAAATAAAAATACTATAAATGTGCTTTATTATTACAAACCCTACCATGGCTAGTATTGGGTGTTCCATTATTCAACTCCTCTATTAGAACTTTCAGAATAGCCATGGAGTAGTCTTTGTGTCGCGGGTCGAGAGTTTCAAGTTCCTTGGTGTCCACATCACCAACAAACTATCATGGTCCAAACACACCAAGACAGTCGTGAAGAGGGCACAACAACATATTTTCCTCCTCAGGAGACTGAAAAGATTTGGCATGGGTCCCCAGATCCTCAAAAAGTTATACAGCTGCACCATCGAGAGCATCCTGACCGGTTGCATCACCATCTGGTATGGCAACTGCTCGGCATCCGACCGCAAGGCGCTACAGAGGGTATTGCGTACGGCCCAGTACATCACTGGGGCCAAGCTTCCTGCCATCCAGGACCTGTATACTAGGCGGTGTCAGAGGAAGGCCCAAAAAATTGTCAAAGACTCCAGTCACCGAAGTCATAGACTGTTCTCTCTGCTACCACACGGCATACGGTACCGGAGCGCCAAATCTAGGTCCAAAAGGCTCCTTAACAGCTTCTACCCGCAAGCCATAAGACTCCTGAACAATTAATCAAATGGCCACCCGGACTATTAACATTGACCCCCCCCTTTGTTTATACACTGCTGTTTATTATCTATGCATAGTCACTTTACCGCTAACTGCATGTACAAATTACCTCGACTAACCTGTACCCCCTGTATATAGCCTCGGTATTGTTATTTTATTGTGTTACTTTTTGTTTATTTTTTACTTTAGTTTATTTAGTAAATCTTTTCTTAACTCTATTTATTAAACTGCGTTGTTGGTTAAGGGCTTGTAAGTAAGCATTTCATGGTAAGGTCTACTACACCTATTGTATTTGGCGCATGTGACAAATACAATTTGATTTGATTTGATAGGAGACCAGACGCAATACATTTTATTAACACTAGATGGCACCTTTGTCATGCATTACAGGGTAATCCATTCTTGACTCTGAATATGTCAAATACATGTTTTGTATATCAGGTCCCTTCATCAAATTAATTGCTTGAGGTTTGTCTGCTTGATGCTTTTTAAGTGGGGATCAAAGTACATAGGCCTTTGGTGCCACACCTCTTATTGTCTCGATTAAAATGTCACTACTTCAGTTGGAGAAAACAAATTTACAGTGTGGGGGCGTGGGGGGGATGTTCTATTGAGACCAAGAACGTATATTTTGCTAAGACTTACCAATTAGGACTTAGCTTGCAGGTCATACGTCCAGTGTCAGTGTGATCCAACAGCTAGTTTACGTTACACATTGTCCAGATAATGATGCAGATCTGCCATGGTACGTGACATAAGGGCCCGGGCCCCCAGGGCCTCAGTATCTCTAGCCACCCAGAACATGCTGTAGGCCCTTCAATCAGGATGGAACCGATGTCAACCAGTCTGTTGTGTGGGTGTAGGAGGGGAATGGGAAGGATGAGTCTGTTGTGAATAAGAGTGCTTTGTTCTGTGTTAGAAAAAGACACAGATCAAAGAGTTTCTGCAGCACCTGTTCCAGTGCATGGTGGCTGACCACTGCGGATCAGGACAGAAGGAGACAGGGATAGCTGAGACAGAGGGGGATCTCGCCGGACGATGGGATCAGAGACATCCCTGCCCATGCGCTGGTGGTCAGCCATGGGGCCCTCATATGTGTGCCCATGCGCTACGTTGTGGACGAGCTAAAGTGTCCTTTACCCCAGAGGTTGGACATGTCCCATATGATTGCTCTCTGTCCCAACACGGGCATATGTTGGTTTATCTTCACTGTAACAAAAGGGGGTGCGGGCAACACCCTCTTAGCCATCCACTATGTCTTCATCAATAGGTGTAAGCATATATAAGTCGAGGGGTAGAGTGGAAGGGGTTGAAGGGAGGAACAAATCTCCTGGTTTGTTCAGACTATAGGGCAGACTCGTATTGTGCTCTTTAGGAAATTGTATTTTCACATTGTCCTTTCCAGCATAGCTCCAGCAACTATGGTGGATGCGTAACCAAGCCAGCCCAGTACAGCTTGGCTTCACTCGGCTTGGCCCTATAGTGTGGATCAGGCTATTAAGTGCCAGCTAAGATATACACAGAGACTCCACACTGGAATCTGGTTTCAACTTTTTAAAGTCATATATGTATTTGTTTTGTCTGATACTGTGTCAATGTACATTATTTAAAACAATCATGGTTGAGAAAATTAACAATCATATTTTGAAGCTTTCCCATCCCATCTCATCACTGCGCAACATGTTGACTTGTTAAAAACCAGTCCTTAAAATTCAAATTTCAGATTCATTGACACCATCTAATTCAGCCGTTCAAAACTTGAGTTGAATACCTTATTTTAACCTCAGTTCCCATTACTGTGTTGCAATGTGCTGACATCACTGCGTTCCTCTCAGGCTGCTGATAATGATTGATTCACTGTTTACCGGAGCAGCTCTTTGCTCTTATCACTCTCTGCTTCTATACACTGAGTGTACAAAACATTAGGAACACTTGCTCTTTCCATGACATCGACTGACCAGGTGAAAGCTATGATCCCTTATTGATGTACCTGTTAAATCCACTTCAATCAGTGTAGATGAAGGGGTGGAGACAGGTTAAAGAATGATTTTTAAGACTTGAGAAAAATGTAAACATGGATTTTGTATGTGTGCCATTCAGAGGGTGAATGGGCAAGACAAACAATTTAAGTGCCTTTGAACAGGGTATGGTAGTAGGTGCCAAGCGGACCGGTTTGAGTGTGTCAAGAACTGCAACACTGCTGGGTTTTTCACGCTCAACAGTTTCCTGTGTGTATCAAGAATGGTCCACCACCCAAAGGACATCCAGCCAAGTTGACACAACTGTGGGAAGCATTGGAGTCAACATTGGCCCACATCCCTGTGGAACGCTTTCGACACCTTGTAGAGTCCATGTCCGACGAATTCTGAGGGCAAAAGGGGGCGCAACGCAATATTAAGAAGGTGTTCCTAATGCTTTGTATGCTCATTGTACACTGAATAAGAATATAAACGCAACATGTAAAGTGTTGGTCCCATGTTTCATGAGCTGAACTAAAAGATACCAGACATTTTCCATATGCACAAAAAGCTTATTTCTCTCAAATGTTGTGCACAAATTTGTTTACATCCCTGTTAGTTAGCATTTCTCCTTTGCCAAGATAATCCATCCACCTGACTGGTGTGGCATTTCAAGAAGCTGATTAAATAGCATGATCATTACACAGGTGCAACTTGTGCTGGGGACAATAAAAGGCCACTCTAAAATGTGCAGTTTTGTCACACAACACAATGCCACAGATGTCTCAGGTTTTGAGGGAGCGTGCCATTGGCATGCTGACTGCAGGAATGTCCACCAGAGCTGTTGCCAGAGAATTAAATGTTAATTTCTCTACCATAAGCTGCCTCCAACATCGTTTTAGAGAATTTGGCAGTACGTCCAACTGGCCTCACAACCGCAGATCGTTGTGTGGGCGAGCGGTTTGCTGATGTCAACTTTGTGAACAGAGTGCCCCAAGGTGGCGGTGGGGTTTTGGTATAGGCAGGCATAAGCTATGGACAACAAACACAATTGCATTTTATCGATGGCAATTTGAATGCACAGAGATACTGTGACGAGATCCTGAGGCCCATTATGAGGCCCATTTTTTAAAGGTATCTGTGACCAACAGATGCATATCTGTATTCCCAGTCATGTGATATCCATAGATTAGGGCCTAATGTATTTATTTCAATTGACTGATTTACTCATATGAACTGTAACTCAGTAAAATATTTGAAATTGTTGCATGTTGGATTGATATTTTTGTTCAGTACATATCCTCCTGTGTGATGGTTAAAACTGTGGAGGGACACTAAGTGAAACTACTGTTGTTGACTGGACATTTCTTACATTCTTTATTGTTGTGAATTACCACTAGTATAGACAAGAGACACATACATAGGCAACAGTATGCTCATACTTGATAAGTATTTGAGTTTACCTCTACCTTTGAGTTTACCTTTTACTTACCTTTGAGGTCATCTCCTTCAATTTCCAATTTCTGACAATTAATGGTGTAATTTTCTATAACTATTTTACTGGTTGTTTATTTTGCTAATGAAATGTGGTAATGTGGCTTATTGCACAAACGTTCAAATAAATTGCTGATAAGTAAAGAACACACTTGTCAATGCTGACGTGTATGCGGCGGTGAAGTCAGGCGCAGGACACAGCGGATCAGTAACGACTACTTTACTTTCCAAAGTAAAATACGCACAAAACAAAAGCCTCCAAACACAAGAGGAGAAATGTACGCGGAGTGCGTAATAAACAAGATGGTCAATGCCGAACATACATACAAGAGACGCACGCGGACAATAACACACAAAGGCAAACATAAAACAAGGGAACTTATATGGTACATAATCAATACAGAATACGAAACAGGTGTACCAACTAGACAATACAAGACAAACATCGAAACATCGAGCGGCAGTAGCTAGTACCCCCCGGGGACGACGAACGCCGAAGCCTGCCCGAGCAAGGAGGAGGAGCAGCCTCGGCGGCATCCGTGATAGTACCCCCCCTTGACGCGCGGCTCCAGCCGTGCGCCGACCCCGGCCTCGGGGACGGCCAGGAGGACGCGGAGCAGGGCGCGTGGGATGACTCCGGTGGAACTCCGTCAGGAGGGAGGGATCTAAAATGTCCCTCCTAGGCACCCAGCACCGTTCCTCCGGACCGTACCCCTCCCACTCCACGAGATACTGCAGACCCCCCATCCGACGTCTCGAATCCACGATGGACCGGACTGAGTACGCCGGAGCCCCCTCGATGTCCAGTGGGGGCGGAGGAGTCTCCCGTATCTCATTGTCCTGGAGTGGACCAGCTACCACCGGCCTGAGGAGAGACACATGGAACGAGGGGTTAATGTGATAATCATTAGGCAGTTGTAACCTGTAACATACCTCGTTCAATCTCCTCAGGACTTTAAATGGCCCCACAAACCGCCGACCCAGCTTCCGGCAGGGCAGGCGAAGGGGCAGGTTTCGAGTCGAGATCCAGACTCGATCTCCAGGTGCGTACACAGGACCCTCACTGTGGTGGAGATCGGCGCTCGCCTTCTGCCTACGGATAGCCCGCTGCAGATCTACATGCGCAGCGTTCCATGTCTCCTCCGAGCGCCGAAACCACTCATCCACCGCAGGAGCCTCGATCTGGCTCTGATGCCATGGTGCCAGAACCGGCTGATACCCCAACACACACTGGAAAGGGGTCAGATTCGTAGAGGAATGGCGAAGGGAGTTCTGGGCAATCTCTGCCCAGGGGATATACCCCGACCACTCCTCCTGCCGGTCCTGGCAATAAGATCTCAGAAACCTACCCACATCCTGGTTCACTCTCTCCACCTGCCCATTACTCTCAGGGTGGAAACCCGAAGTAAGGCTAACCGAGACCCCCAAGCGTTCCATGAACGCCCTCCAGATTCTAGAGGTGAATTGGGGACCCCGATCAGACACTATATCCTCGGGTACCCCGTAGTGCCGGAAGACGTGGGTAAACAAAGCCTCAGCAGTCTGTAGGGCAGTAGGGTGACCCGGCATTGGGATGAGGCGACAGGCCTTAGAGAACCGATCCACAACGACCAGAATAGTGGTATTCCCCTGGGAAGGGGGAAGGTCCGTGACAAAGTCTACCGATAGGTGAGACCACGGCCGTTGTGGAACGGGTAGGGGTTGTAACTTCCCCCTGGGCAGGTGTCTAGGCGCCTTACACTGAGCGCACACCGAGCAGGAGGAGACATAAACGCTCACGTCCTTAGCCAATGTTGGCCACCAGTACTTTTCACTAAGGCAGTGCACTGTCCGGCCAATACCAGGATGTCCAGAGGAGGGTGACGTATGAGCCCAATAAATGAGACGATCACGAATCTCGAGCGGAACGTACGTCCGCCCCGCTGGACACTCTGGAGGAGTAGGGTCGGTACGTAACGCCCGCTCGATTTCCGCATCGACCTCCCACACCACCGGTGCCACCAGGCAAGACTCCGGCAGTATGGGAGTGGGCTCAATGGACCTCTCCTCTGTGTCATATCGCCGGGACAGGGCGTCTGCCTTAGCGTTCTGAGACCCTGGGATGTAAGTGAGCTTAAAAACAAACCGGGCCAGAAACATGGCCCACCTAGCCTGACGAGGGTTCAGTCTCCTAGCTGCCCGGATGTACTCCAGGTTACGATGGTCAGTCAGAATGAGAAAAGGGTGTTGAGCCCCCTCAAGCCAATGCCTCCACACCTTTAGGGCTTGAACCACGGCTAGCAGCTCCCTGTCCCCCACGTCATAATTACGTTCCGCCGGGCTGAGCTTCTTCGAGTAAAAAGCGCAGGGCCGGAGTTTAGGAGGCGTGCCTGAGCGTTGAGACAGTACAGCCCCAATACCGGCCTCTGACGCGTCCACCTCCACCTGGAACGATAAAGCGGGGTCCGGATGCGCCAGCACCGGAACCGAGGTGAACAGGTCCTTCATTTGTCCAAACGCCCTGTCCGCCTCAGCCGACCACTGCAAACGCACCGGGCCCCCCTTCAGCAGGAAGGTGATGGGAGCTGCTACCTGTCCAAAACCCCGCATAAACCTCCGGTAGTAATTGGCAAAACCCAAAAACCGCTGCACCTCCTTAACCGTGGTTGGAGTCTGCCAATTACGCACGGCTGAAACGCGATCAATCTCCATCTCCACCCCTGACGCGGACAACCGATGGCCCAGGAAGGAGATGGACTCCTGGAAAAACAGACATTTCTCTGCCTTGACATACAAGTCATGCTCCAACAGCCTACCCAACACTCGACGCACCAGGGCTACATGCTCGGCTCGTGTAGAAGAGTAAACTAGAATGTCGTCAATATACACCACTACACCCTGCCCATGCAAATCCCGGAAGATCTCGTCCACAAAGGATTGGAAGACTGAAGGAGCATTCATTAACCCGTATGGCATGACGAGATACTCATAGTGACCCGAGGTGGTACTAAATGCTGTCTTCCATTCATCTCCCTCCCTAATGCGCACCAAGTTGTAGGCGCTCCTGAGATCCAGTTTTGTGAAGAAACGCGCTCCGTGTAATGATTCCGTCATACTCGCAATCAGAGAGAGAGGATAACTGTATTTAACAGTGATCTGATTGAGACTACGGTAATCAATACACGGGCGCAACCCTCCATCCTTCTTCTTCACAAAAAAGAAACTCGAGGACGCAGGAGAAGTGGAGGGCCGTATGTATCCCTGTCTCAGAGACTCGGCTATGTATGTCTCCATAGCCGCCGTCTCCTCTTGAGACAGAGGATACACATGACTACGCGGAAGTGCAGCACCTGCCTGGAGGTCTATCGCACAATCCCCCTGTCTATGAGGTGGCAATCGCGTCGCCCTCGTCTTACTGAACACGAGTGCCAAATCATCATACTCAGGAGGAATGTGCAGTGCGGGCATTTGGTTCGGACTTTCCACCATGGTCGCCCCTACGGAAACACCTAGACACCGCCCGACACACTGGTCAGACCACTCCTTGAGAGCCCTCTGTTGCCACGAAATGGTGGGTCATGGGAGATTAACCAAGGAAGTCCCAGCACCACGGGATACGCAGGAGAGTCGATCAGATACAACTGAATGATCTCCTCATGACCCCCCTGCGTCCTCATCTTTAGTGGCACTGTGACCTCCCTAATCAACCCAGATCCCAACGGACGGCTATCTAGGGCATGAATAGGAAAGGGCACATCTACTGGTAGGAGGGGAATCCCTAACTTAACACCAAAATTACGATCAATAAAATTCCCAGCTGTGCCTGAATCGACTAGCGCCTTATGCTGGGAATGAGATGCAACCTGGGGAAATACTACTTGTATACACAGGTGAACAACAGAGAGCTCTGGGTGAGTTGGGCGCCTGTAAGTCGCTTTGGATAAAAGCGTCTGCTAAATGGCTTATTATTATTATTATTATTATTATTATTATTATTACTCACCTGGAATGACTCCCCAGTGCGTGACCTGTTGCCTCGATCCCCTGGAGACCCTCCCCAGCACCGAACCGCAGTGTGTCCTCTACGGCCACAGTTGGTGCAGAGGACGGCCTCCCTCCGGATCTCTCTCCTCCTCTCTCTAGCGCCAGCACCCCCGAGCTCCATAGGGCTCGGCTCGGAGGTGCTGGGGGATGGAATGGACGGCCCCAACTCCGGACGTCCGTGGGTAGCCAGCAGGGTATCCAGACGGATCGACATGTCCACCAACTGATCGAAGTTTAGATTGGTGTCCCTGCAGGCCAACTCTCGTCGAACGTCCTCTCGCAGGCTGCACCAATAGTGGTCGATGAGGGCCCTCTCATTCCACCCCGCTTCTGCCGCTAGAGTCCGGAAGTCCAGGGCGAACTCTTGTGCGCTCCTCTTCCCCTGTCGGAGGTGGAACAGACACTCCCCCGCCGCTTTACCCTCTGGGGAATGATCGAAAACAGCCCTGAAGCGGCGGGAGAACTCTGCGTAGCTGATGGTGGCGGCGTCTATTCCCCTCCATTCGGCATTGGCCCACTCCAAAGCCTTGCCGGATAGACAGGAGATGAGGGCGGAAACGCTCTCGTATCCCGAGGGCGCCGGGTGTATGGTTGCCAGGTAGAGTTCCACTTGAAGTAGGAAACCCTGACACCAGGCTGCGGTGCCATCATATGCCCTCGGAAGCGAGAGCCGAATCCCACTGGACTCCGGAGATGGTACGATGGGGCTGGCCGATGGTGGTGGTAATGTAGGAGGAGGTGTGGGCAAGCCTCCTCTTTCCCATCGGCGCAGGGTGTCCATCACGTCTTGCATGGCGGAGCCGAGTCTATGGATCATGGCGTCCTGGCTGCTGACCCGATCCTCCAGTGACTCGGTCACCGCCGCTGCTCCTGCTGACTCCATGGGTGGTGTGTTATTCTGTCAATGCTGAGGTGTATGCGGCGGTGAAGTCAGGCGCAGGACACAGAGGATCAGTAACGACTACTTTACTTTCCAAAGTAAAATACGCACAAAACAAAAGCCTCCAAACACAAGAGGAGAAATGTACGCGGAGTGCGTAATAAACAAGATGGTCAATGCCGAACATACATACAAGAGACGCACGCGGACAATAACACACAAAGGCAAACATAAAACAAGGGAACTTATATGGTACATAATCAATACAGAATACAAAACAGGTGTACCAACTAGACAATACAAGACAAACATCGAAACATCGAGCGGCAGTAGCTAGTACTCCGGGGACGACGAACGCCGAAGCCTGCCCGAGCAAGGAGGAGGAGCAGCCTCGGCGGCATCCGTGACAACACTTTATGAAAGAACGGAAGTTCCAGACTTGTTTATCCAGGAACAACGCCCATTTGTATTACACAAACTTTTGGCTGGTTTAATTAATTAATTAATTAATTAATCTAATCAGACTGTACAGCACATCTCCTTTTTGAAACTACTCACATCATGTTCTATATGTTTTTGTCATCAGACTGTTAAACAGAACTTCATGCTTTTGAAAGGTTATGCGTGATTGACCACAGATTTACCTCTTGGAATCCAAGTTTATTGACCACTACCACTAGTTTACCAGAATAAATGTACCTCCTATTGTTCCAATGTCAATGAATGAACTCTGGGTAACACTAATTACACCTGTAATCAGTGGTGACGTGTCATTCAGGGCAGGTGGGGCAGAGCCCCACCGGTTTTGTTAGTTTTTTGCCTGTTTTGCATGTTATTTTGGCATTAATACGTGTCACATATCAGTTTGCAAACAATGTAAAAAAATAAATAATCATTGAGTTATTAAAGCCACATATAAACATGGTTTCTTTTTTGCTTTCTTGAGTAAGGCAGCTCCAAAATGCAGGTGTTTCAGTCTAACTCAGTGCTTTCTTTGGTGGTGGCGCAGCCAGCGGAAAATAAGATTGTAGGGGTTGGTAATGTTCTCTAGTTGCGCCGTGATTGGCTAAGTGTTCTGTCACTAATGGAGACACTACGTCACCGCAAAATCTACGGGTAGAGTTCGAAAATTCAAGCCCCTTGGGTGCTGCCATAGACTTCCATTAGAAGTGTCCATCCAAGAAGGCTCAAGGTCATTGGCCACAGATAAAATAAAGTCAAATCACGTTATATCTACCGTAGCTTTGATTGGACTGATCATGTCAACATCATACTTTCTAAATCTTAGCTAGCAATCTAGACAAGCAGTCATCATCATGAATCAAGTCGACAATCTACTGGAAAATCCTTTTCAATCCTTGTCACATGAAGAGAAATTATAGATAAAACGTATCGGTGGACATAAACATTACACAACAAGTTGGAAATCGTAAATTCAACAACGAGTGCTGAGGCGCAACTGCAGCCTCGGGTTCGATCCCAGGCTGTGTCACAGCTGGCTGTGACCGGGAGACGGTGCACAATTGGCCCAGCGTCGTCCGGGTTAGGGGAGGGTTTGGCCGGCCGGGATTTCCTTGTCTCATCATGCTCTAGCGACTTCTTGTGGCGGGCCGGGCACCTCCAAGCTGACTTCGGTCGTCAGTTCGACAGTGTTTCCGTCAACACATTGGTGCGGCTGGCTTCCGGGTTAAGCAAGCAGTGTGTCAAGAAGCAGTGCGGCTTGGCTGTTGACCTTCGCCGAGTCCGTAGGGAAGTTGCAGCGATGAGACAAGATCGTAACTTCTGGCCCATGGCGTTGCATGTGAATGTTTATACTTTTTAATGTTTTTCTTTTTTTTCGTGATATCCAATTGGTCATGTTTGAATACATTGGCCATGCTGTCAATCCAGCATGACTTCTGCCGCATTCAAAACAACTGGAAACTTGGAACTGGGAAATCTCAGACTTCAGTGAGTTCAAGACAGCTGGGAAAATCAGAAAATAATTTTGAATGGTCATCCAACTCGGAATTCCAAGTCGGGAGCTCGGGCCTCTTTCTAGAGCCCACAAGAAGGACCACTGCGCCACCTTCCTGTTCAAGTGAGCATAGCACAACAAGGTGAGTCCAAAAATGTATTGTATGCTGCTGCATAAATGATGTAATATGCCAGGGAGATGTGTATACTGTAGCCAAGAAAGTAATACTAAGTGTATGTTGTGTAGTAAGCTGTTAGTAGCCCATGTGCCTCACCCTAATAATTTGGTCCCTTTCCCCCCTCATAACTTAGCCTACTATTCTGACTTGGTGGTGCACATGTAGCCTATAGCCTGTTTTAGAGAAATGTAATCATCAAATATTGTGAGAGCTTTCATTGTCTGCTTATATGCCCCCTTTATTTATTCTACGGTTCTGACATGGTGTACAGGGAGAATACTGTAAGAACGGCCCATGTTCTGAATTCTGTCGCTGTACATTTCAAAAGTGCTGAAATGTTAGTCCTAGCTCAGATTGCCTTTTATCTGCTCGTCATCCCCTTATGCCATAGTTTGTACATCTCAATTGTCAGTAGAAACCACATTTGTTTAAGAAAGTCAGCCATATCAGCTATGTTTTTAAAAAAGGCAGTAAATGAAACTGTTTCGCTGCCAGACAAGGCTCCGCTGATAGCCAGGTGTAGCGGTGGTAAGGATTCACTCCATGGTGCTGAAGAGAAAGCTCTGCTGTTGGGACAGCTTTATGTAGGCCCTAACAGTTTGTGGGCACCGTTTGTCACTGTTATAGTGCAATGAATGTATTGTTTAGTGTTGTGTTGTGTTGTGGCTTTGCTGGCATGCATACATTTATTTTTCTTTTTTTATGTTTGTCCCACCAAGATTCAATCAAATAAAATCTAATTGTATTTGTCACATGCGCCGAATACAACAGGTGTAGACCTTACAGTGAAATGCTTACTTACAAGCCCTTAACCAACAATGCAGTTTCAAGAAAAAAAATGGGAACACTTAAACAACACAATGTAACTCCAAGTCAATCACACTTCTGTGAAATCAAACTGTCCACTTAGGAAGCAACACTGATTGACAATAAATGTCACATGCTGTTGTGCAAATAGAATAGACAACAGGTGGAAATTATAGGCAATTAGCAAGACACCCCCAATATAGGACTGGTTTTGCAGGTGGTGACCACAGACCACTTCTCAGTTCCTATTCTTCCTGGCTGATGTTTTGGTCACTTTTGAATGCTGGCGGTGCTTTCACTCTAGTGGTAGCATGAGACGGAGTCTACAACCCACACAAGTGGCTCAGGTAGTGCAGCTCATCCAGGATGGCACATCAATGCGAGCTGTGGCAAGAAGGTTTGCTGTGTCTGTCAACATAGTGTCCAGAGCATGGAGGCGCTACCAGGAGACAGGCCAGTACATCAGGAGACGTGGAGGAGGCCGTAGGAGGGCAACAACCCAGCAGCAGGACTGCTACCTCCGCCTTTGTGCAAGGAGGAGCAGGAGGAGCACTGCCAGAGCCCTGCAAAATGACCTCCAGCAGGCCACAAATGTGCACGTGTCTGCTCAAACGGTCAGAAACAGACTCCATGAGGGTGGTATGAGGGCCCGATGTCCACAGGTGGGGGTTGTGCTTACAGCCCAACACCGTGCAGGACGTTTGGCATTTGCCAGAGAACACCAAGATTGGCAAATTCGCCACTGGCGCCCTGTGCTCTTCACAGATGAAAGCAGGTTCACACTGAGCACATGTGACAGACGTGACAGAGTCTGGAGACGCTGTGGAGAACGTTCTGCTGCCTGCAACATCCTCCAGCATGACCGGTTTGGCGGTGGGTCAGTCATGGTGTGGGGTGGCATTTCTTTGGGGGGCCGCACAGCCCTCCATGTGCTCACCAGAGGTAGCCTGACTGCCATTAGGTACCGAGATGAGATCCTCAGACCCCTTGTGAGACCATATGCTGGTGCGGTTGGCCCTGGGTTCCTCCTAATGCAAGACAATGCTAGACCTCATGTGGCTGGAGTGTGTCAGCAGTTCCTGCAAGAGGAAGGCATTGATGCTATGGACTGGCCCGCCCGTTCCCCAGACCTGAATCCAATTGAGCACATCTGGGACATCATGTCTCGCTCCATCCACCAACGCCACGTTGCACCACAGACTGTCCAGGAGTTGGCGGATGCTTTAGTCCAGGTCTGGGAGGAGATCCCTCAGGAGACCATCCGCCACCTCATCAGGAGCATGCCCAGGCGTTGTAGGGAGGTCATATAGGCACGTGGAGGCCACACACACTACTGAGCCTAATTTTGACTTGTTTTAAGGACATTACATCAAAGTTGGATCAGCCTGTAGTGTGGTTTTCCACTTTAATTTTGAGGGTGACTCCAAATCCAGACCTCCATGGGTTGATACATTTGATTTCCATTGATCATTTTTGTGTGATTTTGTTGTCAGCACATTCAACTATGTAAAGAAAAAAGTATTTAATAAGATTATTTCATTCATTCAGATCTAGGATGTGTTATTTTAGTGTTCCCTTTATTTTTTTGAGCAGTGTATATACAGTACCAGTCAAAAGTTTGGACACACCTACTCATTCAAGGTTTTTTTTGTTTTGTTGATACAAACACTGCTGAGAAACACCTGTAAAATACAGTCACCAGACAAGTACAAAACTCTGAAATCTGAAATTGGACAGGTTCTGTAAATCCTTGAACACAAAACTTCAGCTACAAATGTCCTAAGCAATGCCGTACACAGCTGTCCAACTCCAGTAAAAGAGCAGTATAAATGGCAGTATAAATTGAGCCCTCGCTTTTAGTTTGTGTCAAATAAAAACTTGAATGAAAACTGAATTTCACAAATGGATAACTATAAAATAAAGCAGTGTGAAATTAGTTTGTTAAAGAAAACTTAACTTACCCAGAGAGTTTATGGAGATGGCTTTATTTACATATCCATTCAAATTCACCTTCGATAAATAATCTCCTAAATCGACAGACTCTGAGCTCTTGCAGGTTCCCTTGATTGTCTTGCGCGGCTGCCATGGGTCTAGCACAGGGAAACAATTCACCGGCATTGATTGGTGTAGAGCGGCCAGCCAGATCACGAAGAAAGCCGGGTGCATGTTGGGGAAATGTGCGGGATCATACGCTAATCCGCGATGTGCTCTATCTGCAGTGTTGACCACAATTGACTGGAAAAGAGGCCAAAAGTTATATTTGAAGAATGACAGCTCTGTGACTGGCCCAATCCTGTAGAGTTTTTTTTGGCTGACCGGATGTTAGTTTGAGTTTCAATAACTCTTTAGATAACAAGGCTAACAGTAAATTATGATCGCTTTTACCTAAAAAACGTGTTAACTATCAGGCTCAACAGAATTATGTAGTTTATATGTGCTGGAAATTATGTATGGATCGTTTAAATCCTACATTAGTAGGAAACGTCACCACCCTCGCCTCAAAGGTAATTGGCCCATGTGCCATTCCTGCTCTCTGCTTGAGCAATCGCCTTTACAGTGGTCTGCATTTCTATTTGTTGGTACAGTTTATTTACATTTTACCTGCAAGTAGAGGTTGCCTATATGACGGTCTGGGTTCTCTTTTGTTTTTGCCCCCTAGCCTCTACCTACATAGGGAAGTTGATAAGTACTGGACAGGTTAAATCTCTCTCTCGCTCACACATACACATCTGTTTTGCCCAGTTTTTG
Source organism: Coregonus lavaretus (assembly GCF_964263955.1). Taxonomy (NCBI): domain Eukaryota; kingdom Metazoa; phylum Chordata; class Actinopteri; order Salmoniformes; family Salmonidae; genus Coregonus; species Coregonus lavaretus. The sequence goes on from NC_139998.1 coordinate 15,663,220, forward strand.
TCCCCTGCCTTATCCTCCTATCCCTGAACACATATGGAGTGTAGGGAACCAAATTGAACCATATTCTTCCCAAAAACGTGGCTATATTTATTTTTGCCAAAGGGGGGAACCCCAGCTGCACATGTGTCAATGTAATTTGAGTGTGCTGAAAATTCCAGTATAATCCTTGAAAGAGTTCAATTTACTTATCATTTGCCACAAAGAAACACTCGCTGGCTTATTTTATTTTGAATAGTGTATAATATACTCCTCAATGTAAAATACTTAGGGGTGGCCTTGACAAAATCAATACATAGGAGGTTCAATCATGCTAAATCCAGTTCACAATTTACATTAACCATAGGCATAACATAACAACCCATATAAAACATGTTTTATTATTATTGCAGGAATACAGTTGACTGTTGTGCACAGCACATACGTACAAAAATAAAAGGAAAACCATTTTTTATATATTAGTATACTTACTCGTCGACATATTTTTTCAGAAACAAATGATTGGAGAAGTCTGTTTTTCAAACTAATTTACAATCATTTCAATGAATCGGAACTAAGGCAGAAGGTAAGGTATATGTTAAGAAAGAGGAGGGAGATTTAGAGGATGCACACTCCCCTCAGTGCAGGAATATAAAACTGAGCGAGAACACAAACTAAGGCTGCCAACACCAGTATGAAAATGTATGCACTCGCTAACTGTAAGTCGCTCTGGATAAGAGCGTCTGCTAAATGACTAAAATGTAAACACACAGGGACACACACAGACTCGCTACCGGCACCTTTGCAGAAGTTGGAGAGCCCGCAATGGATTGCATTGTAAGTTACTTCTAGGCTTGAACACTCTTTGAGCAGCTTTAATACATTTGGTACAAAGACTTGTGTGTAGGTCTAACAGATGTACACTGAACTAGGTGCCCCTTATGACATAAGAAGCCATTTTGACTGAGGCACAATTCTCACACTTCCAAATATCTCTTATTTCAGTTCATGTATTTGCTTGTTAATAATAATAATAATAAATGTATTTTATATAGCTCTTTTCATACAAAATCTCAAAGTTGTCCAGATAGTGTCATGTTGTCCATATGGACCGGCAAAAAAATTATGAATGATCAATACAATAGGATGTTGTTATCAAAACAAATATTAAACACCTTCATGAACATTCACATTGCATGTCTTATTATGATGACATTTTGGGGAGAAGAAGGGATAGAAAATAGGATGTTGCACCACCCAGATGAAATAAACCATGAATCCTGCTACGTCATCCCAGAAAGACACATGCAAGAACAGTGGAAAAGCTCGTTTTCATTCCTCAATCACTGATCATCATCCTGAATAGGTCATGATCAAGACCTTTTTCAGTTCCATTGTGACAATATAGGTAGGCTTGATCTGGTGCTATCTGTAGAGATAACTCTACTTGGAAGACTGAGCAACACTTTTAACTTGTTTTCTAAAACTATTACAGTATATCTCCAGGGAGCACCAATTGTTTTCAAGCCATAGAACCCTTAAGCACCATGGTTCAAGCACCTGCACTACTTGTTATCCATATAAAATCATGTTTTGTCTCATAACGGCCCACATTCAAAACAGCATTTGTGTTACATATTTTCATTGTCTGCCATCCTCTTTGTCTGCCATCTCCCTTGTATACCATCTTCCTTGGAAGTAGTGCTTTGCTAGCACTGCACAGCAAGACAATTCCATCTTATTCCTGACACAAGGTAAATTGATCTGATAGCACCTCTGCTTTCTCTTTGGCTGTGGCAGATACAGAGTATGATGGCTGTACACACGGATGCTTTCTGTGTTCCATCTCAACTAGACACTGCATCAAGCCTGCAACCTGTCTCTTCCTACTACAAGTACTTGGGTGAGGGTAAGTACCAGCTCACATCCATTTTACAGTCGGCTACCAATGAATGCTGTTTTGGAATAAGAATTTAACAGGTGTAAATGTAAAAGAGGTAAAAGATTACAACATTTCTTATGGATTCTACTCTGACGCACCAAACATACCTATAGGACTGTAATAACCAAAGATAAACGTCTTTAAATCAGATTATGCCACTCCATTCGCAATAAGTCCATGCTCATTGCCCACCAGTCAAAGAGAGGTCCAGAATCATCAAACCACTTACACCTAAAAATCATTGTATGTCATTCATGCAAGGTTTTCTTCGAGCTACATATCATCCATTAATAAATAAAGGAATAACAGAGTGAACGTAGATCAAAGGGGCAAAGTGATCCGGGTCAACCTGAACATCACGTGCCTAGACACAGTGAAAGAAGTCTATGACTCTGACCTTGGACTAAAATGGCTCCGGATGGGAGAGGAAGGATACTTCTGGAATCTCATGGCCATTGTTGAACAAAGGGTTTTACAGTGTCAACTGGCCAAGGGGGGTCTGCTCAGGTATTTGGGGAGTAGCTTGTCCAACATGATCCGCATACTTAGCAGGTTAAACAAACAATGGGTACCACATGCACGGTCCCATATAAGTCCTCTTCTGCATGTCAGTCCAGCACTGTATATATTTTTCCCTCCACTATGGAAATGTACAGTATTTGAGGAGGAGAGCAAGCAAGCATTGACTTCAAATATGCTGCATAATGCACAAAGTCCAAACATCACTACAGTAAGCTTTTGGTGAAATGCTTTGAGACATTGCTTCTGTTTTTCTTTCACACAAGACCTTATAACTTAATAACTGGTTTAAAGAATGAAAGAAAGAAACAGGTACCTATGAGTACAATCCTTATTATCTAAATATCAGATATTAGATGTAAAAGACAGATTGCACTAGCTACCTGAAATATTGTTAGCAAATCTCAGTTGCATGAAATAAGCAAAGCTTCTCAAAAAATTTCACAGAAATATTGACATTACTTCAAATGAATGTAGCAGACCCTCATTTCCAGAGTAAATGTGAAAACAAGCACTATTTATGCAGCTCAATATTTACTGCAGAAATGGAGATACTGTAAGTGCTAAAAAAAAATCTATCCAGCGCACAAGTTAACTAACCAAAATGAATCAAACTGATCGCTACAGCAGGCTCCCTTTAGTCCAAGACCAGGCACACACACACATTTCAATCTGGTCTGACCATCTAGCCATCACACACTTAGCCTCATTAAACCATCTAGCCTCATAAAAGCCAGGATTGTCAAGCCCCCTAGGATGGTGGGTCTCCAGTTCTAGCTTCCCACACCAATGGCTGTGAGCTCGGACACAGAGTCTCAATTAGAGTCTCAATTACTTAATTGATGTTATTCTGGAAAGAAAATAAACTGAAGATACTTGTGGGCCTCTAGGAATTGGGCTAAAGCCCCCTGGACTGTATGAGGTTAGTGATGACATGCATGTCATCCCTATTTCTGACTGAGGGGCGCATTTCTCGCATGCAAGGGAAGGGGCCGCAAGTAGGAATCAAAGGCAGCCACCACCTCATCACAAAGCAAGGAAACAAACATTTGGCAAGTGCTCTAGTTACCCTTACTATACAATGGTATAATGTTGACACAGAGGACGGAAAATGTCTAGTACTTGATTGATAACGACAAAAGTTCAAAGTAAACAGGCATTCTTCTCAGTAGAAATTTCATGCACACATTTTTTCATTCGGGACGTGGCGCTTTGAGGTAATAAAAAGTATCCATTTCTAGAGGCTGAGCTGTCATCCACTGACAAGGCAAGGTCTCCACCAGTTATGGCAAGCACCCATATAAAGTGAAGGGGACAGATTAAGCTTCTCCACCCCTTATATAATACTAATTAAAATAATAAGCAGCAAATAATGGCATATCCATAAGTTCTAATACAAAGTAAGCTACCGAAATGTACATAAAAAAGACTGAATAAATACTATCATATATAGTGGTATTAATTTCTTTTGCAGTCCATTTGTATTGGTATATGCATGTATACAGAATAATGTTACCTGGAAAACAATCCACATGTGCAAATAAGTGAGTTTTTGCCAGTTTTGCTCATATTCGGGGGAGGAAGTGTGTGACAGTCATGGCAGTGGTGGCTTTTTTGCCTCTCTTCAGACGGCCATGCTTGCTGAGAGCAATGTAGGAGCCTCTGTAAATGGAAGACTCATAGGCATTGTAGTTGTTTGGCAGCATGCTCTCTCTGAACTTGCACTCATCATGGAAGACTGTCTGAAAATAGCAAAGGAGAAAAGGTCTAAGAAAACATGTGGCCAAGTCTAGTTTCACAGTTAGCAGTTTGATATGGTTGTACAGGATGCACAGAAAAATACTTGCCATGCAATCATTTCATCCTCATCCGGAGTTGGTTCACATGTAAAGTAGGGGAGCCATGCACTAATATATTGTAGCAAATTTGGGGTTGAGAGAAGGCCATGAACCTGCAAACTTTTGTCTCGGAAGACTAGCACATCTCTTGCTCAATCCAAAATTAATAAGAAACAAAATTGTTTATGAGACCGTAAACGTATGTCCTTGAGGGGATATCTAACGAAAAGTACATTTTCCACATATTTTTGAAAACTAGAACTCAAAACTTTAAATCAACTGAGATAATCCTGAAATATCATATTCATTCAATTTCAAAGGAACTTACAATGTGAATGTTGCTGTTTTGGAGTAATTTATGCATGCTATTGGGAGCATGCTAACAGAGGCCCTACCACTCCCATACTCTGTGCTTGATAAAGACAATGCTAAACTGCAGCTTAATTAACAAAAACAAATGTTGGTTTGCTTACTCCCTGGGTCTATAGACTTATGTGTATTAATAAGACTTATTTATGTGTATTAATAAGATGACGCAAATGTGAACCAACCCATTAAGTTAAAACATCAATGACTGGGGTATTATGCACAGGTAGCACTGCTGTGCCACTTATTTCTCACCCATATGGGTAATTAATTAGCATTTTAACCAATTGTTTATTGGTGCAATTATTGATGTCAAAATGTTTTTAATTGCATACACTTTGTAACTGTATTTTTTTGGTGACTCTGTTCATTCATGCACAATTGGAAAGCTGTGGGCCTTCTTGTGCGCACCTTGCACTTTGTTAATTGTTAATCGTGTTTGTTTATTGTTTAAACATTTCTCTAACAATATTTATTGGATAGACATTTTTGACCATTTTCTGCAATAATACGTTGTGAAAAGAGAGGATGTGCTGGGAGTTCCAACAAGACTGAGCTGATGACGTCCGTCAGAGATTCCCTAATGGAATCACTTGTGAAATCATCAAACCTGACTCTTGGTTCAATGTCCATAATCCTGACTCTTGGTTCAATGTCCATAATCAGAGGACGCACTTCAATCAGTGATAGCCATAGCCTACAAGTGTAACCTAACATGTAAATAGGCCTAATATTAATCTTTAAAGGACTAATTTCATACTGTCCCGGGTCCCGATGACAGGTTCTGGAGTATCAGGGGCTTTCCCTCGAACGCAGGGCCGTATTACAGCGCGTGACACAATTATGCGTCTGTTAACCTCATCATTATAGCCCAAGGCAAATCGACCATGAACAGGCCCTTAGCTCATTTACTGCCTATAATTTCAAAATAATGCATAATAAGATAGGGGGAGCATATCATTAACAGTACCAAATAGCCTACCATTCCATTATCATATTTATTGTCACATAATTCACAGCACACGTTAAGATAGGCACACCCAATAGTTTATATGACATGCAAATAAAACCCGACCAGTCATAGCGTAATAGCAAAGGCCACTATTCTCTGAGCCATTAACAAATATTGCAGGAAAATAAATGTAACTGTGCATACCTACCGTTCCGTATAACCTTCCTCGGCTATTCATTGCGACAAACAGCTCACTCCTTACCCCATACAAGCTAACCACTCCTCGCTCTACCGTTGAGATCTCTATTAGACCTAATTGAACAAAATACCAGATATTAGATATTGAAAAAATACATCCGATCAGATCGGTACAAAATATAGTTCATAATGGTTATAGCATATGCTCTGCGTCTGTGGGTGTAACCTTGCAGATTGCTACGCAGGATGCTGAGTCTTTGTTCTATATCAATTCCCACGTTCAATTTTCGATGTATGCTCAGCAATGTATAGGCTTAGGCTATCATGTATGCTTAATAATTGCCCTTTTGGACGTGCATGGTGACTGTTAGTTTCTGGGCCACAGTAGGAGCCAGTGTAAAAATAGGTTGTTGTCTAAATACGTCCATACATTCATGTCATGTTTGAGATTAAGGAGATAGTTAGCACTGATGGATACTGTTTTTAATAGATTTGTCTTTGCTCTAGAAGACATTCAATGATCCCTTCGCGACTGATGACACATCATGCAAAATGGGCTACAGACGCTGTTAGATCCATAATTATTGATGACGACCCCTTTATGTGATGTCTATTGCGTTACATCTGTGGAAGCAACTCACTGTACTGGTTTTCATTATGTACACCATTTATCCTGCCGTCTGGGAGGACCTGAAGGTGAAACCCGATGCCCACGTTGCAGTAGAGCCTCCGGACTCTTTTGATACCTAGCAAATAGTCACTCTCCCAGTTCAGGTCCGATTTCTCCCCCGAGATGCCCAGAATGGAGCGGGAGAAGAGGGTCTCCCATCTTTTCTCCAATAAAGTTGCATTTGTCCTGCTTGGAATAGGATATGATGACACAATCCCCACTATGAACCCCAAGAGAACAATCGCAGTCAACGTCCAGTGCGTGCTGGCCTCGTAGGACATACTGATGAGGAACCTTTGCGCAATGGCCATCCGGTTTACCTTCGGGGCACGTGGTCAAAATGAATGGCCCTAAAAATACCACTCTTCTTGTTTTTCTTCCTTCGGCATGCTGGCAGAGGATTATTTTTGGAACGCGGATCAGGGGTCTGGGCATGAGACGACAGCCCCAGTGCAGAGGAGTAGAAATGGGAGTGCGCGTGGCAGAGCTTGAGATTGTGGCGGTGATGATTACCATGTTTTGTAGCTCCGCGCCTTTCTCTCTCTGTGGGCAACGCAGGCCGTGGAGAACACCACTCACCAAAACCCTGTTTCACCTTGCCAGGCTATCGCATCTCTAGATGACATCATGCTGACTTCACTGCTGCCCCTTCGAATAATACAAGGGCGGAGGATGGGGAGAGTGAAGTTGCAAGCAAGCAAGAAAAGAGGCGCTGAACTGCAGTGCCAAGTCTGTGGAGAGTTCACCCGAACACTGTCACAGCGCCCGTGAAACCGAGGAAGGGAGAGATCTCATTGGGTGGCGTTAAGCAACTGCGGGACATGATGGACACTTTGGCAGCTCCCAAATTGGGTCGGTGGTCATATGTCTGACAGGCTGCTTCCTTATTTAGAAGGAAGGTGTAAAAACAGTCCACTTGTCACCGGAGAGCAATGGCACCCTTGGGGGCCACTTCCTATGCTGCTGGTTCAAGAACTTTCCCAAACAATTCTTATTTTAAAACACTTGAATAGGCTTACAATTAAAGTAGGATGCATTAATGAGCACTGTGGTGCGTAATTTGGTTACCCCGAAACGTCTCGAATAGACTATTCCTTCCCCTGAAACATAAGTGCATATCATATTTTCTTTGTAATGATGACACCATGGAGCATATGCCTATTCGTCTGTGGCGCGCTTCCACCGGTCCCCTGAATGTCATCCATTTGGTTGGGAATTCCGATGGATGGCGCTATTTCCAAGGTTTTAACTGTGCTTCATGCGCAACCATCATTGACCATAGTTCAAATAATTTTGACAGACTACAAAGTTGTTCCCAGTGACATACAACATCTCAGACAAGCATTTTACAATGCAGTACATTTATTTTGTATAAAAAAATCTATTTGGTGACTGCACAATACCCAATCTGAGGGATCTATAATCAAAATAAAATTATATGATTTTTATGAAGGCTGAAAACACAAAGAACACATTTGGAGCATCAGAGAAAACTGAGGACATAATAGCACATTCATAATCATACAGTCCTTGGCAAATAGGACCAATGTGAATAGATCTCTGATTAAGTCTTATCCACCCCAGCACATTTACAAAACAGCTTTGTCAATCAACCAAAGCCATCTTCTGAAATGTGACCCTCGGTACTTGCTATCATGAGACCCAACTAACCTAAACACTGGGCATTTGGAAACATAATTAAAAGGACCACAACACTGTTGCTAAGTTATGAAATTCATTGGTTACATACACTACATGACCAAAAGTATGTGGATACCTGCTTGTCGAACATCTCATTCCAAAATCATTGGCATTAATATGGAGATGGTCCCCCCTTGGTGCTATAACAGCCTCCACTCTTCTGGGAAGGCTTTCCACTAGATGTTGGAACGTTGCGGTGGGGACGCTTCCATTCAGCCACAACAGCATTAGTGAGCTCGGGAACTGATGTTGGGTGATTAGGCCTGGCTCGCAGTCGACATTCCAATTCATCCCAAAGGTGTTCGATGGGGTTGAGGTCAGGGCTCTGTGCAGGCTACTCAAGTTCTTCCACACCGATCTCAACAAACCATTTCTGTATGGACCTTGCTTTGTGTACGGGGGCATTGTCATGCTGAAACAGGAAATGGCCTTCCCCAAACTGTTGCCACAAAGTTGTAAGCACAGAATTGTCTAGAATGTCATTGTATGCTGTAGCGTTAAGATTTCCCTTAACTAGAACTAAGAGGCCTAGCCCAAACCATGAAAAACAGCCCCAGACCATTATTCCTCCACCACCAAACATTACAGTTGGCACTATGCATTTGGGCAGGTAGTGTTCTCCTGGCATCCGCCAAACCCAGATTAGTCTGTTGGACTGCCAGATGGTGAAGCGTGATTCATCTCCAGAGACTGGAGCATGGTGATCTTAGGCTTGTGTGCGACTGCTCGGCCATGGAAACCCATTTCATGAAGCTCCCGACGAACAGTTCTTGTGCTGACGTTGCTTCCAGAGGCAGTTTGGAACTCGGTAGTGAGTGTTGCAACCGAGGACAGACGATTTTTACGCGCTACGTGTTTCAGCACTAGGCAGCAACTTTCTGTGAGCTTGTGTGGCCTACCACTTCGCAGCTGAGCCTTTGTTGCTCCTAGACGTTTCCACTTCACAATAACAGCACTTATAGTTGACCGGGGCACCTCTAGCAGGGCAGACATATTAAAATTGACTTGTTGGAAAGGTGGCATCCTATGACGGTGCCACGTTGAAAGTCACTGAGCTCTTCAGTAAGGCCATTCTACTGCCAATGTTTGTCTATGGAGATTGCATGGCTGTGTGCTTGATTTTATTCACCTGTCAGCAACGGGTGTGGCTGAAATAGCCAAATCCACTAATTTGAAAGGGTGTCCAAATACTTTTGTATATATAGTGTATGTCTAACAAATATCAACAAAACTAAATATAGGGGAAACTCAAAACAGAGAAACAATACAGTGGTTATAAATGATCCTGATGCAACAGTATGAACTACTTCCTGTTTACTAATGAATAATGATACAGGAGGTTGTTTACCATACCCTGCAAAGGTATTAGTCATCATCAGGACATCCAGCAAAGTTGCTCCTTTAAAACCAGAACTCATACAGGAAATGGTCAGGATGAAATATTTAAAGCAAAACCATGTGTTTAAATATTATTAATGTACTATTATGCATGGTAAACCAGGAAATCATCAACTTTGTGAGTTGAGTTGGATTTCTGACACGCAACCTATGATGAACGAGTGGGATGGAAGAATATTCAAATAAATTATATCGCTGAAGTCAAGATGTCTTTATACCACATCTATACAAAATAATAATTTATAATTTTTTCACAGAAATATATTTTGCCCTTTACACCTTTGACAGATGCAACAAAAAGAATAAATACTTTAATGCTTATGATTTTTAAAAGAACAATAAATAAATAGTTATGTCCAAAAAATTCTAAATTTTGTAGAGGCACTTGCAAAATGTAGCTATATTCCTAAGTTGCTGGCAGTATGTCCATAGGCTCTACAGTAGGTCAGATAAGTATTTACTTGTCTGTGTGCAGGGGGAATTTTCTCAAAGTCATCTGTTATTTTCTAAACGTGAACCTGTCTGTTTAGTAATTGGTTTTCATTGATGAGTGTCATGGTATTATCTTTCACTAATTGCCAATGAAATATTACAAAAAACAAGTTCATTTTGATCCCATTCTCAAAATGAGAGTATATATTCAATAGGGCCAACTAGCCAATCTCATCATTGCATAAATTGGCTATTACATTATGTTTGGTTATTATACAGCCATCCACATTTCTAATTGAAAGTCACAAAGAGTAGGCAAATCATACACAGAATGGATACAATATAAACATATTGAATGTAACACAAGCGTTTTACTAACAAAACCCCAATTTTGAAGAATAACTGAAGGCCACAATATATTTTGATTACTATTTAAAAATACACTAAGTGGCCAGTGTATTAGGTACACCACCCGTTCACGGAAATGGTTCACTCCTACAGACAGTGAGTCACGTGGCCGTGGCTTGCTATATAAAGCAGGCAGACAGGCATCGAGGCATTCAGTTACTGTTCGATTGAACTTTAGAATTGGCAAAACGAGTGACCTAAGCGACTTTGAGCGTGGTATGATCGTTGGTGCCAGGCGCACCGGTTCCAGTATCTCAGAAACGGCCGAGTTTACCGAGAATGGTGCGACAAACAAAAAACATCCAGCGGCAGTCATATGTGCGAAAATAGCTTGTTGATGAGAGGTCGAAGGCAGGCCACAAACAGGCAAATAACGGCACAGTACAACTTGTCAGTCCTTGTCACGGATGGGCTATTGCAGCAGACGACCACACCGGGTTCCACTCCTATCAGCTAAAAAACAAGAAGAAGCGTCTCCAGTGGGCATGCGACCACCAACACTGGACAATTGAGGAGTGGAAAAACATAGCCTGGTCTGACGAATCCCAGTTCCTGTTGCGTCATGCTGATGGCAGAGTCAGGATTTGGCGTAAACACCATGGACCAATCCTGCCTGGTGTCAACGGTACAAGCTGGTGGCCGTGGTGTAATGGTGTGGGGAATGTTTTCCTGGCACACATTAGGTCCCTTGATACCAATTGAGCAAAGTTTCCATGCCCCGAAGAATTCAGGCTGTTCTGGAGGCAAAGGGGGGTCCGACCTGGTACTAAATGGTTGTACCTAATAAACTGGCCACAGTGTACAGCAGCAGATGAGATACAAAGTCTGTAGCCATGTTGCCCTGCTCTCTCTACTGCACTATGAAATTCACACACGTTTGATTTACTATCCTTGTGGGGACCAAACAATTGAATCCCTAAACCTAACCCTAACCTTAACCCTAAACCTAACCCTTACTCCTAACCTTAACCCCTAAGTATACAATAGCCTTTTTCCTTGTGGAGACCGGTGAAATGTCCCCACTTGTCTGAATTTTCCTTGTTTTACTATCCTTGTGAGGACATCTGGTCCCCACAAGGATAGTAAAACCAAAAAAACACACACACACCTTTTCACAGACCCATGTTGACCTCCAAAAGAGATGTACAATACACAGAGCAAAGTATAAACAATTTGACAGAACATAGAAAACTGTCATCTTGCATACCGAAACTATTTTCAGTAACCCAGTTCACTGTATTGCTGCAGTGTTGCTAGTATGACATTTTGGTCTTTTGCTCATGGGAATATTAATGGAGTTTCCAAAAATAAATGTACCTGGATTTTTTACAGCATTGATTAATTGACCTTATTTACTTTCCTAGAGTGTCATTTCAGGTTGAACGTGATGATAATGCCAGTAGAAATTATGTAATAAATAGCACAATATGGCACTGTCTGACATTTCTAGAAAAGAGGTGAGATATCCTGAGATGACAGACTTCAAACAAAAATGCAATGATGCCATTGAGCCACTTCATTCTAACACAACCACAGTTACACAGATGACCTCACCCAAACAGGTTGCATAAGAAATTCCCATAAGAATATAAATATATGTATTCATATACAAAATATATACAGTAAACCTGTTAATTACCAAAAACCATCCAACACTCGGGGCCAGTTACCCTTAACATTCCCAATTTTTCTATTCGCAGTTTCTTGACGAACAAGTCCAATGGTCCCATTTGACTTATCACGTGTGTGATAACATGTATGTTTCGGTAAGCAATGCATAATCATTGTGACTGCAAGCACAACCTGGCTGAGAATAACAAACAGACAGAAATGCCCCTAGAGTAGCAGCATGGAGCTATGTGAGCCCAGATCCTTTCCAAAGCAGGTGATGGGCTCTCCAGATTGGCTATTTATATCTCTTGGCCAGTCTGCATGAGAAGTGGGCAATAATCTCCTGTTGACTTTGACTAAGGGCTGGATTCGATCCGTATCGCAGAAGTATCGCTGAATATCCACGTTATAGCTCTATTTAATTTTAAAGGCAATGTTCCCGCGGACTGCATTCACGGTAAAAGCTGCATATGTCGGCTTAATCGGAAATTACCTTTACATTTTAACGCAGATCCTCCGCAATACGGATTGAATCCAGCCCTAACAGCAGATTGTTTTAAAGATATAGCATTGACAAGCTCCACTTCACACATAGATGAGAGTAAAATGGTAATACATCTGTATTCCAGTTGTCTAAGGGCTGATGGAGTCTGATCATGCTGTGAAGCTAGTTGTACCTGAGGAGAAGGAGAAAGGACTTATCTGAGAGGCCATCTATGTGGCTGAGAGAAACAAGGTGAGAGACACTCAAAATACACAGACAGTCTCTCTCTTGTAGACACAGTAACTGGCTGCAGTAAACTCTGGAGGGAACAATTGTCATGGGTATACATTTGTCTTTAATTCTGCCGCACACATACACACAAACGTATAGACGGGCTGCCTCATTGCAATGCATTGGTAATGCCATGGCAACGGTCAGTAACGACACTGGAGTGTTGCAAGCTGGGAGCGGTAGTGCATTCCTTCACTCCTGGTTACTGGTTCTTTCAGCTCTTGAGGTCCTTTTGGTCAAAGATGATGTGGTTGGCCAGATAGATGGCGATGATGCCAAAGATGGCGGAGGAGGCCATATAGGCAGTGACGGACTTTGTGAACTGAACGATCATGCCCATGAAGAGAGTAGGAAAGACCTGAGAGAGGAGGAAGGTGCTATCCAGGATGGCAAAGTCCAACCCTACACCACGCTTCTCGTAGCCCTCTGGCTCATCCTGCTCGGGGCCCGTGGCACTGTGGGACGATCCATTCTGTCCGTGGGGAGGGGGGTAGTAGTCTGAGCCGTCTTGGCTGAAGAAAGCATGCCCGTTTGTGCCCCCCAGTTTGTGGGCCAGCCCCCCCTCCTCGTCCACGGCTGTCAAATGCGTGATCGAGTCCTGCTTGATCACAATCCCGTTCTTAAGCAAGTTTTTTATTTTATTTTTTGGCATGTAAACCTGAAATGCAATGAGAGATAAGTAAATTCATTATACAGTCGAGGGCTAGGCAGTGTGTGCAAGGGAGTTTGTTTGTGTAGGGCTGGACTGGGTGTGTGTAAGGAGAGAGCGAGAAAAATGATATGACTATGAGCACGATGTGAGCGTTTGTTTGTATTGGAATATAAGTAATATACAGTTGAAGTCGGAAGTTTACATACACTTAGGTTGGAGTCATTAAAACTTGTTTTTCAACCACTCCACAAATTTCTTGTTAACAAACTATAGTTTTGGCAAGTCGGTTACTTGCTTGTCGGTTCTACATTGTGCATGACACAAGTAATTTTTCCAACAATTGTTTACAATTGTTTACAGACAGATTATTTCACTTATAATTCACTGTATCACAATTCCAGTGGGTCAGAAGTTTACATACACTAAGTTGACTGTGCCTTTAAACAGCTTGGAAAATTCCAGAAAATGATGTCATGGCTTTAGAAGCTTCTGATAGGCTGATTGACATCATTTGAGTTAATTGGAGGTGTACCTGTGGATGTATTTCAAGGCCTACCTTCAAACTCAGTGCCTCTTTGCTTGACATCATGGGAAAATCAAAAGAAATTAGCCAAGACCTCAGAAATAAAATTGTAGACCTCCACAAGTCTGGTTCATCCTTGGGAGCAATTTCCAAATGCCTGAAGGTACCACGTTCATCTGTACAAACAACAGTATGCAAGTATAAACACCATGGGACCACGCAGCCGCCATACCGCTCAGGAAGGATACGCGTTCTGTCTCCTAGAGACGAACGTACTTTGGTGCAAAAACTGCAAATCAATCCCAGAACAACAGCAAAGGACCTTGTGAAGATGCTGGAGGAAACAGGTACAAAAGTATTTATATCCACAGTAAAACGAGTCCAATATCGACATAACCTGAAAGGCCGCTCAGCAAGGAAGAAGCCACTGCTCCAAAACTGCCATAAAAAAGCCAGACTATGGTTTGCAACTGCACAGGATCATACTTTTTGGAGTAATGTCCTCTGGTCAGATGAAACAAAAATAGAACTGTTTGGCCATTATGATCATCGTTATGTTTGGAGGAAAAAGGGGAACGCTTGCAAGCCGAAGAACACCATCCCAACCGTGAAGCACGGGGGTGGCAGCATCATGCTGTGGGGGTGCTTTGCTGCAGGAGGGATTGCTGCACTTCACACAATAGATGGCATCATGAGGAAGGAAAATTATGTGGATATATTGAAGCAACATCTCAAGACATCAGTCAGGAAGTTAAAGCTTGGTTGCAAATGGGTCTTCCAAATGGACAATGACCCCAAACATACATCCAAAGTTGTGGCAAAATGGCTTAAGGACAACAAAGTCAAGGTATTGGAGAGGCCATCACAAAGCCCTGACCTCAATCCTATAGAAAATGTGTGGGCAGAACTGAAAAAGCTTGTGCGAGCAAGGAGGCCTACAAACCTGACTCAGTTACACCAGCTCTGTCAGGATGAATGGGCCAAAATTCACCCAACTTATTGTGGGAAGCTTGTGGAAGGCTACCCGAAACGTTTGACCAAAGTTAAACAATTTAAAGGCAATGCCAAATACTAATTGAGAGTATGTAAACTTCTGACCCACTGGGAATGTGATGAAAGAAATAACATCTGAAATAAATCATTCTCTCTACTATTATTCTGACATTTCACATTCTTAAAATAAAGTGGTGATCCTAACTGACCTAAGACAGGGAAGTTTTACTAGGATTAAATGTCAGGAATTGTGAAAAACTGAGTTTAAATGTATTTGGCTAAGGTGTATGTAAACTTCCAACTTCAACTGTACATGGCTGTTTACTCAGCCCTGATACATGGCTGTTGACTCCTATGGTGTCTAAAGGAGTCAACAGAATTGTATCACGGTTCAAATATGATCTCATATGTACACTATGCTCAGTAAGTGCAGGGAGCACTATATGTATGTGTGCCTTTCTGTCTTTACCTCCATTTCCTTGTGGTAGTGGCAGGTGAGGGTGTACGGCAGCGTCTGCAGCGTGGCGTAGGCAAAGCCGGTCAGCGCCGACATCACAGTGACCAGGACCACACTCTTGGACATACAGATGACAAGGGCAGAGATGGTGAAGCTCACCATGCTGCTCATGTAGACCCGGCGCGAGCCAAAATGGCGGACCAGTCGGCTCATGAGCAGGGAGAAGACGGTAGAGGTAGCACACTGCAGGAACAGGCCCAGGCTGCCCATACGGATGCCTGCAAGACAGGGTTGAAGTTGTGGTAACAAATTAAGATACAACATTATGTAATACCACTTATGTCCCTAACATACAGTGGGGAGAACAAGTATTTGATACACTGCCGATTTTGCAGGTTTTCCTACTTACAAAGCATGTAGAGGTCTGTAATTTTTATCATAGGTACACTTCAACTGTGAGAGACGGAATCTAAAACAAAAATCCAGAAAATCACATTGTATGATTTTTAAGTAATTAATTTGCATTTTATTGCATGACATAAGTATTTGATCACCTACCAACCAGTAAGAATTCCGGCTCTCACAGACCTGTTAGTTTTTCTTTAAGAAGCCCTCCTGTTCTCCACTCATTACCTGTATTAACTGCATCTGTTTGAACTCGTTACCTGTATAAAAGACACCTGTCCACACACTCAATCAAACAGACTCCAACCTCTCCACAATGGCCAAGACCAGAGAGCTGTGTAAGGACATCAGGGATAAAATTGTAGACCTGCACAAGGCTGGGATGGGCTACAGGACAATAGCCAAGCAGCTTGGTGTGAAGGCAACAACTGTTGGTGCAATTATTAGAAAATGGAAGAAGTTCAAGATGACGGTCAATCACCCTCGGTCTGGGGCTCCATGCAAGATCTCACCTCGTGGGGCATCAATGATCATGAGGAAGGTGAGGGATCAGCCCAGAACTACACGGCAGGACCTGGTCAATGACCTGAAGAGAGCTGGGACCACAGTCTCAAAGAAAACCATTAGTAACACACTACGCCATCATGGATTAAAATCCTGCAGCGCACGCAAGGTCCCCCTGCTCAAGCCAGCGCATGTCCATGCCCGTCTGAAGTTTGCCAATGACCATCTGGATGATCCAGAGGAGGAATGGGAGAAGGTCATGTGGTCTGATGAGAAAGAAATAGAGCTTTTTGGTCTAAACTCCACTCGCCGTGTTTGGAGGAAGAAGAAGCATGACAATGACCCAAAACACACGGCCAAGGCAACAAAGGAGTGGCTCAAGAAGAAGCACATTAAGGTCCTGGAGTGGCCTAGCCAGTCTCCAGACCTTAATCCCATAGAAAAGCTGTGGAGGGAGCTGATGGTTCGAGTTGCCAAACTTCAGCCTCAAAACCTTAATGACTTGGAGAAGATCTGCAAAGAGGAGTGGGACAAAATCCCTCCTGAGATGTGTGCAAACCTGGTGGCCAACTACAAGAAACATCTGACCTCTGTGATTGCCAACAAGGGTTTTGCCATCAAGTACTAAGACATGTTTTGCAGAGGGGTCAAATACTTATTTCCCTCATTAAAATGCAAATCAATTTATAACATTTTTGACATGCGTTTTTCTGGATTTTTTTGTTGTTATTCTGTCTCTCACTGTTCAAATAAACCTACCATTAAAATTATAGACTGATCATTTCTTTGTCAGTGGGCAAACATACAAAATCAGCAGGGGATCCAAATACTTTTTTCCCTCACTGTATGTTGACTAGGACGTTACTTTAGCTAATATGTGGACAACGATGTAGGCTGTGTGCAGCGTTTTTTTGCCTGGTCACTTACAGCTGATGTGTTGTGCATTGAAGTCCACAAACGAAGGGAAAAGGTGAGAGGAGGAGAGTGCATAGATGCGAGAAGGAATACAATGTGGCTGCTATGAAAGGGAACTGTGTTTATGCGTGATCAGGGTTGTATTCATTCCGCCGATTCTGTTGAAAAACTTATCTTAAACGGAAGCAAATGAAATGGGGATAAAAATACCTGAATTTGTCCAATAGAAACTATCGTTTGCAACATTTGGACTAATGATTACAGCCTAAATAAGCTAGATGCAGGCAAGCGTGTGCAAGGCGGTATTGAATGTGTCACTGTTTGTCCATGTGTCACTGTCTGTCACCTTTTCTTGCGACCTGTGTGCACCTACGTTGTAAACTTTCATTCATAGGCTAGGTTATAGCAACCTCATGATGGGTATAGGGAAAGATGGAGTATCATGTAGTAGCCTAAACCTATCGATGTTACATTGAACTGGGCGAATGGAATATGAATGACAGTCATCCAATATGCTGTAATATAAATAAGGCCATGCTCATAAAAATAAAAATAATGTCCTCCCTCATCATAAACGGCACTGACCGCCACTGTCTGACACTGGCGTTTGCCCCATGCTTAAATTGCGTAGAGAGAAAAGTGCATAAAATGGGAATTAAGTTTAATTTATGCGCTCATTACTCAGGTTTGAATTCCCCCCTAAGTGCATATGACACAAGTTCAGCAACATGGCCACTAATATTACATGGGAAAAGGATGTGGATTGACTAAGCCCACATTACAAACACTGCATGAGATAGTGGATTAGCTTTAACCAGCATTGGAAGTTCAGGGTATACAATCAAATCTGCACTGAGGAAAAGCCACATTGCAGTAAAAAGGGTAATCACAATTATGGGGTGTTGTAATAAATACTGTGTTACAACTTAAATAAATATGACAGGCTTCAGACTTTTGTGCTTGGCCTCTGCCCTGTACCTTAATGAACATGCTCTTTGTGCACTGATTGTTTGACATTAATGCACTGTGAGTGTGACATTCCTCCTGGTCCTGCAGGCATGGGGGGGGGCAGGAGTAAGGTGGGGAGGGAGCGAGGGAGGGAGAAGCAGGAAGCCTTGCAGAGCTCCACTACACACAGAGAACAGACCTGGAGGGTTGACATGGGAAACTTCTCAGTGTGGGAGAAGAAGGTGCCTTTCTTTTTGTCTCTCTCATCTCTGTTTCTCTCTCTTTGTCTCTTTAGCTCTTGGTCTGTCTCTCTCATCTCTGTTTTTCTCTCTCTGTCTCTTTAGCTCTTGGTCTGTCTCTCTCATCTCTGTTTTTCTCTCTCTTTGTCTCTTTAGCTCTTGGTCTGTCTCTCTCACCTCTGTTTCTCTCTCTTTGTCTTTAGCTCTTGGTCTGTCTCTCTCACCTCTGTTTTTCTCTCTCTGTCTCTTTAGCTCTTGGTCTGTCTCTCTCACCACTGTTTCTCTCTCTCTGTCTCTTTAGCTCTTGGTCTGTCTCTCTCACCTCTGTTTCTCTCTCTTTGTCTCTTTAGCTCTTGGTCTGTCTCTCTCACCACTGTTTCTCTCTCTCTTTGTCTCTTTAGCTCTTGGTCTGTCTCTCTCACCACTGTTTTTCTCTCTCTGTCTCTTTAGCTCTTGGTCTGTCTCTCTCACCTCTGTTTTTCTGCTGCGAGTCTGGGATATTATGTTAGTCAGATTCAATGCAGTTTGAAGGTCAAAGACACTGACGGTGTTCTTCTCCTTTTACACTGATCTTCTCCTTCTCATCCAATAAAGCTATGCAATATTCTAGGGGATTAGGAACCAGACTCTTAATGACTTGCGTATTTAGAGCTAGGACAGAGTGAACTGCACACTTTATTACCAGGTAGAAAGGTACAGTGACTGTAAATTCTAGGTAATATTATGGCAACACCGAAGCTTGCTCCTCTGCCTGACTACCTCCCACCTGTGCCATTGGAATGTGCACGCATCTGGCCCAGCTATGGCGGAGGGAGCCGTCTGGGCCGCCAAAGCAGCTGAGTGGCCAGGTGGTGTTGGTGAAGATGCAGACGTGGGGAGGACTGAGGACAGGACAGGCAGGGTGAACTGGACTGGGGACAGGACAGGCAGGGTGAACTGGACTGGGACTGTCTGCACTCTGAGGCCTCACTAGTAGGGTGGGGGAGGATTCTATCTTTCTCTATACAAAATCACTCTATTGGATGTGGCCGTTTGAGAACTTTGGGTTCTCTGATTGTGAATACATCAAAGATCAAGGATATAATGAAGCAGAGCTTGCCCAGCCAAAGCGTGTATATGATAATATCAAATAGTGTCTATATGAGAGATGAAGAGGCACTCTGCCAAAGTAAGTGATAGATCACACATTATATCCACAGAGAAGAAAGCCAACTCACCGTCGTCGTAGCGCTGCCTGGAGGCGGTCCCCGGTGCGGCACTGGGCACGCCCTCGTACAGCCCCTCCCCCACAAAGTCTGTGTAGAAGAGCATAAAGGACATGACGGCCATCCAGCTGCAGAGCTGGGCCACGCACAGCTGCCTCATCACCCGGGGCACGTGGCAGTAGCTGCGGTAGATGGCCGGCGTCATGGACCAGCACGTCCTCAGCAGGCACAACAGCGGGCCTGACTTCAGAAGCCGTAGCTTGCA
Source organism: Coregonus lavaretus (assembly GCF_964263955.1). Taxonomy (NCBI): domain Eukaryota; kingdom Metazoa; phylum Chordata; class Actinopteri; order Salmoniformes; family Salmonidae; genus Coregonus; species Coregonus lavaretus. The sequence goes on from NC_139998.1 coordinate 15,683,112, forward strand.
CTTGAGCAGGTAGCAGCAGGAGCGCGGCACGCCGCAGCGGCCCGCCTCCAGGAGAGGACCTGGCTCCAGGGCCGCCACGCCAGCACACGACGGCTCCTCCGACACCTTCATGGTGATAAGCACGCTGGTCACGAAAATGAGGATGAGCATGAAGAAGAGGCACTCTGCCTGGCCGCCCAGGTAGACGGACAGCAGGCCCCGGCTCCAGTCCAGTGCAGGCAGCAGGTAGCCCACGCAGCCTCCGAGGCTGACCATAAAGGAGAACATGGCGAAGGCCTGGTTGCAGTCCTCCTCGTCGTGGTACAGGTCCGAGAGGAGCGCCTCTAGCGGCGTGAAGCACACCTGGCCACAGAAGTCGAGCAGGCCCACCCCGAGGATGAGGAAGGCCACCTCCAGGGTGCGTCCGCCCCAGGTGAAGTAGGCAGCCAGCAGGTCGGCGTGGGGGATGATGAGGAGGGCTAGGAGGACACCCAGGGACAGCAGCCAGATAAAGGGCCGGCGGCGGCCATAGCTGCTGTTGCAGTGGTCACTGGCTGAGCCAATCACAGGGATGAAGATGAGACCTAACACTGGGCCAATACCTGGGGGGGGGGAGAGAGAGAGAGAGAGAGAGAGAGAGAGAGAGAGAGAGAGAGAGAGAGAGAGAGAGAGAGAGAGAGAGAGAGAGAGAGAGAGAGAGAGAGAGAGAGAGAGAGAGAGAGAGAGAGAGAGAGAGAGAGAGAAGAGATAGGAGGGCATCAGTGATGTTGATTCATTGGTTGTCAGTAACAAAGTCAAAGGGTTTTTGTGGTCCTCTGTAGCTCAACTGGTAGAGCACGGCGCTTGTAACGCCAAGGTAGTGGGTTCGATCCCCGGGACCACCTATACACAAAAATGTATGCACGCATGACTGTAAGTCGCTTTGGATAAAAGCGTCTGCTAAATGGCATATTATTATTATTATAGGTTGGTGCGTAAAACCAGTTAGTTTAGTTATCAGTATCAAAGCAATTGTCATAAATACATAAAAGAGTCAAGTAGGTAAAGCTGTTATGATTGAAATTGCCTTCAAGAACAATTGAGTGAGTTACAAGCCAACATGAGTTCTTCCACAATATTTCCCTGTGAACTGGGAAATCTGCAATCCAAAAAATGTCCTGGCTGCATCTGATAGGGCTTGGAGGCAGGATCTCCGGGGGTATGTGGCCCACTGGCCCCATCACTGCTCTATCCATCTCTCTGAGTGCTAGTGAAGGCTGCCTACAGATGGTTCTGTGCCCCAAGCTAACCCACCATCAGCCTCCCTCTCCTCCCCACTGCTGGCTTGGGCTAATTAAAACACCCCATGACAAAGGATGCTTGTGGAGCAACACAACTCACATTCAACTTACATTCCCCACAATGGCCAGATGTATGCCTCTGGTTTCACAATGGGAGCACGCATGGAATGCTTGTTTTGAAAACATGATTAAAAATTCCATAGAGAAGAGAAATATAACATTAACTGGATCCACATGAGGGATGCCACGAGTGTCATTCTGATGAAATATGTGTGTAGACTGGAGTACTGTATGAATAGGTACATTCCATTTTTCCATTCCCAGACAATGACCTTTTATGTAAGGGATAATCAACGATCTATGGAAAATAATGAACGACGTGGAAGGTGTGTTCCACGATGTGCTAGCCAAGTGGAACTAACCTTCCACGGAGTTGGATTATTCCTTTTATACCATTGCTATTATTTAACACATTTGCCGCTAGAAATGTGTTCATTTGAAGGAAGGAATGTGTTAAACATCCATTGAAGTAGCTAGCAAGTTTACTAGATAGCTACAGTAGTTGCCTTGGTAACCAAACTAACAGACTTGCTTGTTTAGCTTACCAAACCATCAGTCCTAGCTTGCTATTGTGAAAATCGAATTCAACAATGCCAATAATGCTTTCAAAAGCAGCTCGAACATGAAAGATTGAACTATACTGTAGCCATTGAATTCTACCATGCTGATATACCGTGCGTTATAGGGAATTATACAACGGGTGGGTCTAATCCTGAATGCTGATTGGTTAAAACCGCATTCAAGCCGGTGTCTATTCCACAAGTTACCACCGGCTAAATCTATGACGTTAAAATGCCTATTTACTCTGTTCCATCTGACTGCACAATCCACTGTCTCATCAGCCCAGCCAGGCAATTTATAAACTTGATCTCCACTTTAAAAAGCATCTAGACATTATCTCACATTTCTTTTAGACTAACATTTAGTCTTCAACAGGGGAGATTTGTATAAACCTTGCTGTCTGTCTCTCCAACATTTGCAACATTGTTTCAATATTCAAATTCTATCTCCAGCTGTTGCATAGAAATTAACGTGTCGGGAGTCGGGATGAGACAGACAACGAGGCAGCTTTTCTCAACCAGTTGAAATCATGAATTAGCATTATTTGTATGGATATACAAAGAAAAATCAATAGAAAACTGGTCAAAAGAAACGAAGTGCAGCTAGTTTGCAGTCTTTTCAGCTTCAGTTTGAAGTGATTGTTAGCTGTGTTGTTGGCTAGCTCCTTTGAACAACAATGTCCTGACGAGAGAGCACATTTTCTATGCCAGGTGAAATCGCTCATTGTTATTGATGTACCAAATAAAAATAACAAATAAAACAGCTTAAACAAATGCAAATACAGCTACTTTGTTGTTATTCTGACGTGACTGTAAGTTAGCCGTAGTTGGCTAGCTAGCAAGTAAGGGATAAGAACGTTGCCAGCCAGTATGGCAATAGAACATTTAGAACGAACGACTGGGTTGCGTCCATAGATGCAGAACAAAAAGACTTAATGACTGGGTCGCGTCTCTGGCAACCTAACCGATAGAACGAATGACCAGCCGGCTTGGGTAGCAACCCTAGATTTGTGTCGGGACTATATCTTGTGGAAGGATGAAATAGTATGAATACATTTATCAAAATAATGTTTTTAATGAAAATATGTAAATCATTATTTGAATATGTTGGTAACCCCTTGTATAAAAGTGATAATGCCCCTTGAAGCCGGTGTTTGGAGGATATATTGGCATGGTTTGCTAACAACATCCGTGCCAATATATCCTCCAAACACCGGCTTCTCTGGCATTATCACTTAAATAATGCACTCTCTAGAATGCCAATCAGAAACGAGTATTCAACAATGCCATGGTATAAGTATGGGATTAATCGACCTGGATGGATATCTGACAACATGCTGTTGAAACTGTTACACAATTAAATGAAAGAAACCATATACTATTTTATTGGGATTCAGTCGTTCTCAGGAAAACATTTATTCGATTTCTTGAGGTAAAAAAGACACCGTTGTGTAGACTAGAGAGGAAGGGGCACACTGTGTGCGTCAGACGGACGGACAGACAGAGTGAATCACTACAGTCAAACCCTCAGTCACATATTTGCCTGGCTGCCACAGCAGCTGTGGAGGCCCATCATAACAATCCAGTGTGTACAGCCTGATGGTACAGCTTGAACTCTCACTCTCACACACAACCCTACACCGCTTAATATAAGCTCTCCTTACCTCACCACACACCACATACAATACCAGGCAGTGACTTTGTCAGCTGCTACAGAATCACACAGTGTTCATAGAATGCCACCAATACAAATGATCAGTGTGTCCTCGGCCCAGTCTGGCATCAAACACTATCAACTGATATGAGAAAAATCCACAACATTCAAGTCTGGCGAACCAACAACCTTGCACAAACAGAACATTGTATCGACCACTCTTAACTGAATATACACTTTATTCATTTTAAATATTCCCATTACAAACATAATGTGCTCTCTAACTAGGGTTGGGCGGTATCCCGATTTTCTTATCGTCATATTGTCCTTCTCTCATACATGTATATACGGTATTACCGGATTAGTAGACAAGAGGGCGCCCAAAAAACGAGAAAAAAACCCAATTGGGCGTCTATTAACTGAATGCTAACAAAATCTGCACAAGTAATAGCACATTTCAATGGAGGCTGCTAGCTAAATATGCTAACGAGCGCAAACAAAAATAAACTAATTGCAAAGACAGGCAATCTAGTTCATAAAGTTATACATACTGTATATAGGTAGGAGCTACCGAATGTCATTTTTGGTGAGTTTGGACATTTACATGTGAATGTGAACGAGAGACATTGTGCAAATGAACAAAGTTTTGACACATGCTTGTCTGAAGGAAGAACAGTACTGGCTCTGGAGCTAAATGTGTAGGCTACAAGTTGTGTCTGTCTGGAGTCGCAACGGAGACAGTGGGACTCTAGACTCTGAGACGATGGGGGAGGAACAGACAGGCTGAGAGGAGAAAAAACGCAAGGAACTCAAGAACTGTACAAATAACTCATCCAGAAAGCTAACACAATATGATGCCCTGTCACCTTGTTAATTCAGCCACTTACTTAGATTAATTAGCAAGTTAAATTTAGTGGTCGCGTTCATGCAGAATTCTGCGTTTTTCAAGCAGGAAAAAAAGATACAACGCATAAGAATTATCTTGCTGGGTTTTGTAAACGCAGATGTAAAATGCTAGTTATTGTAATTTCTGCTCAGCATCAGACTAATTTCATGCTTCAGTTGCGCTCTGACTGATGTGTAGCTACTTTTCTCCAGAACTTTTCTTGGTGTAGCCAGCCTACTTTTCTCTGGTAAAATGTAAGATTACCTTTAAGCAAAACATTAGGAAATGTAATTGGCTACATTCTTTCTATAACAAACATTAGAAATATGATGGCCATGCATCGTTTTTGTAAAAAAGCTCATGCTTTTTCATTGTAAGCTCATTTACTTGTGTGGCTGCCAGCCAATTAGCATTGCACTTCTGTTGTCATCTGATGAAAATGACGCTATTTTCTGCCGAATGTGTTGCACTAATGTATTGTCTGTGAAGGAAAACTTTAGTTGCACGTCCCTGATCACTCTATTGAAGCCAAAAAACACTGTTTACTTTCAATATAAGATGCAACCCCTTTCAATACAACTTGTGGCTACTTTCTCTCATTGTGCTATTTATAAACAAACACAATGTAAAATAATGTGACAGGTGAAATGAAGAACGCGATCTGCTTATTCTCCAAACGTATTGCACAAAATTGACTGCAGGTATTTACTTAAAAAGTAGCCACAAATATTTAAATGTATAGTTGGTCAGTATACTGTGTGTTACATTACCGTTTTGGGTTTTTACTTTACCATCTATAACGGTATTTGAATGTTTGGTTTGTTAAATGTGATACGCCGTATGTAACATCCATTTTTACAGTTTACTTCGCTACTTGAGTCATCTCTCTCCATGCCACTTTCTACACATACAGTGCATTCGTAAGGTATTCAGATCCCTTCCCTTTTTTCCACATTTTGTTACATTACAGCCTTATTCTAAAATTGATAAATTATTTTTTCCCTCATCAATCTAGACACAATACCCCATAATGACAAAGCGAAAACAGGTTTTTATATATTTTTTCCAAATGTATAAGAAAATAAAAAACTGAAATACCTTATTTACATAAGTATTCAGACCCTTTGCTATGAGACTCGAAATTGAGGTCAGGTGCATCCTGTTTCCATTGATCATCTTGAGATGTTTCTACAACTTGATTGGAGTCCACCTGTGGTAAATTCAATTGATTGGACATGATTTGGAAAGGCACACACCTGTCTATATAAGGTCCCACAGTTGACAGTGCATGTCAGAGCAAAAACCAAGCCATGAGGTCGAAGGAATTGTCCGTAGAGGTCCGAGACAGGATTGTGTCGAGGCACAGATCTGGGGAAGAGTACCAAAACATTCATCCTTGAAGGTCCCCAAGAACACAGTGGCCTCCATCATTCTTAAATGGAAGAAGTTTGGAACCACCAAGACTCTTCCTAGAGCTGGCCGCCCGGCCAAACTGAGCAATCGGGGGAGAAGGTCCTTGGTCAGGGAGGTGACCAAGAACCCGATGGTCACTCTGACAGAGCTCCAGAGTTCCTCTGTGGAAATGGGAGAACCTTCCAGAAGGACAACCATCTCTGCAGTACTCCACCAATCAGGCCTTTATGGTAGAGTGGCCAGACGGATGCCACTCCTCAGTAAAAGGCACATGACAGCCCGCTTGGAGTTTGCCAAAAGGCACCTAAAGGACTCTCAGACCATGAGAAACAAGATTCTCTGGTCTGATGAAACCAAGATTGAACTCTTTGGCCTGAATGCCAAGCGTCACGTCTGGAAGAAACCTGGCACCATCCCTACGGTGAAGCATGGTGGTGGCAGCATCATGCTGTGGGGATGTTTTTCAGCGGCAGGGACTGGGAGACTAGTCAGGATCGAGGGAAAGATGAACGGAGCAAAGTACAGAGAGATCCTTGATGAAAACCTGCTCCAGAGTGCTCAGAACCTCAGACTGGGGCGAAGGTTCACCTTCCAACAGGACAATGACCCTAAGCACACAGCCAATACAACGCAGGAGTGGCTTCGGGACAAGTCTCTGAATGTCCTTGAACCCGATCTAACATCTCTGGAGAGACCTGAAAATAGCTGTGCAGCAACGCTCCCCATCCAACCTGACAGAGCTTGAGAGGATCTGCAGAGAAGAATGGGAGAAACTCCCCAAATACAGGTGTACCAAGCGTGTAGCGTCATACCCAAGAAGACTCGAGGCTGTAATCGCTGCCAAAGGTGCTTCAACAAAGTACTGAGTAAAGGGTCTGAATAATTATGTAAAGTATTTCGTTTTTGATTTTATGTGCAAACATTTCTAAAAACCTGTTTATGCTTTGTCATTATGGGGTATTGTGTGTAGCTTGATGAGGGGAAATAAACAATTTAATCAATTTTAGAATAAGGCTATAACGTAACAAAATGTGGGAAAAGTCAAGGGGTCTGAATACTTTCCGAATGCACTGTACCTAGCCCCGCCCCGTCACTCAAGGCGCGCATTTGTTGTTCCTCGACCACGAGACAATTGCATTCAGTCTGCATGGGCAATGCAGCACATGTTGATGACAACGATGCTGTTTTCACTTTGCTTCTTAATATAATATATACACACACTACCGTTCAAAAGTTTAGGGTCACTTAGAAATGTCCTTGTTTTCGAAAGAAAATCACTTTTTTTGTCCATTAAAATAACATCAAATTGATCAGAAATACAGTGTAGACATTGTTAATGTTGTAAATGGCTATTGTAGCTGGAAACAGCTGATTTCTAATGGAATATCTACATAGGCGTACAGAGGCCCATTATCAGCAACCATCAGTCCTGTGTTCCAATGGCACATTGTGTTTGCTAATCCAAGTTTACCATTTTAAAAGGCTAATTGATCATTAGAAAACCCTTTTGCAATTATATTAGCACAGCTGAAAACTGTTGTGCTGATTAAAGAAGCAATAAAACTGGCCTTCTTGAGACTAGTTGAGTATTTGGAGCATCAGCAATTGTGGGTTCGATTACAGGCTCAAAATGGCCAGAAACAAAGAACTTTCTTCTGAAACTCGTCAGTCTATTCTTGTTCTGAGAAATGAAGGCTATTCTATGCAAGAAATTGCCAAGAAACTGAAGATCTCGTACAACGCTGTGTACTACTCCCTTCGCAAACTGGCTTTAGCTAGAATAGAAAGAGGAGTGGGAGGCCCCGGTGCACAACTGAGCAGGAGGACAAATACATTAGAGTGTCTAGTTTGAGAAACAGGCTTCACAGGTCCTCAACTGGCAGCTTCATTAAATAGTACCCGCAAAACACCAGTCTCAACGTCAACAGTGAAGAGACTCCGGGATGCTGACCTTCTAGGCAGAGTTGCAAAGAAAAAGCTATATCTAGATATAGCTTTTTCTTTGCAACTCATTTTGAGCCTGTGCTTTTGAATGTATTAAAATGCACAACATTTCTAAGTGACCCCAAACTTTTGAACGGTAGTGTATATATATATATATTACTTTGTGTTTCTTACATCTGCAAACAGCTAGTTTGTATTTTCTTAGCAAGTTGGGCCTAAATCTTGTTAGCCGCTAATGCTAATCACTAGTTAGCTGGCTAGCTAGCTAGCTAATACATGTACTGTGTCAGAACAAATGTAATTAGCTATACAGTCTGATAATACCAGTGATGGTGTAGACCTAAATCAGCATGTTGTTTGTTCAACAGTATCTTCTAAATCAAAGAGGAATACGTGAAGCATGAATATGTTTGCTAGCTACATGAAGTAGCTAAGAGAAAACAATTAAAATATGGCTAAAGATTATAGGGTCCCCTAGGAAACACTTAACAACACTTTGGTTCCTACCCTGTCACAATAACTCCCCCCTTGCATTTTAATTCGTTGTCATGTCAAACAACACTGTATTCAAACAGGCCACTATTATCTTTTTTTTTTTTGGGGGGGGAGGGGTACTTTTACCCCTTTTTCTCCCCAATTTCGTGATATCCAAATTGGTAGTTACAGTCTTGTCCAATCGCTGCAACTCCCCTACGGACTCGGGAGAGGCGAAGGTCGATAGCCATGCGTCCTCCGAAACACGACCCTGCCAAGCCGCACTGAAATGTATTAAAATGCAGAAAATTATTTTGGGTTAAAGTTGTATTGAACAGTATAAAACAATCAGAATGGAGAAAGACGCATTGAAATCGCTTAGAATGTATGTGTTGTCACCCTAGGGTCACGCACTACTCATAAAGCAAATGTATAACTTGTATTATTCAAAAACATAAAATACCATCCCATACCCAGGTATACGGTATATACAGTATACCGCCCAAGCCTGTCTCTAACTCATATGCAGTATACACACAACTGTCACGGTTTCGGCCGAGGCTGCTCCTCTTCCTTGTTCGGGCAGGCTTCGGCGGTCGTCGTCTCCGGAGTACTAGCTGCCACCGTTCTATGTTTCATGTTCTGTTGGTTTTGTCTGTTTCATAACACCTGTCCCTTATTTGTGTCTTAATTGTTTCCCTTATTTAGTTCGTGTGTTTGGGTCAGGTGTTATGCGTGATTGTTTTGTGTCAGACTGCCTCGTTAGGGTATTTTCTCTCGTTGTTTGGCTTGTCCCGAGAGTTCGCACTGCGTGCGCTTTTCTGGTGTTTTACGCATTGTGTTTTGTGCGTAATTGTTTTGCGCCACCCGGTTGGGTTGGCGACTATTTTGTTCACGTGTTGAACGTACTATAAAGTCTATTGAAGTCATCCTGGATCCTGCGCTTGATTCCTTCCACTCATCTACACACACCACTCTGACAGAATCACGCATCCCACCCATGGAATCAGCAGGAGCGACCGCGCCGACGGCCGAGATGGCTGAACGTCTTCGTGGTCAGGAGGACCGCATCAACCAGGTCTGTCATGCCCTGGAGGGGGTGATGAATACTCTGCACCGATGGGAGACCAGCGGGGTTCCCACACCTCCAGGAACCGAACCAGCCCCATCGGCCAGCCCCCCCGTCTCATCTCCGGAACCTAGTAGGATTCGGCTCTCGCTCCCGAGGGCGTACGACGGCTCCACTGCCGGGTGTCAAGGATTCCTGCTGCAGGTGGAGCTCTACCTCGCCACCGTCCACCCGGCGCCCTCGGGACACGAGAGCGTCTCAGCCCTCATCTCCTGTCTCACCGGCAAGGCGTTGGAGTGGGCCAACGCCGAGTGGAGGAGAATGGACGCCGCTACTACGAACTATGCGGAGTTCTCCCGCTGCTTCCGTGCTGTGTTCGACCATCCACCGGAAGGGAAGGCGGCGGGGGAGCGTCTGTTCTACCTCCGACAGGGGATGAGGAGCGCCCAGGACTTTGCCTTAGAGTTCCGGACCCTAGCGGCTGATGCAGGGTGGAATGAGCGGGCCCTTATCGACCATTTCCGCTGCAGCCTCCGGGAGGACGTCCAGCGAGAGTTGGCGTGCAGGGACACGTCGTTGACGTTCGACCAGCTGGTCGACATGGCCATCCGGCTGGATACCCTGCTCGCCACCCGTGGGCGTCCCGGAGGGGGGGGTTCGCCCATTCCACTCTCCAGCACCTCCGAGCCGAGCCCTATGGAGCTCGGAGGTGCTGGCGCTAGGGAACGGAGGAGGAGGAGCCCGAGGGGACCTGGCCCTTGCACCAACTGTGGTCGTGGAGGACACACCGCGGCTAGGTGTTGGGGCGGGTCCTCCAGTGAGGGAGATGGCAGGTCACGCATTGGGGGGTCCCCCCAGGTGAGTAGGCGCCCTGCTTACCCAGAGCTTTCTGTCGTGCACCTAACCTTGCCTGTTTGTTTCCCACAGGTTGCACCTCGTTCCCAGCATAAGGCGCTGGTAGATTCAGGCGCAGCTGGGAATTTTGTAGATCGCCAGTTCTGTATAGAGTTAGGGATTCCCCTCCTTCCAGTGGATAAACCTTTCCCCGTCCATGCCCTAGATAGCCGTCCGTTAGGGTCTGGGTTGATTAGGGAAGTCACAGCACCCATTCAGATGACGGCGCAGGAGGGTCATGAGGAGAGAATTCAGCTCTATCTGATTGACTCTCCTGCGTATCCGGTAGTGCTGGGTCTTCCCTGGTTGATGACTCATGACCCTATTATTAGGTGGCGAGAGAAAGCTCTTAAAGGGTGGTCTGCTCAATGTGAGGGGCGGTGTCTGGGTGTTTCCATAGGGGCGACCTCGGTGGAGAGTCCGAATCTAATGCCAGCACTGCAGATTCCCCCCGAGTATGAGGATTTGGCACTGGCGTTCAGTAAGACTCGGGCGGCGCAGCTGCCGCCTCATAGACGGGGGGATTGTGCGATAGATCTCCAGTCAGGAGCAGCTCTCCCGCGGAGCCATGTGTATCCCTTGTCTCAAGAGGAGAGAAAGGCTATGGAGACATACATCTCTGAGTCTCTGAGACAGGGATACATACGGCCCTCCGTTTCACCCGCTTCCTCAAGTTTCTTTTTTGTAAAGAAAAAGGATGGAGGTCTGCGCCCGTGTATTGATTACCGCGGTCTCAATCAGATCACAGTGAAGTACAGCTATCCACTTCCTCTGATTGCGACTATGACGGAGTCACTGCACGGTGCGCAGTTCTTTACAAAATTGGATCTTAGGAGCGCATATAACTTGGTACGCATTCGAGCGGGCGATGAATGGAAGACAGCGTTTAGCACGACTTCCGGACACTACGAGTATCTAGTCATGCCATATGGGTTGATGAATGCTCCCTCAGTCTTCCAATCCTTCGTCGATGAGATTTTCCGGGACATGCAGGGACAGGGAGTAGTTGTGTACATCGACGACATTCTGGTGTATAGTCCTACCCGTGCTGAGCATGTAGCCCTGGTGCGCCGAGTATTGAGGAGGCTGTTGGAGCATGACCTATATGTCAAGGCAGAGAAATGTCTGTTTTTCCAGAAGTCGGTCTCCTTTCTGGGTTACCAGTTGTCTGCGTCAGGGGTGAAGATGGAGGTAGACCGGGCGTCAGCTGTGCGTAATTGGCAGACCCCAACCACTGTGAAGGAGGTGCAACGGTTCTTGGGTTTTGCGAATTATTACCGGAGGTTTATCCGGGGTTTTGGACAGGTGGCAGCTCCCATAACGTCTCTGTTAAAGGGGGGTCCGGTGCGCTTGCGGTGGTCAGCTGAGGCGGACAGGGCATTTGGGAGACTAAAGGACCTGTTTACCTCGGCGCCGGTGTTGGCGCATCCGGATCCTTCTTTACCGTTCCAAGTAGAGGTGGACGCGTCAGAGGCCGGGATAGGGGCCGTTCTTTCCCAGCGTTCTGGCACTCCACCTAAACTCCGTCCCTGTGCGTTCTACTCTAAGAAGCTCAGTCCGGCGGAGCGGAATTATGACGTAGGAGACAGGGAGCTGTTAGCCGTGGTACAGGCCCTAAAGGTGTGGCGGCATTGGCTCGAGGGGGCTCAACACCCTTTCCTCATTCTAACTGACCATCGTAACCTGGAGTACATCCGGGCAGCTAGGAGACTGAATCCTCGCCAGGCTCGTTGGACTATGTTCCTAGCCCGGTTTGTGTTTAAGATCACATACATCCCTGGGTCCCAGAACGGGAAGGCAGATGCTCTGTCTCGGCGGTATGACGCAGAGGAGAGGTCAGTTGAGTTCACGCCCATACTACCGGAGTCTTGTCTGGTTGCTCCGGTGGTGTGGGAGGTTGATGGTGAGATCGAGCGGGCGTTACGCACCGACCCGAGTCCTCCACAGTGTCCTGTGGGTCGGACGTACGTTCCGCTCGAGGTACGCGATCGCCTCATTTGTTGGGCTCATACGTCCCCCTCCTCTGGCCATCCGGGTATCGGCCGGACAGTGCACTGCCTTAGCACGAAGTACTGGTGGCCAACGTTAGCTAGGGATGTGAGGATTTATGTCTCCTCCTGTTCGGTGTGTGCCCAGTGTAAGGCGCCCAGACATTTGCCCAGGGGTAAGTTACAACCCCTGCCTATTCCACAACGACCCTGGTCCCACCTCTCGGTGGATTTTGTTACCGACCTCCCCCCCTCACAGGGGAATACTACCATCCTGGTCGTTGTGGATCGGTTCTCTAAGGCCTGTCGTCTCCTTCCCATGCCGGGTCTACCCACTGCCCTACAGACCGCTGAGGCTCTGTTCACCCATGTCTTCCGGCATTACGGGGTACCCGAGGATATAGTGTCTGACCGAGGCCCCCAGTTCACCTCTAGGGTGTGGAGAGCATTTATGGAACGGTTGGGGGTTTCGGTAAGCCTTACCTCGGGGTACCACCCGGAGAGTAATGGGCAGGTTGAACGTGTCAACCAGGATGTGGGTAGGTTTCTGAGGTCATACTGTCAGGGCCGGCCGGAGGAGTGGGCGAGATATGTGCCCTGGGCCGAGATGGCACAGAACTCTCTTCGACACTCCTCCACCCAACTAACCCCTTTTCAGTGTGTATTAGGGTACCAGCCGGTTCTGGCACCATGGCATGAGAGCCAGATCGAGGCCCCCGCTGTGGATGAGTGGGTGCGGCGCTCGGAGGAGACGTGGGACGCTGCACACGTCCATCTGCAGCGTGCCATACGTCGACAGAAGACGAGCGCCGACCTACACCGCAGTGAGGGGCCAGTGTACGCACCTGGAGATCGAGTCTGGCTCTCAACCAGAAACCTGCCCCTCCGCCTGCCCTGCCGGAAGCTGGGTCGGCGGTTTGTGGGGCCATTTAAAGTCCTGAGGAGATTGAACGAGGTGAGTTATAGGTTAGAACTACCTGTTGATTACAAAAATATTAACCCCTCGTTCCATGTGTCTCTCCTCAGGCCGGTGGTAGCTGGTCCACTCCAGGACTTTGAGATTGAGGAGACTCCTCCGCCCCCGTTGGACATCGAGGGGGCTCCGGCGTACACCGTGAGGTCCATCCTGGATTCTAGACGCCGGATGGGGGGTCTTCAATATCTCGTGGAGTGGGAGGGGTACGGCCCGGAGGAGCGGTGCTGGGTGCCAAGGAGGGACGTCTTAGACCAGTCCCTACTGACCGATTTCCATCGGGGTCATCCTGCGCGCCCTGCTCCGCGTCGTCCGGGTCGTCCCCGAGCTCCGGGTCGGCGCACGGCTGGAGCCGCGCGTCAAGGGGGGGGTACTGTCACGGTTTCGGCCGAGGCTGCTCCTCTTCCTTGTTCGGGCAGGCTTCGGCGGTCGTCGTCTCCGGAGTACTAGCTGCCACCGTTCTATGTTTCATGTTCTGTTGGTTTTGTCTGTTTCATAACACCTGTCCCTTATTTGTGTCTTAATTGTTTCCCTTATTTAGTTCGTGTGTTTGGGTCAGGTGTTATGCGTGATTGTTTTGTGTCAGACTGCCTCGTTAGGGTATTTTCTCTCGTTGTTTGGCTTGTCCCGAGAGTTCGCACTGCGTGCGCTTTTCTGGTGTTTTACGCATTGTGTTTTGTGCGTAATTGTTTTGCGCCACCCGGTTGGGTTGGCGACTATTTTGTTCACGTGTTGAACGTACTATAAAGTCTATTGAAGTCATCCTGGATCCTGCGCTTGATTCCTTCCACTCATCTACACACACCACTCTGACAACAACACCATGTGCTTTCCAAGTCATACACAGTACAAACACTACAATGTGAATTTCTAACATAAGACATGTCCCTGAGCCCCTCTCCAGAAAGCTTGCCTCCTCCTGATAGACAGAGAAGAGTCGATTAAACAATTAAAGAGTGGCAACTGGGCAGTATTAATCCAGAAGTGGCCATTAGATAAAGTAGATGGCCTGCATCTGAGAATCTGACACTACTCCTGGGAAAATTAGCCTTAAGACCCCAGGACACAATATCCATCTCCATTACTAAACACTCTGCCGTTCCATTAGACAAAATTAAGGAGTGAGGTAAAGCATATATTTTGTGCCATTTCCAGATGAGGTTTACGGGCTGTGTGGGAATGACACAAATAAAAAATGTCTCCCATTCGCATGCAGCTGTTTAATGAGAGGGATAGTGGAGTGTACATTAACACACATAATATTACTGTATCTCTCTATTCGAGCTGTAATTGCCACCTGCACGTTTCGGAGTGGCAATCTCGATCCGTTTGGTCACAAGATAATCTGAGAGAGAGAAGAAAAACCTTTATAGCCATTCACATCGCCTACACAAAAAATGCACTGCAGCACGGTAGCTATATATACATATCTTTTTTTAAACCTGAACTTCTAATGTAGCATTAAGGTTAGGTCAAACACAACAGCATGTCACTGATTTGCAAGCAATGAGGTCCAACAACAACAACAACAACAACAACAACAACAACAACAACAACAACCCCTCTTTGTATCTATCAGTAAGAGTAGGCCTCTGCTCCACAATAGACAGCAGGTTGCTTTAGATACATTATCCAACAGGCTGGTGGGGCACAGCCCTGTACCTCCACTCCCTTCAGGACAGGACCCCTCTAGATGAAGACTCTTTCATGTGTAATGAATGTCCCCCCGTCAGGGTGAGCCCGAGCTGGCTTACCTAGCACCATGGTCATGTACTGCTCCTCTACCCCAGCCTCCAGCAGCAGGGGGGGAACGTACGTGATCCCAGCTGCCACACAGATCTCCAGGCCGCAGGTCAGGGAGTTCAGCAGGACGAGACGCCACTGAGACCTCCATCCAGGCATATTTACAGGGTCGCCTTTCCACCGCTACGCCGTTACAGGGGGCTGCTGCCGGGAGAGGGAGAGGCAGATGGTGCCCCGTGGGATGAGGCTCGGGGACAAGAGGACTGCCGCGGAGGGAGAGCAGGGAGGACACACTGACACTGTCTCAGATGACCTGGAGGATCCATTCTGGTTTCAGCATTCTGGATCTGAAAGAACAGAACAGAGGAGAGAGAGACAGGCGTTGACAAAAACAGAAAAACTGATTAACTCACTTTGGGAAAACATGAAGGCTGAGAGCTAAGACCGGCCTGAGGATGGAGGAAAGCCAGGAGAGAAAAGGGCCCACGCATGCTGAGCCAGACAGGTCACTCTCAGGCTAAAGCACCTGGTTGTCAGACGCCTCAGGCACCGAAATTGCTTGATTGCTGCTGCCGCGGAGAGGCTTTCTCACAAGACAAAGAGGAGGACTCCAACACGCAGAGACAGGGACTGTTAGAAAGCCACAACCAGACACAAAGGGATTGATACACAAACTTGACTGCTCAGCTTCAGGGCAGCTTGAACAACAGAGAGATGAGTCAGCCCGATGTGGCAACGTGGCAAATGCACCTATTTGGCACTATCGTTCCCTCTCTGTTTTCTTAAGGCGGGAGAGGGAAGGAGGGAGGGCATGACAAAAGTGGTTGTTGACAAAGAGAGAAAGAGAGAGAGAGACATTCCGGAGGAGCTTTCGCTCTCTCCTGCCTGCAAGGCTACAGCAGCAGGTGGTGTCTGGGAGCCGGCTCTCTGCTCTGTCATTAAACTATCTGAGGCCTGCTAACACGGAGCACCTCGCTCTCATTTTCACCCATTGTTCACCTGAATCGCTGCTAATGAGCCCGTTTCTACCACTCTCTCCCTTGAGAGGACCAGGACCTCACACACAACGAACAGCAACATTGGCAGATCAACTCAGACCGAAGGTGATACTAATTCTGTGTCATTTTCTTCTAAGCTCTAATAACCATACGATACACAGGGGTCTTTTAGGCAAGATATGCGGATAGACAACGGCCCTGACTCCAGGCAGCAATGTCATCCATTCAAATTGGAGTAAAAGGCATAGTGAGCATAATGAGACCTTGTCTAGATGAGGGTCAATAGTGCCAAGAGCAAAATAATATTTCCTGGTCTTCCAACAAAATGAGCGATGTGGCATTACCTTTAGTTCCACTCCAGTAGACAGAAGGAAAGTACACCCTGATCTGATGATCCCGCTTCAAAGATGCAAGTGAACGCTGCATCAACAGAGCCTAAACAGATCTAGGCCTACATCATTTACTGATTCTGATGTCACAGTTCCACAAACGTCTGCCCCATCACACACACAGAAACACACAGACACATGCTCGCACACACACCCACATGCAGACAGAGCAGGACCCAGCACCATCCCATGCGTAACAGAACACCAGAGTGTGCCCCCTGCATCTCCCAGATTGTTTCCTCTCACAATCCTCCTGTGCCTGACATCTCATCTCTACTGAAGGACCTCTCCCCCCAACAATGACAAGACGTGCCATTCTCCATTTCACGCCTTACTTCCTGCACACCTCTCCTTCACTAACCCTGAGTCCTTTCTACACAAATACCCCTCTTTTTTCATACATATTATTTTCTCATGAGAGCAAAGCTTGATTTTTATCTGAAGGAAATTGAACAGGAAAAGCACAAAGCGAGATAGATATCGTATCAATTGACTGAGAGAGCAACAGCAGCGTACTCTAACCCTCAACTGAACTCATTCACTGAGGTGATGCAATATCACGTATAGGAACAATGAAAGAACACTCCAAAGAGCATGGATCGAGTGTTCCTCAAGTCGGTCACTCGGGAAGAATTTATTGGGAGAAACCCCAGCTGATATAGGATCAGATTTCCTCAGCCTTGGTACCAGACTGATTCAGAGTCAGACAGAAAAGGAAATCTTGCCATGTTCCAGCCTCCTAAGAGAAAAGACTACTGCCAAGGTGCCATCTGTGCAAGAGATGTGTGAGAACACTGAGAACAGCCACAGACGCAAAAACAACAAGGTGCTAAATTCATATTTGGTGTGAAATTCCTCCGCCAGTGTGGTCCATCTGTTCATCCCTAGCAAATCAAATGGATATGTCATTCTCAATAACAGACTCAGTTAGTAATGACAAGCCCAGCACAGTAAATAAATACTGTTCAAGTGCACAGAAGGAATTGGCTGCATTTACATGGTGAGTTGAGTCTGTGTCCTTCAGGTGGTGAAGAAACAGAAAAACAACCGCATTAGGCTGTTTGTAGAGTGGGGAAACGAGTTCATTCAAATGTTACGTAAATGTTAGAATAACATCTCTTTAAATCGAATAGCAGGTAATTCAACCCAGCATTGAATACAATGAATGATCTCATCATCATAGTGTCAGTGAGCAACGTGAGAGTAGAAGCGGGACAAATCAGATGCTTTGGCAGCCAGGAACCAGCAGGGGCCTGGGTCACTCCTATGGAGGAGAGAGGGGACTTTCACACCCGTCAAATCCCATTCCTACCCGCCCCAAACACCCTGAAAAGAGCCCATCAGGGGACCAGCCAGTGCCTCCACTGTCTGTACACACGTCATCTTCTCCCCATCCCCAAACCACCCTCTCTCCCCCTCACACCTCACTCCTTCAGTGCTGACCTGCATTCTATGAATTCTCAGAGGACTTCTGACATTTCTGCCCACGACTGGTTATTCTTTGATGACTTTGAATCACAGTTTGAATGCCCTCTATTCCCATCCATCCCAGCTGAGTCCAGTCCCAGTCAGACTTCCTCACTGAAACCACAAGCTCCACATGACATGAACAGACAAGGAATATTGTTTTGTGCAGACTCCAGGGTTTGAAAATGGAATGGCTGCAGAGGTATTGACCTAAGCATTGGTGGCCATACTGAGTCAGGGATGAGGTGGGGGGGGGGGGGAGTCAGACTACCGTGCAGAGAATTGATCAGCACATTTAGCGAACCCTGAATTATGTGTCAAATAAAACCCACGTGTTTGGTTTAAAGCTGGCACTCCTCACAAATAACATCAACATGGCACAGAGCGGAGCTCTCGGGAGCCAACTCCTGCCTTGATGGAGCAGAGCGAGGTAGCCGAGACACACACAGCAACCCACACAACAACCATTCCACACAAGTTTAATGACACCTCTGACTCCACAATATATAATTCCAGTCATGCTCATCGATTGTCTGGCTATAACCCCAGCCATACTTAATCAGAGCATCAGCCTGTCTTCTGGAGTGATTACACACACAGGAACTAGGCACAGGGGCAGCCAGAGCCAGCTATTGTAGAGAGAGAGAAGGGGCTGAGGGGGGAAGAGAGAGGAGGAGGAGGAGGAGGGGGAAGAGGTGCTTTTGTCTCGTCAGCCCTGCTCTCCCTTTGCTCCATTACCAGGCCCATTCAGTCCCAGGCCCCCCAAATCAGCCTTAATGTCTCTGAGGGGTATTATTACAATACAAAACAGTCTTTGTATACATTGTGCCAGTCTGAGTAACTTGATATAGTGAGGTACCAGGCCCGTTCAATTGGGCTTTTATTAATGCGGGGTTTCATATAAAATGGTACAAAAAAACAGCAACTGGAGAGTCTGTGTCTGTGAGTCTGAGAGAGGAGGAGGAGAATTGCTGCGATATGACATCAGAACCACAAGTGCTGCTTCGGCAGCGGATGAAGAAACCTCAAGGAGGCTCTTGTGGTGTTCTGGCTCCCTCTGAATGGCTGCAGGGAGACAGCACACTAGTTCTCCCCCTCTGTGTTCCTGTTCAGGGACTGCTGGCAGGAGACAGAGGAACAGAGCTGTGTCTAACAACAGTAGGCCGCCTGCGTGGCTTTAGCCTCCAGTCTTCCAGACAGTGAATTCCAGATGGATTCCAGTTGAGGTTGAGCAGGCTGGGGACTGGGCTGGGGAGGATCTCTCACTTGAGAGGCCTTCTCTTTGGAGCCTCAGACTCCCATCACATGAGAGAGGCTTGCCTAACCCCACTGCCCTCCAGGCCCATAATCTTCCCCCCACATCTGTCACACATGACCCCTGGCTTTGGCTGCCAATCATGTGACCAACAGAACAGCTCGAAGAGCGAATGACAGTCTCAGTCTGGTATTTCCATCTTAATGCGAGACATTGGCACATGAATTTAGTGAACATTACAGGGCTGGCTGTCGATCAGTTGACTGAAAGAACTCTGTCTGGGCTGAGGAGGAAAGACGTCCTTGTCTTATTTCTGAAGAGTCTAATAATACATTTGGCCGTGTCACTCTCCAGCTACATAATTAGGCCAATGACTCAGAATACATCTTAGAAGTAAGTTGAAAATGAAGCAGACTTTAATTTAAAGTTATAGGCAATTCATTTTTGTTATTCATTGTTTTGAAACGTCATTTGTCTATGCATGTAGCCTATATAAAGTACAATGTTTTTTTCAAGATTAAATTGTCTATTACGCCATTGACCCTGCACGCATCACTCCATCCCTGCACCCCGGGGGGCAGTGCTGGTTAGCCTTTCTGACAGACAGACAGGGGATCCATACACACATACAGTTATCAGGTGGACACAAGAGGAGAGGAATGCAGGCTGGGGGTGGAAGAGAGGAAGATCAGCACCCCTCCCAGTCCTTTCAAACTGTTGAATGGAGCCAGTAACAGATCTGGTAGGTGACCGTTATCACACTCAGCACGTAAATAGTACAACAATGGAGCACCACAGATTCCAGTCCTGTAGCCTCTTGTGAATCAACGCCTGATAACGTCCCTGAGGACCACTTCTTTTCACTGCCTCAAACCCTATTATGTAAAGGTGAAAGGACTAATGTGAGTAAATAGCCTCTTAATAGATTCATTTGCACTAGTTAATTGAGAGGCCAAAACCTGAAATTAAATGGTTTTCATCCCATGCAGAATTGCCATAGAGTTTAATAAAATTGATCTCGCTCATATTTATAGTATTAACTAAAACAGAGCTTTCAAACCGTCTGCCATCAAATGGTCAATACATGCCTCCTTCTTGGCAGTGTTGGCACAGTTCCCTCATGCGAGCAAATAATCGGTGTAGTCAAGCATCATCAACTACAATGAGCATGGCGTGGACTGGCATCATGCATGGCTGACAATATGTAAAATCCTAACTGTCAATGAACATACACAACTGAGTGACTGTCTGTCTGCAGTCAGATAACTGTCACACATAACAAAAGGATCATATAAGAACAGTATTTGCATCTTTAAATTCACAGTCTGATGGTTCTGACCAATTAGCGCATTCAATTAGGACTTTATAATAATTCAAAGTAATGGGTAGAAGAACTTAGCAAAATACTTACTATGTAAAGTAGAGAAGTACAGCTGATGTCCAAGAGAACTGCAGAATTGCATATCTGACTATCACACAGTATTGTCCACTAACCACTCACACACTGACCACTGGATATGTGCATGCTCACCTTATCCAATCAACACTCCACTGACTCTAAAGGACAGCTACACAGATCCCTCTTCTTACTACCTGGCCAAACTCATATACTTTCTGCTCTCCCCCTCTTTGTCTCCTCCTCTCTGAATGAACCCTCCTCCTTCTTACTATCCCTCCCTATATTCTCTCTCTCACTCTCTCCCAGCCTGTAAGGTTGGGAAAAAAACCTGAGAACCAGGAATCTTTTCCTCGAGGAAAAGGTATGGCACGCTGGCTCAAACCTCTTCCTAAAACACACACACGCGATAGGCCAGAGCACAACAGGCTGTTCGGGAAACAAAGAGTGAATTCATATCAGTTCCACCTCCTCCCATCTCCCAGTCTATCACTCCTCCTCCCCAAAAAAGTTTGTATAAAAGCCCCTGACCCGGTATGATGTTAAACTGCCTATCAGGGACCGCCCTCTCACCCCCTCCCAGCCTTAAGCCATAACCCTGTATGTACTCCCGTTCCTGGGATCAGAGCCTCAGTCACAGGCCCATTCACACACACTAACCCCACGGCTGCTGACATGTCTGCTCCTCACGCCTGCAAGCAGGCCCAGCCCTCTACGGAGAACCTTTTCATTTGATAACCGACAGGAGAAGTGGAGCGCGTGGAGAGGAATCAAAGAGAGTAAGTCATTAGAGCATGCCTGTAGTTTAAGGAATCTCCATTCCTGCAGCCTGGAGCCCAGGGGCAGATCAATATGAGTGCAGCAAATGGCTGCTGGTAACACTTCCCTTGCCCACAAGAGTGGCTTGCATTGCATTAGATAAGCTTTAGAGAGCTCACAGCTTAGGGAATGATCTGATGATCTGAGTTTGTTAGGAGACTATTTCCTCCTGACTAACAAAAGCCTTTGCTCCACTTTTGTTTGTTCATTCAGATACATTGTGCTGGCATAACTGAACAGAAATTATTCTGCTTTAAAAAGTACCATAGGAAAATGAAATTAGGTTGTCTCAGAATGATCCTTTCTAATAACTAGGCTATCTTTTATTTAAAAGGCAGCTATGTTTAGTCCCCAGTCATAAGTGTGAATGTGAGATATTTATACAACTGAATGTTCTTGAACAAGAGTCTAAACATGAGTCTAAACATACCCCTTTTGCTATTCATTAACAAAGTAAAAGCAGAATGTAAACGCATTTCAGTATGTGACGGAGTTAAAGAAGACATATGGGCCTTTAACAAAGTAAGAATAATGGGCTTGGTGCTGAGTAAATTGACTTAAGTCAAACTGCCAAGGAACTAGAGTTCCACCCAGTCTCATTTCTATATCCAGCTGGCCTCTTCCACAATACCCAAATGATTCAAATAGGAGCATATGACAAGTACACATAGGACACACTTTAAGACTATAGATACAGCTCTAGACATAGACCACAATATCCAGATTTTACCTGCAAAGTCAGTAAATCTGGAATATCCTAGAAGCACTATTCCACTGAACATGAGATGTTTCGTTTCATTGAAGTTGTTCACGGTTCATTACAGCGGGTCTTGGCTGAAGACATATCAGCAGGCTAAGTTTTACATTTCAGATGTGGGTTTGAATCTTACACAAAACCTGCTCCAGGACTACAAGCCAAACCCAGAGTCCATAATAAGCTATGACAGACTTCTCTGTACTTTGATAACTGAGGAGGAGAGGAAAGCCACCATGTCAGAAATAGACCAGAAGTGCTACTGCTCTTGGCATCGAGAGGAAGGACCCAATACAACTTAAATGCCACATCACAGATGAGTCGGTGGACGGAGAAAGGTTCAATCACTCATTGTGTGTTCCCATAGCAAATTAACCTTTAAGTAAATACGTGATGCTGATGCTAAAACACAGATCTGCACATTCATTAGCTTAAGCACAGAGCCTGGCTTCCATCCTTAGAGATTGCCTTGCAAGTAACCATACAGCTATATTGTTCTCTGCTTGCTCTAAATAGATAGCTTATTAGTTGGGGATAGTGCCTGAGAGACGATGACAATGAAGGAGTACTGCTGGGCATTATCAGTGTGATTTCTTATTGAAAAGGAGCCTCACTGCAGGACATGAGTTAAGCTGCTGAGAAAACGGGCCGACATTACGGTAACACACAGCCTATTACAGACAGCACAGACCGCACTCATGGGCCTATAACAGAGATGCATTTATAGGAGTCCACTGCCAAATTAGATCTGTATATCTCTGATGCGTTGGGGAACATTTGAACCTGTGTTTGTCGGGCTCTGTGTGAAGTTTCTTGGCTTGGGAGTCATGACACACATGTGACCCTTCCAGCTGTTCTGTTAGGTAAGCTGGGAGCGTAGAGTAGCGACCTAACACACATCTGTCCTCAGAGAGAGAGGGTGCCGGAGCTTGGCAGGCTGTGGCTCTGTATTGGTGGGACATCAACAAGGTCCATGTCTCTAGCTGTTGTCAGACTGCTGCGAGCCTCAGGGCCCAATGATTAACGCCTCAGTCAAACTCTACACAAACCAGATGGTGAAGTGAAGGACGACAAGGACAGGAAGGGTTCCTCTGCCCCCATACTATACTGACAACTTTAACTTGCACACACACACAGTCACACACCATCGCTTTGTGTTGCTTAGCAGCAGCGTTCACATCACACAACCACTCCCTCACAGACATACAGACAAAGTAATTAAAACACAAAATCAAAACATAAAAGAGCTTTTGAAACATAACTCTCATGGTGAGCCCAAACCATTACAGAGGCACAGCGGGGAAGTCAAAGTCGGCTGGGACAGAAGACATGTCAATCGTCAGCTCCAACACACAAAAGGCAATAAATGGCTAGAACCAAGATTTCCTTCCTTTACGTTGATTAGCCTCTCATAAACACTCTCAAACATAGACAGACATCAAATGGTCAAGTTTTTTTTGCAAATTGTTCATTGCTGGGATTGGCAGAAATCCCATCACTAACCTTAATCTAGATAAAGACCTAAAAAAAACAACTCACAAAATAGGCCTCTCTCATGGTTTTCGGCGTTTATCAACCCACAGAAATTCCTTTCCATTTTAGGTACATGAGAGTGTGAGAAGGAGCAGAAGCCATGTGTCACAGGAGCACAATGTCCATTCGTCCAGTTTCTGATGGGGAATTCCAGGTCTAATACAGGAGAATAACATGTCAGGAACACAGGAGCAATAACATCCCTGCAAACAATATTGAGTCGTTAGCACGTCCCCGGGACGTCACAAAATGGTTGCCTAAAGTCGTCAGGATGTTGTGTCATGGTCCCCTGGAGGTTTTGTGTAGTTCCTGGTTGGTTTTAGGACTTTCTTGGGATGTTGTGTTATGGTCCCCTGAAGGTCCCCTGAACGTTCTTGGGACGTTGTGTCATGGTCCCCTGGAGGTTTTTGCCTAGTTCCCGGTTTGTCCCGGGGACGTCACCTGATAGTCGCAAAGAAATGTTCTCCCCCCCACGCCCATCAAGGCCCTGATTGGTGAACCATTGGTCCAGTGCAGATGGCACTCTTTTGCTAAGTGCAGAGATGTATCATAAGTAATTAGGGGTGTAACGATCCATCTACTACATCGATGTATCGATTTATATTCCTATGATCCAACTACATCGATCTGTGCTCGGCGAGTTGGCCTTTTGGACAACATATATCAATCTAACATCGTTTTAAAATGTAATAAATCGATTGTATCGATACTAGGAAATAACCCATTGGATTTAAGCACGTCAGACTTTATATGGATGTTTTTTCTTAGCACTTTTAATGATAAAGGCTTTAAACATTACTCGATTCAGTCTGCCTATCCGTGACGTCATCGCCCCGCGCCAGCAGCAGCGCAAAGGCGCAAAGACAACAAAACATAGCATGGCGGACGACAGAGGAGAAGCCGACGAGCGAGAAATTATCAAGCCACCATTGCGGTCCTTACAAGAAACAGGAATCTAGGAAACTTCACCTGCACTGTCCAGTATCCAGGTATTTATTTCAGTCACACTGGTTGAATTTTTGGCTAAAAGGTTACTGAATCGATTTCAAGTCACTGAATCGTTTCGGATCGTATCGTTCTAAATGAACCAATATCGTCCTTGAATCGTATCGACAACCACGAATCGTGATACAAATCGAATCGTTGTTAAAACGAATCGTTACACCCCTATAAGTAATGAATGTGTAATGGACTTCTGAAATTCTACAGACTTTGTGGCGCAGCAGAAATATCAGCATGCCCCAAATCCAGAGGTTGTGAGTTCAAATCCCAGGTGGGGTCATACAGTGCATTCGGAAATTATTCAGACCCCTTGACTTTTTCCACATTTTGTTATGTTACAGCGTTATCCTAAAATGGATTTAAAAATAATCCTCATCAATCTACAGACAATACCCCATAATGACAAAGCAAAAACTGTTTTTTAGATTTTTTTGCAAATGTATTGAAAACTGAAATATCACATTTACGTAAGTATTCAGACCCTTTACTCAGTACTTTGTTGAAGTACCTTTGGCAACGATTACAGCCTTGAGTCTTCTTGGGTATGATGCGACAAGCTTGGCACACCTGTATTTGGGGAGTTTCTCCTATTCTTCTCTGCAGATCCTCTCAAGCTCTGTCAGGTTGGATGGGGAGCGTCGCTGCACAGATATTTTCAGGTCTCTCCAGAGATGTTTGATCGGGTTCAAGTCCAGGCTCTGGCTGGGCCACTCAAGGACATTCAGAGACTTGTCCTGAAGTCACTCCTGCATTGTCTTCGCTGTGTGCTTAGGGTCGCTGTCCTTTTGGAAGGTGAACCTTTGCCCCAGTCTGAGGTCCTGAGCACTCTGGAGCAGGTTTTCATCAAGGATCTCTCTGTACTTTGCTTCGTTCATCTTTCCCTCGATCCTGACTAGTCTCCCAGTCCCTGCCGCTGAAAAACATCCTCACAGCATCATGCTTCACCGTAGGGATGGTGCCAGGTTTCCTCCAGACGTGACGCTTGGCATTCAGGCCAAAGAGTTCAATCTTGGTTTCATCAGACCAGAGAATCTTGTTTCTCATGGTCTGAGAGTCCTTTAGGTGCCTTTTGGCAAAATCCAAGTGTGCCTTTTACTGAGGAGTGGCTCCGTCTGGTCACTCTACCATAAAGGCCTGATTGGTGGAGTGATGCAGAGAAGGTTGTCCTTCTGGAAGGTGCCTTTCCAAATCATGTCCAATCAATTTAATTTACCACAGATGGACTCCAATCAAGTTGTAGAAACATCTCAAGGATGATCAATGGAAACAGGATACACCTGAGCTCAATTTTGAGTCTCATAGCAAAGGGTCTGAAACGTATGTAAATACGTTTTTATAATAAATTTGCAAACATTTCTAAAAACCTGTTTTTGCTTTGTCATTATGGGGTACTGTGTGTAGATGGATGAGAAAAATAATATTTAATTCATTTTAGAATAAGGCTGTAACGCAACAAAATATGGAAAAAGTCAAGGGGTCTGAATACTTTCCGAATGCACTGTATTGAAAAGTCAGTACTAAGTGTTCATGTCAAATGTAATCATATTGTTGTTGATTAAATATTTTTTACCCTATTTTAGCTGTACAGCTTACCACTTACCTTAAACCCCCCATACCATTTCATTACTTTACTTACAATGGTTTGGGACATCTGGGACCATCACGTGACAAAAGCCTCCATGGGACCATGACACAACGTCCCAAGAATGTCCTAAAAACGTCCTCGGGGACGTCCCCGGGACCATCCGGGAACTAGACAAAACCTTCAGGGGACCATGACACAACGTCCCAAGAACGTCCTAAAAACATCCCCAGGTCAAACCGGGAACTATAATCATGCGACGACCTAGTAAAATGAAAGTCCTGAGAACGTCCTAAAAAGGTCCTGACATGGTCCTCAGTGATGTCTTGGGAACTTAAAGGGATAGAGACAAAGGTCCCCTAGAGAATGTTCCCTTGGGACCATCACGCAACGTTCTTAGAACGTTCTCAGAACGTCAATGGGATAACATCGCACCGAAAACCCTTAAGGGACCTAATGGGAATGTCGCTGAATGTCCTCAGGACGGCCCGTTTGCTGGGAATTCTTTAGATCTATGACCTTGTTCAATCCAGCACAGCACATAGGCCTATCTGATACAGTATAACAAGAACCATATGATTATAATTCCTTTGCATGCCACTCTTTACCCCTGTCACTCAGCTGTGTGAGGGTGAGTCAGAGGGGTCTTTCTGACACATTCAATGGTGAGTATTAATCATTTATATAGTAGTAATACAAGTTTCTGTGTGTGAGAGTAACAAAACGTCCTGGTGTGAACATTAGGGATGAATATTTTCCCGAAAATCTACCAAGTTTCAATACCGGGAACCATTTATATATATATATATCATTTATAGTCCCGGGAAATACCCAAAAAATTGTAAGTGCCCATTTAAAGCGTTTAAAACCAAGATATGGTCACTATGCCAGGGATCTCCCCAAATAAGAGGGCTCTGCAACACCTTTTGGGCTTTGTGGCGCCACTTTGTAAAGACTTCAGAGCAAATTAAACACATATTTAGTAATGATATAGTAACTATCTTTGATCACCAATGACATTGTTGTGAATTGCGAATGTTCCTCAATTAATTCAGCGCATTTCAGCAGTAGACGATCTCGACACAGAGCGCACTGAGGACGCACAGAGCGCACCCCAAGTATAGCATTGTCGAATCATACAAACTTTGTAACGGCAGTCAAACAAAAGTAAAATGACCAAAGTTGCTAAGCTTGCTAGATAACCTCCTTAAACGAATGACAGAATATCGCCTATATTTGGCAAAATCGAGTTGATACAGATCAGCTCATGAATAACGAGATGAAGAGTGGAAATAATTTAAATATCAAGGTATCGTAAGGGGGATATAAAAATATCCATATCTACTCTCATACCATTTGTTGATCACACATTCTCTACCGAAGCTCTCATACAGTGGGGGAAAAAAGTATTTAGTCAGCCACCAATTGTGCAAGTTCTCCCACTTAAAAAGATGAGAGAGGCCTGTAATTTTCATCATAGGTACACGTCAACTATGACAGACAAAATGAGAAAAAAAAATCCAGAAAATCACATTGTAGGATTTTTAATGAATTTATTTGCAAATTATGGTGGAAAATAAGTATTTGGTCAATAACAAAAGTTTCCCAATACTTTGTTATATACCCTTTGTTGGCAATGACACAGGTCAAACGTTTTCTGTAAGTCTTCACAAGGTTTTCACACACTGTTGCTGGTATTTTGGCCCATTCCTCCATGCAGATCTCCTCTAGAGCAGTGATGTTTTGGGGCTGTCGCTGGGCAACACAGACTTTCAACTCCCTCCAAAGATTTTCTATGGGGTTGAGATCTGGAGACTGGCTAGGCCACTCCAGGACCTTGAAATGCTTCTTACAAAGCCACTCCTTCGTTGCCCGGGCGGTGTGTTTGGGATCATTGTCATGCTGAAAGACCCAGCCACGTTTCATCTTCAATGCCCTTGCTGATGGAAGGAGGTTTTCACTCAAAATCTCACGATACATGGCCCCATTCATTCTTTCCTTTACACGGATCAGTCGTCCTGGTCCCTTTGCAGAAAAACAGCCCCAAAGCATGATGTTTCCACCCCCATGCTTCACAGTAGGTATGGTGTTCTTTGGATGCAACTCAGCATTCTTTGTCCTCCAAACACGACGAGTTGAGTTTTTACCAAAAAGTTCTATTTTGGTTTCATCTGACCATATGACATTCTCCCAATCCTCTTCTGGATCATCCAAATGCACTCTAGCAAACTTCAGACGGGCCTGGACATGTACTGGCTTAAGCAGGGGGACACGTCTGGCACTGCAGGATTTGAGTCCCTGGCGGCGTAGTGTGTTACTGATGGTAGGCTTTGTTACTTTGGTCCCAGCTCTCTGCAGGTCATTCACTAGGTCCCCCCGTGTGGTTCTGGGATTTTTGCTAGATTTTTGCTTGTGATCATTTTGACCCCACGGGGTGAGATCTTGCGTGGAGCCCCAGATCGAGGGAGATTATCAGTGGTCTTGTATGTCTTCCATTTCCTAATAATTGCTCCCACAGTTGATTTCTTCAAACCAAGCTGCTTACCTATTGCAGATTCAGTCTTCCCAGCCTGGTGCAGGTCTACAATTTTGTTTCTGGTGTCCTTTGACAGCTCTTTGGTCTTGGCCATAGTGGAGTTTGGAGTGTGACTGTTTGAGGTTGTGGACAGGTGTCTTTTATACTGATAACAAGTTCAAACAGGTGCCATTAATACAGGTAACGAGTGGAGGACAGAGGAGCCTCTTAAAGAAGAAGTTACAGGTCTGTGAGAGCCAGAAATCTTGCTTGTTTGTAGGTGACCAAATACTTATTTTCCACCATAATTTGCAAATAAATTCATTAAAAATCCTACAATGTGATTTTCTGGATTTTTTTTTCTCAATTTGTCTGTCATAGTTGATGTGTACCTATGATGAAAATTACAGGCGTCTTTCATCTTTTTAAGTGGGAGAACTTGCACAATTGGTGGCTGACTAAATACTTTTTTTCCCCACTGTATGGGCAGCAAGTATGAGACAGCGCAGGGAAGCGGGATAAATGTTATAGTGGTATTTTGACATGCATAGGCGATGGACTACAGAATAAAGTTAAGAATTTTCATGTGAGACAGGAGTCAAGATTTTGGGTTTCAGTGGGATTGGGACTGGATAGGAAAATAGCCTAGGCTTTAGGACAGGAGAACATATAATTTTCCCTCATGCCCCTCTGAATTGTTAACAGACTTGTCTGTGACAGAGATACCTATGTAGTGAATTGTGCATTGGCCTATCAAATTTGTGACTGTCTGAAGAGTCATAATGACAGCTCAAAGAGAAACACTTTATTTTATAGGCTATATTGTAGGGGTTTCCTGTAGGGTTTATTAACGGCATTCGGGTCTCGTGTACAGTCCGGCAGTGTTAATTATGAGTGTGTTTTGAATTTATGGTGACTAAATACTCTAGGCTAAAGGCTTCCATGTGACAACCTGTTTGGATAATGTTCTATTACATTTTTTTGCTAATCTGATGCTGCGCATGTTGTGTATTTTGTGGAATTGTATTAGTGCCGACATTGGGTAATTTATTTATTTTAATTTTGGGGGGAAATATGAAGTGTGTTCCCGGGCCAGTCCTGGGATCCCGGTACCAATGTTAATCCCTAGTGTGCATGTGTAGTTGATACATTTTGACTGACACACACATGCATGTTGGTGATTCACTAGCCAGACATTTACTGACCCATCATCGGATTCAGGGCAGATCCCATAAGCCTGCTGTTTGAAACCATTTCTGACAAAACAATGGTCCAGCTGAAATGGGCATCAAAGCAGTCACACATAAGGCCTTTACACACTGCATTATTCTTAGCCCCGGGCCTGTGCAACTGGGTCCTGGACTTCCTGACGGTCCGCCCCCAGGTGGTGAAGGTAGGAAACAACACCTCCACTTTGCTGATCCTCAACACTGGGGCCCCACAAGGGTGCGCGCTCAGCCCCCTCCTTTACTCCCTGTTCACCCATGACTGTGTGGCCAAGCACGCCTCCAACTCAATCATCAAGTTTGTGACAACACAACAGTAGTAGGCTTGATTAACAACAATGATGAGTTTGGTTTTCGCCAGGCATTACTGGAACCATGTCGTCCAAAAAGTTATACTTTTGAATCATCTGTCCATAGAACGTTCTTCCAAGAGTCTTGATGATCATCCAGGTGCTTTTTGGCAAACTTGAGTCAAATTTTTGGACGAGATGGGTCCCATTATGCCTGGCGAAAACCAAACACTGCATTCCACAGTAAGAACATCATACCAAAGGTCAAGCATGGTGGTGGTGGTGTGATGGTTTGGGGATGCTTTGCTTCCTCAGGACCTGGATGGCTTGCCTTAATAGAAGGAACCATGATGAATTCTGCTCTGTATCAGAGAATTCTACAGGAGACCGTCAGACCATCCGTCTGTGAGCTGAAGCTGAAGCGCAGCTGGGTCATGCAGCAAGACAATGATCCAAAACACACAATCAAGTCTACATGAAAATTGCTAAAAAGCAACAAATTGGAAGTTTTGGAATGGCCTAGTCAAAGTCCAGACCTAATCCCAATTGAGATGTTGTGACAGGACTTGAAACGAGCAGTTCATGCTTGAAAACCCACACGTCACTGAGTTAAAGCAGTTCTGCATGGAAGAGTGGGCCAAAATTCCTCCACAGCGACGTGAGAGACTGATCAACAACTACAGGAAGCATTTGGTTGGAGTCATTGCAGCTAAAGGTGGCACAACCAGTTATTGAGTGTAAGGGGGCAATTACTTTTTCACACAGGGGAATTGGGTGTTGCATAACTTTGTTTATGAAATAAATGAAATAAATATGTAATTGTTGTGTTATTTGTTCACTTATGTTCCCTTTATCTAATATTAGGTTTTTGTTGAAGATCTGATAATATTCAGTATCACAAATATGCAAAAGTAGAGAAAATTAGAAAGGGGGCAAATACTTTTTCATAGCACTGTATGTGACCAATAAATTTGATTTGATTTGACTGGCCACAGGCTAGCTTACCTGTGTCCACACAAGCGTTTGTTAACAATGGGCTAAACTTTAGCCCTGGGCTAAGGATTCACACTTGTATTCCAAAGCCCTGGGCTAACGGTCAATCAACATGCGACCAACACTCTATCTCTGACACGCGACCAATGTTATAAGCAATAATTATTAACACATTATTTCATCTTGCTTCTAGCCTAGCATTTGATTTCCAACAGCGATGGTTTGTATAAACCTTGCTGTCTGCCTGTCTGACCTCTGAAACAATGTTTCACTTTTGAAATTTGATCTCGCCCCTGTACAGAGAATGCTGTAGAGTTTGTAGCTTTAGTTAATGATGGCGAGTCAACTCAAAAATAATCGATTCTTTGACTCCTTGGCCTTCGACTCCCGGTGTCGACTCCCATTTCTGGGTGTCAAGCTTAGATTCTGCTAGGAATCGACTTCTCGACTTCTAAGATTCAGTATTTTTGCAACGTAGGAGACTGAGTAGTTCCGTAGGCTTCTTCCGAGAACACAAACTATCGCATCTTTCACAGCAAAGAAAGAGTGAGCTAGCTAGGGAGAGAGAGGAGGGGCACAGCCAGACATACAGTGGGGAGAACAAGTATTTGATACACTGCCAATTTTGCAGGTTTTCCTACTTACAAAGCATGTAGAGGTCTGTAATTGTTATCATAGGTACACTTCAACTGTGAGATATGGAATCTAAAACAAAATTCCAGAAAATCACATTGTATGATTTTTAAGTAATTAATTTACATTTTATTGCATGACATAAGTATTTGATCACCTACCAACCAGTAAGAATTCCGGCTCTCACAGACCTGTTAGTTTTTCTTTAAGAAGCCCTCCTGTTCTCCACTCATTACCCGTATTAACTGCACCTGTTTGAACTCGTTACCTGTATAAAAGACACCTGTCCACTCACTCAATCAAACAGACTCCAACCTCTCCACAATGGCCAAGACCAGAGAGCTGTGTAAGGACATCAGGGATAAAATTGTAGACCTGCACAAGGCTGGGATGGGCTACAGGACAATAGGCAAGCAGCTTGGTGAGAAGGCAACAACTGTTGGCGCAATTATTAGAAAATTGAAGAAGTTCAAGATGATGGTCAATCACCCTCGGTCTGGGGCTCCATGCAAGATCTCACCTCGTGGGGCATCAATGATCATGAGGAAGGTGAGGGATCAGCCCAGAACTACACGGCAGGACCTGGTCAATGACCTGAAGAGAGCTGGGACCACAGTCTCAAAGAAAACCATTAGTAACACACTACGCCGTCATGGATTAAAATCCTGCAGCGCACGCAAGGTCCCCCTGCTCAAGCCAGCGCATGTCCAGGCCCGTCTGAAGTTTGCCAATGACCATCTGGATGATCCAGAGGAGGAATGGGAGAAGGTAATGTGGTCTGATGAGACAAAAATTGAGCTTTTTGGTCTAAACTCCACTCGCCGTGTTTGGAGGAAGAAGAAGGATGAGTACAACCCCAAGAACACCATCCCAACCGTGAAGCATGGAGGTGGAAACATCATTCTTTGGGGATGCTTTTCTGCAAAGGGGACAGGACGACTGCACCGTATTGAGGGGAGGATGGATGGGGCCATGTATCGCGAGATCTTGGCCAACATCCTCCTTCCCTCAGTAAGAGCATTGAAGATGGGTCATGGCTGGGTCTTCCAGCATGACAACGACCCGAAACACACAGCCAGGGCAACTAAGGAGTGGCTCCGTAAGAAGCATCTCAAGGTCCTGGAGTGGCCTAGCCAGTCTCCAGGCCTGAACCCAATAGAAAATCTTTGGAGGGAGCTGAAAGTCCGTATTGCCCAGCGATAGCCCCGAAACCTGAAGGATCTGGAGAAGGTCTGTATGGAGGAGTGGGCCAAAATCCCTGCTGAAGTGTGTGCAAACCTGGTCAAGACCTACAGGAAACATATGATCTCTGTAATTGCAAACAAAGGTTTCTGTACCAAATATTAAGTTCTGCTTTTCTGATGTATCAAATACTTATGTCATGCAATAAAATGCAAATGAATTACTTAAAAATCATACTATGTGATTTTATAGATTTTGGTTTTAGATTCCGTCTCTCACAGTTGAAGTGTACCTATGATAAAAATGACAGACCTCTACATGCTTTGTAAGTAGGAAAACCTGCAAAATCGGCAGTGTATCAAATACTTGTTCTCCCCACTGTAGGTAGGCAAGTCGGCCACCAGGCAGACAGTCAGAATCGTGCATTGGTAATCAAAAGCTATATTTCTTTCATAGCGAAGAGAAAGAGCAGGCGACCAAGCGAGGGAGAGAGATGAGGGGCAGGCAGACAGACAGTCGGAACCGTGCGCATAGGCTATATCTTGGTCATCTGTATCTCGCAATGTTTTGTCTTGCAATGCCTCGTAAATTCACCAAAAGTATATGAAAGTATAGATTAGGCTATCAATGAGTATGGCTAAACTATGCTACATTGTGAATTGAAGTTGAACAAATGCATCAATTTAATTAGGCCTAAATGTGCAATAAAAAGTATTGTGCCTATAGCTTATTTAATGAAACCCTGGGTATTTTTGTCCGAGGCAATAGATCGCAAAGCAGGGCATCCCTGATTCCCCACTGAGCTTAACTTTTTTGAAATGGCAAATTCACTTTCTCATCCATAATCTCAAATGCAAATACTGTTCAGCAGCTAAAATCAGGAGGATGGGGGGCATTTATATTAGGAGGGACGTACCATGGATTGCTAAAATAATGATTATGATCACAATTCCTCAGTTGAAATATTATGGGGACACCTAGCCTACATTTGGCAGCCAAGCATGAGTTATCAGTGTAGCCTATTATCGTCTAGACATGACATTGAAATATCTTCACGCCTAGTATAAAAACCTCAACTCCAGGCTTCCATCACAAGACTCAATTGAATGAAAACATGTATTTTTTTACAGGAGGCAGTTTGTCTAATCCCAATGCGAATTGTCCTCTGGATTAACACATATGCTTGGATAATAATTACATAACAAACGTCTCTAGTAATAGGCCTAATAGTCCCGTCCAAATAGACTATAGCTATAACCCTCAGTGGCTATAACACGGCAAAGAATATAGTTATCGGCGTAGAGAGTGCGCCGCATCATCCCATGGGATCTGTCAAGGCTGCGCACAGCAGAAATATCACTGAAATATTCTAGTTCCTACACATCAACTTCTATATTGAAACAAAATAATTTGATAAGCAAAATGGACAGCATCATGCTCATGCCAGTCCTCTCTAGAACTCAAAATGTGTCATCCTAGTAGGACTCTGTCTGCAATAATGAGGTGGTGTGTGTACATGTATGCGCAAGCAGGCGTTTAAGCATGTTTTGGGAGTCGAGCAAGAGTCGACTCCTTCGACTTCAACCACAGGAGTCGACCCTAGCTTTAGTTGGCTAAGTGAGAAGACGTTAGCCGTTAGCATAGCAACCATTTTTGTTAGGGATAGCAACCAATGTTTTTGCATGCTTGAAAGTAAATTATATTTTTTGTCCTCAAATGGAAGGATGGCTATTTTGGCATCGTGTTTCTGGGGCTAACACCGAAA
Source organism: Coregonus lavaretus (assembly GCF_964263955.1). Taxonomy (NCBI): domain Eukaryota; kingdom Metazoa; phylum Chordata; class Actinopteri; order Salmoniformes; family Salmonidae; genus Coregonus; species Coregonus lavaretus. The sequence continues at coordinate 15,717,828 of NC_139998.1, forward strand.
AGTCTGTGCTAATCCTGCTCCAGAGCAGGGCCAGCTAGCCCTGGGCTAAGGTTGGTGGTATCCCACTTTCAAATGTGCAAGTGTGAACACTCGCTTAGCCCCGGGCTGAAATCTCCCTTAGCCCAGTGCTAGGGAGGCTCTTAGCCCTGGGCTAAGGTGCAGTGTGACTTAAATCATGGGCTTGATCCTTTCAGAGGGTATGTTGTTCTCAGATATCAAAGGTCTCTCCCACTTCCCTCAAACACTGGCCGTTAATCCTTTTCAGCTCACGACATAAAAGAGAATATGGTGGTTTCGCTCATACTATCTAGAACCTGGAACCAAAAAGGGTTCTTCAAAGGGTTTTCCTATGGGGACAGCCGAATAACCCTTTTTTTCTAAGAGCGTAGTAGCAATGACATCCATACTTGGTACACTTAAAGCCTCCTCTACCACACTTCACTCACTGGCTGGTGCTTTGTGTGTATTGCAAAACATCTGGCCAAGTCCTTATCACCATGGGATAATGTTGGAGGACAAGCCTCTGTGTTATCCAAGCTGCGGGGCCCAGTCTCAGTCTGGTACACAATGTCAGCCATTAGTGTGATGTGGGGTTTTATTTTGAACAGCATCATACTGAAGACGTGCTTCTCATTACTGGAGAATTAGCCGAGGCGATGGGCCTTGTTCCCTCCACTCCCTGCTTTCGTGAGAGTTGGACCTGCAGCATTCTCCTCAGATGCCAAACTCCCACGAAAACACATTACCAAATTGGGCGGAACTGAGTAAAGTCGCTAAATTCAATTAGGCCTAGGGGGGGGTGTCAGACTGCAATGAGGCACAAGGAACAGTTGGGTTTGTTGTTGATTTCTCTCTCAACCAGGAAGTGAGCATTGTTGTGTGAGTAACTTAGTTAGCCTACTCTCAAAAGCATTGGGGGATTGAGGGAGAGACAGAGAGCTTTTCAATGGATACATATGTTTTAAAGGAAAAATCCACCAAAAACCACTAATTCCTATAATTGACAGTGTTAAATAACACTAATATGTGAGAACAATATTTTTGGTGAACAAATGTTTCATTTTGTCATTATAATAAGGTTGGTAGCAACATGTGAAAATCGTTGTGGAAATCTGTTGCAGCTCAAGCAAGCTAGCTAGCAAACGTAGCTACACACAATAATACCAAAGTCAATATCAGCATGTGAAGTAGCTAGTTAGCTGTAAAATCGCCTAAACAAACTGCACTATCAATTTAGGAGTCTACAATCTCACCATGTTCAACCTGCAGATCAATGTGACTCGCAGAGTGGAGTCTGACATGCGCAACGTTCATGCAACGGCACCATGCAATGCACCCTGGCTGAAGAGGCAGACAAATAGGATAAATGTTGTGGACCCTCTGTTAAATTACACATTTCTCGAGGTAGGAATATTGCAAAAATATGATCAATGGCTCATTCGAGAGAAGACAACCTCCCGCGTTATGACATCGGCCCGTATTGAAATCTGACATCTTTTCGATCTAAAAGTCTTATTCCTATTAACTTCCGAATTTCTGCCTGCTTGAATGGCAATAGCTCAGATACACATAAAAACATGAAATGACCCGGGAATCGATAGAACATCGCTCAGAGATGCACAAAAACAATATAACATAAAACAATTGGTGAATCTTTCCTTTAAGGCTCTGTTTATGTACGTTTATAACATTAGTGAAGAACGATAGCATTTACCAATTTACCAAAATCTTGTCTAGCTACCCAACCACTAAAAAGTTATATTAATTACATATGGGGGTGGTTATTTTTAACACCCAAGCATACACTAACCTGACATAGCAGGTGTAAAAAAAAACACCTGAAACTAGATCCCCTACATACTGGTCTTGACGAGAAAAAACCTGTCGGGGGAGGTTCTCTTCTGCACTGTTCAACCAATCCAGTAAATGTGGAGGAAGAGTTAAGATGGAATGTCGCCTTGTTAACGTCCAAAATCAGAAGTCGCATCACAGGCTCTCTTTCCATTTCCCCTGAAAACCGGAACATCTGGTTGTTGGGGACTCGACAGAGGCTAAGCATAAACAAGCACAAGGACAACAAGCATGGCCTTAAGAATTGGATTTGTCTGCCAGACCAATTGAAAGCCATTAAAATGTTCCCTCAATATGGCTATTTTTAGAGATTGCCTTCAAATGTAATGGTCATGGTGTTATTTATTTGCCAATCTGCTACCATCTTTTCCTTTTATAATATCTACTTAAAAAGAAGACACTGGATTAACACATGTAATTAAATTGAAACTACAAAGTAATTAAAAACACATAACGATGGAAGAGGTAAGCAGTTGGTAGAGCCACTGCAGTACTGAACTGCTGCCAATGTTCCCACTCAGATTGGCATGGAGGGGGTTTATTCTTGCCATTGAGGAAGTCGAGACGGGTTTGATGATGAGGTAAAGTGGATAGGGAGAGAAAAAGCATAGAGGATCAATTAGAATAAAATGGCACTCTCTCCAAATAATTTGGATTAGCCGTCATACAAGGAGTCAAAGAGGTCATACACCCATCCTTTGGATGCCAAAGTTAAGACAATATGTACAGTGCACTCTTTAGCTTAGCTGTAACACAGATGAGCACATTCAATGGCAAGACATATCTACCGGGCATAGCAAGGGAATGAAAACAAGCTGTCTGTATTGCGTTTCAGCATCCCTCAGTATAGCTGTCTAAAGAAGAAATGCAGAGAAAACACCTAAAACGAAAATGGATCACTCCTACAATGAGTCACGTGGCCGTGGCTTGCTATATAAAGCAGGCAGACAGGCATCGAGGCATTCCATTACTGTTCGATTGAACGTTAGAATGGGCAAAACAAGTGACCTAAGAGAATTTGAGCGTGGTATGATCGTCGGTGCCAGGAATGCCAGATCCAGTATCTCAGAAATGGCCGCCCTCCTGGGCTTTTCACGCACTACAGTGTCTAGGGTTTCCAGAGAATGGTGCGACAAACAAAAAACATCCAGTCAGAAGCAGTCTTGTGGGCGAAAACAGCTCGTTGATGAGAGGTCGAAGGAGAATGGCAAGAATCGTGCAAGCTAACAGGCGGGCCACAAACAGACAAATAACGGTGCAGTCCAACAGTGGTGTGCAGAATGGCATCTCGTCGGATGGGCTATTGCAGCTAAAAACAAGAAGAAGTGGCTACAGTGGGCACGCGTTCACCAACAATGGACAATTGAGGAGTGGAAAAACATTACCTGGTCTGACAAATTCCGGTTCCTGTTGCTTCATGCTGATGGCAGAGTCACGATTTGACGTAAGCAGCATGAGTCCATGGACCCATCCTGCCTGGTGTCAACAGTACAGGCTGGTGGCGGTGGTGTACCGCCGTCCAATCTGCAGCAACTGCGTGATGCCATTGCGTCAGCATGGACCAACATCCCTGTGGAACGTTTCCAACTTGTAGAATCCATGCCCCGAAGGATTCAGGCTGTTCTGGAGGCAAAGGGGGGTCCCGACCCGGTACTAGATGGGTGTACCTAATACTGTGTGGACTCTGACCTTGAGGCCTTGAGAGGGCTGAGAAATGCTGTTGTGCTCCTCAGCTCTCCACAATCAATGGTCCAGTAGGAGACTTCATTGGACTAGACAGCCCTGCTGTGAGTTATGGATGGTGCATTCCAGAACACAATGGTTTCTTCAATCACTGAGCAGGTGGTGTGGCCATTTTGATTGGTAGGTGTTCAAAGATTGTTATCCTCTAGGGCCAAAACGTCAAGATAGAAAGAAGACTATCAGACACACAAAAAGAGGGACTGATCTGTCTCCTACTGAAACAGGAGCCAGGGGGGTAGTGCAAAGACAAACTATCCCAAAAAACTGTAGGCCCTCAAATTGGAGGCCCCTCAAATATTGGCAAAATGTATTGCTCATAGAATTAAAAAGGTCCATTATTCATCACGATCAGACGGGATTCTTTAAAGGAAGATATATTGGAAACAACATTAGACAACTACTAGAAATCATTGAAAAACATGATTCAGGGAAAGCAGGTATAATCTTCATAGCATATTTTGAGAAAGCCTTCGATACAGTATGTCTAGAATCTGTTTATAGGTGCTTAGATTTTTTCAACTTTGTAGAATCTTTCATAAGATGGGTAAAAGTCATGTACAACATCTTAATTATAACAATAAGGGGCTAAAAATGTATGGTTTAGAGACAAAATAATCAATGTTCCGCCGATGATTAAAGTTTTACCTTGTCCTCAATCTTCAACCTTGAAGGGCCTTATTGAGGACCTGGATAAATTCTCCAGTTTCTCTGGACTAAAACCAAACTATGACCAAATCCAATTGTATTTGTCACATGCGCCGAATACAACAGGTATAGATAGACCTTACCATGAAATGCTTACTTACAAGCCCTTAACCAACAATGCAGTTTTAAGAAAATAGAGTTAAGAAAATATTTACTAAATAAACTAAAGTAAAAAATAAATAAAAGGTACACAATAAAATACCAATAATGAAGCAATTAACAGGGGGTACCGGTACAGAGTCAATGTGTGGGGGTACAGGTTAGTCGAGGTAATTTGTACATGTAGGTAGGGGTAAAGTGACTATGCATGGTACAGTGCCTTGCAAAAGTATTCATCCCCCTTGGCGTTTTTCCTATATTGTTGCATTACAACCTGTAATTTAAATGCATTTTTATTTGGATTTCATGTAATGGACATACACAAAATAGTCCAAATTTGTGAAGTGAAATGAAAAAAATAACTTGTTTCAAAAAATTCTACAAAATTAATAACGGAAAAGTGGTGCGTGAATATGTATTCACCCCCTTTGCTATGAAGCCCCTAAATAAGATCTGGTGCAACCAATTACCTTCAGAAGTTACATAATTAGTTAAATAAAGTCCACCTGTGTGCAATCTAAGTGTCACATGATCTCAGTATATATACACCTGTTCTGAAAGGCTGCAGAGTCTGCAACACCACTAAACAAGGGGCACCACCATGCAAGCGGCACCATGAAGACCAAGGAGCTCTCCAAACAGGTCAGGGACAAAGTTGTGGAGAAGTACAGATCAGGGTTGGGTTATAAAAAAATATCAGAAACTTTGAACATCCCACGGAGCACCATTAAATCCATTATTAAAAAATGGAACGAATATGGCACCACAACAAACCTGCCAAGAGAGGGCCGCCCACCAAAACTCACGGACCAGGCAAGGAGGGCATTAATCAGAGAGGCAACAAAGAGACCAAAGATAACCCTGAAGGAGCTGCAAAGCACAACAGCGGAGATTGGAGTATCTGTCCATAGGACAACTTTAAGCCTTACACTCCACAGAGCTGGGCTTTACGGAAGAGTGGCCAGAAAAAAGCCATTGCTTAAAGAAAAAAATAAGCAAACACGTTTGGTGTTCGCCAAAAGGCATGCGGGAGACTCCCCAAACATATGGAAGAAGGTACTCTGGTCAGATTAGACAAAAATTGAGCTTTTTGGCCATCAAGGAAAATGTTTGGCACAAACCCAACACCTCTCATCACCCCGAGAACACCAACGGTGGTGGCAGCATCATGCTGTGGGGATGTTTTTCATCGTCAGGGACTGGGAAACTGGTCAGAATGGAAGGAATGATGGATGGCGCAAAATACAGGGAAATTCTTGAGGGAAACCTGTTTCAACCTGTTTTCGGTCCCACAGTTGACAGTGCATGTCAGAGCAAAAACCAAGACCTGAGGTCGAAGGAATTGTCCGTAGAGCTCCGAGACAGGATTGTGTCGAGGCACAGATCTGGGGAAGAGTACCAACACATTTCTGCAGCATTGAAGGTCCCCAAGAACACAGTGGCCTTCATCATTCTTAAATGGAAACAGTTTGGAACCACCAAGACTCTTCCTAGAGCTGGCCGCCCGGCCAAACTGAGCAATCGGGGGAGAAGGGCCTTGGTCAGGGAGGTGACCAAGGACCCGATGGCCTCTCTGACAGAGCTCCAGAGTTCCTCTGTGGAGATGGGAGAAACTTCCAGAAGGACAACCATCTCTGCAGCACATCACCAATCAGGCCTTTATGGTAGAGTGGCCAGACTTAAGCCACTCCTCAGTAAAAGGCACATGACAGCCCGCTTGGAGTTTGCCAAAAGGCACCTAAAGGACTCAGACCATGAGAAACAATATTCTCTGGTCTGATGAAACCAAGATTGAACTCTTTGGCCTGAATACCAAGTGTCACGTCTGGAGGAAACCTGGCACCATCCCTACGGTGAAGCATGGTGGTGGCAGCATCATGCTGTGGGGATGTTTTTCAGCGGCAGGGACTGGGAGACTAGTCAGGATCGAGGGAAAGATGAACAGCGCAAAGTACAGAGAAAACCTGCTCTAGACCACTCAGACTGGGGTCTTTTTTAGAACAAGGCTGTAACGTAACAAAATGTGGAAAAAGTCAAGGGGTCTGAATACTTTCCGATTGCACTGGGAAAGATGGGATAGTCTGTGGACATTTGATGGGTGGAATTAAGATTAGAGAGATTGGTTGATTTGACGATGCACTTGAGTCCAGTACAAATAGGAAGACGCTATATTATATATATTGCATTTTTATGTTTTCCACCAGGTCCTCCAACTAGGGGAGGGGGTGGTAAAGAATAAATAAAAAGGGGATCAGAAATTATGCAAGTAATGTTATTTGCTAGACTAATCTGTCTGCTAGTTTCATAGCTGATCTATTCCCACCCCCAAAAAATGTATTTAAAAAAGCAACAGTTTTTCCCCACTCTCGCTATCTCTCTCAGAACAATCTTCTTGACCCTAACCAGTCAGGCTTCAAGACGGGCCACTCAATCGAGATGGCTCTTCTCTGTGTCACGGAGGCCCTCCGCCAAAGCTGACTCGCTCTCCTCTGTTCACATCCTCCTATATTTTTTATTTTTTTATTTTTTTTATTTCACCTTTATTTAACCAGGTAAGCCAGTTGAGAACAGGTTCTCATTTACAACTGCGACCTGGCCAAGATAAAGCAAAGTAGTGCAATAAAAAACAACACAGAGTTACATATGGGGTAAAAAACATAAAGTCAGAAATACAACAGAAAATATATATACAGTGTGTGCAAATGAAGCAAGTTATGGAGGTAAGGCAATAAATAGGCTATAGTGCAGAATAATTACAATAGTATTAACACTGGAATGCTAGATGTGCAAGAGATTATGTGCAAATAGAGATACTGGGGTGCAAAAGAGCAAAATAAATAACAATATAGGGATGAGGTAGTTGGGTGGGCTAATTTCAGATGGGCTGTGTACAGGTGCAGTGATCGGTAAGGTGCTCTGACAACTGATGCTTAAAGTTATTGAGGGAGATAAGAGTCTCCAGCTTCAGAGATTTTTGCAATTCGTTCCAGTCATTGGCAGCAGAGAACTGGAAGGAATGGCGGCCAAAGGAGGTGTTGGCTTTGGGAATGACCAGTGAGATATACCTGCTGGAGCGCAGACTACGGGTGGGTGCTGCTATGGTGACCAATGAGCTAAGATAAGGCGGGGATTTGCCTAGCAGTGATTTATAGATGGCCTGGAGCCAGTGGGTTTGACGACGAACATGTAGTGAGGACCAGCCAACAAGAGCGTACAGGTCACAGTGGTGGGTAGTGTATGGGGCTTTGGAGACAAAACGGATGGCACTGTGATAGACTACATCCAATTTGCTGAGTAGAGTGTTGGAGGCTATTTTGTAAATGACATCGCCGAAGTCAAGGATCGGTAGGATAGTCAGTTTTACGAGGGCATGTTTGGCAGCATGAGTGAAGGAGGCTTTGTTGCGAAATAGGAAGCCGATTCTAGATTTAACTTTGGATTGGAGATTCTTTATGTGAGTCTGGAAGTTGAGTTTACAGTCTAACCAGACACCTAGGTATTTGTAGTTGTCCACATACTCTAGGTCAGACCCGTCGAGAGTGGTGATTCTAGTCGGGTGGGCGGGTGCCAGCAGCGTTCGATTGAAAAGCATGCATTTAGTTTTACTAGTGTTTAAGAGCAGTTGGAGGCTACTGAAGGATTGTTGTATGGCATTGAAGCTCGTTTGGAGGTTTGTTAACACAGTGTCCAATGAAGGGCCAGATGTATACAAAATGGTGTCGTCTGCGTAGAGGTGGATCTGAGAGTCACCAGCAGCAAGAGCGACATCATTGATATACACGGAGAAAAGTGTCGGCCCAAGAATTGAACCCTGTGGCACCCCCATAGAGACTGCCATAGGTCCAGACAACAGGCCCTCCGATTTGACACACTGAACTCTATCTGAGAAGTAGTTGGTGAACCATATCTATCCCTTGCCCTTGCCCTTGACACCGTGAACCATCAGATCCTCCTCTCCACCGTCTTTGGGCTGGGCGTCTCAGGCTCTGCACACTCTTGGATTGCAGCCTACCGTGTCTGCACCACGTACTCTCACTACTGGTGTCCCCCAGGGTTCGGTTCTAGGCCCTCTCCTCTTCTCTCTATACACCAAGTCACTTGGCTCCATCATATCCTCACATGGTCTCTCCTATCATTGCTAAAAAAAAAAAAAGTGAAACCCTACCTCTTCAAAGAGCATCTTAAATAATCCCACAGCAACCCCTCCCCCCACCCCAAAAACATTTAAAATAAAAATAGCTTTTTGTGAACTAACACTCGCCCTTGACTTTTTTCCCCAATTACTAGCTCTGACTTTGCTGATAGCTACTTTGAGGAGAAATGTACTTACTATGACTGTGATAAGTGGTTGTCCCACCTAGCTATCTTAAGATGAATGCACTAACTGTAAGTCGCTCTGGATAAGAGTTTCTACTAAATGACTCAAATGTAAATATAAAACCGTTTTTTACAGCTGATTTATTACTATGTCATACCCAGAGTTTTACCTGGTTAGGTTAGCCTACCAGATCAGGAAAAACTCTGGGCCCCAGGAAACATTTTTATTACTGCAATTTCAGGTAAAGACTCAATAAAACAAGTCTGAAATATAAGGAAAATGTTTATACATTTCAGTTGTTTCAAAAACACTGCTCTGCTATTACCATTTATACCGTAGGAGTGTTGAGCTCAACGAGACAATTCTGTTTACACTGCCTTGCTCGGAGGGGTGCAACTGTCAGGCGAGTCTTGTGCGCGAAGCTAGCCAGCCATTGTGTAGATTGTATACCACTGATTGTTCATGGCATCATATGATACCAGTATAGCATACAATGCTTTAAACAGGAGGAAGAGCTTAGAGGAGTGAATAGCCTCTAAACCCATGAAGCACATTTTTTCAGCTGCTCTCAGTGAAAGGCAATGAGCTAATTTCACTCACAGTGGTCATGCTAAACTTATCTCTGAGGAACAACACTTCACTAATAAATGCTTTTACAATGAGGTTAACAACAAGGAGTAGCAGAAGATATAGGCCTATCTATCAATGTGTGTTTAAAAGTCGAGTCGCTTTAAGTAGCTTGCCGGGCGGTGTGTGATTATCCTGCTCTCTACAGCATTAAGGAGCAGTGCAGCTGGTCAGGCAGGAGCATTTTGGGTGAAGGACGTTTCTTCAGGTTGGAGCAGATGTGGCCCTAAGGAGATCAACCCAAGGCCCTCTGATTGGCGACTACAGGCTCTGGTGAAAAACCATGGCCCAACATACTGTACATACTGTGTCTGTCTACCCATTGTGCCATACACATGGAGAGTCCCTAATGGCATATTCTGAATAAGAATTGTTTTCATATATGTTATTACCAGGGGATAGTCAGCTTATTACTTAGCAGGCTGAGTGATTATTGGATGTTAATGTTTAGCCTAATACACGTTATTAACAGGATCATTAAACAACCCTAGTCTATTTAAATTAATGATCAGTCCTAGGCTGGAAGAATAGGTTGGGAAGTGAGATGTTAATTTGCTGACGTTATAACTGGACTGCACAGTAACTAGCTGAGAACAGAGCAAAACCTGATAAGGATGGAAGAGGAGAGATCGACTCAGGCAATAGGACTAAAAGGAAGTCTGTATTTTGCTGAAAAACATGAATAACACACTCAAGTGGCCTTTGCAGAGGGAAAGAGGCCTTTGTATGGAGGTAGAGTGAGTCATGGCCACAGAGACAATAAAAGTTCCTCTGTCATGAGTTGAAGCTGTTTAACCTTTTGATCCTCTTTGTAAGTACTGTGGGTTTGGCCATTCAGTTCCTGGTAAAACCAAAGCACCAGATATAGGCTATTAAAAAACATTGGAAACTTTTAGTTGTAATTGCCATTTATATACATGTAATATGACAACCTCTGTTTACAGAATGAGTCTCATGGAAAATGTGCATTACCCAGTTCCTGTTATTTTGTTCTCCAGCCAGGGCAGTTTAAATAGAAACAGAGAAAAAAAACACAGACCATTTGACTAATGGCTCTACAGTCATTCGTCTAGCAATAGAGGCAGTTCTTTTTAATCTAAAACTGAGAAAATGTGTCATTCCAATCACTAAATTGAAACTCTAGGCAGATTGAATGTCTAGGATCCATCTTCAAAATATATCATGATGTTTGATTTCCAGGAATGTATGAAATTGGCCTAAATTACTTTTGATGAAGGTAAAATATAAGGGCACAGTATGAAAATGTCAAGTTATTGAAATGTCAGCTGTTGTGGTCTACTCTAAAACAAGAAAACATTTGTTGCATAACATGTAAAGTTAAGTTAAATAGTTTGGGACAGTTTTGTCATGTCGCACTGTATGTGAAACATTTTTACTTTCCCTGTTGAATGATTTTTTTTCTTGTATTAGGCCTAACCCTATATGAAAATATATATGTTAGTATTAGTATTCCTCGTTCATGTTAATTGGAACATACTATAATAATAGGTCTACTACTGTTTGAACACCGTTTTCCACTTTGCCAATGAGGTAATTTTAAAACATATCTCTATGACCTCAAAATACTTGCAAATGGTGCCTCCCCCACAAAACAGCAGGGGTCTCCCCAACAGCGCCAAATGTTTAGAGCGAAGATAAAATGCTTTCGAGGAGAAAGAAAGGCACTGATTGCCATTGCAATCGGTACGCAATCGTTGCCACCATGGCGCTTGGCACAATATCAATTTATAGAGAGCAAAGTTTATGGCAACTAAGACGGTAAGAAACAACTTAAGGTCCTCAAAAACCACAACGTCGTAGCCACATGCGCTCATTTTGAATGAAACATCATCACATTGCTTTAGGTTCGATAGATAGACCATAACCGCGAGACGACTTCAAAGCAAAGCATTATATTTTTCAAAAGCAAAACCAATAAACCTAGTGGGCGCATTGTATAAAGTGGAAGTTATAAAGATACAATGACTAAGTTTGACATGTTAGTAGTTCAGTTATCGCGAGCTGCGGCGCTACATTTGGAAACACACGGAAAGTATGTTGCATACCACAACAAACCCCGTATAAGAATGGCAAATTCTTAGATAGATTAGCGAAATACTGTACCTTGTCGACGCAACTCCCGTAAATCCATGCAGAAACTTGTACACCTTTCTCGATGTTCCGTCGTTGCCCAACTTGTAGGAAGGACTGCTGTGACGTTGAGGGATTCTATGGAGCGGGGAAAGAGAGGAGATAGATTTAGGGAGGATGGAGGCGACTGTTTTCCTGAGGAGTGCGGGAAGGCTCAATAGTAGACTTCATGCTGCATTTTAGTGAAGCTGATATTTCTTTGCTCCCCTTTATTTTACGTCCACCTGTAATAATAAGATTGACACAATGTATCAGCTATCAATTATGATGTGTGTTGAACTCAACGGGGCATTTGAAGAAATTGTTTTGACTCAAACAGAAAGAGATTGGACACGTCAAAAGTAGCCTATTTTGTATATTTCAAAGCGATTTTTACATTCCATCTACACTGAACAAAAATATAAACGCAACATGTAGTGTTGGTCCCATTTTTCATTGGCTGAAATAAAAAATCACAGAAATGTTCCATAGGCACAAAAATCGTATTTCTCTCAAATGTTGTGCACAAATTTGTTTACATCTCCATTAGTGAGCATTTCTCCTATGCCAAGATAATCCATCCACTTGACAGGTGTGGCATATCAAGAAGCTGATTAAACAGTATGATCATTACACAGGTAATCCATCCACTTGACAGGTGTGGTATATCAAGAAGCTGATTAAACAGCATGATCATTACACAGGTGCACCTTGTGCTGGGGACAATAAAAGGGCACTTTAAAATGTGCAGTTTTGTCACACAACACAATGCCACAGATGTCTCAATGGCATGCTGACTGCAGGAATGTCCACCAGAGCTGTTGCCAGGGAATTGAATGTTCATTTCTCTACCATAAGCTGCCTCCAATGCCGTTTTAGAGAATTTGGCAGTACGTCCAACCAGCCTCACAACCGCAGACCATGTGTAACCACGCCAATCCAGGACCTCCACACCCAGCTTCTTCACCTGCAGGATCGTCTGGAGAAAAACGCATTCTGATTGGCTGGGTGATAGAATAATTATTAATGACTAATTATTACACCCTGAAACTGTGTGAAATGTGTTAGAATGTGTGAGTGTAGGACCAGTAAAGATTATGACATTGAGCTACTATTTAGCAATGTGAGTAAGAGTTAGACCAGACAACAAAGGACAAGGAGAGCTGTCAACAGACAACTGAGAAACCAAGATAAAGAGGCCTCCCAATTTAGGGAGGAGAGAAACTGTTCGGCTTTTTAAGGAGTATGAAACATGGTGCAGAATATTGTGAGAACGGCGATAACTGAGGAATGCAGGGAGTAGGCTATGATAAGAAAGTGTGTGTGTGAACTGATGGTCAGGAGAGCAATTATAAAGTGGAAAACTACAGCCTGCCTAAAGAGGGGAGGGATTTTTGTATGACGTATGAGTATAAAAGATGGACTCTGAAATTGTGATGGCAGAATTCTCAATGAATAAACATCTCTGACTATGCAGACCGGGACTGTCCGTTTCTTGATTTTGGGAGACGCACAGAGACACTGAAATAGTTTGTTAAATAATTCTCATAACACTGGGCCTGTCCACCTAGTGGGTGGGCCTATGCCCTCCAAGGCTCACCCATGGCTGCACCCCTGCCCAGTCATGTGAAATCCATAGATTAAGGCCTTATGAATTTATTTCAATTGACTGATTTCTTTATATGAACTGTAAAATCTTTGAAATTGTTGCATTTATATTTTTGTTCAGTATACTTTCGTATTACACAATTTCAAAAGACATGTTGAATGAAATCAGGAGTCAGGACCATCATGTTGCCTATCCAGAGGTATAAGGAGTTGGGCAACTAATAACACTAGCTACTAACAATATTAATACTAGACTAGTCTTTATTTAACATTAATGAAGCCAAAGTAGGCAGAGATTAATAGCCCTGTGGTCACGTCCATGCTTAATGCATTCACATCTAGCCCCCTGGAGGCCATTTCCTAGACTTCAATTACAAGCTGGTGAGGTTGGGAACATTCCTTTAAAATCAATTTTCACTGTATAATCGGTTTAGTTTCTTATGGTTTCTATGCATAACCGTCATAAGCTTGTGTCAATCATCCACATTTGCACAGTAACAGAAAACAAAACAGTGTTGTTGGCTTCTCGGAGCCAATAGAAGTCTCTTCTGCATCATGTGGACAGGATGTATTGTGCTATTCAGAAAGGGTAAAACTTCACTGTAGCGCATGCCGGTGTAGTAATTCTATAGTAATAACATTGTATTAACACATTGTTGAATGGTCCTTATTCCACTTGTGTAGCAACAATAACCCCTAAACTCAATTTTACACAGTAACAAAACAATTATTAAATAGTGTTACTAAACAGATAGAGCAAGATACAAGTTAACTCATATCTGAACCCTCCTTGGCAGAGAAAAAGCCCCACTTTCCCATCAATCAACAGTGTGAAACTAAAATAATCTCAAATTCATTTATTTCTTGCTGTGCAAGAGCATTCATGTCTTTGACTTACAATGGAAACAACTGTTTGCAGGTTTGATTAAATCCAGGGCCCTGAACTGTAGGTTTCACTGTTTCACTCCTCAGGAAAACAGGGTACCCCCCAGCAGGAAAAACAGAACTAGACAATCATTTGTGACTAGACAATCATTTGTGCGAAGTGTAATATCCCTCCTAAACAGCTTGGGCTAATGTTCCTATCCACCCAGTAAGGCCAGCAGGCTAGTCTCTTTCATTTGTATATACTGTATGTAACTTATTAATTTTGTGTTGTCTAGTGTATTCAAACGCGTACATGATACTGCAACAAAATGTCCCCATGGGGACAATAAAGGCAGTAAAGTGTGTCAAACCAAAACTAGTCTGACATGAACGTGCCACATAGGGCTAGTTGTGTACCTGAACCCAGGAACCGATCAGCCCCCTAGGAGGTCAGTTGTTCCAGGAATTTGCTGTCCTCGTCAGAGGACATAGGGCTAGTTGTGTACCTGAACCCAGGAACCGATCAGCCCCCTAGGAGGTCAGTTGTTCCAGGAATTTGCTGTCCTCGTCAGAGGGCCTGTGTGCGTGGCTCTGAAGTCCAGGCTGCCTGGCTGCACACAACACCAGGGAGGACGAAGGACAGACACAGGGTCCGGCCGGTGCATGATGCTGCTGAGTCGGCACCATGGTCCCTCTGCCCCAGGGAACCCAACACTTAAGGCCACCGAGACCAATGCCAAGAATGCAAGGCATTCAGTAACACATTTCTGTAGCGTTTTCCGGGTTCTCACCACTGCAGTACGGTATAAACAGTGCGGCAAGTTTTAACACAACACCGACTTGGGAGCTCGGAGGAGAATGCCAACAGCCATCTGTTTTTCACTTGAAAAAAGACACTGTTTTGATTGGTGCACTTGATCTGTTTAATCATCTCAATACTGACACTGATCATCATGGCAGGCAAATGTCTGACAATAATAATAATTTCATCCAATGACTTAATCCAAGCAGAAATGGAATGCAATTACTATGTCATATTAGCTTCAGGGAGATTAGCCAATCGTGGATTATTCATAAACAGTTTTTAAAATTGTGCAGAAACTGCAATTTGGAGTAGGCTATACTCCAGTGCTTCAAGCCCAAGTAAAAAAATATAAATACATGTAAAATCTGAAACATTTCACAGAGATGAGATTCACATCTATTCTGTATTCACACAGTAATGTAAGTTTGTGACTATACACAGCCTGTCATTCTCCTTGAAACAGTTTCAACACTCCTTACATACATTTCTACTAAAACCATATAGCACAGATATAGGTGTAAACACAGAGTAAATTGGAATGAGTTAATTGGAATGCCACATCGAAAAGTTTAAGGGCTGAACTTGTGTATGGTCAATAGGGTGCAACTTTAATGCCAATTGTCAGTTTCATAATAAAAGTTAATAAAGTCCATGTTTAGGCACACAGTAGATTAAACATCTATGAGAGAGTAGGGGTCTTTGTCTCTGAGAACAGTGCCCTCTGCTGTTACTGGAGTGGAGAGGAATAATGACAGTCCTTACTATAATTCACAGCAATGCACAAAAACTGCATAATGCTCGTCTCGGGCAACAACACAATCCATATTTTTGGGAAGATGGGCCAAAATGATATCGCCTTGCCTCAAAATGCTAATTACGCAGGGGTCGATAATCACTTGTGACAGGAAGCTCTAAAGTCATCCATCACACTAACCCCTGTGAAATGCAACTATTTATTTTATTTATCTATTTGCTGGAACTCAGTGTTGACAGTTGCCAAGCCAATGTGATTGGTCCTGTGTCTCCGTCAGCGTTTGGAGGTGAGCGTGAGGGTGGAGGAGACGCGGAAGATCTGAGGCAGCATGTTGCTCAACTGGTAGAACATCTCATCCGAGATACTCTGTCAATAAAACACAGACAGACAGCAATGCTTAGTGAGCAGTGGGCACGCAGGGAACGGATGTCTTTCCAACTGAGTAGCCAACATGGACACAAACGGCTTACATACACAACATCTACTAGGGGGAAATTCTTAACATACAAATTCACATTTTTTTTTTTTGGCTTGTTTGTGTACAAGTGTTAACGACAACCTAAGCAGGGACCTTTAGCTCAACGCCACCTTTAGCACGGTGTCCCATTTCTTGTGGGACCAGTCAAGATGCTGTAATTATGTGTGCTCTGACAGCTGTGGCTTTCATTGGGAACATGTTAGGTCACAACACTAACAGGCCTTCTAATAAGCATTTAAAGTATTAAATGTCTCCACTCACAGCATTCATATTTTTATGCATACAGTACGTGCCCTGTTTGAGGAGTAGAAAATGAGGTTCTAATTTGAATGGTGTCGGAGCATAAGACTGGCAGACGTAAATGCTGTTATAACCCTTGATGCTGGTTTTATCCCCTGAGCCTGTCAACATGTAATCATACTATAGGCGACCCAGTCTACAGGGAACCTCACTCATGCCTATAACAATACTTATATAACTAACCTGTAACAGAGCCACATTAATAAAGGGAATGGTTCTATAGAGAAATAAGAGCTCTCCCCAAAACAAGTTATCTACAGTACCAGTCAAAGTTTTGGACACACCTTCAAGGGTTTTTCTTTATTTTTACTATTTTCTACATTGTAGAATAATAGTGAAGACATCAAAACGATGAAATAAATAACACATATGGAATCATGTAGTAAACAAAAAAGTATTAAACAAATCAAAATAGATGTTATATTTCAGATTCTTCAAAGTAGCCACCCTTTGCACACTCTTGGCATTCTCTCAACCAGCTTCATGAGGTAGTCACCTGGAATGCATTTCAATTAACAGGTGTGCCTGGTTAAAGGTTAATTTGTGGAATTTCTTTCATTCTTAATGCATTAGAGCCAATGAGTTGTGTTGTGACAAGGTAGGGGCAGTATACAGAAGATAGCCCTATTTGGTAAAAGACCAAGTCCATATTATGGCAAGAACAGCTCAAATTAGCAAAGAGAAACGACAGTCCATCATTACTTTAAGACATGAAGGTCAGTCAATACTTTGAAAGTTTCTTCAAGTGCAGTCGCAAAAACCATCAAGCACTATGATGAAACTAGCTCCCATGAGGACCGCCACAGGAATGGAAGACCCAGAGTTACCTCTGCTGCAGAGGATAAGTTCATTAGAGTTCCAGCCTCAGAAATTGCAGGCCAAATAAATGCTTCACAGAGGTGAAGTAACAGACACATCTCAACACAAACTGTTCAGAGGGGACTGTGTGAATCAGGCCTTCATGGTCGAATTGCTGCAAAGAAACCACTACTAAAGGACACCAATAAGAAGAAGAGACCTGCTTGGGCCAAGAAAAACGAGCAATGAGCATTAGACCGGTGGAAATGTGTCCTTTGGTCTGGAGTCCAAATTGGAGATTTTTTGTTCAAACCGCTGTGTCTTTGTGAGACACGTGGTGTGGGTGAACGGATGATCTCTGCATGTGTAGTTCCCACCGTAAAGCATGGAGGAGGATGTGTGATGGTGTGGGGGTGCTTTGCTGGTGACACTGTCTGCGATTTATTTAGAATTCAAGCCACACTTAACCAACATGGCTACCACAGCATTCTGCAGCGATACGCCACGCCATCCCATCTGGTTTGGGCTTAGTGCGACTATCATTTGTTTTTCAACAGGACAATAACCCAACACACCTCCAGGCTGTGTAAGGGCTATTTGACCAAGAAGGAGAGTGATGGAGTGCTGCATCAGATGACCTGGCCTCCACAATCCCCCAACCTCAACCCAATTGAGATGGTTTGGGATGAGTCGGACAGCAGAGTGAAGGAAAAGCAGCCAACAAGTGCTCAGCATATGTGGGAACTCCTTCAAGACTGTTGGAAAAGCATTCCAGGTGAAGCTGGTTGAGAGAATGCCAAGAGTGTGCAAAGCTATCATCAAGGCAAAGGGTAGCTATTTGAAGAATCTCAAATATAACATTTATTTTACATGATTCCATATGTGTTATTTCATAGTTTTGATGTCTTCACTATTATTCTACAATGTAGAAAATAGTAAAAATAAAGAAAAACCCTTGAATGAGTAGGTGTGCCCAAAACTTTGACTGGTAGTGTGTGTATATCTAAATAGGCGTACAGAGGCCCATTATCAGCAACCATCAGTCCTGTGTTCCAATGGCACATCATAATCATATTCATCAAACAGTGACATTGTAGACTGAGTCTAAAAGTACATACTTTTTTGCAATGGTAGATTGAATGTAGGTACACAGTGTACACTATAGTGTATTTGGAGAGTATGCAAGACCAGGTGTGCCTTTGTGAGACATACTGTTCAGGGGTACTATTGTTGGACACTGAATGTCTGAGATAAAGCAATAGCGCCAACTCCAATGTGGGTCCAAATTCCTGTTTTGAAACATACGACAATAACTTTCTCCTCAAGTACTTGTTTGCTCTTCAAATAGGGTTCATTCTGTGGCTTCACTAAATCATATTTCGCAGGCAACACTTTATCAACTCAGAGTAATCAGCCCTGAATACTGACTGGTTGCTTTGATGTTCTTTTCATCTGAGACCTGACAGAGACCTCTAACCTGTCTGGGTGTGTACATTCAACTCTAATAATACAGTTATAAACCTCAATAATATCACTAAAAGTATATATTCTTCAATACAGTGCATGCTAGGTCTGAGTCATTAAGGTTCTGGCCAGTTTAGCAGCAGACTTCTTGTTACCTGTGGAACTAGAAACTGGACTGTCCGTGAGATCCCTCCGTCCCACGATGCCATCTCCATCATGAAACCTGCAGAGGGAAACATCTTAAGTCAGGACAGAGAGGTCTCAGGGGTGACACAAAAGAGGAAAATTCCACTAGTGCGTCTTACTCTCTCACCTTTGACACATTTGAAGACCAGCTCGGCCCTCTTCAGGCACCATGGGATGGTCATCTCCTGCAGGTGAGAGAATAAGAGGAGTCAGTCAGGCCACAGGATGGTGGAACACACTTATCCTCGGTCACCCCTCACTGTTCCCTTCTCTTCTGCCTGCCTGACATTGTCAAAACGCATATTTTCCTAAAGAAGAAAATGAATGTTTTCTCACTGCTTTCTATGGTTCCTTTGAAACTGAGCTGGGCAAAAGTACAATTTCCTCAGAAAGCACTGGAAAAGAAGACTCCTGACAGAAATGCTTTTAATTTAGAAAGAGACTGGTTCCTGCAGCTTCGGAAGTGAGAATACTATACGGAGTACATTTCTGAGCAAGCTCTTGCTTTGACTTGAGAGAAGACGTTTCATCAGGCATGTTGTGGCACGATAAGGAGAGGGCCCTCTCTGCACCGCAGTGAGGAGGTCTACATCAGGCAGCAGCTTGTTGAGAAATGGCTGTTCTTCAATTCTGGGTTGCTCATGTGGACTTAGGAGTGTTGCTGCCTTTCAATACTACCGCTACCCTGCTCTGTGCGTACCGAGTGCTGTATACTCAGTTTGAGTAAACACAACAGTTCACGACCCTCCTCTTTTCCCTCATCTACTCCTGAATGGAGGAAATGCTAAGGAGAGTTCACAACCAGAGCTGAACAGGCCAGAACACTGCGGAGGTTGCACTGAACAAACAAGCAGAGAGACATGGCGGAGGAGGTAGAAATGAGACAGTATCAAAGGCTTGTGAATGTGGCATCGGGGAGGGTAGGAACATGTTAGGATGACACTGTGAATGGAGACAACAGACTGAAGCCCACAGCACTGCAGACCTGGGTTCAAATACATGTGTATTTGATTATTTGTTATTGAAATACTTATTTTCTGTGTATTTGAGTATTTTCAAATAATGTGGCCCAAATCAACTACTTCTATTGGAAGTATTTGAAAGTAATTTAAAATAATTTTCAAATACTTTTTTCAAATACTATTTTCAAATACCTGGGTTAAATGCATGGAAGTGTATTTTAGTCTTTTCAAATACATGCCAATACTTTAAGTGTATTTCAAAATGGATTCCAATATTCAACTACTTGTCTTTTCAGATTTAAAAAAAATCTGAATACTTACTTCGAAATGTTTCTGAAAGCAATTGAGATATTTGAAATAGTATTTGAACCCAGGTCTGCAGCACTGTTTAACTGCAGGCCAGGAGGGGCATGGCGGAACTTAAAGACAAATCAGTTCCTAAGGCCTGAAATAAGACCGTCATTACTCCGCCTTTCCTTCTTCCTCAGTCTATTTTTCATCCTTTTCTCCTTCCCCCACTAACCATCTAACCAAGGAACTAGGAGTGGTCAGTTCAGATCACTGGGTTTACAAAAAAACGATATCTGTACAGTTAACTAATAAGTTATCGAAGCTCTTCACATCACCATTGCCAACATTGTGGACCCAAAAATTATTTTGATTGGTGTTCATAACAAAGCAAAATGTAGAATAATGGTAACTGCTGGTGACCTGAACTTAGATAAACTCAAGTCCCACAGCACCAGTTATGCATGCATAGCATATGTATAACTATACTATACTGTCCATGCATTACGCATCTGACTTCTGGGACCTTGAGGTAAATTATATAAATTACTTTCTGCTTTTACACACATAACATAAGGCTCTCTCTCACCTCTGACATGTCGTGGACCAGTAGCAGAGGGATGGTGATGGTGGTGACGTCGTGAGTGCAGCAGACCTTGAGGATGTTGCGGAGGCCCATGATGGCAGGGTCCCGGGCCGTGATGTTGCCTGAGCGCACGTTGTCATCCACACAGAGGTGGAACACTATGTGGACCTCAGACAGGTTGGAGTGGCGGGAGATGTAGAATTCACCTGGAGACAAAGACAAGAGAATTTAGGGAGTAAGATAAGGTATTAGAAATGACAGCCTATTTCTTTATTTTAAATATATTATTTTACCCCTTTTTCTCCTCAATTTTAGTGATAGCCAATTGGTAGTTACAGTCTTGTCCCATCGCTGCATCTCCCGTACGGAGAGGCGAAGGTCGAGAGCCATGCTTCCGCCGAAACACAACCCTGCCAAGCCACACTGCTTCTTGACACACTGCTCGCTTAACACGGAAGCCAGCCGCACCAATGTGTTGGAGGAAACACCGTACAACTGGGTCCGTGTCAGCGTGCATGCGCCCTGCCCGCCACAGGAGTAGCTAGAGCGCGATGGGACAAGGACATCCCGGCCGGCCAAACCCTCCCCTAACCCGGACGACGCTGGGCCAATTGTGCGTCGCCTCATGGGTCTCCCGGTCGCGGCCGGCTGCGACACAGCCCGGGAACTGAAATTAGGCAAACTATTAGAATTTTAGCAACCAGGAAATGGCGGAGTGAATTTCTGCATAGTGCATCTTTAAGTAAAATGTTCACAATGCACAAAGTCAGGATTTGTCCCTTACAGAATTAGGTAAAACCATGTATTCAGTCAACTTTACCTGGTAAGATATTGGAGGGATTCCTTTCCAAATTTTTGTTCTTATCTTCACTATTAGTTCCATTCCTAGGAACCTCTGTCAATAGGAAAACAAGAGAGGAGTTCAGAATTTCCTGTAATGGAAAACGTGTGAGCAAAGATGACCTTTCAGGAAGTAAATGACAATAGCAACAACAGAGGTCATAGGCCCATCCATATAAGGCCTGATAGCCAGGAGGAATGTTTCCATACTCAGCTCTCTGATAGCTCTCCACTCAAACAGCCACTCAATGGGGATTGTTATAAGGATCTTGACATTGGTCCTGGGGCCCTTGTTAAAGGCCCAGTGCAGTCAAAAACGTGATTTTCTTGTGTTTTATATATACACACAAAAGTATGTGGACACCCCTTCAAATTAGTGGATTTGACTATTTCAGCCACACCCGTTGCTGACAGGTGTATAAAATCGAGCACACAATCATGTAATTTCATTGTGGCACCGTCATAGGATGCCACCTTTCCAACAAGTCAATTTGTCAAACTTCTGCCCTGCTAGAGGTGCCCCGGTCAACTGTAGGTGCTGTTATTGTGAAGTGGAAACGTCTAGGAGCAACAACGGCTCAGCCGCGAAATGGTAGGCCACACAAGCTCACAGAACAGGACCGCCGAGTGCTGAAGCGCGTAGAAATCATCTGTCCACGGTTGCAACACTCATTACCGAGTTCCAAACTGCCTCTGGAAGCAGCATCAGCACAAGAACTGTTCGTCGGGAGCTTCATGAAATGGGTTTCCGTGGCAGAGCAGCCGCACACAAGCCTAAGATCACCATGTGCAATGCCAAGTGTCGACTGGAGTGGTGTAAAGCTTGCCGCCATTGGACTCTGGAGCAGTGGAAACGCGTTCTCTAGAGTGATGAATCACGCTTCAACATCTGGCAGTCTGACGGACGAATCTGGGTTTGGTGGATGCCAGGAGAATGCTATCTGCCAACTGTAAAGTTTGGTGGTGGAGGAATTTTCATGGTTCGGGCTAGGCCCCTTAGTTCCAGTGAAGGGAAATCTTAATGCTACAGCATACAATGACATTCTAGACGATTCTGTGCTTCCAACTTTGTGGCAACAGTTTGGGGAAGGCCCTTTCCTGTTTCAGCATGGCAATGCCCCGGCACACAAAGCGAGGTCCATACAGAAATGGTTTGTCGAGATCGGTGTGGAAGAACTTGACGGGCCTGCATAGAGAGCTGACCTAAACGCCATCGAACACCTTTGGGATGAATTGGAACGCCGACTGCGAGCCAGGCCTAATCACCCAACCTCATTAATGCTCGTGGCTGAATGGAAGCAAGTCCCCGCAGAAATGTTCCAACATCTAGTGGAAAGCCTTCCCAGAAGAGAGGAGGCTGTTATAGCAGCAAAGGGGGGACCAACTCCATATTAATGCCCATGATTTTGGAATGAGATGTTCGACGAGCAGGTGTCCACATACTTTTGGTCATGTAGTGTATTTCCACACTATGAGGTTGGAATAATACTGTGAAATCGTGAAAATTATAATGCCCTTTTAGTGTGGTAAATTTGTTAATAGACCAATAAGCAAGAGTGTTCCAAACCGCTCTGCCAATAACAGCTAATTTTCTGTTTTCACCCTCCCCACTCAGACCAATCACAGTAAGGTCATTAAATTGTTACCCAGGAATGATTTGATAGAGATAAAAACGGCCACATTGGACCTTTAAGGTCAACGGCATCATAAACTTTACCCAGTAGCAGGACATTTTAGCCAAAAACCTGGTTGCCTCTGCCAGGAGGCTGAAACTTGGCCGCAAGTGGATCTTCCAGGAAGACAATAACCTCAAGCACACATTAAAATCCACAAAGAAATGGTTAATTGACCACCAAAAAATGTACATTCTACTATCGCCATCTCAGTTTCCGGACTTGAACCCCATTGAAAACCTGTTGTTTTCATTGAAGAGGGCAGTCCATAAACGCACACAAAGGATATCAAGGATCTGGAAAGATTCTGTATGAGGAATGGTCTAACATCCCTCCCAATGTGTTCTCCAATCTCATGAAACAGTTAGAAAAAGGCTCAGTGCCGCTATCCTCGCAAGGGGAGGTGTTGAAAGCTATTGAAAACAGGGGTGGCAATAATTTTCACCCCTGTTGGTGTGTATGACTGACTCACCCGGCTGGACTTTGTGCTTGCTGCTCCTCTGAGCCCGGGCATAAAGCACCACCTGCTGGACCACCTCCAGCTGCTCCTCCAGCCGAGGGAAGTGGAAGTCTGTACACTCCTTAGATACTGTGGCAAAGTCTGGGGAACACACACAAACACATGATGAGGACACATTACAATCTCACAATGGTTATGGAGGTTTAGGGGTTGGCGTATGTTGACTGTGACAAAACCTTTATGAGCTATCGTCATGCTAAAACATCTAACTCACTGGTGTCATCAAGCCAAAGCCAAACATCTTCAAATGTGGTCATGACAATAAGAAAGATTGAATTGATTCACTGATGATAAATATGCTTTATCCTCTCATGTAACTAACAGGGCCTAACAGTGTGGTCCCCTGCTTAATGTTGACCATTGACCCTTGGCCCCTGACCTCTCACCTCTCTTGATGCCACTATAGGAGTTGACCCTGTTGTCCACCAGCAGCACCAGGCCACACAGGGCCGAGGAGTAGAGTGACAGAGCAGTCTGCAGCCGCCGCAGCTTGGTCCCGCTGCTACCATGCCGACGGTGCTTACAGAAGTCCAGCACGTCCGCCCGCATCAGCCGCAGGTTGTGCATGGTCTTCAGCTGTGCACCTGGACAAAACCACAGCAATGACACCGTCAAAATACATCAAAAACAAACAAAAATATACTCTTAACACGTATGGGATGTCTTTATAGTTTACGATGTCAGGAAGTTCATTATAAATCCAGTGGCTGTCATCAGGGTTTATTTTTATCATGGGCTTGTCGGACCAGGCAGCAGTGCTTCCATGGGGACACAGACAGACAGTATAGTACCTAAGTGGATAGTGAAGCTCTCCTCCAGCTGTCGCTGCTCCTCGTACAGCCTGGCCCCAGGCTCAGACTCCACTGTCAGTTGGCTGGGCTGCACCTTGATCTCCTCACTGACAAACACAACCTCACACTGTAAAGGGCAGGGTTCACAAGATGTCTAGCCTTGTCTCAGACCTGTTTGTGCCGTCTTGCCCACGCCAATGAGCATAGAAGTTGGCTAAACAGCACAAACAGATCTGTGACCAGGCTGGAAGATGAGTGGACACAGGGCTACAAACTAACCCCAGATGAGGTGCATTGGGACTGACGAACTGCACATAAAAGGGGCGGCAGGTAGCTTAGTGGTTAAGAGCGTTGTGCCAGTAACCGAAAGGTCGCTGGTTCTAATCCCCGAGCCGACTACAGTGGGGAAAAAAAGTATTTAGTCAGCCACCAATTGTGCAAGTTCTCCCACTTAAAAAGATGAGAGAGGCCTGTAATTTTCATCATAGGTACACGTCAACTATGACAGAGAAATTGAGAAAAGAAAATCCAGAAAATCACATTGTAGGATTTTTAATGAATTTATTTGCAAATTATGGTGGAAAATAAGTATTTGGTCACCTACAAACAAGCAAGATTTCTGGCTCTCACAGACCTGTAACTTCTTCTTTAAGAGGCTCCTCTGTCCTCCACTCGTTACCTGTATTAATGGCACCTGTTTGAACTTGTTATCAGTATAAAAGACACCTGTCCACAACCTCAAACAGTCACACTCCAAACTCCACTATGGCCAAGACCAAAGAGCTGTCAAAGGACACCAGAAACAAAATTGTAGACCTGCACCAGGCTGGGAAGACTGAATCTGCAATAGGTAAGCAGCTTGGTTTGAAGAAATCAACTGTGGGAGCAATTATTAGGAAATGGAAGACATACAAGACCACTGATAATCTCCCTCGATCTGGGGCTCCACGCAAGATCTCACCCCGTGGGGTCAAAATGATCACAAGAACAGTGAGCAAATATCCCAGAACCACACGGGGGGACTTAGTGAATGACCTGCAGAGAGCTGGGACCAAACTAACAAAGCCTACCATCAGTAACACACTACGCCGCCAGGGACTCAAATCCTGCAGTGCAGACGTGTCCCCCTGCTTAAGCCAGTACATGTCCAGGCCCGTCTGAAGTTTGCTAGAGTGCATTTGGATGATCCAGAAGAGGATTGGGAGAATGTCATATGGTCAGATGAAACCAAAATAGAACTTTTTGATAAAAACTCAACTCGTCGTGTTTGGAGGACAAAGAATGATGAGTTGCATCCAAAGAACACCATACCTACTGTGAAGCATGGGGGTGGAAACATCATGCTTTGGGGCTGTTTTTCTGCAAAGGGACCAGGACGACTGATCCGTGTAAAGGAAAGAATGAATGGGGCCATGTATCGTGAGATTTTGAGTGAAAACCTCCTTCCATCAGCAAGGGCATTGAAGATGAAACGTGGCTGGGTCTTTCAGCATGACAATGATCCCAAACACACCGCCCGGGCAAAGAAGGAGTGGCTTCGTAAGAAGCATTTCAAGGTCCTGGAGTGGCCTAGCCAGTCTCCAGATCTCAACCCCATAGAAAATCTTTGGAGGGAGTTGAAAGTCTGTGTTGCCCAGCGACAGCCCCAAAACATCACTGCTCTAGAGGAGATCTGCATGGAGGAATGGGCCAAAATACCATTAACAGTGTGTGAAAACCTTGTGAAGACTTACAGAAAACGTTTGACCTGTGTCATTGCCAACAAAGGGGATATAACAAAGTATTAAGAAACTTTTGTTATTGACCAAATACTTATTTTCCACCATAATTTGCAAATAAATTCATTAATAATCCTACAATGGGATTTTCTGGATTTTTTTTTCTCATTTTGTCTGTCATAGTTGACGTGTACCTATGATGAAAATTACAGGCCTCTCTCATCTTTTTAAGTGGGAGAACTTGCACAATTGGTGGCTGACTAAATACTTTTTTTCCCCACTGTAGGTGAAAAATCTGTCGATGTGCCCTTGAGCAAGGCACTTAACCCTAATTGCTCCTGTAAGTCGCTCTGGATAAGAGCGTCTGCTAAATGTAAAAAAAATATATATATTTTTTTTTATAAAAAGGAGTAAACCATATATAACAAATATATTTTTTTCAGCTAGGATGCTCTTGAGCGTGCATTTGAAAGTGCTGCTGTGTGTGCAGATGTCATTCCACTGTGTCTGCAGGCTTTCTTTCCCGTCCAAGCACTTAACCACCTGACTCGACTACTCATTATCTTGATTTAACCAATTTTGCTTCACCGTAAGACTTGAAAGTGTTAGTAGGATTTCAAGGAACAGAATAAACCTGCTGAATTGCAACCCCCTAAAGAACTATTGAGAGTACATTTCTGCACATATGCATTCACAAGCACGCAAACACACACATATACCCACACACACTCACTCTTACTTAATAGTGCTGTTATTGGGGTTCTGCATGTCCTGGTGCAGTTTGATCACCCACTCCTGATACTCCTGCTTCTGGATATGAGTCACCTGTTTCAGTTCATTGGCCCACTTGTTCTCCAGCACCTGACCAGAGAGAAGAATCACCAATCATGAATATGTATGACTGTGTAGCTTTGTGCATAGAGCATTGCAATGCTTGTAGCTCAAATGGCCAAACTGAATGGTTCTGTGTCTTACCTGCTGGGCATCGAAGTGTTGAGATGCAACTGCATTTACATCCTGGTCAGTCATGGTCTTTCCCAGCTCCTGCATGACTTTGTCCATCTCTGCTGCCTGTCTGGGAGTTGAAAACAGAACAGTGCAAAACGCTTTAGGCATTTGTTATATGAAACTAACTTCAATTACGATGACTTTAATTGGCTACTTTGCACTTGAGGATTTATCTCTATGATCATAACAACCTCTCTTGTAACTTCTTCAGCTCCATGTCTCTCTCACTGATGAGCTCCGAGACACTGACAAAGTAGTTGTGTTCCAGGTTGAGCAGGGTGTCAGAGGCCGGGGAGTGGATCAGCTCGTGGTAAACATCTGCAAAGTCCTCATCCCAGCTGGGCTCCTCAGGACGAGCATGTTCCAACGTGGTCTAAATAGGAACAAGAAAAGAGGATGATTGCGTTGAGGTGTGGGCGTAACCTTTTCACAGTAAAGGAAAATCACAGGAAGACACTGTTCAGTAGATCAGAGGAAATTGTAGGAAATGCAAAAGTGAGGGACATTGTGCTGTATGAAAGACCCGGTCAACAATTGTGACTGGACGGTGTGAAAAGCAAGATGCGATTCTCCTTAACTAACGTAATAGAGGGGAAGCTAAGAGAAAGACCTCGTACTTGTGCCATATTTAGAATGTACATAGAAAAGTATTTAGAGTCTTCCTCTATTATTACAAGTCCAGTGATCTTTACGCAACAAACATTATATACATTAAAAGACCTTTGGAGTTCCTTCAAATACACTGGACAGCGTCCATGAGTATTTCTGCACTAGTGCAGTAAAATGTTAATGGTTACCCTGTACACATCACAGCAGTGAGCAACCAAGCTTTATAGGAGGGGCAGCCTTTTTTATTTTTACAAGTGCTTGAGCAAGTGGCAGCAGAATTTAAAGTCTAGAACTTTGAAGTGCATGAAGCAGATGATCTTGTTGACTTTAAAAGACAAAAAATTGGGAAGATATTCTGTTTCAAAGGGAGTCTCTGCTTTCATCCATTTAAATTGAAAGCCACCATGTCTAGTAATATCTCTCATCAGACCACAGATGTTTTAATGATTTACAATTTCCTTCAGACTGTCAGACAGATGACGCCGGTCTTGCTTGTATAAAATTGATGAGGTGGATCAAATTCAAACACTACATCTTGGCAACTCCCAACAACTTTTAGCAAATCTTTCCAATCTAATTTGATACATTGTTCCGAACTTAAGGCGCAGTCAACTGTCTGTTACTGACTTTCTGTATCAATATAATGATCTATGACCACAGCTCAGACATTGGAGATTATAATATTATCAGGAGGCACAGTATGCAAACACTTCTCTAGCTGTTCTTTGAGATAATTGGATTGTTCCATACAAAAAATAGCATAAGAATACAGATTGCACTGTAGTCTCATACATACAACAGTGTCATCCACTTCTGTAATGTGAGGTGGACAACATGAGGAAATGAAAAAAATCAGTGTGTGGGATACTACCAGACAGAAGCGAGGAATGTGGGAAAAGAAGCAAGAGGACAGAAGCAGGGACAAAGGAGCAGGGAAGGGGTTAGAAGCTATAGGGACAAAGAACTTTATATGAAAATATGCTTCTAAACATGGTCTTTGGTTTTGAGTTCTGCTTTTACCTCCGAGTACGCCTTTGCCCATGTGTTTGTAAGCTGGTTGATGTCCACCTCTCCTGTTGTCAGTCTCTGTAGGGCCAACTCTGCTTCTTTGTCATAGTCCTTGATGGTTTCGCTCTCAATAAAGGTGGACAGTGTGCTCTTCAGTTCTAAACCAATATACATTAAATTATTAGTACCAAAAGGTATGTGTGGATGAATAGAAAAGACAAAGTTTCATTTTATTTAGTTAAATGAAAGTCTCACCATTCTCAACGAAGCAAGGTATTTTGTGCAGCAGCATAAGTCGTCCATGAAGGTCACTGACATTTTCTTGGACAGGGAATTGCAGAGGTACTTTGAGGACACAGTCATTCCTCCCTGCCCTGAACCGAAACACAAACTCCTTCTCAGTGGTGGTGTTCACCTTTCCCTTGTTTTTCTTCATTTTCTCAGCTGGAAGCAGATGAAAGAAGTTATAAACCAATTAAAATTCATAGAATTGTGAGTATATGTACAGTAATAATAATGCAATCACGTCCTGTGTCATGTAAACCAGATAGTCTTGAGATGCATATCATTTTGCCCCTTTCGAATCCGAGTGAGGAATTTCCTTCGTCACTCGTCTCTAACATATACGATAAAACATTCCAAACAGTCCCTTTACTAGTTAGAATGTTGAACAAACTTAATTTGAATCTTACTCTACATGTTGTCCGCTGATTTCGTCCTTATTCGGATGGAAATATGAGACAAAATACCCACACGAAAGTGTTATTAACTCGACTTAAACATGAGTGTCTGTGTGTGGCCATCATGGTTTGTTTACTCATCACCTACGGCACGCGCACAAGACAGAAATACATGCACGCGATGCATGCATACTAACTGAAAGTCTTGCAGGTGTTTACGTGGTTTTGCGCATCTGCCTGGTGGTAGAAATCTCAATGGCAGTACCAGCGTTTTGAAAAGTCGGTTTAATAATACTTTCCTTTGGATAATTATTCTTAAATTTCAACCCAAATAAGGACAAACCACAAGGACAACCAGTAGAGTAAGTTGAAATGTAATTGTATTAAACATTCTGGTTTGTAAGGAAACGACTGCTAAAAAACGAGTAGTCGTTCAATCTTCTCGGTGTAACAGTTGGGATAATGGGACAATTCGGAGTACAACGCATTTCTCATCCCTGGATTGAGGTACGTTTTCCTGGCCATATCTCGCACCGGCAGTGTCTTAATCTACACAGGAAACCTATCCGCCCCTAGTGCAGCTGTAAGCAAGCGGGTCGGATCGGCTGGCTACAGAAATTATATTAATAGCTAATGCCTTTTAGCAATTGGAAATAGACTACTTTAGCTAACTACCAGGCTTGCAAGGTTCAGATTATTGCTGACAGATAGCTAGCTAGCTAGTAAAAACAATAAGCATGAACGCGTTAGGTCATACACTATATACAAAAGTATGTGTACACCCCTTCAAATTAGTGGATTCGGCTATTTCAGCCACACCCGTTGCAGACAGGTGTATAAAATCAAGCACACAGCCTTGCAATCTCCATAAACAAACATTGGCAGTAGAATGGCCTTACTGAAGAGCTCACTGACTTTCAACGTGGCACCGTCATAGGATGCCACCTTTCCAACAAGTCAGTTCGTCAAATTTCTGCCCTGCTAGAGCTGCCCCGGTCAACTGTATGTGCTGTTATTATGAAGTGGAAACGTCTAAGAGCAACAACGGCTCAGCCGCGAAGTGGTAGGCCACACAAGCTCACAGAACGGGACCAAACTGCCTCTGGAAGCAACGTCAGCACAATAACTGTTCATCGGAAGCTTCATGAAATGGGATTCCGTGGCCGAGCAGCCGCGCACACAAGCCTAAGATCACCATGTGCAATGCCAAGCGTCGGCTGGAGTGGTGTAAAGCTCGCCGCCATTGGACTCTGGAGCAGTGGAAATGTGTTCTCTGGAGTGATGAATCACACTTCACTATCTGGCAGTCCGACGGACGAATCTGGGTTTGGCGGATGCCAGGAGAACGCTACCTGCCCCAATGCATAGTGCCAACTGTAAAGTTCGGTGGAGAAGGAATAATGGTCTGGGGCTGTTTTTCATGGTTCGGGCTAGGCCCCTTAGTTCCAGTGAAGAGAAATCCTAATGCTACAGCATACAATTAGATTCTAGACGATTCTGTGCTTCCAACTTTGTGGAAACAGTTTGGGGAAGGCCCTTTCCTGTTTCAGCATGACAATGCCCCAGCGCACAAAGCGAGGTCCATAAAGAAATGGTTTGTTGAGATCGGTGTGGAAGAACTTAACTGGGCTGCACAGAGCCCTGACCTCAACCCCATCGAATGCCTTTAGGATGAATTTGAACGCAGACTGCGAGCCAGGCCTATTTGCCCAACCTCATTAATGCTCGTGGCTGAATGGAAGCAAGTCCCCGCAGAAATGTTCCAACATCTAGTGGAAAGCCTTCCCAGAAGAGTGGAGGCTGTTATAGCAGCAAATGGGGGGACCAACTCCATATTAATGCCCATGATTTTGGAATGAGATGTTCGACGAGCATGTGTCCACATACTTTTGGTCATGTAGTGTATATACAGTCATGATGCGTCAGGTTACGTAACTAAAGCGTTTAATAGTTAGCAATAGTAGCTAACATACTGCAATGTTAGCTACTATAGCTAACTTGCAAACGCTTTAGTTACGTAACCTGACGCATCAGGTCGGTGCCTAGCTAGTGCAACCAATAGCAGCAATATTGACACTAATCATACTGCAATCGTGATACATTTGTTTCAGAAGAATAAAGATGGGAGAAGTCTAGTTTTACCTGTACATTAGTATTAAGTGGATGTAAACTGACGCCCGTGTAAGTGTCCTTGTTTGTACAATCAGCTGACTGACACAACTGAGCTAGCTGTGCTTTTGAAATACAACTTTCGTCGTATTGTATTTTTTTATTTATTAATAAAATGTAAATGTAGGACACACAAGTGGGACCATATGGAGGTTTATCTTATTATTCGAATAATGGTTTTCCATTGTCATTAACAGTATATATTTCAACATTTTGTCAATGTACACAAAAAAAGAACGAATCACCTAAACAGAAACACAATATAGATGTGCCAGATTCATTCAGTTTGTAACTGGATAGTTTGAAATAAGTACTTGAGTACTTATTTCAATGTGGTCTTTTAGCGAAGTTATTCAGTATTCATTTTTTCTAGTTTGTACACTGTTAGGAGACTTGAGACACGTTATTCAGTAACTAACGTTAGCTACAGTATCAGTTATCTGTGTCTGACAAGTAGTATGGAGCTGCGGCTCTGAGAATTGTTTCTTCATCCTATGCAATATATTCCCAGTGAATTTGGTGATGTTTCCCCCGTTCAGAGAAATTAGTCATTGAAGTTAGGTTAATGTCCCATACTACATCCTGACCACTAGATGGTGCTGTTCCTGCCATTAGGTAAAACAAGTTTGAAGATCCCCCCCTCAATGTTGAAGGGATAGTTCACCAAAATTACAAAATTAAATTTGTTTCCTTACCCTGTAAGCAGTCTATGGACAAGGTATGACAGCAACCCATGCTTTGGTTTTGTTGGCCACTGTTTTAACCTTTTTTGCATTTATGGCATAAATCCAATGCAAGTCAATGGTACCTATGTTAGCATTTTCACACTTAATGTTCAAATTATCCTAAAGTATCTCAAATTGATTGTAACTCAATGATGTTACTTATAGATTATTTGGATATGAAGTGCGAAAATGCTAATATAGGTACCATTGACTTGCATTGGATTTGTGCCACAAATGCAAAAAAGTTACCATTTGAAACAGTGGCCAGGTTAACAAACCCAAAGCATGGTTGCTGTCATACCTGGTCCATAAACTGCTTACAGGGTAAAAAAAAACAATATGTCATTTTGTGTGGGTGAACTATCCCCACAAATGCTAAAAAGTTAGCATTTGAAACAGTGGCCAGGTTAACAAAACCAAAGCATGGTTGCTGTCATACCTGGTCCATAAACTGCTTACAGGGTAAAAAAAAACAATATGTCATTTTGTGTGGGTGAACTATCCCCACAAATGCTAAAAAGTTAGCATTTGAAACAGTGGCCAGGTTAACAAAACCAAAGCATGGTTGCTGTCATACCTGGTCCATAAACTGCTTACAGGGTAAAAAAAAACAATATGTCATTTTGTAAGGGTGAACTACCCTTTAACATTGGGGTGGTCAGAAGCTGGTAATATCAGGATGTAGGATGGGACATAAACCTATCAACGTCAATCACTAATTTCTCTGAACAGGGGGGAAAAAACATCACCAAATTCACTGAGAACATAGGACGAAGAAACAGTACTCCGAGCCGCAGCTCCATACTAGGCTACTTGTCAGAGATAGAGAACTGATACTGTATAATCGTTGTTGCGATTGGGATTGGCATGGGGTGTGGGGGTCTGTGTGTGGCTTTTGACCATTCCTTTGGATTACTTATGTCTAACTCATTGTTAGAAAAAAAGTTTTGTCCAACTCGGATGTTAGGTACTTTATTGAATATTATATGCAATCAATCAACTTAATTTCTCAGATCAAATTATATTTAAGCAAAAATAATGTAGCAGGAATGCTAATTTGATCTGTTTCTAACTACAGAAGTGATTTCAGAACAATCTGAGATGGTGGGTGTCATGGCTTGCTGAAATGACATGGAACGACCCAACTGCAAAGACTATGATAACTGTTTCATTTGAGTGTGATGAATGATCACTATTTACTATTGTCAACAGAGCCAAGAACCAATTAAATTACTCAGACTTGATGGAGCTTGATGATGGTACGGTGATGATGATACCAACTGTTTGGAAATTCTAAACTTTTACAAATTATCAGAAAGTCAACGCTCCCGTTTTTTGTTTTTTTTCAATCAGATGAAGATTTTGCCTGTATAAAAGGACCTCCCAGCAAGAAAGTTTGGATCCTTGTCAAAGAACCACAGAGAGACAAGAGTCTGTGTCAATCAAGGATTCAAAGAACGTAGGCCTGTAATTTGTATTTTGATTTTAAAAAAACGAATTACTACATGTTTTGTAGGTGTCACACGGAAAAACATCTTCACACACTGCCATCAAGTTAGGCACTATTTTGATCAGTGAATCCATCCATGCAACATGGATCTTCATAGGGGAAATCATGGCCATGCAAGGCAAGCGTATAGACAGTCACTGTGTGTGTTTTTCAGATTGTCTTAGGATGACAAAGAGAATGAAGTGGATTCACAAACATCCTGTTCTCTCTCTGTGATCAAAGAGCTGTAGTTGTCTTAGAGAAAGCACCGAGTGGAATAAGTATGTTCAGTGATCCTTTTATAAAGCCTTTATGAACATTCATTATTTAGAGAAACATAGTACTTTGTCAAACCTGCTGTATAACATGTCAGACAGAGCTAAACATGCTGTAAATCATGAGAGTAACGTTAAACCCTGCCTATAGTCTCTGTGTTCTAATGAGTTTCTCTCTCTCTCTCTTAGGCCTTCATGAGGTCACAAATGAGAGGGGATCCAATGTCAACCCCTCCAGCCAGAGACAGGCAGCTGCCAAAGCTACAGATCAATAGAGATCTGTACTGAAGGTGGTGGGGAGAATAAGGATTACGAGCCTACCTGCACACCATCTGTCATTATGTACGGCAGTGTTTCTCCACTCCAGTCATCGAGTACCCCCAACAGCAAATCAATTTGTTGTAGCCCCGCCCCAGAAAAACTCACCTGATTCAACTCATTGAGGGCTTGATGTTTAGTTGACAAGTTGAATCAGGTGTGCTTGTCAGGGGATACAACAAAACATGGTACTGTTTGGGGGTACTGGATTTGGGAAACACTGATGTACAGTGTATTAATGCCCTCAATATGCTGTTCATTTTGTTGCACTGCATAGCAGTGTTTTGGTTTAGTGGTGTCAAACTGTGAACAACATATGTGAAAACATGATTCTTGATTACAATGCAATTACTACTACTGTCATTCTTACACACTCAGGGGCGAACAGAGTTTAAGTAAGGACTAGGCTAATTCTACTTAAATTAATCCAGATTTATGGACGGAGGTAAAAGAAAACGTTCAAAGAATTTCAGTGACTGTTAAAAAAACCTCTTGAAGTGAATTGTGTCAAACCACCCAATTATCAACAACTAACAGCATGATTCAACAACAGAAAACAAGAAAAATAATACCTGCACTACCATTTGTAATGAATTCAACGCAAATGAAAAAGTCAACAAAATGATGCTAAAACAACTTAAGATTAGATACTATATTTATTGTTGGCCCAGTTTTACAAATCAGAGTCACTTTGAAATGTTAGTTTTCTTGTGTAATACAACACAGTGGGGCCTAAATGTATTTGTGTGACAGAAATGTAACAGAAACAATATCATACTTAATTACTAATATCATTTCTGTATTGTCATGTCTTTCTGTTCCTGTGAAAAAACACAATCAACTTAAAGAAGACAAATGCTGTTGCTCATAGGGAGCGTTTCCAGACTGGTAAGACCAGAGACAGATGAGCTGGGGGACTTGTTGACCGGGTTCATTGATAGCCAGCAACCGCTGGAAGGTATCCCAGATGATGACCATTTGGACAGTTCAGATTGGGGACCGTTCCAATCCTCATTTGGTAGGACACATTCATTCAACATATGCCATCCCCGGACTGCAGGAAATATGTGATGTTGTCAGTCATCTCTTGCACTCCCATAATAAAAATGATGTAATGAACTCAACTCTTGAAAAATAATGTTCTCTAATGCAGCAATGTAATCATTTTCTAGAGGCAGATGATCACCATAGCTTGGAGGGGACTTGTCTTAACAGGATGAAGGTCAGCCCGTGAGCAAGTCACTAACCCAGGCCGGAGGACAAAGACAGAGGCTGAGCATGCATGAGAAACTGGCCATGGCATTTCATGAGTGCAAACTAATGTATTTAAAAAAGGAGCATGATATGAAGATGCAAATCCTTTATGTTGAGTTGGCTATGGAGGAGGAGGAGGAGAGAAACATGAAGCAGCAGCCGTACCAATGTTCTTCTCGAACCAGCACCAGTTCAGGGTCCTGACATTTCCATTTGTGAATTATTACTATTGTTTGCTTCAATCCCATGAGCTATCTGTTGTGAGAAGTGCTGCATAGCAAAAGCTTCTCTGCTGGCTTGTACATTTCTGTCATTGTCTGCCTCAACCATGGGAACATCTGGGTCATCCTCACCTTCAATGCGAGGATCTGGGGAGCCATGCTGTTTGAGGTAATTGTGAAGCAATGCTGTTGCAATTATGAGAATGCGGCATCATGGTTGAAAGCGCAATATGTTTCTAAGACACTGGAAAGACTCTTCCACACACCAAACATGTGCTCCACTACTCCTCTGGTGCGGATATGTAGATTTATTGAGAAACTGTTTTTAAGATTCCTGTACTCCTCAGCATCTGCTGTAGAGGGACACTTGATGGGAATTTGACATCCATCTATACAGCCAATGACTCCAGGGAAGCTCCCATATTCATAGAACTCTACCTTGTAGTTGTCTTGGGCAGCAGCATCAGGGAACTTTATGTAATTGTCTTTCAGTTCACATATAGCATTGCAGACTTTGTGGACTATTCTGCATACAGTCAGTTCACTTACAGACAAAAATCTCCTGTTTCACAATGGAAGGTTCCAGATGCCAAAAACCTCAATGTGATCAGTACTTGTAGGGCAGTAGGGCAGGTCATCCCCTGAAGAGAGTCAGCTAATAGCCTTGGCTCAAGCAAACAAATAATGTCAGCTGCATTTTCTTTGTACATACGGAAACGGTCACGAAAATTGATTTCATCAAAATCATTCAGTGGCTTATTCCTGTCTAGAACCACCCTTCTGTCTGGCCTTGGTGGTGCTCTTTGATCATCATTGTCCAGGTAATCAATTTTCCTCCATTGCCAAGGTCAACCTGGGGGCCAACATCCATTAATCTGAAGTTAAGCCTGCCTCTGGCCAGGTTTAATTTAAGCCTTCACTTAGATCTAGATTAACTCTAATCGTCTTTCTGGAAATCAGACTTTTAAAATCTAGACTAGGGCAAGCCTGAGACTATTTTAAACCATGTCTGAGAAATGCAATTTCAGTTTGTCCAGTTAAAAGAGCAATTTAGTCTAGGATTAGGCTTAATCTGTGTCCATGAAACCACCCCTCAGAGCGTGACCAGAGTTTTGATGAGGAGGATTAGAGCAATGAGGAGTTCACTGCAAAGAAAGTGGGAAACGGGGAAACAGGGAAACGGGGAAGAAAACCAAAACAGCTCAGCCTCTAAGAAAGCAGATGAAAAGAAGCCTAAAAACACTGAAGAACAAAGAAAGGGATATTGCAAAATCTTCAACAATGTTTTTGGTAAAACAGTGTACTAGTATCTATAGATGTGCTTGGGTGTGGCTTCTGTGCATTTTCCAAAGCCCCAAACTTGCAGTGCTTTCATGCACAGAAGAAATAATAGAGATGTTAGTGATAAGGTTTCATAAATGAGCTCTTCAATTTAGTTATTTATCTATTTTTAGCTTTATGCGTACGTTATATAGTGACAAAAATAACAGAAGTCACTTTCAGTGAATGGACGTTTTATTTTTCTCAGTTGGCATTTGTAACTCTTGTCATGACAGTCAAACTTACAGCATGTGTTGTCGTAGTAGCCTAGCCTTACTATACTCTGACTACAGTGCATTCGTTACAGCTTTATTCTAAAATGGATTAAATTATTATTTTTCCTCATCAGTCTACACACAATACCCCATAATGACAAAGCAAAAACAGAAATACCTTATTTACATAAGTATTCAGATCCTTTGCTATGAGACTCGAAATTGAGCTCAGGTGTATCCTGTTTCCATTGATCATCCTTGAGCTGTTTCTACAACTTGATTGGAGTCCACCTGTGGTAAATTCAATTGATTGAACATGATTTGGAAAGGCACCCACCTGTCTATATTAGGTCCCACAGTTAACAGTGCATGTCCGAGAAAAAACCAAGCCATGAGGTCGAAGGAATTGTCCGTAGAGCTCAGAGACAGGATTGTGTTGAGGCACAGATCTGGGGAAGGGTACCAAAAACAATTTTCAGCATTGAAGGTCCCCAAGAACATAGTGGCCTCCATCATTCTTAAATGGAAGAAGTTTGAAACCACCAAGACTCTTCCTAAAGCTGGCCGCCCGGCCAAACTGAGCAATCGGCGGAGAAGGGCCTTGGTCAGGGAGGTGACCAAGAACCCGATGGTCACGCTGACAGAGCTCCAGAGTTCCTCTGTGGGGATGGGAGAACCTTCCAGAAGGACAACCATCTCTGCTGCACTCCACCAATCAGGCCTTTATGGTCAAGTGGCCAGACGTAAGCCACTCCTCAGTAAAAGGCACATGACAGCCCGCTTGGAGTTTACCAAAAGGCACCTAAAGGACTCTCAGACCATGAGAAACAAGATTCTCTGGTCTGATGAAACAAAGATTGAACTATTTAGTCTGAATGCTAAGCGTCACGTATGGAGGAAACCTGGCACCATCCCTACGGTGAAGCATGGTGGTGGCAGCATCATGCTGTGGGGAGGTTTTTCAGCGGCAGGGACTGGGAGACTAGTCAGGATCGAGGGAAAGACGAACAGAGAAAAGTACAGAGAGATCCTTGATGAAAACCTGCTCCAGAGCGCTCAGGACCTCAGACTGGGGCGAAGGTTCACCTTCCAACAGGACAACGACCCTAAGCACACAGCCAAGACAATGCAGGAGTGGCTTCGGGACAAGTCTCTGAATGTCTTTGAGTGGCCCAGCCAGAGCCCGGACTTGAACCCGATCTAACATCTCTGGAGAGACCTGAAAATAGCTGTGCAGCGACGCTCCCCATCCAACCTTACAGAGCTTGAGAGGGTCTGTAAAGAAGAATGGGAGAAACTCCTCAAATACAGGTTTGCCAAGCTTGTAGCGTCATACCCAAGAAGACTCGAGGCTGTAATCGCTGCCAAAGGTGCTTCAACAGAGTACTGAGTAAAGGGTCTGAATACTTATGTAAATGTCATATATTTTTATTTTTAATACATTTGCAAACATTTCTAAAAACTTGTTTTTGCTTTGTCATTATGGGGTATTGTCTGAAGATTGATGAGGGAAAAAATACGATTTAACCCATTTTAGAATAAGGTTGTAAAGCAAAATAAATTGGAAAAAGTCAAGGGGTCTGAATACTTCCCGAATGCACTGTATACAGTATCTATGGAAACCTGAACTGTGTTCTGATGTCCCCTTGGCGTAGAGGGGTAAACTGGTTTAACGGCCCTGTTTGTGAGCCAGTTGTTTGTGTCGGTAGTAGGACTCTACAAGCATTTGGCACTTTAGAAGGGTTCTGTTTGGAGTTATAGGGGCTAAAGCAGGTTTTAATTTCACAATCCAGAGACAAGACCCCCATTAAAGATGCATGCTGTGTCCATTACAGGTATTTAACTGATTTGCTTACATGTCTCTCCATCCTGAATGACAGCTTTTCAGCCACAAATCACACACAGATTGAATTTAACAAATATCTCAGATAGCCTAGTCACTATTATTGGGATGTATAGCCACTCCTGTATTATTGTCATATTTAATTTATTGCAGTGACTGCATGATAAGCATTACAGGTGTTTCACTGAGTCTAATCAGGAATTATCTTGATGGGGTATATTGCATCTGGTGGCAACTGCAAGGATATTGATTTCTTCAGTGGAATTGTTCAAGTAGGTTTATTGAACTGTTGGCTGATGATGAGTAGGCTAAACTCATCAGTGACTATCAGCTTATTTCCTAATAATAACAGACATGAAGATGTATGAAGAAAGAAGTCACAGCAGGGATAGCCTACCATTGTAGATATGATCTGGTAGTCTACAGTTACTGTATGTAAGTGACAAAAAAAAATCACTTTCTTCTTTGGGTCATTCTTCATAATACGTTTATGACCTTGGGGCCTCAGGGAAGGACCCTACCTGGTCCAAACCAGATAACGGCAAAATGATTTATGGGATCGACCGGAATTCGAACAAATAGATGTTAAGGAACTTATGTAACTGTGACGCCATCAGATCCATTGTGTTTGGAGTAATGAGAAATTCCCCTGGTTACCGAGAGAGTGCCATAGAGCGCCATGGTTGAAGTGTGGGAGGCGAGCCCCCTCCTCGCAGCTCAGCTACATTGACGCAGCGGGACCCGTCCACCGTCACAGCACAGTAATATATTAGATTTTTAACATAAGAGTAGACCATGACAAACCATGAGTGTGACTAATAGATCCACGGAGAAGAGGTTAGTAGGCTATTTGTAGGGGATGGGGACAAAATGTTTTTACATGTTATGTGATGTGATTGACTATAATTACATGTCAGATGTATTTCAGTTATGTTTGTGGACACCATAATTCAATATTTTTGCATGACACATTTGCAATAGCAATGTGAAATTGCAATAATATCCAAACACTCTAGCCCAGGCCTACTGTATTGTAGCAGTGGTGGCAGGTGTTGGCTAAATATGATCATAGCCAAAACAATACGTGTAATAGAAGTTGTGAACAAGAATGAGCCCATTTAGAAGGGAATGGAGAAAGGTGGATAATGTTTTTATTTTGATGCAGGTCTTTGCCAGTGGGGGTCAGTAGTTTGCCATTGGTTTACAAGGAGCTATATGGACTAGGCTATTATTATACCTCAGCCTACACAAACTAAGAAAAGGGAAACCTTTCTAAAACAAACTAATTGGAAAACCATGTCAATCAATTTTCTCTGAGGTACACGAGGATGTTAAAACATCTAACATAAATATGTTATATCACAGGAGATTATGTATTTCTGCCCCAACTCCCAATGGACATTTATCATTGTTACATTGTAAATATGTATATATTATTATTGTTGTTTCATTCACTTCTCTTTAACCTACACTGTCGGAGCTCAGAGCTTAAGAATTTCACTGTACTCTGTTATTACATCTGTGCATGTGACTAATACACTCTAATCTAATTAGTTTTTTACAGGAATGCAATGAAGAAGAAGCTGGAAAATCTGATAAAGGAGAGGAATAATGTCTCCCTACCACTGCTAAAAAAGGTAGGACAAAAACACTGTCAGAAATGCACAGGTGAGTTTTCCAGACATTTGGCCTGTAAATCTGCCATTACTTTTTTCAGTACAGTAGGTCCTTGTGTCTGCTCAAAGCACCCTAAAGTGATGGTGTAATTTCCAAAGCTCCCATTAGCTTAATCAAAATAATGATTTAGCTATGCTTACTTAGATTGAGCCACTGTAAAAAACCTGGCTTGATTTTGATAGAGAAATGAGAATGAGCTAACGGGGCTTATCTGCTGTTATTCACTCACTTTCCATAAGCAGCTCTTTAGATCAGGAGGTTAGGAGAGGGAGGGAGGCGCTGTGGTGTGTGCAGCAGTCAATTTGGCCCACGCTGATTTAGTGGCCATTAAACAAATGTTTAGGCTCATTGTGTGGGCTCAGTGGGCTGATTTATTCAGGAACACATTCTTCCCTTGTGTCTGTGGAGTCTTGGCCCCTTGGCCTGGAAGACAGGGTGTTGGACCGTTGTGCACTCCACACTCACTGAGCATGTACTATCAAAAATGCCCACCTGCTGATTCTGCCCTCTCTTTGAACATCAACCTGTTTACAACCTGTTTACTGTCAACAGAAAGCAGAGTAAACCAGACCCCGCGCCATGAACCCGGTTAATTACATGGTCATAGAACTCTTATTACAAAAAAAATCACATTGATCTAAAGGAAAATGTGAGGTGTACCCTGCATGCATCCATACACCTGTTAGACTAAACTGAGACTTGTTATAAAGTAAGGAACATTGGGATCAATAAAATCTGGGCCACATTATTGGTGCAGTCATAGCATTCTACAGTATTTAAATAGAGGGCACTCTAGGTACAGTACCTTAGTGTTGAGAGCTTCAGTAGCGCAGGTAGGACCCTGAACTGATGACTCCCCTACTGACATATTCACCCGGGCCTCAGGAAGATTAGCATGGGCCATACATCACCTCTCAACACCAGGCCAAGGTTCCACTCTCCGCTGATCAAGTTTTCATACAGGCCACCACAACCATGAGAATTGACAGTCACCTGCAGGCTTTGAAGTGACAGAACAGGAAGTGTCTTCAATGCTACCTGGGACTGGGTCTATTAATAACTACCTCAACGGGATGTCAGTGTGAAATGAGGCTAAAAACAAGGTAGTCATGGAAGAACGAAGGAGGAAAATGAGTTAAGACAAGGTAGCTTGTGAAGTATGATTTCAGCAGAGACAGGGGCTCTTTTGGATGAAGAAAAGTCGTTAAGAATTCCTTGGTAGTCGTTTCCATCACCACAGAAATTACATGTAGCCTGTCGGATTGTGATAATGTGGAAAAAGATTACAAATGTTCTTGGACATGACATGAGCACCCACAAACAAATATAAATCACCCAGTCCAAAGGCACAAAATAAATATGGAAACGTCAATATGCTACTACAGTCAAGTCCTTTAACATTGCTAATCATCAATCATCTCTTTTTACATTTTACATTTTAGTCATTTAGCAGACACTCTTATCCAGAGCGACTTACAGTTAGTGAGTGCATACATTTTCATACTGGCCCCCCGTGGGAATGGAACCATCAACCCTGGCATTGCAAACGCCATGCTCTACCAACTGAGCTACACAGGACTTTTTAGTCATGTAAATCTAATTTTAGCACAGTGGCAGTCATGCCCTTCCCTGACCTTTAACCCTGAGTAGTGTTTTGAACTTAACATTAAAGCCTCAGGCTAGGATGTTTTATTGGTTGGCATTGACACAGTCAGCATTTGTCTGAAGAACTTTTAACTTCACACTGAGAGAGACAAAAAAGCTGCCTTAATAAGAACCTCTTGTACCTAATGAGAAATGTTCAACAAGAACTGTTGCAAAGAAAACAGTTGGATCTTTTCAGCTTTTTAGCAGAGGTTGGTTGACTTTCAGGCTCTTTTATCGGCTGGTGATGTTGTTGTTGCTGGTCTCTGTAAACAGCCTTGGGAACCCACTGCGGCATCACAAGACACAGAGGCATCAAGTTTCTCACTGCAGCTGAACTTCTGCAGGATGTGAAATGTGAATGGTATTTTGCTGCAATGACATACTTTCCACTGAATTATTCGATACACAGAGGAGAAGTGTTATTACATGAAAATAAACTTTCAACACCCCAATTGCTTCATACTTAGGTTTTTTAGTGGGTACCTTTCTACCTTGTTCTGTTTTGCAGTGGTAAAACATTTAGTGAGGGGGACCAGGTGCACATTCATAAGACTGTCTCCAGTGGATTGTGTGGCCTGGACCAGGTTGTGTGTTCCAGCCCTAAGGCTCAGCTCCTACTCCTAGATAGCCCAACTCAGCCTGCCACCCCCCTGGGGACCGGGCCACAGTATGCACTGCACTGTCGCCCATTATTCCAATGAACTCTGTCCCCGATAAGGTTTCTCATCACAGCTTTGTCCTCGGCTGACACTGGACACTAACACTCGCTGTGGCATCGGTGAAAAAGGACAGCTGGGTGGCTCCTCAAGTCTAACGTACATTCATTGGATTTGCAGCGAATGCTGGGTAAACAGCAACCCAGGGGGGTTGTTAATTAGTGACTAGCTTTGTAGCATTAACCTCTGTTGTTCCTCAACACTGAGTCCTGGTAGAGTACGTACGGTTGGATGGTAGTGCCAAAACACAGCCCACATCCTCTATGGGGACTGGGCCATCATTGTGTAATGTGTGAAGACCTGCCTGCTCAGAAAGATATTAAGAATGCTGTATTTCACCTCCCTCTATTTGAGTGATTTCTGAAGAATTTTCCAGACGCTCATGAAGTGAGATCTGAGATATCTGAGTTGATATCAGGAACATTATAAGACACTGTTGTGCAGCAACAACAAAAAACACTCTGTCAACTTGACTTATGTACTAGGAGAAAAAAAAACAATGAGACTGAGAAAATAAAATAATGATTAGAAGGGCAATGTTAGAATAGCAATGTGTTGGTCAGAAAAGGTATTTGAGGCCACAGTGTGTCAGTATAGAGTACCACAGTATGAGTCATAATACCCATAAAACCTAGCAGTCAAACAAGGAAATGGTGCCAATCGTTTTTCCACCA
This sequence comes from Coregonus lavaretus, assembly GCF_964263955.1. NCBI lineage: Eukaryota > Metazoa > Chordata > Actinopteri > Salmoniformes > Salmonidae > Coregonus > Coregonus lavaretus. The sequence continues at coordinate 15,761,787 of NC_139998.1, forward strand.
TTCATTTTTCCCATAGGGGATTTTAGAAACCCAAACTCTGGTCAAAATAAGGGCTATGTTTCATTTAGGCTTACCCTGGCGTGATGTTTTGAGAACCATGTAAATCTCTCTAGGACAAGATCAATATATATCTGCCTGTATTTACCCCCCCAAAATGAAATGCTAATTAGCTGCTAATGTGGCTATCATAAAGAACTACAAATGCCAAATTTGGCAACATCTCTTTAAATTGACAATTTGGTGAACTGTCTTGTGCAAGTTTAAATGTACACAATACCTGTTAGTAAAGGTGTCAGCTAGAGATGACATGCAGGACTTTGATGCTAATTTGCATTTTCGAATCTGAGAGTAAATAGAGCCGAATATATTGATAAAAGTCACCTTGTCCGAGAGAGATTTACATGGTTATCAAAACATAATGCCAGGGTAAGCCTACACGAAACATAGCCCTTATTTTAAGTGTTTCTAAAATTCCCTATGGGAAAAATGAATGGCGGAAAAATGATTGGAACCATTTCCCTCTTTGACCGCTAGGTTTTATGGGTATTATGACACCTCCACTTTGGGGCTCCATATGGCTATGTTTGCCTTATGAGCCAGGCCTGAATGGAGCCTTACTAGATTACATCTGAACCCCATTTGATAAAGGAAGCCATGGTGTCTCTGTGAAGGTATCTCTGTCAAAGACCCGGATATCAATGTGATTTGATTACACGCTTTGGAACAGCCCTTGTATTTGGCGGCTTTTGGCCAATGAGATAACAAGTGTACATTCCCATAGTACATTGACACATGATGTCATCGGGTTAATTCCCCCATTTGTGGTAATTGTTCTGTAATTGTTCTAATTTGAAGGGAGCTTATTGTTCGTGTCTCACTGGTTTTGGAATACACCTTATGTGTCCAGTCTGTGACAAAAGGGGTTAAGGGGATCACCTTACGAAGTTTGTTGTGGAAGGTGACAGGGTTGTGTGAGTTCTTACACGTGAAAGACGGGCTGGCGGTGACATCATGACGCTTGTCTTACCTGGGTGACACAGTGCTCCTCTGCTTGTCACCTCTCCTGGGCCATGGAGAACGGCCCAAAATGGTACAGGCTGGCACAGGAGGCTATGATGACCAATGGGTCACTCACTACACAGTAACTCATCCTATTGTCAACAGATTCCTGATTGTCAATTTGCACATCAGACACGCACAATTCCAATGTACAATAATGAACTATCTTGGTCCCCTAATATCTGTGGCGCCAAAGCCTTTCAGGGCATCCATCAGAGGACTTGGTCCAGGGCCATACAGAGGGACACTAGGCCATCATCACTCACTGCTCCATCCTCAGGTTCCTGGCTCAGCTAGGTGCTCTGTCTGGGGCAGCCAGGTCACCACCAGTGGCAAGCCTCACATGATACAGTAGGTTTTATTTAGAACTATCCAGCAATGCTGCTAGTGTCTTCAACCTCCCCACCTCACTCCGCCCTGCCACCCCTCACCCCAGCTTTAGACCTTAGTCTGAGCCATTTACCTGGAGACAGGGAGCCAGTGCTCCTGGGGTCCATCTTACCTGCTTTCCCCTGCCACCTCTCACTCTCTCTGGAGCAACCGGAGCTGGACATGGGGCCATGGGCTGGTTCACATGCCCAGGAGGGAGAGCAGACTCTGGGTGAGGACGGGGGTGATGATGAGGTAAGACCTCCAGGGAGTTACTGACCTCCTGCGGTATGTACTGCTCATGCTGCTTCAAGCAGTGTGACATTTGGCATCGAGAAGGCAACAGCATTGCAGTCTGCTCCAGTTCAGGATAATACTGTACAGTAGCTGATCGGCAGGAAATAGTGCCTCTGAGCTCATTAAATAGGTTGTTTTGTTTGAAAAAATCCATTCCAATATGTATTGCTACTCTGCACATGATGGCACTATTGATCCATTTTGCTTATTTTAAGTATAAGAAATTGAAAGAACATACAATGCTGTACCTACAGTACACTTGATCTTTGCCTTGTAAAATTACTGTTTGTGTGTGTGTGTGTGTGCATATTTTGGTGGACAAAACAAGCAGTGTTGAGATTGCAGGGTTTCTTTAATGCAATACAGAACTAACAAAATACATTCTCTCTCAGAAGGCTTACAGTGTAGCCTATTGCACTCCTTTTCCTATTGCACAGTCTAGTACTTACTGTAGGCCTCCTATCGTGACCACAGCCGTCCACCTACCATAATCCCATCACATTAACATCCTTACCTGCATTTCCTTAATTGCGCTCAGCTGGCGGTCATTTTCCCCGCACTGAAAAACTCCTGTTGTATTCAGGTATATTTTTAGAGTGCAGTTTAGTAGGGGCATGGCAAAGACAAGATAGATGAATGAATGGACTAAATCTGACTAAATCAAATTTGGCCAGCACAATGTTGCTGATATTGATTGGTTCTCATTGTACTGCTGAAGCTTCTCTGCTGAGAGCAAGGGTATGGATATGGTTTCTGTACCATATCGGTCTGTCTGGTATATTCTTGATACTGTGTATTGTTTGCATTGCCCAGGGTCATCAAAAGGCAAGTTGGCAGGATGCAGAGTACGGTCATGATAATGACTGTAAACGGCATGGATACTGCATTAGGAGTTACTCATTATATTTATAACGTGATCCTGAGAATGCTCTCTCCTGTTCCGGGTCAGACCATAGATAGTCTGACACACTGCTCATTGTGATAATGTAGGGTAAGGTGGTGGCTCGTAGTAGGCTGGGGATTTGGTTTTGAAGGATTCTGGCAGGGGACAAAGGAAATAAAACAAGACAATGCTGTAATTCTAAAGTACACTCATCCCCTAAACCAGGCCAGACGAAGGTGCTCCCTATACAGTAGAATGTGTGCCATGTTGTCTATAGTTGGCATCTATCCACTCTGAGGTTCTGATCTTTCTTACATTAGGTTTTTATATGAGGTATGTGTGTTGGTGGCCCAGTCCAGATGGCTGGCCCTGATATCACACATTATTGACGCTACAGTGAGGGACTAGGCCACTGGTCCACTCTGCCCACCCCCGTTATGGAGCACTTAAACACCTGGAATAAGATATTATAGGCCTAAAGAGCCAGAGAGAGTAATAGTATTGATTATAATATTCTCTCAAAGTTCATATTTTCATGGCTTTGTTTGTGAGATTACTTAAATTGTATTTACTTAACTCTGCACAGTTATTTGTTATGTGTAATCAAAAGCCCAACGCTGCTTATGTCTCTGTTAGCTCACATACAGTGTATTTATCCTTTAATACATTAGCCTACTTTCCCTCCAATTTGGTCTTTCTGGGTGAAACCTTTGTTTTTGCTAGGAGACCAGCGTTGGCCTTCCCTGCCAAGAATGTGAAAGGCTCCTCACATAACTAATGGGATTTGGCCTGAGCCTGATTATTCCACAGCTACTCTGACAAACGACATTCTGACCACAGGGCCACATTGGTTTTATGGACATGAATAAAACTGACCTATAAATAGAGAGGTTATGGTGATTGAAATGACTTTGTAACATGCTGTCAGCTACTCATCTTGATAACATCATGCCAGCTAGGTACTCTACTAAAGATGTCAGGGGACTCTACATAAGTTGTTATAGATGGGCATAGTATAAAACTTTTCATTGATAAATACTTGATGATAAAAATAATGGATAACATTTACATGACACTTTTCAGTAGTCACTCAAAGTGTTTTACATGTTGATTTCATTGAGTTCCTCTCCTCATTTCCGATGTGCCTCACAAATTCATAGTGGTGTGTATCTGGTAACTAATCCTCACACTGGTGCCATAAACAATTCTGTAAAAGGGGCAACCTTATAATCACCTGTAAACGTGACCCACATCTCTCCCCCCGAGCCATGTTGTCGCTTTGCTCGCTGACTAAACTGCAGATGCTGCAGCGTGCCTGCCAGCCAGGTCATTACCCAGACTCCTCTTCTGCCAAGCGTCAGGAGACTGACTGCGCTTTGTCACCTGGCGGCGGCTCGCTCACTTCGCCTCAATCGCCTGGCACCTGACTCCTATTAGGGAGCCACGACAGGCTGCAGGTCAGGGCCTCTGGCTCTGAGTCTGAGGTTTGGCCAGCTAGCCCCTGCCTGCCTTCTGTTCAACATAGAAATATAATAATTTCAAAGCTGTTCACTCCCTCCCCTCCCATGAGTCCCCTCCCTGCTTGGCTTACTTACTGACCGACTGACTAATTGTGAGCTCCCGCCTATAAACCCCAGCGATCTGGGGGCCCTGGGAGTCTAGCAGTCTGTTCAAGTGTTCCTGTTTGATAAAGCTGTGTGAGGCTGCGTGAGGAGGAAACACAGACAGTGGCAGCCTTGGGTGACACTTGGGTACTGCTCCAGAATGCCTGATGATGTTAGTAGGGAATAGCCCCTTTTTCATGCAACAATAGCTATAGTTTGATTGACATAGTCACAGACATACGTTTTGACCATGAAAGACACATTACTCATTGCAAGCATGCAGAGACAAAATGTATCAAGATAAGTCTCCTAAGGTTGGCTCCTTTGCGAGGCAAGCTGTCATGAATGTCAGTTGAGAGACCCACATACACAACAGCATGCTAAAACAACTGCAAACTAAAGTGAGGCCTAGATTATAGGCCTTAGAAGTGATGTGGTAAAATATAACTCAGATATTCTGAGTGTGATGTCATAAGTTCACAGAGTTTCTTACCTGTAGACCTATCGTCCATCTTCAGTAACATTAAGGTTAGTTTAGACCTAGTGCCCCTAACCTCCTGCCTTTAAAAAGCCCCACCAGTCATCCTCTGAGTTCCTCTGTGCTCTGTCCTGGTGTGGACTGTGGAGCCTCCAGCTGCTGCAGTGGAGGCTGGCAGCGTGGCAGGCACCAGGATAAGATTTCATCACTGCGCTGTTTGTCAGCAAGGCGGTGGTATCCCGTGGGGCTTGCAGCAGAGCAGGTGGTGAAGGGGGAAATATGACAGCTCTAGTGGTTCTGTCTCCAGGAGACCGCAGCAGGGAGAGGCGTCAGCCGGGCCGCCTGGGAACTCTATTAATGCTCTGCCTGCGCCTCTATCTGACTCCACAGCCCCATGAAGGGAGAGGGATCTGTCACCTGCACTCCTCCTCCCCAAGAGGCCCTTCTCACAGGAAGCCAGTGCCAGGCCCCTGCTGCTGCATCTCCGGTTCAGGATGGGTGCCTCATCGAGCCCCCTCCACACATCAGCCTCCTCCTCCCTCACCAAGCACAGCAGCAGCAGCAGCCTCCTTTCCCTGTCTGTGAGCCTGCCTGCCTGCCCATCTGTCTCCTGGACCAGAGAGAAGCCCAGGCTCTGCGAGGGCTGATACAGATGATACAGCGAACCACCCTGCTCAGTCCAGCTTCTGTTCCACCTGTTCCACCATGTGAACTACCAGAGGAAGACTTATTAAGGAGTGCTACAAAAACATCTACATTACCAGTGTTGCGAAGACAAGGAAGAAGGTTTTGTAAAACAGGTCTCAAGGAACAGCATCCTCCCTCTGCTCTGGGGTGGTCTGACCTTAATCTCTAAAAAAGCCCCCTCCAGTTGGGTGTGGTGGGGCTGAGGTGTGGCAGCATGGAGGAGCTTCATTATGGGGGGAGACGAGACCTCGCCTGCCTGCTGTGGCTTTAACCTCCTCCAGGGCTGCTGGGGCAGTCAGGGCTGCGGGAACAGGAGGGTCCAGCCTGAGGTACATGAGGTAATTCATGGTACAGAGGGAGTTACGTCGGTGGGTAAACTTTAGATGGTCAACTGAGGCTCTCTTTTCCTCAATCACTTCATCTTTATAACTCAATCTCTTTTCTCAGGCTTGCTTTCTGTTTTGATATGGTGCTATTTTCAGTCGAGGCACTAGTGATCATTTGCTTAGCAACACAAGTAAATGAAACTCTGGTGAATGATATGTTATGTTATACATTTGGCAAATTTCCAGTGATTATGACAGGAAATGCAGTTTCCAAGAAATTGCACAGTGACTTGATCTGCTTTAGCTAGCTATGCGTCACTAAACCGTACTTAGTCACCTGGGTGATAGAAGACTGCATAATGACTGTGTCTGTCTCCCCTGTGGACTCTGGCAGATCTAAAAGTGGCTTGTTTACTTGGTGTTTGATAATTAACAACATTAACATCCTTTCTGTTACTGACTGAGACATTGACAGAATCATCTGTTGTTCAGTGTATTCTTCTCCCATCCTTCATTTTTTACATTGTTGAGCAACACATGGCACTTTTAGTTTTATTACTAGAAAATTGTAACGCTTCAGCTCAAACCATTGCAAATTAACTGTAGTTAATTTGAGTTATTTTATGGACTCCATTTGTCTACTTATTGTCAGGCAATAAGTAGGGATTTTGAACTGGGCAAAGGAAGACATTTTAGGAAGGGGCTGAGATGATGAGGTGGACGGGGGAGGGGGGAAGTGTGTTGGTGGACAGAAGTGCTTGAACAGGGGTGTTTGATTACAGGAGATAACGACCACAGTGCTGAAATAGGAGAAGACACTGCAGCCTCGCTCTAGCTTATCTCATCATTATCTGCCAGTGTGGATTTTTGTAGATTTTTTGTGCTGTGATTCAAGTATTGTTTTATTATTTGGCTGACAACGGGAGCTGTGCAAGGATCCTGGTCAAATGATTATTGTCTGATGTGTAAGCTAGTTATAACCAATATAAATCTGTCTCATCATAACCAATATGTGAGATTTGTACTTTTCAGTCCTATTGATCAGAGAACTCCTGTGCTGTTCTAAGTTTTTATACTGATAGGAGATAGAAGTTTAGTTTTAGATGTGTAGGAGGCATATTTTGACAGAACAGTGGTAATTTCTCTGGAGGACAACATTTCTGGGACCATGCTAGCATACTCAGGGGGAAATCAGTCTTACTGCCTTGGAAAGGAGACTGCATACATTGGGATATCAATAGATGTACACGTATGTTTTAAAAAGCATAGTGAAAAAGCAACCACTGACGACAACATCCCAAATGTGGAAAAAGTGGAAAAAGGGAAGCTGTCTGAATAATTTCCAAATGCACTGTAGTAGACCTGCTGAAGGACTACTCTCCATCAGGGACAGATCATCTCATATAGTCCTGTCTGATTACTGGAGAGCCCTTGTGTTGTTGCATAACAGCCACTCTATAATCACATTCAACTAAATAATCTGCAGCTTTACTCCAAGCTTCCTCATTTTGCAAGGGGATGGATTTTGTTTTCACCCGCCTCACCTTGTCTGTGATTAGTCATTCCGTCTTCGTCCCGTGTTACAATGGAAAATCATCTTACACTTACAGTACCAGTCAAAAGTTTGGACACACCAACTCATTCAAGGGTTTTTCTTTTTTGTTACTATTTTCTACATTGTAGAATAATAGTGAAGACATCAAAACTATGAAATAACACATATGGAATCATGTAGTAACCAAAAAAGTGTTAAACAAATCAGAAAATATGTTATATTTGAGATTCTTCAAATAGCCACCCTTTGCCTTGATGACAGCTTTGCACACTCTTTTGCCATTCTCTCAACCAGCTTCACCTGGAATGCTTTTCCAACAGTCTTGAAGGAGTTCCCACATATGCTGAGCACTTGTTGGCTGCTTTTCCTTCACTCTGCTGTTCGACTCATCCCAAACCATCTCAATTGGGTTGAGGTCGGGGGATTGTGGAGGCCAGGATGATGCAGCACTCCATCACTCTCCTTCTTGGTAAAATAGCCCTTACACATCCTGGAGGTGTGTTGGCTCATTGTCCTGTTGAAAAACAAATGATAATCCCACTAAGCCCAAACCAGATGGGATGGTGCATCGCTGCAGAATGCTGTGGTAGCCATGCTGGTTAAGTGTTCCTTGCATTCTAAATAAATCACAGACAGTGTCACCAGCAAAGCACCCCCACATCATAACACCTCCTCCTCCATGCTTTACGGTGGGAACTACACATGTGGAGATCTTCCGTTCACCCACACCGCGTCTCACAAAGACACAGTGGTTGGAACCAAAATTCTCCAATTTGGACTCCAGACCAAAGGACAAATTTCCACCGGTCTAATGTCCATTGCTCGTGTTTCTTGGCCCAATCAGGTCTCTTCTTATTGGTGTCCTTTAGTAGTGGTTTCTTTGCAGCAATTCGACCATGAAGGCCTGATTCACACAGTCCCATCTGAACAGTTGATGTTGAGATGTGTCTGTGACGTGAACTCTGCGAAGCATTTATTTGGGATGCAATTTCTGAGGCTGGTAACTCTAATGAACTTATCCTCTGCAGCAGAGGTAACTCTGGGTCTTCCATTCCTGTGGTGGCCAGTTTCATGATAGCGCTTGATGGTTTTTACGACTGCACTTGAAGAAACTTTCAAAGTTCTTGAAATATTCCGTATTGACTGACCTTCGTGTCTTAAATGATGGGCTGTCATTTCTCTTTGCTTATTTGAGCTGTTCTTACTATAATATAGACTTGGTCTTTTACCAAATAGGGCTATCTTCTGTATACCCCCCCTACCTTGTCACAACACAACTGATTGGCTCAAACGCATTTAGAAGGAAATCAATTCCACAAATTTACTTTTAAGAAGGCACACCTGTTAATTGAAATTAATTCCAGGTGACTACCTAATGAAGCTGGTTGAGAGAATGCCAAGAGTGTGCAAAGCTGTCATCAAGGCAAAGGGTGGCTATTTGAAGAATCTCAAATATAAAATATATTTTGATTTGTTTAACACTTTTTTGGTTACTACATGATTCCATATGTGTTATTTCATTGTTTTGATGTCTTCACTATTATTCTACAATGTAAAAAATAGTAAAAAATAAAGAAAAAACATTGAATGAGTAGGTGTGTCCAAACTTTTGACTGGTAGTGTACATCATTGATGTTCGGGTGTGAAGGATGCCTGGTGCTGTTTCTCGGGTCAGCATGAGTTGAGGTAATTTTATTGTGCTGGTACATAATAATCATCCATTGCAGCATAGGACTACTCATACTGATGATCAAGTTGTATAACCTATTATAAAACAAGCTGTGCATTACGAGAAGGCAGGTATTATATAATATATGCTACCTTTATGTGTTGCATCCGTCTTTATTTGTGTGTGTGCGTGCATGTGTGACAGAGCGAGAGAGAGAGGTAAAATCCAGCAAGCCTTTACCATTGTTTATGTCTGCCAGTGCAAACCTACAATTTAAACTTTTAACACATGTGAGGTCAAAGGGGACAAAACGTCACAGGGGGGAATTAATCTTTAACATCTGTTTACAAAAAAGAGTGTCTACCCCCCTCAATACAGAGTCTTTATTTGTCATATAGGCCTAGTCCAACCTATAAATTGTGTAGCAAAGGGTCTGTGGATGGTAAATAGGTTATTTTTAGAGACAGCATCATCTCTCAACACATCACACGACCATTTCCTGCAATGTGAGGAGCTCAGTACTGCGACTGTCAGTATAGGCTATCCACAGGGATACACTGTGCGATTTATGCACAGTGCCTCAGCAGTAGGCTATATTAGCTACTGTATAGTAATGCGCGCAATGGCGCACACTCACCGAGCACTATTGGATTTTAGGAGTGTCGGTCGAATGTAGGGGACGATAAGTAGCCAAAAACAAATCTATATCGGGGAGACCCAGCTGTCAGATGCAGACACCTGAACAGGTGGCCTCTCCAGAGATTTACGCGTCAAGGTGAATAGACTAACAGCTTGCCTCTTTCTCTAATCTCCTGCTGACAACACCAATACTGACCCTATCGTCAAGATTATGTCTATCGCAGTTTGAGATTCAGGACCCGATCAATTCGTGTTGATTCAAGTGACAGTCGCTCCTCGGTTGGACTTTCGTTGCTGACGTTTTTTTCTCCAAGTGTCAGAGAATATGAAAGTGACGTCTGGACTTTCGAAAATGTGCTGGCGCCTTGCATTTACCTGGATTTTACAGTAGTTACTTTCACGTGTAGGCTACATTGAGATTGGGATTTACTAAGGACCCAGGTGTCAAAGCAACATGTTTCCCGAAATTAATAACAAGGTGAGGTCAATCATCCATTTTGGGCATATTCATGAATCCGTTATTTATTTCTCTCTTTAGGCTACAGATTTTGACCAATGTTTTTTACAGCCTTTCTTTTCTGTTCTCTTCTCTACTTGACTTTTATTTTATATTTTGCTTGAACATCAGAAAGTTATGTATTTCTATGTCTGAAGTCTGAAATAATCATTTTGTAGTTTAGCTTGTATGGAGATTCACTTTTCTATTCCACTTACCCACTTATTTCACAAATACAGAATATTATGATACGTGTTATAAAGTAGGCCTAAACATTATGACCCATTTAGTAGGCTAATTTGCCTATAGGTTGTTGTGATTTTCTGAGAAGGTAAACATGATCCATGGCTATTTCAGTCTACACTTTATTTTATGAGTCATGGTGTTGACAGAAGCTCTATAGCTTTCCCATAAATAGTATCAAACATGATCAAGGACCGGAAATCAGCAACTCTTTCATCAACTGTTTACAAAGAATATTAGCCTTGTTATCATGTGTCATTAATTATTTGTAACCTCATTGTCACATTGATAACCTAACCAGCCAACTATACATCAGTTAAAGTGCAAGATTCTATTTGATCTGAATAGCAATAGTTTGTTGCTCTTATTCAGCTCTTCTTGGTGGGGTTGATGCTCTCCTTTTCATGAGCAAAAAAGCTTTATTTTGAGTTTAGCTACTGACAATGTTAAAACAATTATGCTTATAAACTATTGAACTCCAAGACAGTTGTTGTTTGCAATTGTCAATTCAATATTTTCTATACATTGATTATCATCGACGTTTAATCTTTACTTTCCTCATGCTTTACTGTAACTGGTGTCATATGAGTCTCAGAAAAGACATACAGTGCATTTGGAAAGTATTCAGACCCCTTGACTTTTTCCACATTTTGTTACATTACAGCCTTATTCTAAAATGTATTAAATTGTTTTTTCCCCCTAATCAATCTACACATAATACCCCATAATGACAGAGCAAAAACAGGTTTTTAGACATTTTTGCAAATGTAAGTATTCAGACCCTTTACTCAGTACTTTGTTGAAGCACCTTTGGCAGTGATTACAGCCTCGAGTCTTCTTGGGTATGATGCTACTTTCACGACTTCCTCCGATGCTGCCTCCTCTCCTTGTTCGGGCAGGCTTCAGCGTTCGTCGTCACCGGCCTTCTAGCCACTGCCGCTCCTCATCTCATCATTCCATTTGTTTTGTCTTGTTTTTTATACACACCTGGTTCATATCCCCTCATCAGTCCCTGTATAAGTATTCCCTCTGCCCCCCATGTCTTTGTGTGTGATTGTTTCATGTGGAGGTGTCGATAGCTCGGTGGAGCTTTATGTACTGTATCGCCGGGATATTCACCCTTGTGTTTTGTTTTTCTCCAGTCCGTTATACCGCACTGTAGTTTTACGCATTGCTGCGAACCGCTGTATTGGCCGAATAAACCATTATTCTGTGATTTACACCTCCTGCGCCTGACTCCGTCCAAATCACCCGCTACAGCTACAAGCTTGGCACACTTGTATTTGAGGAGTTTCTCCCATTCTTCTCTGCAGATCCTCTCAAGCTCTGTCAGGTTGGATGGGGAGCGTCGCTGCACAGCTATTTTCTGGTCTCTCCAGAGATGTTTGATCGAGTTCAAGTCCGGGCTCTGGCTGGGCCACTTCATTCAGAGACTTGTCCGGAAGCCACTCCTGCATTATCTTGGCTGTGTGCTTAATGTCGTTGTGCTGTTGGAAGGTGAACCTTCTCCCCAGTCTGAGGTCCTGAGCGCTCTGGAGCAGGTTTTCATCAAGGATCTCTCTGTACTTTGCTCCATCAATCTTTCCCTCGATCCTGACTAGTCTCCCAATGCCTGCCCCTGAAAAACATCCCCACAGTATGATGCTGCCACCATGCTTCACCGTAGGCATGGTGCCAGGTTGCCTCCAGACGTGACGCTTGGTATTCAGGCGAAAGAGTTCAATCTTGGTTTCATCAGACCAGAAAATCTTGTTTCTCATGGTCTGAGAGTCCTTTAGGTGCCTTTAGGCAAATTCCAAGCGGGCCGTCATGTGCCTTTTACTGAGGAGTGGCTTCCGTCTGGCCACTCTACCATAAAGGCCTGATTGGTGGAGTGCAGCAGAGATGGTTGTCCTTCTGGAAGTTTCTCCCATCTCCACAGAGGAACTCTGAAGCGCTGTCAGAGTTGAACATCGGGTTCTTGGTCACCTCCCTGACCAAGGCCCTTCTCTCCCTAACCCAACTCTATGAAGAGTCTTGGTGGTTCCAAACTTCTTCCATTTACGAATGATGGAGGCCACTGTGTTCTTGGGGACCTTCAATGCTACAGAAATGTTTTGGTACCCTTCCCCAGATCTGTGCCTCAACACAATCCTGTCTCTGATCTCCACGGACAATTCCTTCGACCTCATGGCTTGGTTTTTGCTATGACATGCACTGTCAACTGTGGGACCTTATATAGACAGGTGTGTGCCTTTCCAAATAATTTCCAATCAATTGAATTTACCACAGATGGACTCCAATCAAGTTGTAGAAATATCTCAAGGATGATCAATGGAAACAGGATGCACCTGAGCTCAATTTTGAGTCTCATAGCAATACTTATGTAAATAAGGTATTTCAGTTTTGTATTTATAATACATTTGCCAAGATTTCTAAAAACCTGTTTTCACTTTGTCATTATGGGGTATTGTGTGTAGATTAATGAGGAAAAACATTTATTTAATCAATTTTAGAATACGGCTGTAACGTAACAAAATGTGGGAAAAGTCCAGGGGTCTGAATTCTTCCTCTAACTCAGATTCCAAACATAGGCAATCCAAGGTGGGCACTGGTGTCCTACTACTTTAAATCCCAACATAATACCAAGCCATATATACTTTTATACGTGGCGCTGGGTGTGCATGGGAATCAAAATACTGTCATATTCTTGCAAAGGAACCCATCTGGGTCAGTAAGAGGCAATTTGTCAGTAAATAAAGAATATTAAGCATATGGATAGAAGAGATGTCTATTTAGTGAACTCGTGAAAAAGTATAGTGTTACTGTAGGTCTTGGTCAAGTTCATTGTAAATCTGCTCTGCTCTGCTACCCAAGTACCCAGCCAACCGTTGCGCAGCCCTCTCAGGCTCTCTGAGTTTAGCCTGTGCCCATCTGGGCTGGAGGTTTTATTCCACCAATACAGTGTCTCTCAGTCTCTCAACACACTGTTAATTGACATGCTCCCCTCTGATTAAGGCACGTGTTAGCACAGCTATTCTGACAATGCGGCAGTTGCACCAGAACGAATAGAATCTCAATGGCTCATATGGCCCCATATAACCTGGCACTAGACTGAATTGTGCTTTGTGAAATGAAGTCAATGATCTCTCTGGTGCTAGGCTAAAACAGCCCTTTGCTCTCCTCTCCATTACCACCATCATCACCACTCCCTTACACTCTTCATAGAACATCAGAGGGTTAACAAGCCTATGCTCCAGTAAAGGAATGCAGGTTGTGGAAAAACTGAGTGATAAAGAGACCAATGTTACTGTGGTAGCTACTTGCATAAAATACTCTAATTTCAGGGAGTGTGCATCATCTTTGCTTGCGTGGTAATAATCTTGCTTCACTTCCCACTGGCTGTTTATATCTGTGGGACCCACCGCTGTGCTGAGACTGAAACTCCCACCAGCAACAACCAGGCTGTTTATTCTCCTCATTCACAGAGATGCTTTGAAGTTAATCAGTTTCGGTTACTAAAAATACGTGATTTATAATTCAGATGAATGACCTCAATGACTTGTTATGAGTCATATTGAATCTATTTAACAAAACTGAATCTGATTTTAGAGAGATTCCCTTGGAAATGCTGCATCCAACGCCACCCCCTCACTGACTTAAATAAGTATAGAGAAGCGAGTTTTGTGTATAAATCTAATGTTAAGTCAAATCTCCCATATTCCTCTCCTCCACAGTCTTCAAAACCAGAGGCCTTCTCCCACTCACACAGACTCCAGACCCAACAGGCAACCAACCGGCCCTATTTACAGGTGAGCCTTTACTCACAGGTGACCCCTGACCTGCAGAGCATTTAAGCCCCTGCAGACCCACTCTTTCAATCCTGTATCTTTCTGTCTGTGCAGTGCCCTCCCCCTTCACTCCACCAAAACGCATTACCCTAGCTAGGTCATGCTATTGGAGGGCACTGGAGTACATGGAGTAAATGGAGCAACCACCTCCTAACCACTCCCAAGGGGTGAAATCATGGTGCTGCTCACTGTCAGACCTGGATGTGTTTAAGAACACAGAGTAGTAGCCTACGTAATCAGCTTGAATCCAGTTGTGCATAAGCACAATACTGTATTTGCATCCATGTGCTTGTTATGGCAGGTGCTTGGAACTATATTTAGCCTGTGTCTATGCATCATAACCAAGTTGGCAGCTACTGCAACAGCCTGTGCACATGTGATTAAATATCACCGCTATGTATAGATTAGTGTGCACTTTTCAACCTGCTGTTTTGGGCTGCTGTGCTTGCTGTAACCGAAGAAAAGGGGTATAGAACTACTGGTTCCAATTTACAATAACTGCCCCTAATAATACCAATGTATTTACATTATTTATACAGGCAGATACAGTGTCATTACCGTGTAGGAAGTAATTAAATATGTTACTGGCATTTACAATTTCAACGATTTGCTGAATAAACTCATGATCCCTGCCCTTGTTGTAGTCTAGGTTAGAGGTCTCCTTTCCCCCATCATTAGCTTGGCTATGCTTGCAAGGCAGCCAGTGACACATGTAAACGTGCTCCTACAGCAAGCAGGATGTCAGCTAGAGAAAGGCCTGCTCCAGTTCAGCTCCCCCACAGCAGCAGATAACGCTGACAGGGTCTGTCAGGGACCAGTCTCCGATGTTTTGTCCCCGACTCACTCTTACCCTGCTCAGTAATTCCACCCTCAACTCAGGGGGTCTTGGTTACCTGAGCCACCACATTTAGAATGGTCAGAGCGGATGTAGCGCTCTCTCCATCTCTCCATCCCTTTATTTTTGCGCCAACTCTCCAAACCTTCGCCATAGAGTATGTGATCACAGAGTCTCTTCCCACAGCTGCTGTAACTCTGACACAACTGGGGTTAGCGCGCCATGAGTCTGGCAAGCAAGACTAGTTATGTCGATACAATATGTTATTACACTTTTACTGTTTTCATCTGCATATTTAAACCTTCCTTTATTTGAACCCTTTTCTCTCTCCTGTAGAAGTTTAACTCGGACGTAGGGACCTTGCCCCAACTGGAGCCCCCGGTGATACAGGTGGTTGTCAGCAATGCCAAACTCCACCACCAGCAGTCCGATAGCATCCTGCCCCACATCGCCAACAAGGGGCTGCCGAACAGCTACCAGACACACCAGGTGAGGCTACATTTCACACTGTTGGCCTCCAACAGTAGTTCACTGGACTCCAGTTGTCAATTGTAAATGCACATGTAAATAATAAGTCCTTGATAGTTTATACATCTTCAGATGAACCCTCCTCACCACAGGAGGCTGCTGAGGGGAGAACAGCTCATAATAATGGCCGGAACAGAGCAAATGGAATGGTATCAAACACATGAAAACCATGTGTTTGATGTATTTGATACCATTCCACTGATTCTGCTCCAGCCATTACCACGAGCCCATTCTCCCCAATTAAGGTGCCACTAACCTCCTGTGCTCTGAGCTGTATCTGACATGTATCGCTCCCAACGTACAGTGGGGGAAAAAAGTATTTAGTCAGCCACCAATTGTGCAAGTTCTCCCACTTAAAAATATGAGAGAGGCCTGTAATTTTCATCATAGGTACACGTCAACTATGACAGACAAAATGAGAAAAAGAAATCCAGAAAATCACATTGTAGGATTTTTCATGAATTTATTTGCAAATTATGGTGGAAAATAAGTATTTGGTCAATAACAAAAGTTTCTCAATACTTTGTTATATACCCTTTGTTGGCAATGACACAGGTCAAACGTTTTCTGTAAGTCTTCACAAGGTTTTCACACACTGTTGCTGGTATTTTGGCCCATTCCTCCATGCAGATCTCCTCTAGAGCAGTGATGTTTTGGGGCTGTCGCTGGGCAACACAGACTTTCAACTCCCTCCAAAGATTTTCTATGGGGTTGAGATCTGGAGACTGGCTAGGCCACTCCAGGACCTTGAAATGCTTCTTACGAAGCCACTCCTTCATTGCCCGGGCGGTCTGTTTGGGATCATTGTCATGCTGAAAGACCCAGCCACGTTTCATCTTCAATGCCCTTGCTGATGGAAGGAGGTTTTCACTCAAAATCTCACGATACATGGCCCCATTCATTCTTTTCTTTACACGGATCAGTCGTCCTGGTCCCTTTGCAGAAAAACAGCCCCAAAGCATGATGTTTCCACCCCCATGCTTCACAGTAGGTATGGTGTTCTTTGGATGCAACTCATCATTCTTTGTCCTCCAAACACGGCGAGTTGAGTTTTTACCAAAAAGTTCCATTTTGGTTTCATCTGACCATATGACATTCTCCCAATCCTCTTCTGGATCATCCAAATGCACTCTAGCAAACTTCAGACGGGCCTGGACATGTACTGGCTTAAGCAGGGGGACACGTCTGGCACTGCAGGATTTGAGTCCCTGGCGGCGTAGTGTGTTACTGATGGTAGGCTTTGTTACTTTGGTCCCAGCTCTCTGCAGGTCATTCACTAGGTCCCCCCGTGTGGTTCTGGGATTTTTGCTCACCGATCTTGTGATCATTTTGACCCCACGGGGTGAGATCTTGCGTGGAGCCCCAGATCGAGGGAGATTATCAGTGGTCTTGTATGTCTTCCATTTCCTAATAATTGCTCCCACAGTTGATTTCTTCAAACCAAGCTGCTTACCTATTGCAGATTCAGTCTTCCCAGCCTGGTGCAGGTCTACAATTTTGTTTCTGGTGTCCTTTGACAGCTCTTTGGTCTTGGCCATAGTGGAGTTTGGAGTGTGACTGTTTGAGGTTGTGGACAGGTGTCTTTTATACTGATAACAAGTGAAAATTATAGGCCTCTCTCATCTTTTTAAGTGGGAGAACTTGCACAATTGGTGGCTGACTAATTACTTTTTTTCCCCACTGTAAATGTAAAAGAAAGTGAGACCTGTTTCATCAGGGTTACGCTAAGTGATAGTGCCAAAGTGTTGTGAGAACAGATCAGCTGACCTCTTCTGTCCTTTTGTGATTGGCAGGATGAGAGACCAAAGCCTTCCTCCCAGTTCCCCACACGGTTCGGCTCCTCCGTGGAGAACCTGTATGACTCCATCACCACCAAGGGCCTCAGCAACAAGCTGGAGGAGAAGAAGCTCTATGAGGGACAGAGGCTGCCCATGTCTCCCACAGAGGCACTGAGGCACTTCCAGGGGCGTCTGACAGAGTTTGAGCAGGAGGAGATCATGGACTACTCAGAGATCTGGTTTCTGGGTCTGGAGACCAAGAAGATTGAGGGCTCTCATGGGATTCCTCAGAACGCAGGCTACGACGACGAGCACGGCAGCTACAACAACGTAAAGTTTCATCAAGGATTTGAATATACGTTTCTCATAAGCATGTGTTTGTTTTCTATGATTGTGTTTTGCTTTTTGTGTATTGGAGTGAATATTAATGTGTATATTGATGTGCATAGTGTATATTTATTTGTTTGATGTGCATACAGGGCCCATATGTGAAAGAGACCTTGGTCTCAGCATGACTCCCTGTCAAAATAAAGGTTAAATCAAAAATTAATAAATATTATTGTGGTTCCTTGGGGTAAGATGTAGGAGGGTTTTTGTTTATTTGCAAGACATTATGCTATGAGCTTATGTTAAGGCACAAGAAAAGCAGTTTAATGCACGCTAGCCAAACTGCGATGTGAGCCTAACTGACTATCCACAGGCAGTTTGTGTCTTATTCCAACCTGTATGGATGTGCTGTCACAGGGAGACTGACTGTGAGCATTGTTTAGACTCATGACCTTATGCCCCCATTCATGGTAACCTCTAGGTCACACAGGTTAAGTCATGACCGATGCACAGCTAAATAACTAAATGGAACGCAACACAGAAGTACTATTAAGAACTAGTGTTTGGCACTGGAAGTAGTTGGGCAAATGTGCCTTATGTAGTCATTACAAACAACCATCATTAAAGGATGTCATTGTATCATGAACTACTAGTTAAGTACATACAATGAATATTGTCCATATTGTCTCGTATCCAGGTTCTACACGACCACATTGGCTTCCGCTTCGAGGTGTTGGAGGTAATCGGGAAGGGATCCTTTGGACAGGTCCTGAAATGTCTGGACCACAAGACCCAAGAACTGGTTGCCATCAAGGTCATTCGCAACAAAAAAAGGTACAAACAAAATATTTTGCTACATGCCCTGAAACTGACCTTCCTGTGTGAAGTCATTAAACATGGACCTCTTCGTGACCTTTTCATGGGGAGGTCCAAAGGAGGCTCCTCGGTATTGCTTTACCAGTCCTCTCTCAGGTGATCCAAGGCTCTCTGTGTATCAATGGAACTCCCCCTTCTCCTCTTTGACTTTGATTGATGCAGATGCCATCAGTGCTTACTGCCCTTCAATAATGCAGAAAACAAAATGGGTGCCTAACGCCTAAGGGCTGCCTTGGTCTCGCCACTGGGGCCTTGTCTTGAACTAAGCCCTCTCTCAAAAATGATGTTTCTTCTGGGAGAGGAGAGGTGCTTTCCCTTCTTTACAGCTGTCATCATTTCTCACATCAAAAGACATTACAACTGGAATGGAAAAATATTAGCAAGAAGATGGTCCCTACAAAACTAAAGCTTGTCAGTAAAAATCTGTCACTATGATTCATATTATACAGTCGTGGTCAAAAGTTTTGAGAATGACACAAATACTAATTTTATAAGTCTGCTGCCTCAGTTTTGATGATGGCAATTTGCATATACTCCAGAATGTTATGAAGCGTGATCAGATAAATTGCAATTAATTGCAAAGTCCCTCTTTGCCATGGAAATGAACTTAATCCCCAAAAAACATTTCCACTGCATTTCAGCCCTGCCACAAAAGGACCAGCTGCCATCATGTCAGTGATTCTCTCGTTAACACAGGTGAGAGTGTTGACGAGGACAAGGCTGGAGATCACTCTGTCATGCTGATTGAGTTAGAATAACAGACTGGAAGCTTTAAAAGGAGGGTGGTGCTTGAAATCATTGTTCTTCCTCTGTTAACCATGCTTACCTGCAAGGAAACACGTGCCGTCATCATTGCTTTGCACAAAAAGGGCTTCACAGGCAAGGATATTGCTGCTAGTAAGATTGCACCTAAATCAACCATTTATCGGATCATCAAGAACTTCAAGGAGAGAGGTTCAATTGTTGTGAAGAAGGCGTCAGGGCGCCCAAGAAAGTCCAGCAAGCGCCAGGACCATCTCCTAAAGTTGATTCAGCTGCGGGATCGGGGCACCACCAGTGCAGAGCTTTCTCAGGAATGGCAGCAGGCAGGTGTGAGTGCATCTGCACGCACAGTGAGGCGAAGACTTTTGGAGGATGGCCTGGTGTCAAGAAGGGCAGCAAAGAAGCCACTTCTCTCCAGGAAAAACATCAGGGACAGACTGATATTGTGCAAAAGGTACAGGGATTGGACTGCTGAGGACTGGGGTAAAGTCATTTTCTCTGATGAATCCCCTTTCCGATTGTTTGGGGCATCCGGAAAACACCTTGTCCGGAGAAGACAAGGTGAGCGCTACCATCAGTCCTGTGTCATGCCAACAGTAAAGCATCCTGAGACCATTCATGTGTGGGGTTGCTTCTCAGCCAAGGGAGTGGGCTCACTCACAATTTTGCCTAAGAACACAGTCATGAATAAAGAATGCTACCAACACATCCTCCGAGAGCAACTTCTCCCAACCATCCAAGAACAATTTGGTGACGACCAATGCCTTTTCCAGCATGATGGAGCACCTTGCCATAAGGCAAAAGTGATAACTAAGTGGCTCGGGGAACAAAACATTGACATTTTGGGTCCATGGCCAAGAAACTCCCCAGACCTTAATCCCATTGAGAACTTGTGGTCAATCCTCAAGAGGCGGGTGGACAAACAAAACCCCACAAATTCTGACAAACTCCAAGCATTGATTATGCAAGAATGGGCTGCCATCAGTCAGGATGTGGCCCAGAAGTTAATTGACAGCATTCCAGGGCGGATTGCAGAGGTCTTGAAAAAGAAGGGTCAACACTGCAAATATTGACTCTTTGCATAAACTTACTGTAATTGTCAATAAAAGTATTTGACACTTATGGAATGCTTGTAATTATACTTCAGCATACCATAGTAACATCTGACAAAAATATCTCATAACACTGAAGCAGCGAACTTTGTGAAGACCAATACTTGTGTCATTCTCAAAACTTTTGACCACGACTGTATTATAGTTTTTGGCTTTCAGACTGTTTTGAATGGTTAAATCCAGAATGGAGCTGTGACCTAACTAACTCTTATTGGACTTCAGGTTTCACCACCAGGCCCTAGTGGAACTAAAGATCCTGGATGCTGTGAGGAGGAAAGACAGGGAAAACTGCCACAATGTCATCCATATGAAGGAATACTTTTACTTCCGCAACCATCTCTGCATCTCCTTCGAGCTGCTAGGGTGAGTGTAGTGTGTATAACACTACTATAAGATACCTGGAATTAGGCTGTGATTAAAGCCATCACAGACATACACACACACCAGGGCCGGGGTCAATTAGAATTGAAGGCAGTCCATTCAGAAAGTAAACTTTAATTACAATTCAACATTTTAATAAAGGGCATCTATTTTCTATGACTTATCAATCAACTGAGAAGTAGAAGCTATTTATTTCAAACGTTTTCCATTTTTGAATTTTTTATAAAAATTACTTCTTGAATTGACTGCCTTCAATTATAATTGACCCCAGCCCTGACACACACAGTGCATTCGGAAAGTATTCAGACCCCTTGACTTTTTCCACATTTTGTAACGTTACAGCCTTATTCTAAAATATATATATTTTTAAATGGTCCTCATCAATCTACACACAATACCCCATGATGACAAAGCGAAAACAGGTAATTTTTGTAAATGTATTAAAAGTAAAAAACTGAAATACCTTATTTACATAGGTATTCAGACCCTTTTCTATGATACTCGAAATTGAGCTCAGGTGCATCCTGTTTCCATTGATCATCCTTGAGATGTTTCTACAACTTGATTGGAGTCCACCTGTGGTAAATTCAATTGATTGGACATGATTTGGAAAGGCACACACCTGTCTATATAAGGTCCCACAGTTGACAGTGCATGTCAGAGCAAAAACCAAGCCATGAGATCGAAGGAATCGTCCGTAGAGCTTTGAGGCACAGATCTGGGGAAGGGTACCAAAAAATGTATGCAGCATTGAAGGTCCCCAAGAACACAGTGGCCTCCATCATTCTTAAATGGAAGAAGTTTGGAACCACCAAGACTCTTCCTAAAGCTGGCCACTGGGCCAAACTGAGCAATAGGGGGAGAAGGGCCTTGGTCAGGTAGGTGACCAAGAACCCAATGCTCACTCTGACAGAGCTCCAGAGTTCCTCTGTGGAAATGGGAGAACCTTGCAGAAGGACAACCATCTCTGCAGCACTCCACCAATCAGGCCTTTATAGTAGAGGGGCCAGATGGAAGCCACTCCTCAGGAAAAGGTATATGACAGCCCGCTTGGAGTTTGCCAAAAGGCACCTAAAGACTCTCAGACCATGAGAAACAAGATTCTCTGGTCTGATGAAACCAAGATTGAACTCTTTGGCCTGAATGCCAAGTGTCATGTCTGGAGGAAACCTGGCACCATCCCTACGGTGAAGCATGGTGGTGGCAGCATCATGCTGCGGGGATGTTTTTCAATGGCAGGGACTGGGAGACTAGTCAGGATCGAGGGAAAGATTAATGAAGCAAAGTACAGAGAGATCCTTGATGAAAACCTGCTCCAGAGCACTCAGGACCTCAGACTGGGGTGAAGGTTCACCTTCCAACAGGACAACGACCCTAAGAACACAGCCAAGACGACACAGGAGTGGCTTAATAATAAAAAATAAATAAAAATAATATGCCATTTAGCAGACGCTTTTATCCAAAGCGACTTACAGTCATGCGTGCATACATTTTTGTGTATGGGTGGTCCCGGGGATCGAACCCACTACCTTGGCGTTACAAGCGCCGTGCTCTACCAGCTGAGCTACAGAGGACCAAGTCTCTGAATGTCCTTGGGTGGCCCAACCAGAGCCCGGACTTGAACCCGATCTAACATCTCTGGAGAGACCTGAGAATGCTCCCCATCCAACCTGACAGAGCTTGAGAGGATCTGCAGAGAAGAATGGGAGAAACTCCCCAAATACAGGTGTGCCAAGCTTGTAGCGTCATATCCAAGAAGACTCGAGGCTGTAATCACTGCCAAAGGTCCTTCAACAAAGTACTGAGTAAAGGGTCTGAATACTTATGTAAATGTGATTTTTCCGTTTTCTATTTTTTATAAATTTGCAAAAATGTCTAAAAAATCTGTTTTTGCTTTGTCATTATGGGGTATTGTGTGTAGATTGATGAGGGGGGGGGAAATCATTTAATCCATTTTAGAGTAAGGCTGTAACGTAACAAAGTGTGGAAAAAGTCAAGGGGTCTGAATACTTTCCGAATGCACTGCACACACGCACATACAATCAAAATAGTCCCAGTAGAAGTTAAATGAAATCCTGAATAATTAATGTGTTAATCAAAGGTATTCAAGGTTAGGCACCTCTCCCGAGGTACAACAACAAGACTTAAGCCCTGAACTCCCCTATCACATACACAGCTCGCTTATCACTAGTCACTCCATCTGCTACACTACTTGAGTAAAGTGAGCAGCCCACCTAGAACAATCTGCCTTAAACAACCTAGCCTTAGGTTCTCTCTGAGACAAGATAGTCTTCTGGGTCATTCCACCAATTGAGTACCTTTTTGAATAGTGTAATTATTTAAAAAGGAATAGTTTTACCATATTCAAACAAGAGTTCTGTTTACCTTATTTTAAGGGTTGACCTTAAAATGAGAGACAGGTTTTTATTTTACCTTAAAATGAATCACTAATCACATTAAATAAATAATAATGCTCAGAAATGACTTTGTCAAAGCAACAAAATAATGAGGGCTTTACAATGATGGTGAAAACTTGTAGAAATGTTGGGGTTAAGTGGGTGGGTTAAAATCTTCCTAGAGGTCACAGAGGTACACAGAGGGACATGTCAAAATGCTGAATTTGGGCACTTTAGCAAGCCTTTATTCATATAAACAATCTGATTTATTTAATTTTCCATGTGGTCTATATTAAAGGGCACTTCATTTAATATAACAGTCTTTTAAAATGCAATATTTGTGCACAATTTCAACCTAAAATATCAAAGGGACGTAAAAGGCCCTCATTTAATGGAACAACCGTTCTATACCAGGCTGGCTGACCTTTAGTAGACGTCTTAGACTGCCACCTTGCCCTATCTAGCATTACCGTCACCCAATCCCTTAGTTAATGCCTTGATTAGGGCCCTATCTCTTTCCTCTGCCTGCTCGTGGTGTGAAGGTTCCGGTTACACTGACCAGAGAAGTTTGTGCTTCCCATAAGTACTGAATAATGCCAGGAATATATATCTTCTTAAGTCTCTCTTCTTAATGTTAAGACATTCTAGAATGTTAAGTAATCTGATATAGCATGTTCACTTCCGTTTTAAAATCGTATTACTAAACTGCATGGTCCTGCTAGATTCGACTGAGCTATGCCATGAAAAAAACACAGTATAGTGCTGCCCTCTGGAGGACTAATAAACTATAACATTTGAGTCCACGTGCAAGTGTGGGAAAAAGAGAAAGCAGAGAGACTGAGACTGGTGGCAGAAAGCTGTGTTTATCATTCTACCAGTTCTCTAAATGATTGTGTCTTTGACTTCTTATAGAGTCAACCTTTATGAGCTGATCAAGAAGAACAACTTCCAGGGCTTCAGTCTGGCCTTGATCCGTCGTTTCACCCACTCCCTGCTCAAGTGCCTGCAGATGCTGCATAAGGAGAAGATCATTCACTGTGACCTCAAACCAGTAAGGTTCCTCAGACATACTGTATCGGCACTGCATATAGTAATAACACAAATAATATTTAACTGATAAGTCAGACATGCTAATGCATAGTACCAGTGCTCTATAAAGAAAATGAGTGGGCTGCACTTTGATTGGTTACTTGGAAAATTAACATTGCTTCTCTTTTTTCACAAAAGGAGAACATCCTTCTGTCTCAGAAAGGACAAGGAAATATCAAGGTGGTGGACTTTGGGTCCAGCTGTTATGAGCAGCAGAGAGGTGAATGTCTCACCTGATTAAATACCTGTTATACATGGTACAGGTCTGATATTTAAAATGTAAATGTAAATATTTAAAGCTCCAAAGCCATCGCACTCATATACAGTAACCGAATGTTAACATAAACGCCGTTCTCGCACTCTCTCTCTCCTTGCCTGCCATTGTAGTCTACACCTACATCCAGAGTCGTTTCTACCGCTCCCCAGAGGTGATACTGGGACACACCTACAGCATGGCCATCGACATGTGGAGCTTGGGCTGCATCATGGCTGAGCTCTACACCGGCTTCCCGCTCTTCCCTGGGGAGAGCGAGGTGGAGCAGATCGCCTGCATCATGGAGGTACACAACCAACCACCTGCAGACATAGTCTCAGAGCTCAGCGCTAGCCAATTGGAGTATCTGGTGTTGGATGTTTTTAGCAATCCATTTATCCATCACCATTCAAGGACATTCTGTTATTTTATTTCTTAGGTATTCGGAATGCCTCCCAATGATTTTGTGCAGACAGCATCCAGGAAAAGATTGTTTTTCGGTAAGAACTTTCTATGGTTTGTACAGTACAAATGTGTTTCTTTATATCAGATAAATAAGGTAGGCTGCGTTTAGATAGGCTTCAGATCTTTTCACTGATCTTTTTCTGATCTGATTGGTCAAAAGAAATCTGAATTGGGCTGCAAAACATTTTAACAAACTAACTGGTGTGTTTGATGACTTGTTGCAGACTCCAAAGGAAACCCCAGAAACATCACAAACAGCAAAGGGAAGAAAAGGCGACCCAACTCCAAAGACCTAGCCAGTGTGTTGAAGACCAACGATCCTCTGTTCCTGGACTTCATTCGACGCTGCCTCACGTATGTCAACACCAACACACTAGAAATCTAGCATTCAGCACAGGATTATTACGCTATGGTGACAGGGTCATGAATAGCGGAATTACTGTTGTCATGAGATTTCTGGTAGTTAGCTCAATCTTCTCCACACACACTCACTGTGTATTCCTGTGCTATCTAGGTGGGATCCAACCAAGCGTATGACACCAGATGAGGCGATGCAGCATGAGTGGATCCAGGAGGCCCATCTCAACAAGCTCAGGCCCAAAACACGACCCATGATGAGGAAGCCCAGTGAAAGCGTGAGCAGCACAGAAAACAACTACGAGGCCACTTACCGCAAAGTAGTCACTAACAGGACAGGTAAGACCAGGCCTCTCGCTTGCTTTTTTTCTCTAAAATCAATTTTCACAATGTGAAAGATCAATTTATGGATTAAACCCCATAATTTTGTATGTGTGAAATACCATGTCCTCCCATTTTACATTGCAGCTGAGAGGATTGGGTCCGATAGCAACAACAAGCTGAAGAGAGAGCTCTCCGCCAAGGCAGGGCGCAAGATGGTGACCGCTGAGCGACTGCGTCCCATTGGAGCGTCAGCAGAGGAGCAGTTGTGTGAGGGTGTGGCCAAGGTCAACAGGGACACCAATCATGAGGCGGGCGGGGAGAGGCACGTGCACATCATCATCAAGCCTCAGCTAGATGTGGGCACCGACGGAGGGTGCCAGGTGTCATCCAAGTGTCTGCCCCCTATCATGTAGCAGCACAGGGAGGGGGCAGGCAGGCAGCACTAGGCGTTATGGACTTTAACATCATCAAAGAGGCGCAGTGGATAATGCAGACTGTGGTCATGTCTAGGGGATCTCCTGTTTTGTGACATTCCTGTGGTCTATGACATTCATTCAATACATTTAATAGAGTCACCTTAGCTCTGCGTTTCCCGAACTTGGGAACCCAAGGGGAGCACGTTTTGTTTTTTGCCCTAACACTATTCAGCTGATTCAGATGATCAAAGCTTGATAATTAGTTGATTATTTGAATCAGCTTTGTAGTGTTAGGGCAAATACCAAAACGTGCACACCTTGGGGTCCCGAGGACAGAGTTTGGGAAACCCTACATTAGCTGTTCTGTTCCACTGAATGCGTTGTCTCACCGTTTCCCAAGGGGTGCACGTTTTGGTTTTTGCCCTAACACTACACAGCTGATTCAAATGATCAAAGCTTGATGATTAGTTGATTAATTGAATCAGCTGTGTAGTGCTAGGGCAAAAACCAAAACGTGCACCCCTTGGGTTCCCGAGGACCGAGTTTGGGAAACCCTGCGATTGTCTACTTGTCATGGAGGAGAGCAAATGTTGATAGTTTGGCAAGCTACCAATCCCGACTCAAACATAGGTTATTGTTGATGTTCCATTTACTGTATAAAAGAGGCTCAGAGACAGAGACAGGATCAGTTGAAGTTACAATATACCCTGGCACGCACAACAGCGTTATGCTTTTATTATGTGCCCCCTTTGTATCCCAGACCACAATCCTCAGTCCCACCTAGTGTTACCTGTTGTACATTTACTTCTGAAAATACACTGCTCAAAAAAATAAAGGGAACACTAAAATAACACATCCTAGATCTGAATGAATGAAATAATCTTATTAAATACTTTTTTCTTTACATAGTTGAATGTGCTGACAACAGAATCACACAAAAAATTATCTATGGAAATCAAATGTATCAACCCATGGAGGTCTGGATTTGGAGTCACCCTCAAAATTGAAGTGGAAAACCACACTACAGGCTGATCCAACTTTGATGTAATGTCCTTAAAACAAGTCAAAATGAGGCTCAGTAGTGTGTGTGGCCTCCACGTGCCTGTATGACCTCCCTACAACGCCTGGGCATGCTCCTGATGAGGTGGCGGATGGTCTCCTGAGGGATCTCCTCCCAGACCTGGACTAAAGCATCCGCCAACTCCTGGACAGTCTGTGGTGCAACGTGGCATTGGTGGATGGAGCGAGACATGATGTCCCAGATGTGCTCAATTGGATTCAGGTCTGGGGAACGGGCGGGCCAGTCCATAGCATCAATGCCTTCCTCTTGCAGGAACTGCTGACACACTCCAGCCACATGAGGTCTAGCATTGTCTTGCATTAGGAGGAACCCAGGGCCAACCTCACCAGCATATGGTCTCACAAGGGGTCTGAGGATCTCATCTCGGTACCTAATGGCAGTCAGGCTACCTCTGGCGAGCACATGGAGGGCTGTGCGGCCCCCCAAAGAAATGCCACCCCACACCATGACTGACCCACCGCCAAACCGGTCATGCTGGAGGATGTTGCAGGCAGCAGAACGTTCTCCACGGCGTCTCCAGACTCTGTCACGTCTGTCACGTGCTCAGTGTGAACCTGCTTTCATCTGTGAAGAGCACAGGGCGCCAGTGGCGAATTTGCCAATCTTGGTGTTCTCTGGCAAATGCCAAACGTCCTGCATGGTGTTGGGCTGTAAGCACAACCCCCACCTGTGGACGTCGGGCCCTCATACCACCCTCATGGAGTCTGTTTCTGACCGTTTGAGCAGACACATGCACATTTGTGGTCTGCTGGAGGTCATTTTGCAGGGCTCTGGCAGTGCTCCTCCTGCTCCTCCTTGCACAAAGGCGGAGGTAGCAGTCCTGCTGCTGGGTTGTTGCCCTCCTATGGCCTCCTCCACGTCTCCTGATGTACTGGCTTGTCTCCTGGTAGCGCCTCCATGCTCTGGACACTACGTTGACAGACACAGCAAACCTTCTTGCCACAGCTCGCATTGATGTGCCATCCTGGATGAGCTGCACTACCTGAGCCACGTGTGTGGGTTGTAGACTCCGTCTCATGCTACCACTAGAGTGAAAGCACCGCCAGCATTCAAAAGTGACCAAAACATCAGCCAGGAAGCATAGGAACTGAGAAGTGGTCTGTGGTCACCACCTGCAAAACCAGTCCTTTATTGGGGGTGTCTTGCTAATTGCCTATAATTTCCACCTGTTGTCTATTCCATTTGCACAACAGCATGTGAAATGTATTGTCAAACAGTGTTGCTTCCTAAGTGGACAGTTTGATTTCACAGAAGTGTGATTGACTTGGAGTTACATTGTGTTGTTTAAGTGTTTCCTAAAAAAATTTGAGCAGTGTATATTATTTATATTTTAGGTTCATCTTTTACTACTGTACTTTCTGTGTAGATATTCCAAACCAAAGCCTCTCTGTTGTGCAATATTTTGCATGGCTTCAACAACAAATGGTTTTACATTCAACGAAATGGCTATTAGTTTCTGAAGGAGCGTGTGCAATAAAGGCTGAGACATTTAGTCACTACTGATCTTTCAGCTCAATGTGCCCTGTAAGAAAAATGTGCTATTCAAACCTTTATGACCTGCATCTTTATTAGATTGAATAATAAGATTGGAATGATATTACATTATTATAATGGTTATTATGATGATTATTTATATACATTTATCCAGACATAGAATGTATGTTTGTAATGGCTTGTTTTCCCTGTACATACCTGCTGTGATTTTTGATGTATGTAATGCAGAAAATAATGTATGGTATATGTTACAGGTTATTGTAAAGTGTAGGCAAGGTTTTACTTGTTCAGGTTTTACTTGTAATATCTATGTATGAAAAAAACATTTTGTACTTGATTATGTTTGTGTTCGTAATTGTTTTTACTATTAGACAGAGACAATCCTTGTATTAATAGTTTGTGCCTTGCAGTATTAGAATCCTTGCACTTTACCTCTGTATTAATCTCGCCCCCCAGCCGGCTGCTCTTGCTCTGTCGAGATGCCAGCAATTCGAGCCTGGGGACCAGGTTACCTCTGTATGTACCTGGGATAAAAGACTAAGATTCTTCATATAAAAGTATTCAGATGAGAATTATGTGATCATTGATATTGCTTGTCAGGAAATATTCAGTTAGGGAGTAGCATAATTTTGTGTTATCCCATGGTAGTTTCTAGAAGTCAAAGTAATGGCAAAGAATATAGAGCATATAGAAAATCCTGGTATTGGTGACATGTCTATAGCTGTAAGGTCAGAGTACAGTGTTTTGTGAAATGTATTCTGTCATTTCACTTGCATCTGATAAATGAACTAACTACACAAGCATACAGGGAGAGTCACCATAATCTGTCTGTATCTCAGTAGGATATACAACCAAATTAATTGACTGTGACACTTAGTCACACAAATAAAGATTGAAGAGTAACAGGATTGAATGAGAATATGAGTGGAAAATGAGTAATTTCAATTTTATTATGAAATAAAATAATTGTTTCAACTTGTATGCCTCAGTCTTGCATCTTAATTATTCACACACAAATAACAACCAAACTGCAGGTCTTGTATAATTATAAGACATTGCCATGTAAACCCAGTCCATTACATAAAATCATATGCTAGTTTACTTGCAGAGAAATAACAGCGTAATTGCTGACCAAATCGCCCATGTTGCGTGCGCGAGTGTTGCAAAATAAATGTACACATTTACTGAAAAATATAAACGTAACATGTAAAGTGTTGGTCCCATGATTCATGAGCTGAAATAAAAGATCCCAGAAATTGTCCATATGCATAAAAAGCGTATTTCTCTAAAATGTTGTGCACAAATGTGTTTACATCCCTGTTAGTGAGCATTTCTCCTTTGAACCAATTGGCATGCTGACTGCAGGAATGTCCACCAGTGCTGTTGCCAGATAATTTATTGTTCATTTCTCTACCATAAGCCGCCTCCAACTACATTTTAGAGAATTTGGCAGTATGTCCAACCGGCATCACAACCGCAGATCATGTGTATGGCGTTGTGTGGGCGAGCGGTTTGCTGATGTCAACGTTGTGAACAGAGCGCCCCATGGTGGTGGTGGGGTTATGGTATGGGCAGGCATAAGCTACGGACAACGAACACAATTGCATTTTATCGATGGCAATTTGAATGCACAGAAATACCTTGACGAGTACCTGAGGCCCATTGTGAGGCCCATTTCTTTTAAGGTATCTGTGACCAACAGATGCATATCTGTATTCCCAGTCATGTGAAATCCATATATTAGGGCCTAATGAATTTATTTCAATTGACTGATTTCCTCATATGAAATGTAACTCAGTAAAATCTTTGAAATTGTTGCATGTTGTGTTTACATTTTTGTTCAGTATACATGTTCAATCATTTTGTCCAAACTGATCACACGCGTCAACGGGCATCTGCGTAGCCAGGCACCAAAATAGGACTTGGTTCTATTTTAGACACTTGACGAGCTGAAAGTCCCACCTCTCCCATCTACTCATTGGTTATTTACAAGCATATACCTAAGTGGGTGATTGAAAGATGAACAAGTTTTGACATTGAGAAAGCTTACGATACCATGTGGAGGGAAGGGTTGCTGATCAAGTTGAGTACATTGGGCATTGGGGGACGTCTGTATAACTGGATCATGGACTTCCTGTTCGATCGGGTCATACGGGTGAGGGTGGGGTCAGAATTGTCAATGTGGTTTGAAGTGGACAATGGTACTCCTCAGGGAAGTGTGGTTAGTCCGGTGTTGTACACCCTGATGATAGATTACATTTTTAAGAAGGTGGAACAGGGAGTGGGTGTGGTCTTGTATGCTGATGATGGGGCTGTATGGAAGAGAGGTGGGAATGTGAAATATGTGATGAGGAAGATGCAAGAAGCTGTGGGAGTTGTGAAAGATTGGTTTCTAACATGGGGGTTTAGGATGTCTGTGGCCAAGTCCTGCTTTATGGTGTTTTCTAGGAGGAAGGTTAAAGATGTTAGGCTGCAAATATACAGCCAGGATATAGGTATCTAAGTTTAAGTATTTAGGTATGTGGTTTGATAAGAGGCTTACGTGTAAGAGACATGTTGAGTATATTGAAATTAAGTGTAGGAAGGTGCTGAACCTCATGAGGGCAGTGGCAGGATATGATTGGGGGTTGGATAGACAAACTGTTGTGTATGTATCAGGCATTGATCAGGTCATCTTTGGATTATGGGTGCTTTGTATATGGATCGGCAGCCAGAACGGTACTACAGCGCCTGGATAGAATACAGTCAAGGGCCCTGAGATTGTGTGTGGGTGCCTTCAGGATGACACCTGTTGATGCATTGCAGGTGGATAGTGGGGAACTGCCACTGAGGATAAGGTGGTACAAACTTGCATTAGCGTACTGGGCAAGGTTGAACGGGAGTTCAGAAGGACATTCTGCAGTAACAGCAACTGGGGAATGTTGGGAGCGAGAAGTGGACAATTGCGCAGAAAGTGGTACAATATGGATTTGGGGAGAGAGAGAGATAGGGCCGGCAATTGCATTGGGGAACGTTGCTCCGTGGCTGTTTCCGAAACCAAGTGTAGACGTGGATATGATTGAGGGTAGGAGAGAATGGAGTAAGGACATGAGACAGGGTGTGGAGAGATATACAGTGGGGGAAAAAAGTATTTAGTCAGCCACCAATTGTGCAAGTTCTCCCACTTAAAAAGATGAGAGAGGCCTGTAATTTTCATCATAGGTACACGTCAACTATGACAGACAAAATGAGAAAATAAAATCCAGAGAATCACATTGTAGGATTTTTAATGAATTTATTTGCAAATTATGGTGGAAAATAAGTATTTGGTCAATAACAAAAGTTTCTCAATACTTTGTTATATACCCTTTGTTGGCAATGACACAGGTCAAACGTTTTCTGTAAGTCTTCACAAGGTTTTCACACACTGTTGCTGGTATTTTGGCCCATTCCTCCATGCAGATCTCCTCTAGAGCAGTGATGTTTTGGGGCTGTCGCTGGGCAACACGGACTTTCAACTCCCTCCAAAGATTTTCAATGGGGTTGAGATCTGGAGACTGGCTAGGCCACTCCAGGACCTTGAAATGCTTCTTACGAAGCCACTCCTTCGTTGCCCGGGCGGTGTGTTTGGGATCATTGTCATGCTGAAAGACCTAGCCACGTTTCATCTTCAATGCCCTTGCTGATGGAAGGAGGTTTTCACTCAAAATCTCACGATACATGGCCCCATTCATTCTTTCCTTTACACGGATCAGTCGTCCTGGTCCCTTTGCAGAAAAACAGCCCCAAAGCATGATGTTTCCACCCCCATGCTTCACAGTAGGTATGGTGTTCTTTGGATGCAACTCATCATTCTTTGTCCTCCAAACACGGCGAGTTGAGTTTTTACCAAAAAGTTCTATTTTGGTTTCATCTGACCATATGACATTCTCCCAATCCTCTTCTGGATCATCCAAATGCACTCTAGCAAACTTCAGACGGGCCTGGACATGTACTGGCTTAAGCAGGGGGACACGTCTGACACTGCAGAATTTGAGTCCCTGGCGGCGTAGTGTGTTACTGATGGTAGGCTTTGTTACTTTGGTCCCAGCTCTCTGCAGGTCATTCACTAGGTCCCCCCGTGTGGTTCTGGGATTTTTGCTCACCGTTCTTGTGATCATTTTGACCCCACGGGGTAAGATCTTGCGTGGAGCCCCAGATCGAGGGAGATTATCAGTGGTCTTGTATGTCTTCCATTTCCTAATAATTGCTCCCACAGTTGATTTCTTCAAACCAAGCTGCTTACCTATTGCAGATTCAGTCTTCCCAGCCTGGTGCAGGTCTACAATTTTGTTTCTGGTGTCCTTTGACAGCTCTTTGGTCTTGGCCATAGTGGAGTTTGGAGTGTGACTGTTTGAGGTTGTGGACAGGTGTCTTTTATACTGATAACAAGTTCAAACAGGTGCCATTAATACAGGTAACGAGTGGAGGACAGAGGAGCCTCTTAAAGAAGAAGTTACAGGTCTGTGAGAGCCAGAAATCTTGCTTGTTTGTAGGTGACCAAATACTCATTTTCCACCATAATTTGCAAATAAATTCATTAAAAATCCTACAATGTGATTTTCAGGATTTTTTTCCCTCAATTTGTCTGTCATAGTTGACGTGTACCTATGATGAAAATTACAGGCCTCTCTCGTCTTTTTAAGTGGGAGAACTTGCACAATTGGTGGCTGACTAACTACTTTTTTTCCCCACTGTATAGATAATCGGTTTAATTCGTTTTTAAGGATATATACAGATGGTTCAAATGATCCAGTCAGTGGTAGGGTGGGGGCAGGGGTGTATATCCCAGATTTTAGAGTAGGTAAACGGTTAACTGATTATGTGTCAGTGTATGCGGCCAAGTTGATGGCCATGATTATAGGTTTGAGATGGGTGGAGGAAGTGAAACCACTCAGAGTGGTGATCTGCTCTGATTCGGCTGCAGTGTTGAGTAGTGTGAAGATTAGCAGGTTGGATAGGGGAGACTTGTTTGTGGAGATGATGGTGTTGTTAATGGGTTTGGAGAGGATGGGAGGGGTGGTAAGATTTTGCTGGGTTCCTGCCCATGAGGGTGTGGAGGGTAATGAGAAGGCTGATGTGATGGCTAAGAGTGTGGTGAAGAGAGAGGGGGTAGATATTCAGGTCCTGTTGGGCTGCAGAGAAGTCAAGTCCTTGATCTTGGCAAAAGGGATCGATCTTTGCCAAAGGGAGTGGGATGCTAGTAGTAAGGGGAGGCAATTTTATCACGTGCACCGGTCAGTTAAGGAAGAGGTGGGGAGTATGGGATGTAGGAGAGAGGAAGTTGTGTGGAGTAGACTATGACTTGGGCACACAGGTTTGAATGCCACATTGTGGATGATAGGGATACATGAAACAGATCTGTGTGATGAGTGTTTAGCAGAGGAAATTGTGGAGCATGTGTTGATATTTTGTGAACTGCATGACGTAGATAGGGAGAGATTGTGTGGAAGGGTTAGAGAGACTGGACGGGGTTGGGGTTTGGGTGGTGTAGTGGGGGGAGGAAAGGGGAGGGAAGTGGTGTCTAGGGCTCTTTCACTTTCTTAGAGGAACAGGACTAATGAAGAGAATTTTATGTACAGTTGAAGTCGGAAGTTTACATACACCTTAGCCAAATACATTTAAACTCAGTTTTTCACAATTCCTGACATTTAATCCTAGTAAAAATTCCCTGTTTTAGGTCAGTTAGGATCACCACTTTATTTTAAGAATTTGAAATGTCAGAATAATAGTAGAGAGAATGATTTATTTCAGCTTTTATTTCTTTCATCACATTCCAAGAGGTTCAGAAGTTGACATACACTCAATTAGTATTTGGTTGTATTGCCTTTAAATTGTTTAACTTGGGTCAAACGTTTTTGGGTAGCCTTCCACAAGCTTCCCAAAATAAGATGGGTGAATTTTGGCACATTCCTCCTGACAGAGCTAGTGTAACTGAGTCAGGTTTGTAGGCCTTCTTGCTCACACACGCTTTTTCAGTTCTGCCCACACATTTTCTATAGGATTGAGGTCAGGGCTCTGTGATGGCCACTCCAATACCTTGACTTTTTTGTCCTTAAGCCATTTTGCCACAACTTTGGAAGTATGCTTGGGGTCATTGTCCATTTGGAAGACCCATTTGCGACCAAGCTTTAACTTCCTGACTGATGTCTTGAGATGTTGCTTCAATATATCCACATAATTTTCCTTCCTCATGATGACATCTATTTTGTGGAGTGCACCAGTCCCTCCTGCAGCTAAGCACCCCCACAGCATGATGCTGCCACCCCCGTGCTTCACGGTTGAGATGGTGTTCTTCGGCTTGCAAGCAACCCCCTTTTTCCTCCAAACATAACGATGATCATTATGGCCAAACAGTTTTATTTTTGTTTCATCAGACCAGAGGACATTTCTCCAAAAAGTACGATCTTTGTCCCCATGTGCAGTTGCAAACCATAGTCTGGCTTTTTTATGGTGGCTTTGGAGCAGTGGCTTCTTCCTTGCTGAGCGGCCTTTCAGGTTATGTTGATATAGGACTAGTTTTACTGTGGATATAGATAGTTTTGTACCTGTTTCCTCCAGCATCTTCACAAGGTCCTTTGCTGTTCTGGGATTGATTTGCACTTTTTGCACCAAAGTACGTTAATCTCTAGGAGACAGAACGCGTCTCCTTCCTGAGCAGTATGACGGCTGCATGGTCCCATGGTGTTTATACTTGCATACTATTGTTTGTACAGATGAACGTGGTACCTTCAGGCGTTTGGAAATTGCTCCTAAGGATGAACCAGACTTGTGGAGGTCTACAATTTTTTTTCTGAGGTCTTGGCTGATTTCTTTTGATTTTCCCATGATGTCAAGCAAAGAGGCACTGAGTTTGAACGTAGGCCTTGAAATACATCTACAGGTACACCTCCAATTGACTCAAATGATGTCAATTAGCCTATCAGAAGCTTCTAAAGCCATGACATCATTTTCTGGAATTTTCCAAGCTGTTTAAAGGCACAGTCAACTTAGTGTATGTAAACTTCTGACCCACTGGAATTGTGATACAGTGAATTATAAGTGAAATAATCTGTCTGTAAACAATTGTTGGAAACATGACTTGTGTCATGCACAAAGTAAATGTCCTAACCGACTTGCCAAAACTATAGTTTATTAACAAGAAATTAGAGGAGTGGTTGAAAAACAAGTTTTAATAACTACAAACTAAGTGTATGTAAACTTCCGACTTCAACTGTAAGTAGCCCTACAGTATCACGGCTAGGTCAAACAGATTATCCATCGTTCACAGCAACACTATTTATTGATTATTCTCTACCAGTGTATGTTGTGTACTTTGGTCTTTAGCTCTCACTAACCCTAATATTTTCTCTTTCTCTGTCTCCCCATTCCCGGAGGGCCTGAGGCTCTTGGACCGCGACTGAGGACACCCTGGCCTGACACCTGGACGTGCCTTGCCCAATCCCACCTTGCCCCCCTCTTCCAGCCTGTTGTTGCCTCCACTGGTTCTTTCTCCCCCTCAAATCACTGACCCACTCCCCACACACACAGAAACTTGTATTTCATTACTTACAGTGCATTCGGAAAGTATTCAGACCCCTTGACTTTTTCCACATTTTGTTACGTTACAGCCTTATTCTAAAATGTCCCCTCATCAATCTACACACAATACCCCATAATGACAAAGTGAAAACAGGTTTTTAGAATTTTTGCAAATGTATTACAAATAAAAAACAGAAATACCTTATTTACACAAGTATTTCCAACCCTTTTGTCACGGATTCAGCCGAGGCTGCTCCTCTTCCTTGCTCGGGCAGGCTTCGGCGTTCGTCGTCCCCGGAGTACTAGCTGCTGCTGATCGATGTTTCGGTGTTTGTCTTGTTTGGTCTTTATTGTTTACACCTGTTTCCCATTATGTTGTATTGTATTCCCTATATTACCCCCTGTCTCTCATTGGTTATTGTGTGTGATTGTTCTTTGTCATTCCGGCAGTTGCTTTGTGTACGGGTATTGTGTTTTCCTCCCTGTTTTGGAGGTTTGTTGTTTTGTACGTTTTTTACTGTGTTCAGTAAAAGTACGTTGCCAGCCGCTCTGTGTCCTGCGTTTGACTTCGCTGTCCGCATACACGTCGCGTGACACCTTTGCTAGGAGACTCGAAATTGAGCTCAGGTGCATCCTGTTTCCATTGATCATCATTGAGATGTTTCTACAACTTGATTGGAGTTCCCCTGTGGTATGTTCAATTGATTGGACATGATTTGGAAAGGCACACACCTGTCTATATAAGGTCCCACAGTTGACAGTGCATGTCAGAGCAAAAACCAAGCCATGAGGTTGAAGGTATTGTCCGTAGAGCTCTGAGACAGGATTGTGTCGAGGCACAGATCTGGGGAAGGGTACCAA
Organism: Coregonus lavaretus; assembly: GCF_964263955.1. Classification (NCBI taxonomy): domain Eukaryota; kingdom Metazoa; phylum Chordata; class Actinopteri; order Salmoniformes; family Salmonidae; genus Coregonus; species Coregonus lavaretus. Next base: position 15,798,796 of record NC_139998.1, read on the forward strand.
AAAATGTCTGCAGCATTGAAGGTCCCCAAGAACACAGTGGCCTCCATCATTCTGAAATGGAAGAAGTTTGGAACCACCAAGACTCTTCCTAGAGCTGGCAGCCCAGCCAAACTGAGCAATCGGGGGAGAAGGGCCTTGGTCAGGGAGGTGACCAAGAACCCGATGGTCACTCTGACAGAGCTCCAGAGTTCCTCTGTGGAAATGGGAGAACCTTCCAGAAGGACAACCATCTCTGCAGTACTCCACCAATCAGGCCTTTATGGTAGAGTGGCCAGACGGAAGCCACTCCTCAGTAAAAGGTACATGACAGCCCACTTGGAGTTTGCCAAAAGGCACCTAAAGGATTCTCAGACCATGAGAAACAAGATTCTCTGGTCTGATGAAACCAAGATTGAACTCTTTGGCCTGAATTCTAAGTGTCATGTCTGGAGGAAACCTGGCACCATCCCTACGGTGAAGCATGGTGGCGGCAGCATCATGCTGTGGGGATGTTTTTCAGAGGCAGGGACTGGGAGACTAGTCAGGATCGATGGAATGATGAACAAAGCAAAGTACAGAGAGATCCTTGATGAAAACCTGCTCAAGAACACTCAGGACCTCAGACTGGGGCGAAGGTTCACCTTCCAACAGGACAACGACCCTAAGCACACAGCCAAGACAATGCAGGAGTGGCTTCTGGACAAGTCTCTGAATGTCCTTGAGTGGCCCGGACTTGAACCCGATCGAACATCTCTGGAGAGACCTGAAAATAGCTGTGCAGCGACGCACCCCATCCAACCTGACAGAGCTTGAGAGGATCTGCAGAGAAGAATGGGAGAAATGGGAGAAACTCCCCCAAATACAGGTGTGCCAAGCTTGTAGTGTCATACCCAAGAAGACTTGAGTCTGTAATCGCTGCCATAGGTGCTTCAACAAAGTACTGAGTAAAGGGTCTGAATACTAATACAAATGTGATATTTCCGTTTTTTATTTTTAATATATTTGCAAAAATTTCTAAAAACCCGTTTTTGCTTTGTCATTATGGGGTATTGTGTGTAGATTGATGAGGGAGAAAAAGTCAAGGGGTCTGAATACTTTCCGAATGCACTGTACCATATGACTTTATGAAAAGCCATCTGTCCATAGGGTCTTGAAGTGTGAGTCCTTTCTCTATAGTCATTATGGATATTGTCTGAGCCTGCTGGCCATTAATACTGGTATTGCCCTTTCCTTATTGAAATGGTGAATAAAGTAAAACGATGCTTTCATTTTCTGTATCTCTGTATTACAGAAAATCAAATAAAGATTTGTGCAAACTGGAAGTGTAACTTCTTTCCAATGATTTCCTAAGGCTGTAGTACTTTGTCAGTTATCAGTTATTCCATACCAATGCTAGATGAGGCTGAATGGCAACAACACCACACACAACTGCAATGCAACTAATTCATCTCATTGGTACATGACTGTTCAGTCTGTTGAATATTTAATCAATGAAAGTATGGATTTCTTGGCTGAATGAAGGTTTTATTAAACCTTCAAAAGGGACACACACCTACACAATAAAGGGCATTTATCAAATGAAGTCATTGACAGGAAAAGTAATTTACTACATCAATTATAGTCAGCCTCTCCCCTTCGTTTGCTTAACTGGGGGAATGGGATGGAGAAATGGTTTACAATAGGCAGGGTGGGGCTCATGGCTACATAGAGCCATGACTACATGGAACTCTATTCCACATCAAGTAAGTCATGCAAGCAGTAAATCAGATTTTAAAAAATATATATACACCTTATGGAACAGCGGAGACTGTGAAGCACAAACATAGGCACAGACACATGCATACACACAAGATAACATACACATGGATTTTGTGTTGTAGATATATGGTAGTAGAGTAGCGGCCTGAGGGCACACACTTAAAGGAAAATTCCACCCAAAAACTATATTTTGGTATTTGTTTCATTAGTCTATTGTTGACATAGTCCCACAATGTTTTGATTGTCAGCCATCAAGATATGCAACTTTCAAAATACAGAAATATGAAATGTAATGTTTTTCATTGTTGGCAGCAGCTAATGGGGATTGATAATAAATACAAATACAACAGGCAATGCATCCAAAAGGGCACCCTATTCCCTGTAACCTTTCTCTGTATAATGCACTACTTTTGACCAGAGCCCTGGTCAGATGGCTTTTCATAAAGACATCATGGTAAGTAATGGAACGCATGTTTCTGTCTGTGTGGGGTCAGTGACTTGAGGGGGAGAAAGAGTCAGTGGAGGCAGCAACAGTCTAGTAGGGGTCCAAGAGCCTCAGGCCACACCTGTTTGACCTCGCTGTGATACTGTAGGCCTGCTTATGTTACTTTTCTGAGTCAATTCAGGTAGCATTAAATGTCCTGTATTATTTCAATCTCTAGATGTCACCATTTATTTCAATCTGGTCACAAGATAATAAGGATAAATGTGGTAAACAGCGCCACACTTAGGCAGAAAACTGAATGTTCTATTCTCAGTCAGGCCCATCTTTTCAAAGAGAACACAATTGAATTGTATCTCTATTTGAGCAAAATAAGTAGTTTTGTCGTGATCACAAGAAAATCCCAATAATTCAGGTAAAGAGCCCCAATAATATGGGTAGTAATCGATGCCCCCACTGGTATGTTCTATTGCGAACTGTCTGGGACTCGTTGTTGTTTCCCTGTTTACTACTCAAATATATTTTACATATTAAGTCAAAGACAAAATTAACTGCAATACACTGGTCTCAAATACTTTAGCAAAACTATGCTACACAGAACCATCTTCTTCTTCGATGAGGTTTAACAGCGGTTGGCAGCCAATAAATGTTGCATTACCGCCACCTACTAGACTTGGCGTACATCTCCTTTATACTTGGCTTGAAAAATAATAAATAAATACAACAAATCTAATTTTATTTGCCACATGCGACGAATACAACAGGTGTAGACCTTACAGTGAAATGCTTACTTACAAGCCCTTAACCGACAATGCAGTTTTAAGAAATGAAAAAAAAAGTGTTAAGTAAAAAATAGATAAGTAAAAAATAAAAAGAGCAAATAATTAAAGAGCAGCAGTAAAATAAAATAACAGTAGGGAGGCTATATACAGGGGGTACCGGTACAGTCAATGTGCGGGGGCACCGGTTAGTCGAGGTAATTTAGGTAATATGTACATGTGGGTGACTATGCATAGATAATAAACAGAGTAGCAGCAGCTTAAAAGAGGGGGTGGGGTGGTGGTGGGGGGCTCAATGCAAATAGTCTGGGTAGCCATGATTAGCTGTTCAGGAGTCTTATGGCTTGGAGGTAGAAGCTGTTAAGAAGCCTTTTGGACCTAGACTTGGCGCTCCGGTACCGCTTGCCGTGCGGTAGCCGCCTGGTATAGAGGTCCTAGATGGCAGGAAGCTTGGCCCCAGTGATGTACTGGGCTGTACGCACTACCCTCTGTACATTTTAAAATGTTTAGTCATTTATGTTTAGTCTTATTCAGAGCGACTTACAGTTAGTGAGTGCATACATTATTTGTTTTATTTTTCATACTGGCCCCCCATAGGAATCGAACCTGCAAACGCCATGCTCTACCAACTGAGCTACATCCCTGCCGGCCATTCCCCCCCCTACCCTGGACGACGCTGGGCCAATTGTGCGCCATGGGTGTCACGGCCGGTTACGACAGAGCCTGTATTCGAACCAGGACTCGGGAGAACTCTGTAGTGCCTTGCGGTCGGAGGCTGAGCAGTTGCCATACCAGGCGGAAAAGTGGTGCATGCATATGTATTCACCCCCAAGTTTTCTGTTTTTTTTGTCTTATTTGTTGTTTGTTTCACAATAAAAAATATTTTGCATCTTCAAAGTGGCAGACATGTTGTGTAAATCAAATGATACAAACCAGGCAACAAAATAGGAAAAATGCCAAGGGGGGTGAATACTTTTGCAAGCCACTGTACTTTCCCCAATGCTACACATTCCTTTGTCTCATGCCCTTCTGCACACTTCTCACACCTAGGAACCTCCCTTCTACACACTGCTGCCTCATGCCCATAAGTTTGACACCTGTAACATCGTAATGTATTCGGCACTTAAGCTCGTACAGGATAACTTATATACCCTAACTTCACTTTATCAGGCAAAGACTCAACTTCAAAACTCAAAAGAACAGACAATGACTCCTCTGTTTCCCCACTCTCGCCCCCCTGTTTGTGTCGCACCAAACGACGAGCATCACACACACCGGGAATCTTCCCCTTCAGTTGGTCAACTTTTACATTTACTGCTACCCCAGTAATCACTCCTTTCAATGGCACCCTTTTCTTGAGAGCGAAACAATTCACCATTCTTTCCCCCATTTGTCTAAATCTGAGCGCCTTCTCCCTCTGACCAACAGAAACACAAACAATTATCACTTGACCACTTCTGGTTACCCTCACCGATTCCACTTTACCGAACGCTCTTTACACCCATCTTGAAACCACAAATGGATCAGCCAAAAGGCAAGGCTCCACTTTTTCCAAAAACTTCACTCCTACTGTCACAGACTCATTTTCATCCTGACCCTCTGTGCAATCCTCGGGCTCCGAGTACTTCACCACACCTTCCACCTCCGATACTTCACCCTCATTCACTTCCATTTCTCCTCCTGTCTTCAGCTCACACACAGCTTACATTTCCTACCATTCTTCTTTAACAAACCTTCTCCCTTTTTTTCCAAAATTTTTAACAGACTCAAGCTCACAGTCTTCCTCCCTCTCTCTCTTAGACCTCCTCTGCCTCTCTTTTTCCCTCCATTCCTCCTCCGTCATCCAGGTATACGTTTCCTTATGATAATACTGCACTTCTCCTGACATACATCATTCCTACACGTATTCATTGCGCTTTCCATAAAGTATGAGCAATAAACGTCGGTCCTTCTTCGCTACCTGGGCGTCCTTTATTGGAGCTCTCCGCACCAAACTCACACCTCCGTCCCAATCACCCGGGGCGTGGCTTACAGAGCGCTCTCTGAAATAAGCGCTCGTATCGATTCCACCAGATCAAGTTATATCGTCACACCGGTTTGATCACCTTAATAACACAGAAAAACACTGCACTGCAAGAGCAAACATATATTATAAGATGCCTGATGATCAATCTTTTTTATTGAATTTATTAACATAACACCATCTTTGACGACAGGCTAATTTACATTTTCATTTACATTTTAGTCATTAAGCAGACGCTCTTATCCAGAGCGACTTACAGTTAGTGAGTGCATACATTTTCATACATAGCATTAGGAATTGGAATACTAGTAATTTAATAGGATCACTATGCCAATTTCCATCTTCAGTCCCTGGCTGGCTGGTAACGTTTCAAAACAGTGATTACATTACAGCAAATTACAGACAGTTACATTGTCAACACGTTAATTATACAATGCTCAAACAAACATACAAACAAGGTACCTATTATACAAACAAGACACCTACCTACATGCAGAAATCTATCAACTCCACGCAAAACGCAGATTTGAATTTTCCGGTTGATTTGCTTTTGACCGGTCTGTCATACCGTAGCAAGAAACATGGCGGCTGCTGCGCTCGTTAGCCGTCCTGCGAGTGTCCTTCCCAGGATTTCTAGTGAGTAACACCAAAACATGCAATTTTAGAATATATAAATGCCCTGATAACTGCACTGTTGAGAGAAAGTGGAAAGAATCATGTTTAGCCTGAACACAGAATCGTTTTTAAGCGACATTGCAACCCTCTGTGACCCTGTTTGTGCTATGACCTAGCTAAGTTAGCTAGCTAGCTAGGTAACTAACAGTAGCCGGTTAGCTAGCTAACGCTTGCCGACGAATACGACTAACTAGGTAGCGCTCTATTTTCTAGCACCATGTCATATGCAAACCAGTAAGAAGCTATGTTCCTGACAGTCCTGTATATCCATTTTGGCAGTCATGACCAATTTCTAAAGTTATTTGCATCACTTTCACTGGATTAACACCACGGCCAAACAGTTAGCTAGCTATCTCTCAATTTACCTAGTTAGTTAGCCAGCTAGCTAACGTTAGCTAGCTAGTTCGTCTAGATAGACAGTGGTTGTCAATATGCATGCCAGGTAATGTCTGCTGTTTACTGTGGTACCTAGTTAGTGGACCTTCGTTGTATCCCAGTGACCAATACTAAGGTTAGTTAAAAGTAGCTTTGGGACGCAACATCGGTAGTCTGTGTATTGGTTGGGCTCCCTGAGTTGTGTATCATATTCCTGTTGAGTTAGACAACGGGCTGCCATTAGACCACGCACTTCACGCGATACTTCCTACCGCGAAATCTACAACTGTTTACACAGCAGGAATATGGTGAGGGTCACGTTTCACTTTACGTCTGGTAAGTAGACTTCCTAGAGATTATTCATATGCCTTTGTTGACAGGAAACGTTTTTTTAGGTGTAGCCGGCTATATTCTGGTAGGGTTGTTTTCCGTCGCCACCCACCAGAAGGATTCACAACTCAGGAAGTCCAACTGATACAGACTCCCGATGTTGTGTCCCAAAACTAGTTAAAAGATCTGTTTGTGGCATCCCGAGTGGCGCAGCAGTCTAAGGCACTGCATCGTCACTACAGACCCGGGTTTGATCCCAGGCTGTGTCACAGCCGGCCAGGTTAGGGAAAGTTTTGGCCAGCCGGGATTTCCTTATCCCATCACGCTCTAGCGACTCCTTGTGGCGGGCCGGGCGCCTGCAAGCTGACTTCGGTCGCCAGCTGGACGGTGTTTCCTCCGACACATTGGTGCGGCTGGCTTCCGGGTTAAGCAAGCAGTGTGTCAAGAAGCAGCGCTGCTTGGCAGGGTCGTGTTTCGGAGGACGCATGGCTCTCGAATATCGCCTCTCCCAAGTCCGTAGGGGAGTTGCAGCGATGGGACAAGACTGTAACTACCAATTGGACATCACAAAATTGGGGAGGAAAAAAAGGGCCAAAAAAAAAATCTGTTTGTGATCTCTGGCAACATCGCTAACTAGGCCTATGTTTTTGATTGGTTGACAATTTCTGATTTGGGCAATTTGACTACAGCATCCTCTGCACTGCTCCCTGCAGGTTCCTGCTCCCCTGTTGTGCTGTCAGCCATCCCTGTGACAGTCCAGCAGAGGAAGGTCCACCATGCTGTCATCCCCAGAGGGAAAGGGGGCCGCTCCTCCTCCAGTGGGGTAGCAGCCACAGTCTTCGGAGCCACCGGCTTCCTGGGCAGATATGTTGTCAACCGCCTGGGTAAGTTTCACCATCATCAGTCCCAAAGGCTTCACATGATAACCTTTCAAATGACATGGCAGCTCTGTGGTCCTCTTCTACTTATGTCGTATGTTTCTATGTGATTGTGAAGGATGCCTTCATTTGTTTGGTTATGTGGCAATCCTTTTTGGATACACTGTAGTGACTATATACAAGGGTTTCCTATGGGGCAGTTATGTGTTTGTTGACCTGTCAGGTGGTTTTGCAGGTCGTATGGGTTCTCAGATTGTGATTCCTCACCGGTGTGACCAGTATGACCTCATGTACCTCAGGCCCATGGGGGATCTCGGCCAGATCATCTTTATGGTGAGAGAAATACTATTTATCGGATGTGACGTTTCAAACCATTTCACTTTGAAGTCCCTTAATCTCTTCATCTGTTAGCTAAATGTTGTTTTTTCTCATGCCAAGTTATGCCACGCCTCATATGTTCCCCTCCAACTTGCTTTATTTCAGGAGTGGGATGCCAGGAACAAGGATTCTATCAGAGAAGCATTGGCGCACTCCAATGTGGTTATCAACTTGGTGGGACGAGAGTGGGAGACGAAGTATGGCCCAACTGACTATACACAGAACATATTTTAGAAAAATACATTGTTCCTAAAAAGAACCCACTGGTGGTGAACATTCACATAAAGTGTTGCTCCATCAATATATGAATCTCCCTACTTTTAACTACACCAGTGAGGCTTGACTTACTCCCTAGTGGAGCAAAGGACCTCAATAGTGCTTCCACCATTAGGTACACTTATTTTACAGCTTTCTGCTAAATGTTTGATGTACTTGGCTGTACTCCGTGTTCTGTTCTTCCTCTTTCTGTTTATAAAGGAATTATCCCTTTGAGGACACCTACGTGAGCATCCCTCAGCAGATTGCCAAGGCCACCAGGGAGGCAGGCATCACAAAGCTGATCCACGTATCTCACCTCAATGCTGACATCCGCAGCCCCTCCAAATACCTTAGGAATAAGGTACTGGCCAATGCAGGGCTTGGTTGAACTCTTTCAGTGTCACTTGAACATATTTCATTTTAGTTTCAAAAATATTTATTTGCCTGATATGCGTAACAATTATGAAAATGCAGACGGTTGAAAATCGGTAAAGCTTGACATTTGGTTTAATATGTCATTATGAAGTAATAATGTGTAATGTGTGTGATATTACCTTGCAGGCAGTAGGTGAGACGGCAGTGAGAGAAGAGTTCCCTGATGCCATCATCATGAAGCCCGCTGAGATGTTTGGAAGGGAAGACAGATTCTTCAACCATTTTGCCAGTGAGTTAGCAGAGCATAGAGTTAATTTCCGTGTGGCCCAGTGTAAAAACTGTTAAAAAGTGAAATTATATTTTATTTGTGACACTAAGCAGACCGTGTCAATATTTGTGGGATCATGTTGGTATAATTACAGTCTTCGTTGACTGTATAGGACTGCAAACTGTGGAGTGAGCTGTTTGTTGCATGGTTGAACATTTGAATTTGCAGTGTGTGGAATTTAAGTCAAAATAAAGATTTGTTTAAGGTCATCTAACAGCTCCAATTGGTCTTGATGCGATGCTATTATCGTTTAAAACAGAATGAGTTCTCAGTCATTGTTTTGAATTCGTCCTCCCCCCATCCTTGTTGCACAGACATGCGTTGGTTTGGGAGTGCTGTGCCTCTCATCTCCATGGGGAAGAAGACAGTGAAGCAGCCTGTTCATGTGAGTGTGTCTGTCCTCGTGATGTCAGCTCTGTGTACCCTTGCTGCTTCTATGAGCCCAGTTACTCAACAGACTCACTCTGCTTCGGCTCTTCTCAGGTGGTGGATGTGGCAAAGGCTATCATCAACGCCATCAAAGACCCTGATGCTAATGGCAAGACATATGCACTAGTCGGGTAAGGACTTGATATGGGCTTGACTTTTGTCCATTTTTTTAGGGATGTGTCAATTGAAATTAATCAGTTCAGGAAATTAAGTAAAATTCAATCCATTGATTAGAAACTGTTAATTATCAATGAATACAAGGTTAACCTAGTATAAATCATGAAAACGATTGTTCATCTCATTGTTGAGTTGCTCTTTGTGTGCCATGGGTTTGTATCTTGTTCTCATCCAGGGATGGGACTTTGCTTGAATCTAAGATAAAATAGATTATTGTGTAATGGCCGTTTCATTCTCATACATGTAGTACATTATTTTAAAAGGTCAGTAGCAACCAACCTGTTTGTCAGCCATTTGGTTAGGTTTGTTTTGTTTTTCTACCACACAGACCTAACCGTTATCTCCTTCATGATCTGGTGGAGTACGTGTATGCTGTGGCACACAGGCCCTTTGTGCCCTACCCCTTCCCACGCCCTCTCTATCAGTGAGTATGCACCCACTGCTGGTTCTGCATGGTAACCTCAATTAGCCTCAAAAGAACATGTACTGTATAGGCTGTCTGATGAAGTTGTTTGCCAAGCTGTTAGTTGTTTAGAACACAAATAGCCTCACGCTAGACCAGTGGGTGTGAGATGGCAAGGCACAAGGAAGCTTGGTTGGTTTGTTTAAATGCAGTCCTTTCAGATACTGTGTGATCAAAATGTCTTACCTTTGTGTCTGGTTTCAGTCTTGTTGCAAGTTTCTTTGCAATGAACCCATTCGAGCCTTGGACAACTCCTGACAAAGTAGATCGGGTAAGAAAATGCAACAAACAGCAAAGTATAAACCGCCTTGTAAAGCTTATTTTATTTTACACAAATGAATGTCTTATGATAGATTTGTTGGATGACATGGATTTGTGTGATGACATGAATATGTTTGTTCCAGTTCCACACCACAGATATGAAGTATCCAGGGCTTCCTGGCTTGGAGGACCTGGGCATCGTCCCTGCCTCCGTAGAGCAGAAGGCCATCGAGATCCTGCGTCGCCACCGCCGCTTCCGCTTCCTGGAGGCTGAGCTGGCCGATACCAAGCCGGCCAAGACAGTTAACTATTGAGTAGCTCGTCTATCTGCCCAGCACCACCACCATAACCACAGGCTGATCCTCCTATACAGCTGTGCTGTCTTCTTTTACAAATATTCTGTACATAAATAAAAGATAGTCTAAAACTATTTTGTTGTTATGACTGTTTTTAATCTTTAATGGATTCCATGGAGCCATTAAAACGACATTCATTGTGTAGCAAAAAACACTGTCACCTCACTTTAGCTGAGAGGGGTAGAAAAGTTATCTACAAGTCAATATGTATCCCATGTACAGTATATTGCATTGGGGGCTATGGAGTGGGTGGAGAACGAAGTGCTGCTGGATATGTAGGACACTCCCCCTCTGAAACTAACTATTTGGTTAGTAGAGACCCTACTGAGTATTTCCAACCCCACTTTAGCTGAGACAGAAAAGTTCTCTACAAGCCAATATGTATCCCATGTACAGTCTATTACAATGTAATCACACACAAAAAAAGGTCACATGCGCCAAATAGAACAGGTGTAGACTTCACCGTGAAATGCTTACTTACGAGCCCTTTCCCAACAATGTGCAGTAGTACGAGGTAACAGTGACTAGGCAATCAGGAATGATAAAACAGTAGTAGCAGCAGCGTGTGTGTATTGGAGTGTCAGTGTAGTATGTGTGTGGGTAGAGTCCAGTGAGTGTGCATAGAGCCAGTGCAAAAACAATATTGCATTGGGGGCGGAGTGAAAAGCAGGCCGGCCCCTCAAAAGCTAAACATATTTGCTTAGTAGAGACCCTACTGAGTATTTTACACCCCACTTTAGCTGAGACAGGTAGAACAATTCTCTTTACAGCCCAATATTCTCAACATACCAGTGTCAACATTGTATTTTTTAATTATTGCTTTTAAAACCATATGTTTTTTATTTTCATAAATTACTTATTGCCTTTTCTTGTTGGCACAATAAAAGGGCCATTGATTACAATTCAATACCTTTTGAACGAATTATCCACATTGCAAAGGTTTCTTTATTACCATACAAAGGTGACGTAATTTGTGTCGCTGGCAGAATACTAGTCTAATACCCGAAAGGATCGGAAAGCCAGGTATCCTAGCAACGAATATGTTTGCAGAGTGCATTCGCAGCATAGTCCTTTGATTCTCACTGCAGCAAGACAGTACGGGAAAACCTAATTACAAGATAGGAAAATGTACAATATAGAATGACTTTCGGACCGCATTGCTGCTGCTAGTTTGGAGAGGAGGCGCAATAGAGAGACGGACCGTCAAGATAGGATTTTCAATGCTAAAGTTAGAACAATTGGGGTAAATTATTGCAACTTGGCTTGCAACTTTGTAACCGGCTGTGACATCAGTCCATCCATGTTAGTTGTAAAGCCATTTTGTCACAATTTTCTCTTACTCACAGATAGATAAAGTGGCTCTTGAATCCCAAGTGAATGAAAGAAAGAAAAAAGAGGAGGCAGAGGCAGAGTCACTAAAAGCACATGGTAAGTGCTATAAAATACAGTATGGGAGGACATTTTTATATCTGGCAAAAACACAATAAAGGCCTAAGGTGTTTTAATTCAAGGTGATGATAGGCTCGTTGGTTAAGTCCTGACTGAGCTCTATAAGCTTATATTCATAAGATTCAATGGAACTGTTTAGGAGCTAGTGTCATAGGCTATGTCTGAAGAATGCATGCCCTCTAGCTGCAGATGCGGTGTGTAATGACAAGGCCGCCTGTCTACTTGATCAACGCCAACTCAAGGATGAGCGTCTGCTGCAGGGAGCCATAGAGGACTTCCGGCTGAACTTCCAGCCGCGGTGGAGCCGACGAGAGTATGACTTAAGCAACCCGGACAAAGTTAAGAATCAGGACAGGATCCAGATGCTGCCGGGGCTTGTGGGTGAAGACCCAGACAGCCAGGGGAGGCTGAAGAAGCAGCAGGAGCAGCTCAGAGAGTGGTCCGTCCAGCAGCAACATGAGCTGGCCACAGCACGACACCAGCAGAGACTGGAAGGTAGGAAACAACCCAACACAAACGGTCCTGTCGCTAGACTATCATACATTCACACTGCCTCATCTCAAACACTGTTTCTGCCTCACCACTGCAGAGCACCAGTATGACCAGGATGTAGTGGCCCTGGACTTCAAAGCTCTCCAGCTCCAGAAGATCGAGGAGGAGAGGAGGAGAGCCGCAGCCCTGGCTACAAAGGATTTCAATCTGGCAAAGGTGAGTCATTATACTGATGCTAAACCAGGTGTGGTTGTCAAACTGGCAAAGGTGCATGATTAGAATTGATAGTACAGCAGCCTTCTCTAACCAGGTGTGGCAGTCATTCCTGCTTTTTGTATGTAGTGGAACCGGACATCCTTCTGTCAAAATATGTTTACTGTGTGACATTGTCTCTGTATCTGTTTGTAGGCAGCAGAGAATGCAGAGAAGCGGTGGAAGGAGTGGCAGCAGGAGGAGGAGGACAACAGGACAGACATCCTAAACCAGCTGCAGGGGGAGCTGCTGAGTGAGAGCCAGGAGCAGGGCATCAGTGTGCTGGGTCTACCCCGCCTCAGGCCTGACAGCTGCAAGGGCCTCACAAACGAGCAGCTGCAGCACATCATCGACTGCCATCAGCAACAGATCGAGGAGAAGAGGGTACATCTGCCACATCTATCTGTCTGTCTCTTTTGCCTGTTTTGGGATGTCTGCGTTGAGCGGTCAGAGATATTTTCATTTGACAACTAAACACTTCTAAAAGAGGAAATGGGGTGGATAGCAACAACCATGAATGCAGACCAGGTTTTGGGTCAATTCAGGAATTAAAATGAAATTCCAATTCCTATTTTTTCTCATAGAGAAGCATCGAATGGAATTAACCTCTCTCTTCACGTTTGGTTGTGCAGGCTGAGCAGCAGCAGGAGGAGGTCCACCAGGACCGGTGCTGTGTGGCCTCAGCTCACACCGCCCTACTACTGGAGAGACAGCAGGCCCACATCAACAAGCAGCTCCGTCGCACCCTGGATAACACCAACACACAGCTGGCTGAGGCCCACCATGAACAGTAAGAAGCTTTCCATATGATTAGGTTTAGACACATGGACACACCTGTACACCTTTTGATTTGTTTGTTGTTTTCAGTCCATTCATGTGCAGTATCATTCATAAGTTTGATGTCAGTCATTTTATTTTGAATTGTGAATTAAATTGGGCAGAAGAAACTGTCACCAACCGGATTAGCACAGTTAATGGACAGAACAAATCATCAACTAGAGCGTGCTGACCTGCCCATAAATAGACGACATACAGTATCAAATGCCTACAGTTTTGTTGTTGATATCAGTTATAGACAAATGCATTTTTCTTCTCTTTCCAGGAAAAAGTACTTGGATAATGTGTACACTAACATCCCAGATGACAGTTACTTCTCCCAGTTCAACACCAGCAGTCGATAAAGGTTGACAGGGCCTAACTGTGTCGTGCACTATTGGAGAGATACGTTTCTTGTCTATGGAAATAAATTGAATTGGCATAATAAATGATTTGTAACACATCAAAACGTTTTCACTACTTACAAAATACAATCAAAAATCTTAATAGAAAATTGGGTGGCCATGCTTAAGGCTGCCTACTGTTCTACATTAATTTGTCATAATGTGTATGGGCCTAATCAGAATGATAAAGTGTGTACCTTGTTAAAATAGGTATAATGAATGAAATGTAGCTAATTTCCAGTCTAAATCTGTAAATAAAAAAAATAAAAAATAATGACCATGTTCTCCATTAAATACCATAACAAAATCCTATTTGCTTTCTTAAATACATTACCGGCTGCCAACACAGTTAAATGAATAAAAGATGTGGTCCTCTGTAGCTCAGCTGGTAGAGCACGGCGCTTGTAACGCCATGGTAGTGGGTTCGATCCCCGGGACCACCCATACACAAAAATGTATGCACGCATGACTGTAAGTCGCTTTGGATAAAAGCGTCTGCTAAATGGCATATTATTATTATTATTAGCTGGTCAGTTTATACAGTGTAAGCATTTTCACACAGTGCACTATATGCCACTATTGCCATATAGAGCCTCCCTGAATTCGCAAATAAAGTGCAAATACAATCCTCTGCAACTGAATTGTAAAAAAATAAATAAAAATGCCTTTGTATGAAAACAAACAGCGTCCTTTCATGACTACTTGACTAGTGAATTCAGCTCTCCTGTCAGGCGACTCCATTTTGGGGGAGCTGACAGCAGTTTGGTCTGCTTTTTTTGCAGGAGTGTTATACAAACTATATCCACTGGAGGGCGATATGAGCTCGTTCTCTTTTTCTTCTCAAACCTAATTTGCCAAACCGTCTACAGCTCCTTATTCATAGAAAATAATGTTTAAATAACAACTGCGTCCTTTCCCTAGTCCTAATTTTGAACAACATTTCTACTTGTGTTTCCGTTTGTCATTTGGGAACACCCTGCCAAATATCCCTTCCCTTCATATGGTAACACTTATGGGGCACAAGCAACAGGCTCAAGGTCTAAGGTGATGCTTCTGTCACAGTCAGCTTCCAAATGACCACTCCTCTGCCCCAGGCCTCTGCCCCAGGCCTCTGCTCCAGGCCTCTGCCCCAGGCCTCTGCTCCAGCAGGTCTCTATTGTGAGTTCTCTGAGACAAACGTGTACCATTTTCTCTGCCACAAGGTCAAGGCTTTCTCCTTCAGCTGTGGAGACATTTCGTTTGCAACGCCAGGGTTGTGGGTTCGATTCCCACGTGGGGCCAGTATGAAAATGTATGCACTCACAAACTGTAAGTCGCTCTGGATAAGAGCGTCTGCTAAATTACTAAAATGTAAATGTAAAAATGAGACAGAGAGCTGTACCTGGAACATTTGTCTCCTGAGTGGCGCAGTGGTCTAAGGCACTGCATCGCAGTGCTAACTGTGCCACTAGAGATCCTGGTTCGAATCCAGGTTCTGTCGCAGCCGGCCGCGACCAGGAGACTCATGGGCGGCGCACAATTGGCCCAGCGTCGTCCAGGGTAGGGGAGGGAATGGCCGGCAGGGATTTAGCTCAGTTGATAGAGCATGGCGTTTGCAACGCCAGGGTTGTGGGTTCGATTCCCACGGGGGGCCAGTATAAAAAAAAAAAAAAAAAAAAAAAAGGTATTCACTAACTGTAAGTCGCTCTGGATAAGAGCGTCTGCTAAATGACTAACCCTGCCCTACCTTGTTTGGTGATAGGACACACCTCCAACACCTTTAACGCCACTCCTCTCTTCCTAAAGAGCTCCCAGGCCACCGGGTGGCGCAGCAGGGCAAAGCCCTGGCCTAAGCAAGACGTGTTGAACAGTAGAGCATCCAGCAGGTTCCCATCCATATCAGTGCGGTCTTCATCTGCGAATGGCAGTGAGGTCAATCAATGATGCCATCAATGTAGATTGTAGTAATCACTTATCTGTGCTGTACAGACTTCATTCTCAACAACACAAAATACTACAAGAGATCTATTGGCTTATACTGTAACAGACTTATTACATGAGTTTAGATGAGGTGTTAGGGTTCATGTGCTCACCAGTATCTCCTGAATGGAAGAAGAAGGGAAGGTTGACTCTTCTCTCGCCTGGCAGAGACAAAGCCTCCTTGAAGTACCAGAGGGTCTTCCACCTAATACCAGAAGAGAACATCAGACACGTCAACAACACCCTGCACAACCTATACCTATTTAGTAATAAACCTAGTAATGAAAGTAATTAATAAATGAAGTCCATATACATCTTAATTTATTTCCTAAGAGAGATGAGACAATTTTGAGGAGTCTTGTGACTAAGGATGTACCTACCAAGTCAAATCCAGCCATGATCTCTGGAAAGGATTTCTGTAGGTTCATTGCCTCCTCCACTGTGTTCAATGCTAGGCCACATTCAGCCCCCTGAGACAAACACATATTCACAAAGTACATTCCATCTCGACATTAAAGTGGCATGTGATTTGCTCTTCCCATTCTTACTTTTATTCTGTATTTTTTATAAACTAATCCATGTACAACTGTTAAAGGGCCCACGATTCTAATTCCATCTTTACACTGATCATTTGCATCTCCTGCATAGTCACCTGTGCGCAGTGAAGATGACCCGAGCTCCCAGGAAGTCTGGGTGTTCTGACACAAACTGCCTGGTCTCCCAGGAAGTCTGGGTGTTCTGACACAAACTGCCTGGTCTCGTCCTGATAGGTCTTGAGGCCCCAGGCACTGTCATGTGTGCTCCCATCTGGCTCGTATGTCTGTGCATCAGTAATAAACATGTAAGAATGACAATGTATTTTATGTGACAATACAGTTTGGTTACACCTTGAAAATGATTGGTCAACTCAATCAACTCAATCTTTTCTATGTTTGGAATGATCCTAACAACTTAATCAATCACAAATAAAGTAATATAACCCGGCTCGAACAATATACATGCATCTGTGTGTGTTGTTTACATCTTGAATACAGTAAGCGTAGGTGACTAGTCCTCAAGCCATAATGAAGGCCTGCTCAAACCTCTTCCAAACAACATCTTGGCTGAGTTATGCGGCCTCTGGATCTTCAGTGGAGAGCATGAGGTTGCGGATGAGGCTGCACAGACGGAGAGGACCAGATTCAATGGAGAGTGCATGAAATAGGAAAGATATGGGTCAAATACTAAAATCAATTGCGTATGTATTCCCCCAGGGAGATACTTGTGTGAGTAGACATGGTATGACCATGTCATATAAATGACATCAACTCAGCAAAAAAAGAAACTTCCCTTTTTCAGGACCCTGTCTTTCAAAGATAATTCATAAAAATCAAAATAACTTCACAGATCTTCATTGTAAAGGGTTTGCACTGTTTCCCATGCTTGTTCAATGAACCATAAACAATTAATGAACATGCACCTGTGGAACGGTCGTTAAGACACTAACAGCTTACAGACGGTAGGCAATTAAGGTCACAGTTATTAAAACTTATGACACTAAAGAGGCCTTTCTACTCACCAAAAGAAAGATGCCCAGGGTCCCTGCTCATCTGCGTGAACGTGCCTTAGGCATGCTGCAAGGAGGCATGAGGACTGCAGATGTGGCCAGGGCAATAAATTGCAATGTCCATACTGTGAGACGCCTAAGACAGCGCTACAGGGAGACAGGACAGACAGCTGATCATCCTCGCAGTGGCAGACCACGTTTAGCAACACCTGCACAGGATCGGTACATCCGAACATCACACCTGCGGAGTTACACCAGGAACGCACAATCCCTCCATCAGTGCTCTGACTGTCCGCAATAGGCTGAGAGAGGCTGGACTGAGGGCTTGTAGGCCTGTTGTAAGGCAGGTCCTCACCAGACATCATCGGCAACAACGTTGCCTATGGGCACAAACCCACTGTCGCTGGACCAGACAGGACTGGCAAAAAGTGCCCTTCACTGACGAGTCGCGGTTTTGTCTCACCAGGGGTGATGGTCGGATTCGCGTTTATCGTCGAAGGAATGAGCGTTACACAGAGGCCTGTACTCTGGAGCGGGATCGATTTGGAGGTGGAGGGTCCGTCATGGTCTGGGGCGGTGTGTCACAGCATCATCGGACTGAGCTTGTTGTCAATGCAGGCAATCTCAACACTGTGCGTTACAGGGAAGACATCCTCCTCCCTCATGTGGTACCCTTCCTGCAGGCTCATCCTGACCCTCCAGCATGACAATGCCACCAGCCATACTGCTCGTTCTGTGTGTGATTTCCTGCAAGACAGGAATGTCAGTGTTCTGCCATGGCCAGCGAAGAGCCCGGATCTCAATCCCATTGAACACGTCTGGGACCTGTTGAATCGGAGGGTGAGGGCTAGGGCCATTCCCCCCAGAAATGTCCGGGAACTTGCAGGTTCCTTGGTGGAAGAGTGGGGTAACATCTCACAGCAAGAACTGGTATGTGGACACCTGCTCGTCGAACATATCATTCAAAAATCATGGGCATTAATATGGAGTTGGTCCCCCCTTTGCTGTGATAACAGCCTCCACTCTTCTGGGAAGGCTTTCCACTAGATGTTGGAACATTGGGACTTGCTTCCATTCAGCCACAAGAGAATTAGTGAGTTCGGGCACTGATGTTGGGTGATTAGGCCTGGCTCGCAGTTGGCGTTCCAATTCATCCCAAAGGTGTTCGATGGGGTTGAGGTCAAGGCTCTGTCCAGGCCAGTCAAGTTCTTCCACACCGATCTCGACAAACCATTTCTGTATGGACCTCGCTTTGTGCACGGGGGCATTGTCATGCTGAAACAGGAAAGGGCCTTCCCCAAACTGTTGCCACAAAGTTAGAAGCACAGAATTGTCTAGAATGGCATTGTATGCTGTAGTATTAAGATTTCCCTTCACTAGAACTAAGGGGCCTAGCCTGAAACATGAAAAACAGCCCCAAACCATCATTCCTCCTCCACTAAACTTTACAGTTGGCACAATGCATTCGTGCAGGTAGCGTTCTCTTGGCATCCGCCAAACCCAGATTAGTCCGTTGGACTGCCAGATGGTGAAGCGTCATTCATCACTCCAGAGAACGTATTACCACTCCTGCAGAGTCCAATGGCGGCGAGCTTTACACCACTCCAGCCGACGCTTGGCATTGTGCATGGTGATCTTAGGCTTGTGTGTGGCTGCTCGGCAATGGAAACACATTTCATGAAGCTTCGGACGAACAGTTCTTAAAATAATAAAATAAAATGGTAGGGGTCCATTTGGGATCATGTGTAGCTTTGGGCATCCTCTGCGGTAGGGTGTAGATGGGGCTGCACTGGATGAGGGGCTTTGCCTCGAAGAAGTGCAAGGCAGGAGGGTAGTCTGAGCTCTTCATCTCCTGCTCCTTTGTGCAGCTGTGCACTGAGTCACAGTAGTGCCCATGTCAGCAGCAGTCTGCCCCCTGTCTGCTGGGAGGCCTCCTGCTGCATCAGAGACTCTGAGCCTAGGGTCAGGGCTGCACCAGCACAGGGTCAACCAGCACAGCAAGACTGACACCACAGCAACTTGGTGGCTCTCTGGCCAGCACAGCATGGTCAAGGTGTGGCCAATCAATGTTGGTCAACACTGAATAAAAAAGCTAAAAGGATAAATACAAATATGGTGAGAGAAGGTAATCTAGTGGGAAAACAAGATCAACAGAGCTTGTCCACTGGGCACACGGGTTGAATCAACGTTGTTTCCACATAATTTCAATGAAATTACGTTGAACCAACATGGAATAGACGTTGAATTGATGTCTGTGCCCAGTGGATGGTGTTTAGTGTAGGCTTACTGGGTCATTCTACAGATTCGGTGCCTTTTGTGATTGAGGAGGATGAAACAATGAACATTAAAATCTTAAGCTTTTTTTTATTTGATGTGACAAAGTAATGTGTGTACTTGATAGAAAATACCTTTTCCCATCTCAATGTAGAGTATTAAGTTATTATTCTGTATTATTTTCTCAAACAAGTCCCAATTTAATTCAACCCCGTCACAGTCATTTTGTTATTCAACTATTCATTTTTCCAATAAGCTTGAGATCAGCTTCTGGCATAATCTCACAGTTTAGATGTCCCTTGTAAATAATGGCATATTGTAATTAAAGAGAAAATCAAGAAAAACTGACCAGCACCATCCTTTCCAGTTTACGATGAAGAAATTTCTAATCTAACTCCACATTTTCGCAAGAAATGTGCAAGAATGCTGCGTAATTCCTGACAAAATTGAAATAGCCTTATTTACCCTGATTTAATACACACAATAAAAACACTATTGATGTTATATTTTGTGTATTTAATACAAAAATGTAAAAAAAATAATCTCGTAACAGGGATGAATGCACCGCAACAGGGTTGAAAATCATGTAACAGGGTTGAGTGAAAAGCATCACGTGTCATATGTTTTATCTTTTGAGATCACTAACATGTTGCCATTTTTTAAACATTTTAAACATTTTTAAACCTACTGTCAACATAGCTTTTAAAATCTAAAGAATCTAGATGAAAGCTAGACAGAGTAAAACACATTAATGAACTAATAACAGTAACAACATCTGAAATTGTAGGTCAAGGTCAAGTCAATGACCAGTTTACTCTCCAAAACTAATTACTGTATCCTTTTAATCACTATGTAGTAAAATGAACGTGAACTTGCAGATAATACTCCTAAATATGTCAGTACAAACCAGTCGGCTAGTGAACATGAACCCCTCACGCACCAGTTGCCAAGGCAGTATACTGTATGTCTTTTTAGACTAGTCTTCATTTACATTCTCTAGTCTTTTTATGCATTACCAAATTATGCTTTAAAGCAACAAAACTTTATTTTCTGTTGATTGTGTGTCCATGACCACCACCACCTCGTGTCTTAAAGATCTTACATTTCCAGGAGAATTACCTGACCACCGGCGCGCGGATGTCCCTCACCTTCCTCTCTATGTGTGTTTCCTTTCTGCTGCTGTTTTTTCCATTGTTGAATCTGAAATTGTAGGTCAAGGTCAAGTCAATGACCTGCTTACTCTTCAAGACTAAATATTGTATCCTTTTAATCACTATGTAGTAAAATGAACATGAACTTGCAGATAATACTCCTAAATATGTCAATGTATATAGGAGAGAGAACAAATTAATTGTCACTTTTTTAAAGTTATTATTTTCTGTAATTCCTCGTACTTTTAGTTGATACTGTAAAACCGTAAACAACAAACATTCAACAAGAAAATATGATTGGTATTAAGCAATATACATTAAATATTGCTAAGATTTAACAGCTATTCAACCCTGTAACAGCCATTCAACCCCGTAACATTGAAAAATGTGATGGGGTTGAATGTGACAGGGTTGAAGATTTTGTGCTAATCTGTTGCTAATTCGGGATGCTAGCAGCTAGCAGTGTGCCACATGGCCTTATTCAACAAAAGACATTGTTATACTTCATAGCTATAAAAACAATTCTTGGTAAAATCTTAACTATGAATTCCCCCCCCCCCCAACAGAGTTGAATACCTGAGATTGACAAAGCCCATATGTGCTTAAAAAACATGAAATATTTATAAAAAGTGAGAGAGCAGCTTACCACTTGTCACACCAGGCTTCTCTGAAGACTTGTATGATGTCACTTCCTCATAAATGATGTCCACAGGATCAAACCATTATTTAATTGTGAGTGGGGGTATTGTTGCGTTACGGGGTTGAAAAAAATACAAGGACAGGGGTAAAAGCCTGAATTTCTCAGAAAATAAAATGTCTTATGCTGAGAAAATGGATTATGCATAATAAGGGGGCATATACAATTAATTTAACAAAAAAAAAGCATTATTATTTAACACTGTGTACTCAAAATGAGTCACGCCATTTGCATGATGGTCAATAGGGACAGGCGAAATTCTTAATACTCCTAAGAAAAGCAAACATATAAGTATTGAAATTCATCTCTGTTTAAAATCATATTCTCTACTCCATATTAAAAACATGTAAAACTTTGAAATGTTGTAATTTAAGTGTAGTTTGATAAATGTTCTGACAAGTTATAACACTAGTACATCTTGGGACACTGACAATACTGAAATGTCACCGAATCTGTAGAATGACCCTACTGCACCTGTTTGCAGAACATCCACTTCCTCATTATCCCTTTCTTATGCTTGCTTCCTCAGAACATTTTGTTTCTCTTGAAAAAAGTCTCAACCAATAGCTTACAGAGGTCTATTTCCCACAAGCATCAAAGCTCAAAGGCTACTAAGGCTGCATTTACATCTGAATTTGATACCTACATGCTCAATTAATTTAGTTAATATACAGTACCAGTCTTTATTTTTACTATTTTCTACATTGTAGAATAATAGTGAAGACATCAAAACTATGAAATAACACATCTGGAATCATGTAGTAACCAAAAAATTGTATATTTGAGATTTGAGATTCTTCAAATAGCCACCCTTTCTTTGCCTTGATGACAGCTTTGCACACTCTTGGCATTTATAATGTTTTTCCCCCTCATCAATACCCCATAATGACAAAACAAAAACATTTTTGGCAAATTTATAAAAAAATTAAAACTGAAATATAAGCATTCAGACCCTTTACTCAGTACTTTGTTGAAGCACCTTTGGCAGTGATTACAGCCTCGAGTCTTCTTGAGTATGTGTGTACTGTGTGTTTCCGTAGCTTTTTTCTTAGAGGAAGCATATGCAATTAGATGACCTCTTAGTGTGGCTTTGGCAGAGTCTTTGTTGTTTTGTGTGTAGTTGTCTAGCCATGTAGTGACCAATGTATGGAATGCTTTGTTTGATAACATGGAGGTGTTGAATTTCCAGCTCTTTGACCTGGGAATGTTTTTACAGAGGGCAAAGCAGAGGCGGACAAAGGCGTGATCTGAAAGTGCTATGGGTCCGATTGTACAAGTGGCAGAATTTATGAAAATATTTAGGATAAAAATGTAATCTATATGAGAGTAGGTGTTATGGACATTGGAGTAGTATTTATCCTAATCCATAGATGAGCCATTAGTCTCTCTCCAGGTATCTATCAGTCATAGCTCTTTAGTAAGAGAGTTCAACATCTTTGCCGATCTAGGGTTTGGGGTGGGGACTTCAGGTGATTTGTCCAGTGTTAAGTTGAGGGTACAATTAAAATCTCCAGCCAGCACTCCAAAGGAAACAATTCTCATTGAACAGGGCTATCATTTTCGACATGAAAGCAGGAGTATCTGTGTTAGGAGCATATACAGTGCCTTCAGAAAGTATTCGACCCCTTTACTTTTTCCACATTTTGTTAGGTTACAGCCTTATTCTAAAATTGATTAAACTGTTTTTTTCCCCTTATCAATCTACACACTACCCCATAATGACAAAGCAAAAACAGGTTTTTAGAAAAGTTTGCTAATTTATAACAAAAAAAAAACGGAAATATCACATTTACATAAGTATTCAGACCCATTACTCAGTACTTTGTTGAAGCACCTTTGGCTGTGATTACAGCCTCGAGTCTTCTTGGGTATAACGCTACAAGCTTGGCACACCTGTATTTGGGGAGTTTCTCCCATTCTTCTCTGCAGATCCTCTCAAGCTCTGTCAGGTTGGATGGGGAGCGTCGCTGAATACAGTGAGGGAAAAAACTATTTGATCCCCTGCTGATTTTGTACATTTGCCCACTGACAAAGACATGATCAGTCTATCATTTTAATGGTAGGTTTATTTGAACAGTGAGAGACAGAATAACAACAAAAAATCCAGAAAAACAATGTCAAAAATGTTATAAATTGATTTGCATTTTCATGAGGGAAATAAGTATTTGACCCCCTCTCAATCAGAAAGATTTCTGGCTCACAGGTGTCTTTTATACAGGTAACGAGCTGAGATTAGGAGCACACTCTTAAAGGGAGTGCTCCTAATCTCATCTTGTTACCTGTATAAAAGACACCTGTCCACAGAAGCAATCAATCAATCAGATTCCAAACTCTCCACCATAACCAAGACCAAAGAGCTCTCCAAGGATGTCAGGGACAAGATTGTAGACCTACACAAGGCTGGAATGGGCTACAAGACCATCGCCAAGCAGCTTGGTGAGAAGGTGACAACAGTTGGTGCGATTATTCGCAAATGGAAGAAACACAAAAGAACTGTCAATCTCCCTCGGCCTGGGGCTCCATGCAAGATCTCACCTCGTGGAGTTGCAATGATCATGAGAACGGTGATGAATCAGCCCAGAACTACACAGGAGGATCTTGTCAATGATCTCAAGGCAGCTGGGACCATAGTCACCAAGAAAACAATTGGTAACACACTACGCCGTGAAGGACTGAAATCCTGCAGCGGGTCCCCCTGCTCAAGAAAGCACATATACAGGGCCGTCTGAAGTTTGCCAATGAACATCTGAATGATTCAGAGGAGAACTGGGTGAAATCGAGCTCTTTGGCATCAACTCAACTCGCCTTGTTTGGAGGAGGAGGAATGCTATCTATAACCCCAAGAACACCATCCCCACCGTCAAACATGGAAGTGGAAACATTATGCTTTGGGGGTGTTTTTCTGCTAAGGGGACAGGACGACTTCACCGCATCAAAGGGACGATGGACGGGGCCATGTACCGTCAAATCTTGGGTGAAAACCTCCTTACCCCAGCCAGTGCATTGAAAATGGGTCATGGATGGGTATTCCAGCATGACAATGACCCAAAACACACGGCTAAGGCAACAAAGGAGTGGCTCAAGAAGAAGCACATTAAGGTCCTGGAGTGGCCTAGCCAGTCTCCAGACCTTAATCCCATAGAAAATCTGTGGAGGGAGCTGAAGGTTCGAGTTGCCAAACATCAGCCTCAAAACCTTAATGACTTGGAGAAGATCTGCAAAGAGTGGAACAAAATCCCTCCTGAGATGTCTGCAAACCTGGTGGCCAACTACAAGAAACGTCTGACCTCTGTGATTGCCAACAAGTACTAAGTCATGTTTTGCAGAGGGGTCAAATACTTATTTCCCTCATTAAAATGCAAATCAATTTATAACATTTTTGACATTGTTTTTCTGGATTTTTTGTTGTTATTCTGTCTCTCACTGTTCAAATAAACCTACCATTAAAATGATAGACTGATCATGTCTTTGTCAGTGGGCAAATGTACAAAATCAGCAGGGGATCAAATACTTTTTTCCCTCACTGTAACTATTTTCAGGTCTCTCCAGAGAAGTTAAATCGGATTCAAGTCCGGGCTCTGGCTGGGCCACTCAAGGACGTTCAGAGACTTGTCCCGAAGCCACTCCTGCGTTGTCTTGGCTGTGTGCTTAGGGTCGTTGTCCTGTTGGAAGGTGAACCTTCGCCCTAGTTTGAGGTCCTGAGCAGGTTTTCATCAAGGATCTCTCTGTACTTTGCTCCGTTCATCTTTCCCTTGATCCTTACTAGTCTCCCAGTCCCTGCTGCTGAAAAACATCCCCACAGTATGAAGCTGCCACCAACATGCTTCACCGTAGGGATGGTGGCAGATTTCCTCCAGATGTGATGCTTGGCATTCAGGCCAAAGAGTTCAATCTTGGTTTCATCAGACCAGAGAATCTTGTTTCTCATGGTCTGAGAGTATTTAGGTACCTCCAAGCGGGCTGTCATGTGCCTTTTACTGAGGAGTGGCTTCCGTCTGGCCACTCTACCATAAAGGCCTGATTGGTGGAGTACTGCAGAGATGGGTGTCCTTCTGGAAGGTTCTCCGATCTCCACAGAGGAACTCTGGAGCACTGTCAGAGTGACCATCGGGTTCTTGGTCACCTCCCTGACCAAGGCCCTTCTTCCCCAATTGCTCAGTTTGGCCGGGCGGCCAGCTCTTGGAAGAGTCTTGGTGGTTCCAAACTTCTTCCGTTTAAGAATGATGGAGGCCATTGTGTTCTTGGGGACCTTCAATGCGGCAGAAATTTGTTGGTACCTTTTCGCAGATCTGTTCCTCGACACAATCCTGTCTCTGAGCTCTACAGACAATTCCTTCGACCTCATGGCTTGGTTTCTGCTCTGACATGCACTGTCAACTGTGGGACCTTACATAGACAGGTGTGTGCCTTTCCAAATCATGTCCAATCAATTGAATTTACCACAGGTGGACTCCAATCAATTTGTAGAAACATCTCAAGGATGATCAATGGAAACAGGATGCACCTGAGCTCAATTTCGAGTCTCATAGCAAAGGTCTGAATACTTATCTCTTTGTTATTATGGGGTATTGTGTGGAGATTGATGAGGATTTGTATCTATTTAATCCATTTTAGAATAAGGCTGTAAAATAACAAAATGAGGAAAAGGTGAAGGTGTCTGAATACTTTCTGAATGCACTGTATATGCTCTCTTAGGTAAATAAATGAAACTAGCTCCAGTAGGCTAATCTTTTTGAGCGTGAACTGTATTACTGTACTGTATTATATTGTATTATATGGACTGGAATTATGGACATCATTCAAACCATGATAAAGCAGGGAGAGAACATGCGATTCTGGTGCAGCACATGTGGCCTACAAAGTTACAAGTATAGGCTAGCATATGTATACCTTTCATAATATTTCCCCTAATGTTATTAGCCTACCTCCTCTTTCTTTCTCTATTGTTGCTTCATTCCTTCCTCGCTTTCAACAGTTAAATGAAATACGTTTCATTGTCCTTATCATCATCATTCTAAGGTGTATGTAAACTTCCGACTTCAACTGTATATTAATAATATCAGTGAATGATACAAAGTTCCATCTTGAATTGATGAGTAGACCTACCTGCGGCAGGACAGCAGCTTAAGCTTAAAGCTACAGTCTGGGATCTGGGAATAATGGTAATTTGAATTTATTGAACCATTGATTCTATTCTTGGATAATATAATGTATAAATGTACACCAAGGTCATTCTTTCATGCCTCATTTTAGGAGGATCAGATGGTGACAGGGGTCTCAGCAGGGTCAGGCAGCCAGGGAAGACCAGTCTGTGACTGAGGTGAGGTGAATTTTTGAAGATACAACACTTTATTCTTTCTATGCAGCAAACACTGGAAAAGCCAGATGCTATTTTAAGGCAGTCTGACAAACCTCCAAAGTTGATATCCAAACGGTATCAAGGGTTGATAGAGGCTTTTCCCGATGACACAAAACATGTAAAACAAAAATGTGAGGAAGACCTGGTAGAAGCTATTGATGATGATGAATGGATTCAGATATGTTTGAATGCCCAGTAATGTTCATATAATCTCAGACATAAATTACTACAGTGTAAGACCATCTATAGAACGTATTATATGCCAGTGAAACTGAATTACATGTACTCAGAAATGTCATTACTCTGCTGGAGGTGTAAAACACAAAAGGGGACATATTTGCATATGTTATGGTCTTGAAAAGGCTGGCTGAATTCTGGCAAAGAGATGAGTATGTTATTTTATCTCAGCATGTCTACAGATTCTTCCTTCTCCCTGTTTTTGTTTGCTTGGAAATGTTGATAGCATTTACAGCAGCTAAGAAATGCATTGCCATTAATTGGAAGGTTGGTTATCCTTCCACAATGTCAAGTTATATATCACTAGATTTGATTTATTACAAGATTAAGGGTATACTGGGCAGCTTTGATAAGGTCTGGATGCCTTATATGGAATAAAGTACAATTAAAGGAGTCTGTATTGAAAACATGCCCACGTCAGGGGAGATACCTATTTAGGCAATCCCTAGCTGCTGGGCTGCTCAGTCCTGGCCCTGGGGGTCTGCTGTAGGACCCCCAGACCACCCGCCAGGCTATTTCCACCCCACTTCTAAAACCAAAGTGGCTCCTCTGCAAATAGGCCCTATTACATTTCCAAATTAAAATCAAATTAGCTAGCCTATACTTCTAACTTCATAGGCTGCATGTGCCGCACCAGAATGTTCTCTCCCTGCTTTATCATGGTTTGATCGGTGTGTGTAATTAGTATAATACAGTATAATACAATACAGTAATACAGTTCACAATCAAAAAGATTAGCCTACTGGAGCTAGTTTCATTTATTTACCCAAGAGAGCATATAGCTAGCTACATCTATGGGCTTTTATGTTTTTCTGTTGTGCGTAATGTGCAGTAGCCTATATCCTATAGGCCTATGTATTGGATAACAGCACCATCATTTTTACTTTTTTGGGCTTGGGCTTGGGCTCATTAAATGTATTTAATGTATGGCTCATCAGGCTCAGGTAGCATCAGGCTTGAATTTTCTATCAAAGCTGTAATCAAATTTAGACATAGGCCTATTTATAATGCTTTTGAATGACACTTCCGGTTTTGGCGGGAAATACTGGGTTACCCAGGAGAAAAGTGATTTATGGAACAATTATTAATATTAAACCCTAATCCACATTTTCAGGGCAATTTACTTTAGACTGAGATGTGAAAATCTAAGCAGAAATGTTGATTGATGAATAGAATGCTCTCTCCAGTGACTTCACTCTAATAGGCCTATACACATGTGGACTCTCCAGTGACTTCACTCTAATAGGCCTATACACATGTGGACTCTCCAGTGACTTCACTCTAATAGGCCTATACACATGTGGACTCTCCAGTGACTTCACTCTAATAGGCCTATACACATGTGGACTCTCCAGTGACTTCACTCTAATAGGCCTATACACATGTGGACTCTCCAGTGACTTCACTCTAATAGGCCTATACACATGTGGACTCTCCAGTGACTTCACTCTAATAGGCTGGACTACTGTATATATTCTTAAAGGTCGACTTTGGGCACAAAAATGATCCAACTTTCTCTCTTTTCAAACAGAAATGGGGTGTGCCTTTGGTGGCTCATCAGTGTCATTCTGGTCATGCACGCCGCAACCAACATAGTTTGTTAGCTAAGCTAACCACTGTAGCTAGCCAGTAACTCCTCCAGTATGTGTTGACGTCATTTCACAGGATTTGTTTTTGGATGGAAGCTGTAGAGATCGGTAAGAAATGGCACTTCCGTATCCAAATATCGTATTCATCATTTTTATTAATTTTTTGTTCATCGGTTTATGCATTAAAAGACCTGATATGATCAGTTATAGAGTTTAAAGCTGTTATTTTTTGCATTTTGGCCCAAAGTCGACCTTTAACATGGACAACATTACAGCCAACATATGCATGTATAAGAATGAAGATAAACAATATAATTAATTTGAATAATTTGATAACTTCACAAACAAAGTGACAAACTCAACCCTGTCACAGTCTCACAACCCTGTTATGATCAGACAAGTAGCATGGTTGAGTTTTTGGGCTTAAAATGGCCACTGCTCCTCATGTGAAGAACAGGAGACCACATGGCATACATGAAATTAAGAAATTGCACATATTTTTGCAATAAAAAATCTAGTTTTGATAAGTAATAGTTTTCTATCTTTATTTAATGTAACAGAGTTGAGTTGTTGAGCTTGACAAACCCATTACAGGGGACATTTCAATTTATATAAAAAAGCTTTTTAAATTAGACTTTGGTGACCGAATACTTAAAATATACTTTAAAAGGTCAGAGGGACTCAAATCATACCGGTTTCATGGAATGACCCGAATATGAACATGACATCTTGTTTGCTTCAGCCGGTCGCCTATAATGTTGTTCAGTTTAAAGTGTAGGGCTACTGCTGCAAGGAGACCAGGCTGGGCTACGCGATGGTTTGACACGTTGGCGATTTCAATGTAACTACCAATGTTAACAATGTATATACCAACAATTCGAAAGTGTAACAAAGTAACAGAGATCGCATTCACACTGAACAGATGGATACATATAGTACATGTTGTTGAACATTGCCTCAGTGCCTTAATTATTATTAGAACATGTTTCTCACCACTTATTAACAAACCTGTCCGTGAAAGTGAAGTGATTAATTTGTGCTCCTATATTGCTCTTAAATAACAACAAGCTGTTTTCAGTTCTGTAGCCTACAAGTGTACCAATACCTCCTACTCACTTCCCAAAACAGCGGGTCACCCGGTCTCGCTCGTTGAGGGGGGTTGACTCACATGTTAAGTGGATGAAGCTGATGAAAGCAGACAACGTGCAGTGCCACAATAGATTAATGCATTGTGTCGCAGAGGTCCTCTTGTTTTGTCTGTTTGCATTTCAATAGATGCCATCTTTTCAGTTATTTTAACGGATTGTCAGTGATACAAGGAATCAGAAATGATGTGAACCTAATTAACCTTAATTTAAAAAGGTTGTTATTTAGTGAAGGAACATGTATTTATATGGCTATACTGAAAAAAAGAGCACTGCATTTTAGCAAACTGAATAATTCATCATTTGTGACACCTTCACAAACCTGATTGACTTTATAAAGTGAGAAAAATCATTATAAAGGTCAGATAGAGCACCACAAACAGACCATGCCAATACAATATGCCATCCTGACACTTTTGGAACCAAGACCTTAATGTCACTCACAAACTACACACTGTCATTTCTCTTGTGTGTTGTTACTTATGCAACCAGGGGTAAAATTGGGCTGGGGCGGAGATCCTGCAGCTATGATCCAAATGAGCAGCCTGGCCTCATAGACTAGACATAACATAGTAAACGTAAATATGATACGTTAGATTTGGTATGGTACATAAGACAGGTCACTTAAGGCAAAAAAAAGAAACTTTTGCAAATTAATAACATAATTGTAATTCGTAACATATCATACGAAATGGATGATGGACATCCACAAAGTAATACATACCATACATATCATACTAAACGGAGTGTCTCGGATTTACGTACAGATGAATACGAAATACTCTGAGACCAGAAGCCAGGTGCGGAGCTGAGTCCGGTACCTTTGGTTAAGCGAATTTTGCAATATCTAATTAAAATTGTTGTGCACATTTAATTTTCCTCAGCCAACAACACGAGTAACCAACAGCAAAATCAGACAACCCTATAGTAGAATGGTTTACCTATTCAATTGGTCAGCTTGTCGCACTCTGTGAGAAATATTCCGCCAGAGGCGCTTTAAAATGTGTGAGTGCTAGAGGGAGAAACATCCATGCCCAGCGATTGCATTTTTCTTAACGCAGTCGCGGGCAAACACACCTTTGAAAGCAGTTGATGGCCACTGTAAAAATAGCAGGGTCACAGCTTTCTATTAGCCTACTAAATGTACTTCTGTGCACCATTTTCCAATATCCAGTTGGTCATAGTCTCTCAACTAGGTTACTTTATGTTGGTGTGCCAAGCAGGTATAGTGACCATGAACAACACATGAGAAACATTTATTTACTTTATTTCATTAGGTTTGGCAGTGACTGGCTGTCTCCAGACACCCTTTGCAAAGGACCTGACTACAGAAATCCGGGAGATGATGAAGAGCCTGCTGGAGTCCCGTGTGGCCACTACCTCCACTTGCATCCAGGACACCGTCGCAGCCTCCAAGGTCCACGGGAAAAAGCTCAACCCAGAGACCCTTCTGAAGATTGAGACCCCGGGCGCACGGGCAAATGGCATGCCGGTGAAGAAACCAGAGATCTATTAGCAGATGACACATCTGGGCGACCGCTGCCAGCCCACCTATTGCTGCGGCTACCCTGCTATGCTGCTCAGCACATGTACTACAACACCTGGATTAGCTACCCCCATTAAGGGTATGTATAAGCACAATGGAGAGGAGATTGAGGAGGACCCTCAATGAATACTTCATCATCAAGTCCTTCGTCAGGGCAAATATCCATCAAGGCACGAGCCTGGTCCTACATGAAAAAAAAAAAAACTGAAAATAGTTAAACATATTCTGTATTTCTTTTTGACAGTTAAGAGGTTGCAGGTCCATAAATCCATGCCTTGCACATATGGTTCCACAGTTGTATCTGAATATAACGATGGAATTCTGACCATGGCTAAGAGTATCCCATTTTATTATTTAATAGGCGATATGCACAGGCGAGCATGACGTTTTTCCGGTTAAATCTCAGGATGGACGTAAACTTCCGGTTATCGTAGAATGCTGTGCTACCGTATGCTAGCATTGAATGCTTAACGTCAAAAACATCCGAAACGGTTAATTTTCGTTGTTGTTGTTGTTTATCTTAATGTTTATGTTAATGTTTTTACTTGTAATACTTCGTCTTGACTTACAACACGATGACGTGTAAACGTACGAAAGTGTCCTTTCAAAAACGGGATGACAGCTCTTCCAGCCATCACTGCTGTGTGCCGCAATGTAGAGTGTGTGCCAGATGCAATTCTTCTGTTAGTTTTTTTTACTTTTCCCAAAGACCGTGAATTACATAAACGGTGGGTGATTAACATTCGACGAGTCAACTTTCTTACAACAAACACACGAGTCTGCAGCCGACACGTTCTAAGTGAAGATGTGATAGAGCCTCCGACTCCAGCTGGGCGCAGACGTCTGAAGAAGGGAGCTGTTCCAGTGCTGTTTCAATGGAACAATTTCAGTCTTCCAGCCCCACGGCCCGGAGTTTGGGAAAGGACCGAGCGTCCCAACACAGAAACCATGAATAATCCGTCTGTGGAATTGGACTGTCCTCCTGACCATGACTACTGCAACAGTACTGAACCTGCTGCGCTGGATATGTCCCTTGACCACAATGAAGAACTTAGTGTAGAGATAGCAAGGCTCCGAAATCAAATTGAGGAGATAACTATCAGCAGCAAGTTCTGCTTGGAGCGGTTTGCTGGATCTGATGATGACAAGGTTTTTCACAAGGTAAATTAAAATGTCCAATGTGTTTAATATATAGGCCTATGTATTTGAGCTGTCAACAATGACTAGTATTATTATCTGTTTAAATGTTGCATGTGTGATGTGTGTTGTAAGCTGCTGGAAACCTTGAATTTCCCTCGGGATGAGTAAAGTATCTAAAACTATCTACTAGCGCATTAATATAATTTTTAAATACTGAGAAGAGCAGTAAGCAAAAGGACTGACGTGTGCGTGGTCCAGTTTCTGACCTTAGTGCCAAATGTTCTAAGATGTTGTATAACTGTCAATAAGGATGCTAACAGCGATTAATAACATTTATTTCGCAACACATTGTAGTCTGCCTATTTAATTGGACTCTGCATACCTAATTCTGCTTGCCGGAGTAGCATCTGGTTTGGGCTTCACTACAACCATGGCATCCACAGGTCCTGGCTTCACTCCCTATTTATTTATGAGATGGTATTAGGAGAGATGCTAGTATGCATGTGACAACTGTCTGGTATTGAAATGATACAAACCATTGTTCGTGGTTTATGCCACTTCTGCTCTGTTTGAGTGCACGAAAGTACAGGAGGGACGACAGACATGCCACATTCAGAGTAATGGGCAGTCTGATATAGTAATGCAACCAAATGATTGCATATCCCACACCCAGCCACACAGGAACAGTAGCTTTTAACAAGCACAACTGGCTGTGAATCACGCACTGTCATCTGAAATACACAGAAGCATAATTTAATGGGTTTTGAAAGACGAGGATCTACAGCAGCAGGAGGAGGAGCAAAACTTGTTCTTTCTACTTTTTACTGGTGTAAGCAACTTATCTACTGTCTCGCATCACTTTCCTACTGTCTCCCACCACTTACCTATTGTCTTGTGCCATTTACCTACCTTCAAACAGTATTGGCAGAGCAGTAGGTGAGTGGTGCAACATTGTAGCCTAGTACCAATAACAAAAGTAGAGTGAAGGTTTCGCTCCTAATTCCTCTTGAAAAGTAGAAACATCAAGTACAAAAGCAAGGAAGTTGGGCCATATGTTTATAAAGAAAGAAGTAAAGATGACAGGACAGTTTTGAGTAGAACATCAGCAGTTTGAAGAATAGCTGAGTGGAATATGTTACTGTCATTGCAGTCATCAAGTCAGGAAAAAGTAGTAATCTCATTATTGTTTACATTTCAAACCAAACTCCAATTTGTTTACAACAGACCCAACAACAAAGCATGGCAATTCCCACTCAGCTACCCTGGTCTGTATTAGGCTACCACTGTTCAGCTATCGTGAAAACCACTAAAGTTCTAAAGTGTTCTCTTAGCAATGGCAATCAAAGCTGTGGTAACATTAAACGAGTAAAACATGTGTTGAACGGAACCTTGAACAAGTTCAACAGAACTTTGAACGTGTCACTTAATCTAGTCCTACTCTCAGCTGGTGTGGTGGCTTTAGTTACTTAATTGAGCGGTAGCAGTGGGCTCTCACAGAGATCTCATTTGTAGCCCTGTTTTTACCTGATACTTTCATAAAAGTACAAACACATGAAGTGAGAGGTATATACACATGATTACACTTTATTTAAAGCATGACTAACCTGAAGCAGGACGGAGTCATGACTTAAAACACCAAAGCAAGGCTTCTAGCTCAGGCTAGCTAGCGTTAGCATATTACCTTCAAAGTTGCAAAGAAAAGAAGAAACTTAAAATTTGAAGCCTTTATCCAGTTTGCTACGTGGTGTCGTACTGGATGTCCGGACGACCCTCCGTATATCATTAACAGATACTTTAGGCAACTCCAGCAAACACCTTGTAAACGTCATCTCTGCCATCATAACGGTCTACTGTCACTGTCTGTTTTTTTCCGGTAACCGGAAATGCCCAAGCATCCTTACGCCAATGCAGAAGTGATGCGTGCATAGAGCCTATTTAACATACAGTGGGGAAAAAAAGTATTTAGTCAGCCACCAATTGTGCAAGTTCTCCCACTTAAAAAGATGAGAGAGGCCTGTAATTTTCATCATAGGTACACGTCAACTATGACAGACAAATTGAGAAAACAAATTCCAGAAAATCACATTGTAGGATCTTTAATGAATTTATTTGCAAATTATGGTGGAAAATAAGTATTTGGTCACCTACAAACAAGCAAGATTTCTGGCTCTCACAGACCTGTAACTTCTTCTTTAAGAGGCTCTTCTGTCCTCCACTTGTTACCTGTATTAATGGCACCTGTTTGAATTTGTTATCAGTATAAAAGACACCTGTCCACAACCTCAAACAGTCACACTCCAAACTCCACTATGGCCAAGACCAAAGAGCTGTCAAAGGACACCAGAAACAAAATTGTAGACCTGCACCAGGCTGGGAAGACTGCATCTGCAATAGGTAAGCAGCTTGGTTTGAAGAAATCAACTGTGGGAGCAAATATTAGGAAATGGAAGACATACAAGACCACTGATAATCTCCCTCGATCTGGGGCTCCACGCAAGATCTCACCCCGTGGGGTCAAAATGATCACAAGAACGGTGAGCAAAAATCCCAGAACCACACGGGGGGACCTAGTGAATGACCTGCAGAGAGCTGGGACCAAAGTAACAAAGCCTACCATCAGTAACACACTACGCCGCCAGGGACTCAAATCATGCAGTGCCAGACGTGTCCCCCTGCTTAAGCCAGTACATGTCCAGGCCCGTCTGAAGTTTGCTAGAGTGCATTTGGATGATCCAGAAGAGGATTGGGAGAATGTCATATGAAACCAAAATAGAACTTTTTGGTAAAAACTCAACTCGTCGTGTTTGGAGGACAAAGAATGCTGAGTTGCATCCAAAGAACACCATACCTACTGTGAAGCATGGGGGTGGAAACATCATGCTTTGGGGCTGTTTTTCTGCAAAGGGACCAGGACGACTGATTCGTGTAAAGGAAAGAATGAATGGGGCCATGTATCGTGAGATTTTGAGTGAAAACCTCCTTCCATCAGCAAGGGCATTGAAGATGAAACGTGGCTGGGTCTTTCAGCATGACAATGATCCCAAACACACCGCCCGGGCAACGAAGGAGTGGCTTCGTAAGAAGCATTTCAAGGTCCTGGAGTGGCCTAGCCAGTCTCCAGATCTCAACCCCATAGAAAATCTTTGGAGGGAGTTGAAAGTCCGTGTTGCCCAGCGACAGCCCCAAAACATCACTGCTCTAGAGGAGATCTGCATGGAGGAATGGGCCAAAATACCAGCAACAGTGTATGAAAACCTTGTGAAGACTTACAGAAAACATTTGACCTGTGTCATTGCCAACAAAGGGTATATAACAAAGTATTGAGAAACTTTTGTTATTGACCAAATACTTATTTTCCACCATAATTTGCAAATAAATTCATTAAAAATCCTACAATGTGATTTTCTGGAATTTTCTTTTCTCATTTTGTCTGTCATAGTTGACGTGTACCTATGATGAAAATTACAGGCCTCTCTCATCTTTTTAAGTGGGAGAACTTGCACAATTGGTGGCTGACTAAATACTTTTTTCCCCCACTGTAGATTATAAAGTTTACTAAGGCAAGGAGGACCCTGATGAACACTTCAAGACAGAAACATCAATGCAGAGTCTTAGTTTTTTCCAATTACATTTTCAAATTCATCAAGGCATAAACAGTCTTACATTATTTTAATTAATCAAGTCAGAAGCCTTATACCTACTTATCTGCCATACCAGTAGGCCTATGCAATAGGCTACTCCTTTACAAGAAACAGTCCTTTGATAGGCCTAAGCATCTTTCAGTAACATCACCCAGCTCTCCCTCCCCTACCAAAGAAAATAGAGAACAAGCAACATACTTAAATTCAGGAAAAGTTATTTATTCTAAGAAATGTGCAGTATAGAAAATACTTCAGTCCATTTCCAAAATAATCTATGTCAGATGAAACATACAGGGTCTTCTTTGACGCTGCCATGCTACAGAGGTAAATGTAAACTGCTTAAAAACAAAAAACAACAACCAGATATCACATTTATATTACAAACTAGTCCAAAAATGTACAAAATGTAAAAGAGCAAATAAATATGATTAACATTTAATCAAATCTAGATATTTTACTAGTGCAGACGAACTGGATGACAGCAGAGTAGAAGTGGAGGAAGTGGTATACAGACTTCCATGTCTTGTGCAGTCTACACATCAGAGA
This sequence comes from Coregonus lavaretus, assembly GCF_964263955.1. Classification (NCBI taxonomy): domain Eukaryota; kingdom Metazoa; phylum Chordata; class Actinopteri; order Salmoniformes; family Salmonidae; genus Coregonus; species Coregonus lavaretus. The sequence goes on from NC_139998.1 coordinate 15,835,303, forward strand.
CAACAAAGCTGCATAACAGTATCATAACCTCACAGACCATTTACAACTACACTGTCCTTCATACATGGGACAGCGCAAGTGAACACACTACCTCCAAGAAGACCTCATCTAGTACTAAAAATCCCTAGCAAGTAAAACAATACATCCTTATACAGCAGGGTTCCCCCAACTGGCATTTTATTTGGCCACCCAAGTTCTCTGAGCAAAACTTGTTCCCAAGTATTCCCACGCATAATAGAGAGATACATGTGATCGTATACAAATGTAAGCAATGTTTGAAATTATTATGTCTTAGTGAAATATTATATCTGTTTGGGATTCTTGGAGTCAAATTGCAGTCTACAAATGATTTGTAATTATGTTCCAGTCCCCCGACCATTCGCTCAAGAAAAAAATTGGCCCGCGGCTGAATCTAGTTGATGATCCCTGTTATACATTATTGTTGGACAAATCCATCTTGTCTCACAGCTTCTAGTATTTTCCTATATTCATCCCTCCTTGAGCACATTTCCTTTTAATGCCATAGGTGTCTATCATTGAGGGCACTACACTGCCATCTCTATGCTGCCTAACACAGATCCAATAGAACCACAGCATTCAGGTTGTCTAGATTCACCTCACTCTGTGGCAGGAAGGCATGCAATCTATACAGCTAATGAGACAAGATCATATTTAAAGAGCCCTTTTCTCATGACCTCAGACATATGCCCTTTAATGACACCCCCCGGCAGCGACACAAATAACCTTACAATAAAATGTCCCATGGACGGGTCCGCTACACTTTTGATCAGGACAGTACCACGACTTGGCACTGGGAAAATTATACATAGTCATGACAACAGTAACAATAGTAGTGTTAGGCCATTTGTGTGCTGGGGTCTGACTCTGGTGAGTGGAGGGACTTAGTGGATGCCAGTGGACTGGCTATGAGGTAGATTCATTTGTTGCCATCACTATACCTGTGGGACTCACATGTGCAACATGGATATGATAAGATGGGGAAGACTTAAAATCTACACAGATCAATTGTTCAAAGACACAAATCACTCACCAATGTATGGTGGCAATGACAAGAGGTATAATATTAAACAAATAACAAACAGGAATGTCAAATAACTCAACTATTATTCCAATTAGTACTAATCGGAATAGACATTTTATTTTCCCCCAAACAGAAAGCCAACAGGTTGGCAGTGAGCAAGACCACCATTGTCACAAGAGGACCGAAAATAACACAAAACCTTGCAAAACAATATTGGTTTATCATTTCTTCACATAAAACGAGGTTGATTAATTTGTCACAATTCCAGTCATATTTTCTTGTTTCTTCTCCTTCAAATAATTCATTAAAATACCCGTATAAAACTGTACACCCTGAGGACATATTTAGTTCATTGAATTGGGGAGGATGAAGCACTGATGTGAAGAAATAATCATGCATGGGTGCGATTGTGTATACAATCTTAACCATTACAAATAGAATAATAAAACACACCACAAAAGGAGCTACAGTGGGACTACCATTTTAGGTGTCATTTTTCACCAAATGTATGGAATGCAATACATGGCATAGGTTAAAAGAAATGGGCTGTAAAGATGACAACATTAATATTTAAAAAAAAGACCTTAGCATACATCAATTGTTGATTCTAACTAATGTTCACTTAGTGCGTATACCAACCAGCAGGACACATGGAAGTGTAGAGAACCATCCAACAGAATTCTCTAGTTTGAGACAAGAGGTCAACTACAGTGAAGAGTTATACTTTATATATATAACTGGCATATATACATGGTAACAAGCACCAACGTAAAGATTCCAAGGCCACTAAATTCCAGTATGTATAGACTATCCCTAGTGCATAGCAGAGAAGGCTCTCTGCAGGTCTATGAAATCAAAGACATTCTCATAGCCGAGAAGGCAGCTTTGAAGGACGCATAAAATTACACCAGAACTAAAGCAAAAATCTGTGTTTTAGTCGAGGTGGAAATGGACAGTGCGCCCGGACAGAAAGCTCCCCTTTCCAGGACGGTTTCCTTTTCCTACAGGCAATCCTCTATGGTCTTCTGTCCCTTCACGTGGCGGGGCTCCTGTGCTGCACATCTACATATATCTATCATTCACACATACATTCAACAAAAAGGAAACTGCAAGGCCTGTGTCGACAGGATTCTGATGACTGCTTCTCTACAGTCTCAAAGTTCCTCCTTTTCTACACCTGAGTTTAAAAACGTTTGGAAAACAAACAAAAAAAACAACACCCGCGCTCTCTTCTCATCACCAGCTCCATTTTCTCTTCTGTAGAGGTTCTGATAGGACCGAAAGGACTGGAGGTCCATAGAGAGCTACAGTCAGGGGGAGAGCCTTCCTCCAGACAAACCCACTGACCAGTAGCTGTGTTCAACCAGTGTGAGGCTGCAGACAGAGGAGCAGGATCTCCAGATGTTCTTGCAGGAAGGAACCAGCTGTACACACAGTCTGAAGTGGAAGTCCACTGGCAGACAGAGCCACATCTCTGCAAAGGCAGTCTCAGTGAGGGTTCCACATAAAGCAGACAGACATCCCCGAGGGGCAAAGAACTCACTCCCTAAAGAGATTCTCAAATAAATATGTCTCCCTTGTCTGCACACACTGCATATCTTCTGTCTGATGCAGTGAGAGCAGTACTTACTGGTGCCCCGTGACACCGACAGACAGAGACAAGACAACAGACAAGACTCCATTTTGAGCCGCTCCACAGCAGAGAACATCATGGTTCCAACAGCACAGTCACATTTAAAGGCTTATGACATGAGATGCACAGGCAAGCACACGGGTTATCGTCATGGATGGATGATATGCAGGCACTGCTTTGTGTACAGGTTTTTGTTGCTTCTGTCCTTTACCTGGATTGTGGGGAAAAGGAATGAAAAAGGAGATTAATCATTGAAACATTGAAATATGACTGGGATTCTGAAATATTGATTGGTGATAGCCCTTCACCCTCCTCCACCATTGAATAATCACTCACCCTGCTCCCACAGAGTTGCTCAAACTCCCTGTTTACCGCTTGGACCACTGGGAGACATCATCTGCTGCCTACAACATTACATAAGATATATCAGTAATCTCCTCTTCCCAGCCATCAAAGCAAAATAACAAATTAATGGTTAGATCTTTCTTACCTGGGGTGAAGGAAGTGTTCGGGCGCCAGGCCTCTTTGCTGGACCATCATGCCCTGGAAGTGGCCTCCAGCCTGGGGATGTCTGTACATGGCCATGCGGGTCTGCCCCAGGGGAAAGGGCAGGTGCTGGGGCCGCTGCAGGGCCTCCATGAGGTGGGGGTGGGGTCTCTGGGGGGCGTAGTGTCCATTGGGGTAACCGGGCTGGCTGGGGTATGAAGCACGAGACATCATGTGGGGAGGCGGGGCTCCGCCCTGCTGCATCCCAGTATGCACTGCTCGGGGGTCGTACAGGAAGTTGGCCACGTGAGGTGGGGGCTGGGCACTCTGGCGGCGTGTGGCAGCGTTGTGGCTGTCCAGGTCCAGGATCTCTTTGGGGCTCTCTGGCCGCTCTGAGCTCTCCTCCACCCGAGCAGGCTGATGCTTCACAGGGCTGCCGGCCTCCCTGCTCTCCCTCTCCACAGAGCCTACATGGGGGCCCTCGAGCAGGGGATTGGGGGACATCAGGCTGCCCCCAGAGCCCTCAGAGCCCAGGGGGGAGCCCATACTGCTGCCCTCCTTCAGGAGCCCATTGACGTTGGCACTAGCTGCAGGCAGGTAGGTGTTGGAGGGCATGCAGTGGCGAGGCTGGTACTGCTGCTGCCTGTGCCACTCCTCGGAGGGGTAGCCTCCCCGGCTGTTGCCCTGGGGCTGGGAATAAAAGTGTTGCTGCTGGTACTGGGGGTACATGTTAGGGTGGCCCTGGGGATGCTGCTGCTGGGCCATGTGGTATGGATAGGCAGCTCCTTGCTGGTGGTAGGTGGGGTAGCGGGCATTGTTATGGTGGGGGTTCATGGTCTGGGGCATAGCTTGGTTCGGGTAAGGCTGTTGATTTGAAGGGGGCATGCCCATAGGTTGACCATAGTGTGGATGTGTTGGGCTGCCCATGCCATATTGACCCATGGCTCCATTCCCCTGGCCCTGGGAGTGGGGCGGCATGGCTGGGTTGTGACCAGGTGCCGGTCCCCTTGGCCCCTGGTTACCCAGCTGTGTCTGTTGTGCCTTGGGACTGAACGACTGTTGTTTATATATGCCATTGGGTGGTCCAGACTTAATCATGCTGGGGTTACCAGAGCTGCCTCCAGAGTCCCTCCTGCTAGTGGGCTCGCTTGGCCTCTCGTCGCCCTGGTCTGCTGGGCTGGGCTGGGGAGGCAACTGGGACACAGGGTGGCTGGGGGGCAGGGAGGTGAGAGGTGCTGGCTGGGGTGGACCAGGGCCAGGCTGGGCCCCCTGGGGGGCACTCTGTGGCATCTCATGCATGGGGATTGTCTGTGGACCACGTTGAGGGGGATTCTGAGCCTCATGTGGAGAGTTTTGTTGGTGGGGGTTTTGGGATCCTTGCTGTTGGGCATTCCGAGTGATATGTTGAGGGATGTTTTGTTGCTGTGCATTCTGGGTATCGTATTGATGGGCGTTCTGAAGGTGAGGGTCATTCTCCGGGATTTGCTGGGGGGGGCTCTGGGTAATATGCTGTGGAGCATTCTGGGAGTGAGGAGAGTTCTGTGAGTGAGGTGCATTGTGGGGGTGAGGGATCTGGGGGCCATTGTGGGGGTGCGGAGGAGGAACAATGGAAGGGTTGTTCTGTTGAGGGGGAGTCTGCCTGACAGATTGTCCTTTGCTCTCCCCCTCCTGGTTGCCGTTTGTCTCTGAGCTCTGTGGGAGTCCAAGCCCAGACGCAGCCTGCTCCCCGGTCCCACTAACCCTCTCCTGTGATCTGCCCCAGTTTGGAGCAGAGGGGCTCTGCATGCCCCGAGTGGGGCGACTGGGAGGCTCTGTGGGACTGGGGAATGAGGGGCGCTCCTGTTCAAACGGGACGGGAGTTACCCGCGCTCCTGCATGGTTGTTGTTGGATGTTTTGGGATCTGATGTGGACCCTGTCAAGACAGATAACTTAGTGAGTGAAAGGTTGTTACAGTGAAAACAAAGAAACGATTTGTAGAACAACATCTGAGTGAATGCCTCTAAAGACTGAGAACATGTCCTATTACATTTCCTGGCAGACTCAAAATGGTCACATTAATTGATACACAAAATTAACAAATGATCTTTGATTACATTTGTACGTGAAAAATGTTGGGTTCATCGTTTTATATCTAAACATCTTCTTGCTAGGGTAGCTGCAGTGCAGTGTTACTTTCGTCAACTAAAAAAGTAACTAAAATATATTTTTCGGTGGCAATTGACAAGACGATAACTGACTAAATAGACCCAGAAAAAACTACAACCAAACAAAAATTATTTTTCATTTCGGCTGACGAAAACGAGACTCAATTATCTCTGTGACTAAAATCTGACTAGTAAGTGGACTGGACAATAGTTTTTGGAGAGATTGAGAGCTTTGTAGTGTTATTTGTTTGGTCCAATCAAAAGCATTCATGACATTAGCAAAATTGTAAGGTTTTCTCATTGCAATGTTGCACTGCGGTAATGTTGTCACGATACCAGAATTTTGACTTTGATACCGATAGCCAGGTTTAATATCACGATACTCGATACCGAAACAATACCACAGCAAAAAAATATATGCGTATTAGCTAGTCACAGAATAACCACTGGGCTATATATATATATACAGTGGGGAAAAAAAGTATTTAGTCAGCCACCAATGGTGCAAGTTCTCCCACTTAAAAAGATGAGAGAGGCCTGTAATTTTCATCATAGGTACACGTCAACTATGACAGACAAAATGAGAAAAAAAATTCCAGAAAATCACATTGTAGGATTTTTAATGAATTTATTGGCAAATTATTGTGGAAAATAAGTATTTGGTTAATAACAAAAGTTTCTCAATACTTTGTTATATACCCTTTGTTGGCAATGACACAGGTCAAACGTTTTCTGTAAGTCTTCACAAGGTTTTCACACACTGTTGCTTGTATTTTGGCCCATTCCTCCATGCAGATCTCCTCTAGAGCAGTGATGTTTTGGGGCTGTCACTGGGCAACACGGACTTTCAACTCCCTCCAAAGATTTTCTATGGGGTTGAGATCTGGAGACTGGCTAGGCCACTCCAGGACCTTGAAATGCTTCTTACGAAGCCACTCCTTCGTTGCCCGGGCAGTGTGTTTGGGATCATTGTCATGCTGAAAGACCCAGCCACGTTTCATCTTCAATGCCCTTGCTGATGGAAGGAGGTTTTCACTCAAAATCTCACGATACATGGCCCCATTCATTCTTTCCTTTACACGGATCAGTCGTCCTGGTCCCTTTGCAGAAAAACAGCCCAAAAGCATGATGTTTCCACCCCCATGCTTCACAGTAGGTATGGTGTTCTTTGGATGCAACTCAGCATTCTTTGTCCTCCAAACATGACGAGTTGAGTTTTTACCAAAAAGTTATATTTTGGTTTCATCTGACCATATGACATTCTCCCAATCCTCTTCTGGATCATCCAAATGCACTTCAGACGGGCCTGGACATGTACTGGCTTAAGCAGGGGGACACGTCTCGCACTGCAGGATTTGAGTCCCTGGCGGCGTAGTGTGTTACTGATGGTAGGCTTTGTTACTTTGGTCCCAGCTCTCTGCAGGTCATTCACTAGGTTCCCCCGTGTGGATCTGGGATTTTTGCTCACCGTTCTTGTGATCATTTTGACCCCACGGGGTGAGATCTTGCGTGGAGCCCCAGATTGAGGGAGATTATCAGTGGTCTTGTATGTCTTCCATTTCCTAATAATTGCTCCCACAGTTGATTTCTTCAAACCAACCTGCTTACCTATTGCAGATTCAGTCTTCCCAGCCTGGTGCAAGTCTACAATTTTGTTTCTGGTGTCCTTTGACAGCTCTTTGGTCTTGGCCATTGTGGAGTTTGGAGTGTGACTGTTTGAGGTTGTGGACAGGTGTCTTTTATACTGATAACAAGATCAAACAGGTGCCATTAATACAGGTAACGAGTGGAGGACAGAGGAGCCTCTTAAAGAAGAAGTTACAGGTCTGTGAGAGCCAGAAATCTTGCTTGTTTGTAGGTGACCAAATACTTATTTTCCACCATAATTTGCAAATAAATTCATTAAAAATCCTACAATGGGATTTTCTGGATTTTTTTTCTCATTTTGTCTGTCATAATTGACGTGTACCTTTGATGAAAATTACAGGCCTCTCTCATCTTTTTAAGTGGGAGAACTTGCACAATTGGTGGCTGACTAAATACTTTTTTTCCCCACTGTATATATATATATATATATATAGATATATATATATATATATATATTATAGATATATATATATACACACATTGGGGGAAAAAAGTATTTAGTCAGCCACCAATTGTGCAAGTTCTCCCACTTAAAAAGATGAGAGGCCTGTAATTTTCATCATAGGTACACGTCAACTATGACAGATAAAATGAGATTTTTTTCCCCAGAAAATCACATTGTAGGATTTTTAATGAATTTATTTGCAAATTATGGTGGAAAATAAGTATTTTGTCAATAACAAAAGTTTATCAATACTTTGTTATATACCCTTTGTTGGCAATGACACAGGTCAAACGTTTTCTGTAAGTCTTCACAAGGTTTTCACACACTGTTGCTGGTATTTTGGCCCATTCCTCCATGCAGATCTCCTCTAGAGCAGTGATGTTTTGGGGCTGTCGCTGGGCAACACGGACTTTCAACTCCCTCCAAAGATTTTCTATGGGGTTGAGATCTGGAGACTGGCTAGGCCACTCCAGGACCTTGAAATGCTTCTTACGAAGCCACTCCTTCGTTGCCCGGGCGGTGTGTTTGGGATCATTGTCATGCTGAAAGACCCAGCCACGTTTCATCTTCAATGCCCTTGCTGATGGAAGGAGGTTTTCACTCAAAATTTCACGATACATGGCCCCATTCATTCTTTCCTTTACACGGATCAGTCGTCCTGGTCCCTTTGCAGAAAAACAGCCCCAAAGCATGATGTTTCCACCCCCATGCTTCACAGTAGGTATGGTGTTCTTTGGATGCAACTCAGCATTCTTTGTCCTCCAAACACGACGAGTTGAGTTTTTACCAAAAAGTTATATTTTGGTTTCATCTGACCTTCTCCCAATCCTCTTCTGGATCATCCAAATGCACTCTAGCAAACTTCAGAAGGGCCTGGACATGTATTGGCTTAAGCAGGGGGACACGTCTGGCACTGCAGGATTTGAGTCCCTGGCGGCGTAGTGTGTTACTGATGGTAGGCTTTGTTACTTTAGTCCCAGCTCTCTGCAGGTCATTCACTAGGTCCCCCCGTGTGGTTCTGGGATTTTTGCTCACCGTTCTTGTGATCATTTTGACCCCACGGGGTGAGATCTTGCGTGGAGCCCCAGATTGAGGGAGATTATCAGTGGTCTTGTATGTCTTCCATTTCCTAATAATTGCTCCCACAGTTGATTTCTTCAAACCAACCTGCTTACCTATTGCAGATTCAGTCTTCCCAGCCTGGTGCAAGTCTACAATTTTGTTTCTGGTGTCCTTTGACAGCTCTTTGGTCTTGGCCATTGTGGAGTTTGGAGTGTGACTGTTTGAGGTTGTGGACAGGTGTCTTTTATACTGATAACAAGATCAAACAGGTGCCATTAATACAGGTAACGAGTGGAGGACAGAGGAGCCTCTTAAAGAAGAAGTTACAGGTCTGTGAGAGCCAGAAATCTTGCTTGTTTGTAGGTGACCAAATACTTATTTTCCACCATAATTTGCAAATAAATTCATTAAAAATCCTACAATGGGATTTTCTGGATTTTTTTTCTCATTTTGTCTGTCATAATTGACGTGTACCTTTGATGAAAATTACAGGCCTCTCTCATCTTTTTAAGTGGGAGAACTTGCACAATTGGTGGCTGACTAAATACTTTTTTTCCCCACTGTGTATATATATATATATATATATAGATATATATATATATATATATATTATAGATATATATATATATATATATATACACACATTGGGGGAAAAAAGTATTTAGTCAGCCACCAATTGTGCAAGTTCTCCCACTTAAAAAGATGAGAGGCCTGTAATTTTCATCATAGGTACACGTCAACTATGACAGATAAAATGAGATTTTTTTCCCCAGAAAATCACATTGTAGGATTTTTAATGAATTTATTTGCAAATTATGGTGGAAAATAAGTATTTTGTCAATAACAAAAGTTTATCAATACTTTGTTATATACCCTTTGTTGGCAATGACACAGGTCAAACGTTTTCTGTAAGTCTTCACAAGGTTTTCACACACTGTTGCTGGTATTTTGGCCCATTCCTCCATGCAGATCTCCTCTAGAGCAGTGATGTTTTGGGGCTGTCGCTGGGCAACACGGACTTTCAACTCCCTCCAAAGATTTTCTATGGGGTTGAGATCTGGAGACTGGCTAGGCCACTCCAGGACCTTGAAATGCTTCTTACGAAGCCACTCCTTCGTTGCCCGGGCGGTGTGTTTGGGATCATTGTCATGCTGAAAGACCCAGCCACGTTTCATCTTCAATGCCCTTGCTGATGGAAGGAGGTTTTCACTCAAAATTTCACGATACATGGCCCCATTCATTCTTTCCTTTACACGGATCAGTCGTCCTGGTCCCTTTGCAGAAAAACAGCCCCAAAGCATGATGTTTCCACCCCCATGCTTCACAGTAGGTATGGTGTTCTTTGGATGCAACTCAGCATTCTTTGTCCTCCAAACACGACGAGTTGAGTTTTTACCAAAAAGTTATATTTTGGTTTCATCTGACCTTCTCCCAATCCTCTTCTGGATCATCCAAATGCACTCTAGCAAACTTCAGAAGGGCCTGGACATGTACTGGCTTAAGCAGGGGGACACGTCTGGCACTGCAGGATTTGAGTCCCTGGCGGCGTAGTGTGTTACTGATGGTAGGCTTTGTTACTTTAGTCCCAGCTCTCTGCAGGTCATTCACTAGGTCCCCCCGTGTGGTTCTGGGATTTTTGCTCACCGTTCTTGTGATCATTTTGACCCCACGGGGTGAGATCTTGCGTGGAGCCCCAGATCGAGGGAGATTATCAGTGGTCTTGTATGTCTTCCATTTCCTAATAATTGCTCCCACAGTTGATTTCTTCAAACCAAGCTGCTTACCTATTGCAGATTCAGTCTTCCCAGCCTGGTGCAGGTCTACAATTTTGTTTCTGGTGTCCTTTGACAGCTCTTTGGTCTTGGCCATAGTGGAGTTTGGAGTGTGACTGTTTGAGGTTGTGGACAGGTGTCTTTCATACTGATAAGTTCAAACAGGTGCCATTAATACAGGTAACGAGTGGAGGACAGAGGAGCCTCTTAAAGAAGAAGTTACAGGTCTGTGAGAGCCAGAAATCTTGCTTGTTTGTAGGTGACCAAATACTTATTTTCCACCATAATTTGCAATAAATTCATTAAAAATCCTACAATGTGATTTTCTGGATTTTTTTCCCTCAATTTGTCTGTCATAGTTGACGTGTACCTATGAGAAACTTACAGGCCTCTCATCTTTTTAAGTGGGAGAACTTGCACAATTGGTGGCTGACTAAATACTTTTTTCCCCCACTGTGTGTGTGTATATATATATATATACACACACACACACACACACACAGTGGGGAGAACAAGTATTTGATACACTGCCGATTTTGCAGGTTTTCCTACTTACAAAGCATGTAGAGGTCTGTAATTTTTATCATAGGTACACTTCAACTGTGAGAGACGGAATCTAAAACAAAAATCCAGAAAATCACATTGTATGATTTTTAAGTAATTAATTTGCATTTTATTGCATGACATAAGTATTTGATCACCTACCAACCAGTAAGAATTCCGGCTCTCACAGACCTGTTCGTTTTTCTTTAAGAAGCCCTCCTGTTTTCCACTCATTACCTGTATTAACTGCACCTGTTTGAACTCTGTACCTGTATAAAAGACACCTGTCCACACACTCAATCAAACAGACTCCAACCTCTCCACAATGGCCAAGACCAGAGAGCTGTGTAAGGACATCAGGGATAAAATTGTAGACCTGCACAAGGCTGGGATGGGCTACAGGACAATAGGCAAGCAGCTTGGTGAGAAGGCAACAACTGTTGGCGCAATTATTAGAAAATGGAAGATGACGGTCAATCACCCTCGGTCTGCGGCTCCATGCAAGATCTCACCTCGTGGGGCATCAATGATCATGAAGAAAGTGAGGGATCAGCCCAGAACTACATGGCAGGACCTGGTCAATGACCTGAAGAGAGCTGGGACCACAGTCTCAAAGAAAACCATCAGTAACACACTACGCCGTCATGGATTAAAATCCTGCAGCGCACGCAAGGTCCCCCTGCTCAAGCCAGCGCATGTCCAGGCCCGTCTGAAGTTTGCCAATGACCATCTGGATGATCCAGAGGAGGAATGGGAGAAGGTCATGTGGTCTGATGAGACAAAAATAGAGCTTTTTGGTCTAAACTCCACTCGCCATGTTTGGAGGAAGAAGAAGGATGAGTACAACCCCAAGAACACCATCCCAACCCTGAAGCATGGAGGTGGAAACATCATTCTTTGGGGATGCTTTTCTGCAAAGGGGACAGGACGACTGCACCGTATTGAGGGGAGGATGGATGGGGCGATGTATCGCGAGATCTTGGCCAACAACCTCCTTCCCTCAGTAAGAGCATTGAAGATGGGTCGTGGCTGGGTCTTCCAGCATGACAACACACAGCCAGGGCAACTAAGGAGTGGCTCCGTAAGAAGCAACTCAAGGTCCTGGAGTGGCCTAGCCAGTCTCCAGACCTGAACCCAATAGAAAATCTTTGGAGGGAGCTGAAAGTCCGTATTGCCCAGCGACAGCCCCGAAACCTGAAGGATCTGGAGAAGGTCTGTATGGAGGAGTGGGCCAAAGTCCCTGCTGCAGTGTGTGCAAACCTGGTCAAGACCTACAGAAAATGTATGATCTCTGTAATTGCAAACAAAGGTTTCTATACCAAATATTAAGTTCTGCTTTTCTGATGTATCAAATACGTATGTCAAGCAATAAAATGCAAATTAATTACTTAAAAATCATACAATGTGATTTTCTGGATTTTTGTTTTAGATTCCGTCTCTCACAGTTGAAGTGTACCTATGATAAAAATTACAGACCTCTACATGCTTTGTAAGTAGGAAAACCTGCAAAATCGGCAGTGTATCAAATACTTGTTCTCTCCACTGTATATGGCTACTATATTGTGATCACTACATCCGATGGATCTGGATACTGCTTTCAAGCAAATTTCTGCAGCATTAGTAAAGATGTGATCAATACATGATGATTTCATTCCTGTGCTGTTTGTAACTACCCTGATAGGTTGACTGATAACCTGAACCAGGTTGCAGGCACTGGTCACAGTATGAAGCTTTTTGATGAGTGGGCAGCTTGATGAAAGCCAGTCAATATTTAAATCACTCAGAAAATATACCTCTCTGTTGATATCACATACATTATCAAGCATTTCACACATGTTATCCAGATACTGACTGTTAGCACTTGGTGGTCTATAGAAGCTTCCCACCAGAATGGGCTTTAGGTGAGGCAGATGAATCAGTAGCCATATTACTTCAACAGTATTTAACATGAGATCCTCTCTAATCTTTAAAGAATGTGGTTCTGAATATAAACAGCAACACCTCCACCATTGGCATTTCTATATTTTCTGTAAATGTTATAACCTTGTATTGCTACCACTGTATCAAAGGTATTATCTAAGTGAGTTTCAGAGATAGTCAGAATATGAATGTCATCTGTTACTAGCAAATTATTGATTTCATGAACCTTGTTTCTTAAGCTACATATGTTAACGTGGGCTATTTTGAGCACTTTTTTTCTGGGATGCTTACTTGTTTTCATTGTTTTACTGGGAAGATACAGTTGAAGTCGGAAGTTTACATACACCTTAGCCAAATACATTTAAACTCAGTTTTTCACAATTCCTGACATTTAATGCTAGTAAATATTCCGTTTTAGGTCAGTTAGGATCACCACTATTTTAAGACTGTGAAATGTCAGAATAATAGTAGAGAGAATGATTTATTTCAGCTTTTATTTATTTCATCACATTCCCAGTGGGTCAGAAGTTTACACTCTCAATTAGTATTTGGTAGCATTGCCTTTAAATTCTTTAACTTGGGTCAAACGTTTCGGGTAGCCTTCCACAAGCTTCCCACAATAAGTTGGGTGAATTTTGGCCCATTCCTCCTGACCGAGCTGGTGTAACTGAGTCAGGTTTGTACAGTGAGGGGAAAAAAAGTATTTGATCCCCTGCTGATTTTGTACGTTTGCCCACTGACAAAGACACGATCAGTCTATCATTTTAATGGTAGGTTTATTTGAACAGTGAGAGACAGAATAACAACAACAAAATCCAGAAAAACGCATGTCAAAAATGTTATAAACTGATTTGCATTTTAATGAGGGAAATAAGTATTTGACCCCTCTGCAAAACATGACTTAGTACTTGTTGGCAATCACAGAGGTCAGACGTTTCTTGTAGTTGGCCACCAGGTTTGCACACATCTCAGGAGGGATTTTGTCCCACTCCTCTTTGCAGATCTTCTCCAAGTCATTAAGGTTTCGAGGCTGACGTTTGGCAACTCAAACTTTCAGCTCCCTCCACAGATTTTCTATGGGATTAAGGTCTGGAGACAGGCTAGGCCACTCCAGGACCTTAATGTGCATCTTCTTGAGCCACTCCTTTGTTGCCTTGGCCGTGTGTTTTGGGTCATTGTCATGCTGGAATACCCATCCACGACCCATTTTCAATGCCCTGGCTGAGGGAAGGAAGTTCTCACCCAAGATTTGACGGTACATGGTCCCGTCCATCGTCCCTTTGATGCGGCGAAGTTGTCCCCTTAGCAGAAAAACACCCCCAAAGCATAATGTTTCCACCGGTGGGGATGGTGTTCTTGGGGTCATAGGCAGCATTCCTCCTTCAAACACGTCGAGTTAAGTTGATGCCAAAGAGCTCGATTTTGTGGGGAGGGGGAGGGAGAAGGAGTGAGTGAGAGAGAGAGAGCGAGAGCGAGCGAGCGAGCGGGCGAGGGGTAGGGAGACGGAGAGGGAGAGAGAGAGCGAGCGAGAACGAGAGAGAGGGTGAGGGAGAAGGAGAGAGAGAGAGCGAGAGAGAGAGTGCGAGAGAGAGAGAGAGAGAGGGCGAGGGGGAGGGAGAGAGAGTGAGGGCGAGGGGGAGGGAGAAGGAGAGAGAGAGAGAAAGAGAGAGTGCGAGAGAGAGAGAGAGAGGGCGAGGGCGAGTGGGAGGGAGAAGGAGAGGGAGAGAGAAAGGGCGAGGGGGAGGGGAGAGGGAGAGAGAGAGCGAGAGAACACTTTCACTCAGTTCTCCTCTGAATCATTCAGATGTTCATTGGCAAACTTCAGACGGGCCTGTATATGTGCTTTCTTGAGCAGGGGGACCTTGTGGGCGCTGCAGGATTTCAGTCCTTCACGGCGTAGTGCGTTACCAATTGTTTTCTTGGTGACTATGGTCCCAGCTGCCTTGAGATCATTGACAAGATCCTCCCGTGTAGTTCTGGGCTGATTTGTCACCGTTCTCATGATCATTGCAACTCCACGAGGTGAGATCTTGCATGGAGCCCCAGGCCAAGGGAGATTGACAGTTATTTTGTGTTTCTTCCATTTGCGAATAATCGCTCCAACTGTTGTCACCTTCTCACCAAGCTGCTTGGCGATGGTCTTGTAGCCCATTCCAGCCTTGTGTAGGTCTACAATCTTGTCCCTGACATCCTTGGAGAGCTCATTGGTCTTGGCCATGGTGGAGAGTTTGGAATCTGATTGATTGATTGCTTCTGTGGACAGGTGTCTTTTATACAGGTAACAAGCTGAGATTAGGAGCACTCCCTTTAAGAGTGTGCTCCTAATCTCAGCTCGTTACCTGTATAAAAGACACCTGGGAGCCAGAAATCATTCTGATTGAGAGGGGGTCAAATACTTATTTCCCTCATTAAAATGCAAATCAATTTATAACATTTTTTACATGCGTTTTTCTGGATTTTTTTGTTGTTATTGTGTCTCTCACTGTTCAAATAAACCTACCATAAAAATTATAAACTGATCATTTCTTTGTCAGTGGGCAAACGTACAAAATCAGCAGGGGATCAAATACTTTTTTCCCTCACTGTATAAGTAATTTCATTTGGGATGGTTCAAATTGCACTTCGGGACGATTATGGGACGGTGATGAAAAAGGTTATCTCGAGCCCTGTATGTAGCATGCTAGCTAGCCACCATTGGCCAGAAGGTTGAAGTCAGTAGAGAGAGCGGCGCGCAGCAGTGCAGAGTTGAGGACAGAGAGGAACTGATTAACTCCGTTACTGACTATCAAATTATAATAGTAGTGATTGATTGATTGATTAGTAGAAAAAAAACTCTTGATGGATCTCCTTTCTCTCTTTCCTTTCCATCTTGCTCCAGAGGGATGGATGACTGGGACATCAGGCTGACTGCAGCCAGACATGAATTGATTTTTATACTCCAGTTGAAAATAAGATTATTTTAGTACAATGTGACTTGTAATAACACTATTTCACAATGTTTAACTTTGTGTTACCAGCATTTCACAATAATGTTCCCTGAAAAAACAAACATGTCTTAACCATTCACTATGATCACTTCTATAGTTCAGATTAAATAATTTGGTGTGATGAACCAATAAAAGGGAGAAATGCAGAGATCAAGGTAAAGCAATTTTTCTAGTTGTATTTACATTGTCATTATGAATACACCTATTGGATAAATGTGGCAACCTGTCTTGCTGCGGCAAAACATTTTAGGGCTATTTTTCAGGCCTTGTGGGCGGGTTTTGAGTGGTAATCATCTGGAAATTCTAGCTAGACCTGGTAACCCTGCGGCCTGGCAACCGCTCTCCAATCTGGCGCCAACAAATCATTGAGTACGTTTACATGCACACTGATTGATGGAAATAAGGCGCATACCATGGCTACAACCTCCTGATAGAAAAAGGTGCAACGTTTGGAGACACTTTACTTATGTCGATTCAAACAATACCGAATGCAACGTTTGCGCGGGAGAAGATGGCATTTGCAACCACAAGTTTACGGGGAAAAATACTACCAACCTCAAGAGATATCTGAAAGCGCATAATTCCAATATATACGCTCATGTAATAACAGATTGATAATGCTAGCTAGTTAGTTTGCTGCAACCTATCAGACAGAACTTTGATTAGGCCTACAATACAGCTACAGTATGTGAAGGGGCAGGGCTCCAGACTGCGACCATTTAGTCGCCCTTTGCGACCCTTTGACTTGGCTGTGCGAGTCACATTTTTAATTGGTCGCAGCTGAACATTCATTAGGTCTACATGGTCACCTCACTCAAAGGTTGTAAAACGTCATTCTTTGGCTGTTAAAACAGTAAAGGGCATTATCCTCACGATTCCTGTAATGAAAGTGTCTGCCCAGTCCCTAGGCCTGTTTCACTGGGGCCTGCTGCTGTGATGAGCGAGCCACTTGATGTGCGCTCAGGGAAGAAGAAAAGGCTTCTGATTGTATAACATTTCAAAATCCAATTGTGGGAAATACATAGCTTTGGAAGCAACTACTGTTGTTCTCAGCTTTCTATGAGTATCATTTGTATTTGTCATCTCTTAATATTGAGCTCAATATCAACTATTTTACAACGAAGATATTTGATATGGCTTTAAGATATGAATGTGAAAATGTGCAATTGCGCAAAATGTGCAATTGCGCAACGGCCATTGCGTGTGCATAGGTAGTAGGCTACAACTGTTTTTTTAGGACATTAAAAATGTACTATTAGATTAATACAGGGCTACTAGCAGTGGGTATTATATTTAGTGTTAGCAATCTAGCTAATGTGTTTTGAGTTTTCACTTCCTCATGTGGTGAATTAGTGCACGTAAAGATGTAGCCACATTAATCTCTATTGAACAACAAAATTAAGAACATCCTGGAGCCCTATTTTAACAGTAAAATAACAATACCCTATTGTCAACCCACAATTCATCACAATCATTCGGTTAGTTTGCAGATACAAATATTTTGAATCATGCATTTTCTATTGTGTGTTGCCGCGGAAAAAATATGGTGCCACCAAATCATGGGCTGGTGCCACCAACTGAAAAAGTTAGTGCCACCAGTGGAAAATGTTAGTCTGGAGCACTGTCAAGGGGTCATATTTTTTACCTGCTGCAGAGTAATGTGTTATTCTGCCAATTTGGCTGTTGGGAATAGAATCATAAAATAGGATGTTATGCGGAAAAATATGTTGGTAGGACAAGGCTATGTATATATGAAGTCAGTGATTTATGTTTACTATAGGTTAATGAGGTAATACAAATGTGATGTGACTAAAATGGAAGGGCATTTATAGTTGACTAAAATGGCCCACTGTTTTCATTATTTTGACAATAACTAGACTAAATCATTATTCAAATTACAAAAATGTGACTAAGACTTAAAGATGCAATATGTAACTTTTTGGGCGACCCGATCAAATTCACATAGAAATGTGTTATAGATCGGTTATTCGCATTGAAAGCAAGTCTAAGAAGTGGTAGATATGTTTTATGTGCACTATTTCTATGCGTCCCATTCTTAACTTTCGGTTTTGCGTCTTTTACTTTCAGTTTTGTACACCAGCTTCAAACAGTATTTTTGGTTATGGAAAATACATAATCACAGCAGTTTAGATGGTACATTGATTCTTTACGCTATCCTTGCTTGTTTTGTCACAAACTGAAATTAGGCGAACTGTTCTAATTTTTGCAACCAGGAAATGGCGGAGCGATTTCTGCATAATGCATCTTTAATACTATTTTAGTCAAAATGACTAGACTAAATCTAAAAAAGAGTGCTAAAATTAACACTGCAGCAGTGTGATGATGTCATCTCTCAAAGCAAGTCACGAGACACTCATTAAACTGATGAATATTTAATTTGTCACTTACTGTGAAAAATCATTATTATCGCATTGCACAGAGTTGAGGGGAGGGGTTTGCCTATGAAATATAGACTGAACTACAGAAAAGTCCTGAATGAAATTTCTTTAAGGTAGATTTTCATAAAACTTAGCGAGGTAGAGTTCTAAAGCAGAGAAGGTCATTCCTACCTTTGAGCTGCATATCTGCGTGATGGGCAGGCTGGCTGTCCGGGCCATTGTCTCTGGCAGGACGCAGCAGCTGAATTTCAGGGGATGGGTGGTGCTGCGAAGGGTGAGCTGGAGTTGGGGCGCTGCCAACACCCTGTGGGGGCTGCTGCTGAAAGTTGCCCATGTGCTCGTGAGAGGAGCCAGCAGGGAGTCCGGTGGAGGAGGCAGACAGCTGCTGCAGGGCAATCATCTCTGGGCTCTCCAGCATGGAGGCCAGACGCTGCCTGGAGTCCTGATGAGGCATGGGAGTCTGCAGGGCCATGGGCCCCGAGGAGCTGGTGATGGCAGTGGACATCCTGTACTGGCCGTTTGGGTGAGTGGGGTACCCTCCAGGGCCTCCAGGCTGCTCTGGCCAAGGTTTGGGGCCAATGGGACGTGGACCCCCGTGGTTATAGGGGTGCTGCTGGTGGTTAGCCATATTCTGCACTTGTTTCCCAGGTCCACTGGGCCTCTCCTGGCCTTGGTGGTTCATCCCTGACCACATGTTAGGAGGCATGCCCATGCCTGAATGGAAGGATGGGTAGTTGTGTCGTGGTGGAACGTCAGGCCCGGGGTAGCAGTTCCCTCCCGGGTGTATGGGGTGGCCGTTGGTGCGCTGGCGGGACAAGTACATGCTGCTGTCGGGCGTGGGGGTGCAGAGGCCCCCAGACTGGAGGGCCACGGGACGGGGGCCCAGTGAGGGGCCGTGGGTGGGACCCATGTAGGGGTGCTGCTGCCGGTGGTGCAGTGGCTGAAGAGGCCGGCCATCAGGCCCCATTTGGTATCTAGGGCCGACGTGGTGTCCATCACCCATGTGTGGCTGGAATACAACATCTATTAGTATGTGCATAGCAGCAAATATAACCAACCAACTGACAGATCAGAAACACACAAAACATTGTTAAGTTGGAGCACATTGTGCAAGCATAGCAGACACTGGATAGTTCCGAATTAGATATGTGAAACCTCCTTAGATTGTTTTCTTAGCTGATCTCACCTGCATGTTGTAATGCTGAGGCATGTGGTGAGCATTGGGATCCCCAGGCCGGGGCATGTGTCCCTGTCCAGGGTGAGGGTAGGCGTAGCGGGGGTCCATGGCCATCCTCTGGCCGTACATGTGTGGGCCGTGGGGAATAGGGGGGCGCTGGAGCTGCTGCAGAATGGATGACAGTTCAACATCGCATGTCTAAAATGTAATGCATTAACTTGTCGTCCTCATCTAGAACTACCTTTTAACTCCTCTGTAAAAGGGGTGCAAAACCCTTGATGCTTTCTCTTCATTCATTACCAACACCCACTAAAGCAGTAAAACATACCTTCTCCTATGTGAAATATTGTTTTTGAAATATATGGCCTCACTTTAAGCCTAAACAAGAACAAAACATCTAAGCAGATTTCATAGCTAGCTACCTGCTGTGCTGGGTGGTAAAGGTTCCCAGGATGGGATTGTCCATGGGGCATGCCGTGGAGGTGTGGGGGTCCACTGGCCCAGTGGGGGGGAGGGGGTGGCTGTGCTGGCTTGTTCCCCTCCTCCTCCATGAGGGTGCTGCCTTTGCCCCCTGGATGTGTCCGTTTGCGCGAGGCCTGCTCAGTGGCTCGGATCAAGCTCTCTGGCCCTGCCTGCCTGTGGCCTTTGCTCCGCCTTTTCTCCTTGCGGTCTCTCTCGCGGTCCTCGCCGCTCACGTGGAACTCCTCGTCCGTGTCGCCGTCCTCCGACGGGAAGTGCTTGAGTAGCGCCCGGCTGAAACAACGCTCCAGGGACTCCGCCATGATGCTGTACTCTGAAGAAAAACACAAAGGCACCATCAGAGTATTATCTGCATGCCATGCACACAGACACGCACTCGTCTGTTGTGGGGCCAGGCGATGTTTGCCCCAGTGTTGGCCGGCAGGTTGACCAGTTCAGAGGGCCTTGGTGTGGTTGACCCCTGGCACCCGTGCCTCTCCCTTGGGAGTGCATTCAGACGGATGGACGGCTCCAGACAGGAGGCTTAACTAGGGGCTAGAATGTCTCTCTGGCAGGCAGGCAGGCAGGACACTGCAGGGCCTGGTGCACTGGAGCACAGCTCAATCACTCCCCATTCATCACTGTCACACAGAGCCACGTTACAGCTCAGCTCTCCCCCAACGCAGCCATTCTCTCCTCCTCTCCTCCTCCATGTGCACTTAGTCATATTGATCTTGATCCCTATCTATCTCAAATTCATAAATCAAGTCCAAAGTCAACCCACAAACCATTTGCACATGCTAGACGCATTTTAAGGACATCATAAATTTGACAAAAAATAAATGAGGTTTTAGATAAAAATTAAAATGTCTTTACCGCTGTCTTCCCCATTGTACTCGATGCAGTTTTCAAACATGAGCTTCACGTCGGACACAAACTCCTCCTTGGCGATGTACTCCCCTTCATTCAGCTTAGTCTCGATGGTGGACAGGTCCATCGGAGTCTGAGGAAAAATCAGGGCAAGCATAAATGACTACTTGTAGAATGGACGACCTCAAATTACATTGTGAAAAAAATGTGTATAACTGAGGCGTCTAACCGTCATTTGACAAAGTTTGGACCCTTCCTTTTCACTCTGAGCTCACCTGAATGACCGCATTATAGTTTGGGGCATAGGACTCGTCCACAGGCTCCAAGAAGGGCCAGGCGTCTTTGTGGGCTCTCAGGGCCTCCAACACTGTGGGGAGAGAAAAAAGAAAGGAGGACCAAGGCAGTTGGAGTCAGAACAGAGGAAACATCTTGTCTCACTGTCCAGAACAATTTGCAGGTCAATATGCTTTACACATACAGATATTATACAGTGATGATTGCATAGATGACAGGGCATATACATTACCTTTGTACAACGCCGTATAATCATCATCAATTTCATAGCTGCAATAAAAGATTGAGAAAATGTTCAAAACAAATTCACTCATTTATTCTAATAACTGGGTCACTGTATGGGCAACCAATTACTATCTTAAATATACAGTGCCTTCGGAAAGTATTCAGACCCCTTCACCTTTTCCTTATTTTGTTACATTACAGCCTTATTATAAAATTGATTAAATAGATACAAATCCTCAGCAATCTACATACAATACCCCATAATAACAAAGCGAAAACAGGTTTTTAGAAATGTTTACAAAAAAAGAAAAACCTTATTTACATAAGTATTCGGACCCTTTGCTATGAGACTCGAAATTGAGCTCAGGTGCATCATGTTTTCCTTGATCACCCTTGAGATGTTTCTACAACTTGATTGGAGTCCACCTGTGGTAAATTAAATTGATTGGATATGATTTGGAAAGGCACACACCTGTCTATAGAAGGTCCCATAGTTGACAGTGCATGTCAGAGCAAAAACCAAGCCATGAGGTCAAAGGAATTGTCCGTAGAGCTCCGAGACAGGATTGTGTCGAGGCACAGACCTGGGGAAGAGTACCAAAAAATGTCTGCAGCATTGAAGGTCCCAAAGAACACAGTGGCCTCCATCATTCTTAAATGGAAGAAGTTTGGAAGCACCAAGACTCTTCCTAGAGCTGGCCGCCCGGCCAAACTGCGCAATCGGGGGAGAAGGGCCTTGGTCAGGGAGGTGACCAAGAACCCGATGGTCACTCTGACAGAGCTCCAGAGTTCCTCTGTGGAGATGGGAGAACCTTCCAGAAGGACAACCATCTCTGCAGCACTCCACCAAATCAGGTCTTTAGGTAGAGTAGCCAGACGGAAGCCACTCCAGTAAAAGGCACATGACAACCCGCTTGGAGTTTGCCAAAAGGCACCTAAAGACTCTCCGACCATGAGAAACAATAATCTCTTGTCTGATGAAACCAAGATTGAACTCTTTGGCCTGAATGCCAAGTGTCACGTCTGGAAGAAACCTGGCACCATCCCTACGGTGAAGCATGGTGGTGGCAGCATCATGCTGTGGGGAGGTTTTCCAGCGGCAGGGACTGGGAGACTAGTCAGGATCGAGGCAAAGATGAACGGAGCAAACTACAGAGACATCCTTGATGAAAACCTGCTCCAGAGCGCTCAGGACCTCAGACTGCGGCAAAGGTTCACCTTCCAACAGGACGACGACCCTAAACACACAGCCAAGACAACGCAGGAGTGGCTTCGGGACAAGTCTCTGAATGTCCTTGAGTGGCCCAGCCAGAGCCCGGAATTGAACCCGATCGAACATCTCCGGAGAGACCTGAAAATAGCTGTGCAGCGACGCTCCCCATCCAACCTGACAGAGCTTGAGAGGATCTGCAGAAAAGAATGGGAGAAACTCCCCAAATACAGGTGTGCCAAGCTTGTAGCGTTATACCCAAGAAGACTCGAGGCTGTAATCACAGCCAAAGGTGCTTCAACAAAGTACTGAGTAATGGGTCTGAATACTTATGTAAATGTGATATTTCTGTTTTTTTATTTGTTATAAATTAACAAACATTTCTAAAAACCTGTTTTTGCTTTGTCATTATGGGGTAGTGTGTAGATTGATAAGGGGGAAAAAACGGTTTAATCAATTTTAGAATAAGGCTGTAACCTAACAAAATGTGGAAAAAGTCAAGGGGTCGAATACTTTCCGAAGGCACTGTATATGCTCCTAACACAGATACTCCTGCTTTCATGTCGAAAATGATAGCCCTGTTCAATGAGAATTGTTTCCTTTGGAGTGCTGGCTGGAGATTTTAATTGTACCCTCAACTTAACTCTGGACAAATCACCTGAAGTCCCCACCCCAAACCCTAGATCGGCAAAGATGTTGAACTCTCTTACTAAAGAGCTATGACTGATAGATACCTGGAGAGAGACTAATGGCTCATCTATGGATTATAAATACTAGTCCAATGTCCATAACACCTACTCTCGTATAGATTACATTTTTATCCTAAAGATTTTCATAAATTCTGCCACTTGTACAATCGGACCCATTGCACTTTCAGATCACGCCTTTGTCCGCCTCTGCTTTGCCCTCTGTAAAAACATCCCCAGGTCAAAGAGCTGGAAATTCAACACCTCCATGTTATCAAACAAAGCATTCCATACATTGGTCACTACATGGCTAGACAACTACACACAAAACAACAAAGACTCTCCTGTTCCTCCGGCCATAATATGGGACTCTGCCAAAACCACACTAAGAGGTCATCTAATTGCATATGCTTCCTCTAAGAAAAAAGCTACGGAAACACACAGGTTAGATCTTGAGAGGGAGCTTTAACGCTGCGAAAAAGTACATAAACAATCCCCAGAGAGCACCTCCTGGAGTCAACTTAAAGCAGCCAAAGCCAAACTAAACTTAGACTATACTCAAGAAAAATCTTTACTAAACAGAAATACCATGAGTATAGCAATAGGCCTAGCAGATTGCTTGCATACCAATCGAAAAAAGAGCAGTCAGAGCGTACAATCATGGCCATCCGAACAGCAGATGAAGTGACATATGATCCAAATAAGATCAATTTAACTTTTACTGCAAATTGTATACTTCTGAGAGAAAACATTCAGATGTAGAACCCCATTCCTTCCTAGAGGGAATCTCACTACCAAAACGATCAGACCGACCAAGAAGATCTCAACTCCCCCTCCACTCCAGAGGAGGTCCTAGAGGCAATTATCTCCATGCCACCTAACAAGTCCCCAGGCCCAGATGGATTTCCCAGAGAGTTCTATAAAGCTTTTTGGCTCCAGTTTAAACCTATTTTCATGCCATTGCGGGATAATTTTTGCTATGTACACAACCCGCATTACAGTGTTGCTCAAAAAAGGACCCTCTATCCTGCTCATCCTTCCGGCCCATAAGCTTGTTGGATTTAGACTACAAAATCATGACCAAATTGCTCGCCAAAAGACTAAACACACTTCTTCCCAAAATAATAATAGCAGACCAAACTGGATTTATTAGAGACAGGTACTCTTCTGATAACATTCGCTGTATTTTTTATATTATAGATCAAGTAAATGCACAGAAGACCCCTGTCCTGCTGGCTTCACTGGATGCTGAGAAAGCGTTCGACTGGATGGAGTGGATCTTTCTGTTCTCAGTCTTAGAAAAGTTCAATATGGACCAAAACTTTATTAAATGGATTAAGTCCCTACATTTTCATCCAAATGGCATGGTGTCTACTAACGGTCTGAACTCTGACAGATTCCCTTTGGGACGTGGCACAAGACAAGGATGCTCGCTGTCCCCCCTGCTCTACTTGTTGGGGGCGGCGCCTTTGGCAGAATTGATAAGGAGCAATCCAAGTATTATGGGGGTTTCTGCAGGCGGCCTTCAGCACAAGATTTCGCTCTACACGGATGATGTCTTGCTCTACATATCCAACCCTGAGAAATCCTTCTCATTTTAGACACAATTGCTCAGTATGGCAAGTTTTCAGGATATAATATACATTTTAACAAATCCATTGTTTGCCCCCTCAATCTTCCACTCACCAGATCTATGAAGACACTCTGCCCGTTCCAATGTAAGACACTGGAGTTTCAATACCTTGGAATCTTTGTAACACCCGATCTGAATTGCCTTTTAAAGGAAAATGATCTCCCACTCCTGGATCAGAATTATCTCCCAATTAGCTTAGTCGGAAGAATCAATGTTATCCTCCCTAGATTTAACTATTTATTTCAGATGCTCCCATGCGATCTCCCAGTTTCTTTTTTTAAAACAACCAACCAAAACATCACCAAATGTATATGGGGCAATAAAAAACCTAGGATCAAGTTCGCCACTCTATCAAAACCTGAATCTAAGGGTGATCTTGCTCTTCCCTGCTTTCAATTGTACTACTGGGCTGCCCAAATCCGCAACATGTTAACATGAATCACAAACAGACAAGACTCAACGTGGATTCAGATAGGGGCAATGAACCACAGGATTGGGCCTCTAAGCTCAATTATATGAATTAATAACTTTAGTGAAGTGGGCAACATACCCAAAGCCCTTGTGATTTACAACACCCTACTAGCACAGAATGACTGTAAGAAATACCTTGGCATTTCCTCACAGATATGCTCTCACTCGCCTATAGTATGCAACCCAGACTTGCCAAAGTATGCCAACTTTAATCTTTGACATACTCTAGGGATCATGTACCTCTATATGCATGTATTTTGGAGTTGTAAAGAGATTACCAGATTTTGGCAATCTATAAATACTGCTGCACAGAAAATATTAGATGTACAGTTTGATATGACCCTGTGTCTCTACCTTCTTAATGCCCAGCAGGACTTTGTTCTTGATCCAGACAGAGAAAATGTGTTTATGACTATCATACTTTGCTAAAAAAAAATGTATTCTCCTACTGTGGGCTTCTAATTCTTCTCCTACATTTAAAATGTGGATTGACCAGATTGTTGACTTTCTTCCTCTTGAAAAGCTCACTTATGACCTCCGCAAGAGACAGCCGAGGTTTGACAGACTCTGGTCTCCACTACTCAACTAGATTTCAAATTTGACAGAGTGAATGGGGTGATTAAGGAAATGTGTGTGTATACACATGTTGTGTATGGTGCTATAAAACTAATTATTTGCTCGTTGTCTCAGCTAAAGCTGAAATAGCTAACATGATCACAGATAGTGCTGCTGCAAATTTGTTGTTTCTTTTGTTTTATATTTTATTATATTATTTATGTCTGCCACATCTGTGAACTTTAAATAGTAAAAAAAAAAAAAAAAAAAATATATATATATATATATATATAATATTTCACTCTCCATAAATTATCAGTACTCTAGTGTTGAGTAGTAGTGTGTGGCTCTTACAACTCTTTCGTCCTGCGGGCGCGTCGGATGGGTGAGTGGGGCTCCAGGTGCAGCAGTTCGGGGGGCAGGTCCTTTCCCTGGGATATCAACCAGGCCTTCTCCTCACGCAGCTTCCGCCGCCGCGCTCGCTCTGAGGGAAACAACAGAACATAGGAACCACAGTTAATTACACACAACAACAAGTCTCTTATTACAGTTTCAAGGGCACCTGTTGGCCATCCGGCCGCCTGCTGGTGCGCAGAGTCAATAAAAACCAGGCCGAACAACTTGAGAGACTGAAGGAGTTCAGAGAAGATGAGTGATTCATTGACCATCCTTTTGCAGGCTTAGCTGATCAAAAAAGCGAGAACAAAAAGGAACACATATTGCTTTATCTCTCAACCTGAAAGGCTTCGGGCTGCCGCCCCCCTGCTGAGCGGATTAAAATATGTTGGAGGGTGGAGGGTTGGATTCCACGTGCTCCGATCCACCAGAGACCAGGCAGCCCAGCCCGGTCCTGCTGTTCATCTATAATACATTAATGAGGGTCCTTCACCAGTTAATTAACCCTTGGCAGGTGACATCAGAAGGACTCCTGTGATTCAAAGGGCTAAACATTCCCACTTACTCGCAGCCCAATACGGTGCAATATATTGCAATATATAATTCACAACCAGGGCAATAGATCATTCAATGGTACCGACAATACAAATGCAGAGGTGTGTGCGGGGTGCGGGTTTGGCAGTCTTTCAGAATCCACCCTGAGCCCCACCCTGCCCCCTAACCTAGCTCCACTACTCACCCTCCACAGCTTGGAGTCTCTCCAGCTCCTCTCTCTGACGCTCCTCCTGCAGCAGCATCTCCTCCTCTCGTCTCTGCTCCATCAGCAGGGCCTGCCTGTCCATGTCCTCATCCCTCTGTTTCTGCTGCTCCACATTGGCTAAGGCCTGGACACACACACGCAGGAAACCATCAGTCCACTGGGTCTCACAGGAGACAGGACATACACTAAGAACAATAAATTACACACACACACGCGCAGCTGGTCTCACCTCCTCCTCTTGGCTCATGCGTTTCTCAGAGAGCCGGTAAGAGCTGCGTACTAGCGTGGGGTCCATCAGCCTCTGCTTCCGCTCATTCTCCTGCAGAGGCAAAATAATCAAGATTAAAACACAAATAAGTGGTTTCGTTATTCACACTTGTTAAAATCACACGCAGTCGCATTGATCAAGTAACGCATCCACGGGAGCCAATACCCAAGCATGCCCCGGGGAATCCTCTGTGCTCTTCCAGCAGAGCTGTGAGGAGAGAAGGGGTGATCCAGGCTCTGCTCCTCCTCCCCCGACTACCCCCCTTTAAATCCCACCCACCCTGCTAGCCCTCTCCCAGTGGGTCACTGACCAACCAAACAAATCAAACCCCTCCATGCTTCCTGTGACATTAATAATCACACGTAACGATTGCCACTAAAAGCTGGGGGAGTGGGGGTGGGCTGTTACGTGTGTGTGTGCTTCTATTTGCAAACGGACCACAGCATTGCCACTTGATGAAATAGCATATAGTCTATAAATGTAGCAATTAGTAAGAATGTTACATGACTGAATATGAGCATCAGAATTGGTTGCAGAATACAAACCTTTACACAGACTACAACATGAAAAAAATATAACAACAGAAGGAAGCTGCAGTCAGAACGGAACCCTCTGGGCCAGGCAGTATCTCTATCTATGTCAGGGAATGCAGTCCAAAGGTATGGTTGTTTCCAGGAGCATGGGGGTAATGGAGTCTGGTACGTTGGAAGTTATGGGAAACAAGATGGACGCCTGCCTCCTGGGCTGCACCACCTCCTGTGCCTTTTGTTTCTGTTGTGTTATTTGTTATATTTTATATTCTTTGAGGGAAAATGTAGTTACTACGACTGTGATGTGGTTCTGTCACCTAGTTATCTTAAGATGAATGCACTAACTGTAAGTCACGCTGGAGAAGAGTGTCTGCTAAAAGACTAAAATGTAAATGCTTCCAGTCAGGATGGGGCCTGTGAACACCACGAGACCCTTTCCCCCTTGTAGAGTTTTACCTGCTAGCAGCATGAGGACGTGTGAGATAGAGCAAGGCAGCTGTCAAAGTGCTGAATGTGCTACAGCTCCCATCCCCCAGTCTTCTCTCTCTGCACCGGCGTGTCCCAGGGCTCCTCTGCCCTGCCTCTGCTCTGTGCATTACCCACAGCACTTAATCCCACACAGGAGATAGACTGCCTCTGGTGTCGCCACTTAAAGAGGTCGACAATCCTGCAGCGCAGCAGGTCGTCAATCAAGTGGCTTCATCCCGCCTCAAGGTGAGCGCCTGCCTCCCGTCAGCGCCCCACGAAATGGCTGTGACAGCCAGGGCTGTGGACAGGAGCTGGAGGACGCCACGGCTGTGTGCTCACTCACACACACTCAAAAACACACAATAATGCTGCGAACGCATTCACACACGCATTACACACATACAACCCAGACGCCTGCTCTGTAACGCCAGAACCTGCATCCAGCAGCTTTAGAACTGTGAATATGTCCAGATAGATACCAGGCAGGCATGCTGGCCGTGAAAGACAGGTCACCATCGGGTGACCGTTAGAGAATGACCCCATGCCGACAGAATGGCCAAAGAGCTTTTGACCGTCACAGTCCACAAGGACAGGCAGGCTGTGTTGGGTTTCTATAGCTTCTATCAGACCCGATCACAGAGATGGCTAAGGCTAGAGGTCCCGTTGATCACTACAGAATTAAGTAAATCTGCATTCAGTTTTTTTGTGCCCCTGTGTATGGAATGATCAGCAGAGCTCTCTGCACCTTGATGCTCTGGTGCCTGTTGGGCAGTTCAAGTTGTCAATGGAGAACCTCATTGTTGAAGAATGTGTTTGTTTCTTAAAATTGCTTGTAGTATTGTATGTTCTAATTACGTTGTGTTTAAATGTTGTGTGTTTAAATGTTGTATATTTGACCAATTGTGTTCATGTAGGGCTCCCTTGGAAAAGAGGCCTTGGTCTCAATGGGATTCTGCTAAAATAAAGGTTTAAAAAAAAAAAAAAAAAGATTATATAATATATGTACACATATACAGTGGGGAGAACAAGTATTTGATACACTGCCGATTTTGCAGGTTTTCCTACTTACAAAGCATGTAGAGGTATGTAATTTTTTATCATAGGTACACTTCAACTGCGAGAGACGGAATCTAAAACAAAAATCCAGAAAATCACATTGTATGATTTTTAAGTAATAATTTGCATTTTATTGCATGACATAAGTATTTGATCACCTACCAACCAGTAAGAATTTCAGCTCTCACAGACCTGTTAGTTTTTCTTTAAGAAGCCCTCCTATTCTCCACTCATTACCTGTATTAACTGCACCTGTTTAAACTCATTACCTGTATAAAAGACACCTGTCCACACACTCAATCAAACAGACTCCAACCTCTCCACAATGGCCATGACCAGAGAGCTGTGTAAGGACATCAGGGATAAAATTGTAGACCTGCACAAGGCTGGGATGGGCTACAGGACAATAGGCAAGCAGCTTGGTGAGAAGGCAACAACTGTTGGCGCAATTATTAGAAAATGGAAGAAGTTCAAGATGACGGTCAATCACCCTCGGTCTGGGGCTCCATGCAAGATCTCACCTCGTGGGGCATCAATGATCATGAGGAAGGTGAGGGATCAGCCCAGAACTACACGGCAGGACCTGGTCAATGACCTGAAGAGAGCTGGGACCACAGTCTCAAAGAAAACCATCAGTAACACACTACGCCGTCATGGATTAAAATCCTGCAGTGCGCGCAAGGTCCCACTGCTCAAGCCAGAGCATTTCCAGGCCCGTCTGAAGTTTGCCAATGACCATCTGGATGATCCAGAGGAGGAAAGGGAGAAGGTCATGTGGTCTGATGAGACAAAAATTTAGCTTTTTGGTCTAAACTCCACTCACCGTGTTTGGAGGAAGAAGAAGGATGAGTACAACCCCAAGAACACCATCCCAACCGTGAAGCATGGAGGTGGAAACATCATTCTTTGGGGATGCTTTTCTGCAAAGGGGACAGGACGACTGCACCGTATTGAGGGGAGGATGGATGGGGCCATTTTCGCGAGATCTTGGCCAACAACCTCCTTCCCTCAGTAAGAGCATTGAAGATGGGTCGTGGCTGGGTCTTTCAGCATGACAACGACCCGACACACACAGCCAGGGCAACTAAGGAGTGGATCCGTAAGAAGCATCTCAAGGTCCTGGAGTGGCCTAGCCAGTCTCCAGACCTGAACCCAATAGAAAATCTTTGGAGGGAGCTGAAAGTCCGTATTGCCCAGCGACAGCCCCGAAACCTGAAGGATCTGGAGAAGGTCTGTATGGAGGAGTGGGCCAAAATCCCTGCTGCAGTGTGTGCAAACCTGGTCAAGACCTACAGGAAACGTATGATCTCTGTAATTGCAAACAAAGGTTTCTGTACCAAATATTAAGTTCTGCTTTTCTGATGTATCAAATACTTATGTCATGCAATAAAATGCAAATGAATTACTTAAAAATCATACAATGTGATTTTCAGGATTTTTGTTTTATATTCCGTTTCTCACAGTTGAAGTGTACCTATGATAAAAATGACAGACCTCTACATGCTTTGTAAGTAGGAAAACCTGCAAAATCGGCAGTGTATCAAATACTTTTTCTCCCCACTGTATATACATATACACATATATATATATATATATATATACATACATACACACACACAAACAAACACAGTCAAACGTTTTAAACACCTACTCATTCAAGGGTTTATCTTTATTTTTTTACTATTTTCTACATTGTAGAATAATAGTGAAGACATCAAAACTATGAAATAACACATATGGAATCATGCAGTAACCAAAAAAGTGTTAAACACATCAAAATATAATTGTATATTTGAAATTCTTCAAATAGCCACCATTTGCCTAGATGACAACTTTTGACTGGTACTGTGTGTGTGTTATATATATATATATATATATATATATACAGTGGGGGAAAAAAGTATTTAGTCAGCCACCAATTGTGCAAGTTCTCCCACTTAAAAAGATGAGAGGCGCCTGTAATTTTCATCATAGGTACACGTCAACTATGACAGACAAAATGAGAAACGTAATCCAGAAAATCACATTGTAGGATTTTTAATGAATTTATTTGCAAATTATGGTGGAAAATAAGTATTTGGTCAATAACAAAAGTTTCTCAATACTTTGTTATATACCCTTTGTTGGCAATGACACCGGTCAAACATTTTCTGTAAGTCTTCACAAGGTTTTCACACACTGTTGCTGGTATTTTGGCCCATTCCTCCATGCAGATCTCCTCTAGAGCAGTGATGTTTTGGGGCTGTCGCTGGGCAACACAGACTTTCAACTCCCTCCAAAGACTTTCTATGGGGTTGAGATCTGGAGACTGGCTAGGCCACTCCAGGACCTTGAAATGCTTCTTACGAAGCCACTCCTTCGTTGCCCGGGCGGTGTGTTTGGGATCATTGTCATGCTGAAAGACCCAGCCACGTTTCATCTTCAATGCCCTTGCTGATGGAAGGAGGTTTTCACTCAAAATCTCACGATACATGGCCCCATTCATTCTTTCCTTTACACGGATCAGTCGTCCTGGTCCCTTTGCAGAAAAACAGCCCCAAAGCATGATGTTTCCACCCCCATGCTTCACAGTAGGTATGGTGTTCTTTGGATGCAACTCAGCATTTTTTGTCCTCCAAACACGACGAGTTGAGTTTTTACCAAAAAGTTATATTTTGGTTTCATCTGACCATATGACATTCTCCCAATCCTCTTCTGGATCATCCAAATGCACTCTAGCAAACTTCAGACGGGCCTGGACATGTACTGGCTTAAGCAGGGGGACACGTCTGGCACTGCAGGATTTGAGTCCCTGGCGGCGTAGTGTGTTACTGATGGTAGGCTTTGTTACTTTGGTCCCAGCTCTCTGCAGGTCATTCACTAGGTTCTGGGATTTTTGCTCACCGTTCTTGTGATCATTTTGACCCCACAGGGTGAGATCTTGCGTGGAGCCCCAGATCGAGGGAGATTATCATTGGTCTTGTATGTCTTCCATTTCCTAATAATTGCTCCCACAGTTGATTTCTTCAAACCAAGCTGCTTACCTATTGCAGATTCAGTCTCTTCCCAGCCTGGTGCAGGTCTACAATTTTGTTTCTGGTGTCCTTTGACAGCTCTTTGGTCTTGGCCATAGTGCAGTTTGGAGTGTGACTGTTTGAGGTTGTGGACAGGTGTCTTTTATACTGATAACAAGTTCAAACAGGTGCCATTAATACAGGTAACGAGTGGAGGACAGAGGAGCCTCTTAAAGAAGAAGTTACAGCTCTGTGAGAGCCAGAAATCTTGCTTGTTTGTAGGTGACCAAATACTTATTTTCCACCATAATTTGCAAATAAATTCATTAAAAATCCTACAATGTGATTTTCTGGATTTTTTCCCCTCAATTTGTCTGTCATACTTGACGTGTACCTATGATGAACATTACAGGCCTCTCTCATCTTTTTGACTTGCACAGGTGCATGTTCATCACTTGCACAATTGTTGGCTGACTAAATACTTTTTTCCCCACTGTAACTCAGCAAAAAAATAAACGTCCTCTCACTGTCAACTGCATTTATTTTCAGCATGTGTAAATATTTGTATGAACATAACAAGATTCAACAACTGAGACCTAAACTGAACAAGTTCCATAGACATGTGACTAACAGAAATTGAATAATGTGTCCCTGAACAAAGGGGGGGGGGGGTCAAAATCAAAAGTAACAGTCAGTATCTGGTGTGGCCACCAGCTGCATTAAGTACTGCAGTGGATCTCCTCCTCATGGACTGCACCAGATTTGCCAGTTCTTGCTGTGAGATGTTACCCCACTCTTCCACCAAGGCACCTGCAAGTTCGCGGATTTTTTGGGGGGGAATGGCCCTAGTCATCACCCTCTGATCCAACAGGTCCCAGACGTGCTCAATGGGATTGAGATCCGGGCTCTTCGCTGGTCATGGCAGAACACTGACATTCCTGTCTTGCAGGAAATCACGCACAGAACGAGCAGTATGGCTGGTGGCATTTTCATGCTGGAGGGTCATGTCAGGATGAGCCTGCAGGAAGGGTACCACATGAGGGAGGAGGATGTCTTCCCTGTAACGCACAGCGTTGAGATTGCCTGCAATGAGAACAAGCTCAGTCCGATGATGCTGTGACACACCGCCCTCAGACCATGACGGACCCTCCACCTCCAAATTGATCCTGCTCCAGAGTACAGGCCTCGGTGTAACACTCTTTCCTTCGACGATAAACGCGAATCCGACCATCACCCCTGGTGAGACAAAACCGTGACTCGTCAGTGAAGAGCACTTTTTGCCAATCCTGTCTGGTCCAGCGACGGTGGGTTTGTGCCCATAGGCGACGTTGTTGCCGGTGATGTCTGGTGAGGACCTGCCTTACAACAGGCCTACTAGCCCTCAGTCCAGCCTCTCTCAGCCCATTGCGGACAGTCAGAGCACTGATGGAGGGATTGTGCGTTCCTGGTGTAACTCAGGCAGTTGTTGTTGTCATCCTGTACCTGTCTCGCAGGTGTGATGTTCGGATGTACCGATCCTGTACAGGTGTTGCTACACGTGGTCTGCCACTGCGAGGATGATCAGCTGTCTGTTCTGTCTCCCTGTGGCGCTGTCTTAGGCGTCTCACAGTATGGACATTGCAATGTATTGCCCTGGCCACATCTGCAGTCCTCGTGCCTCCTTGCAGCATGCCTAAGGCACGTTCACGCAGATGAGCAGGGACCCTGGGCATCTTTCTTTTGGGGTTTTTCAGAGTCAGTAGAAAGCCCTCTTTAGTGTCATAAGTTTTAATAACTGTGACCTTAATTGCCTACCGTCTGTAAGCTGTTAGTGTCTTAACGACCGTTCCACAGGTGCATGTTCATTAATTGTTTATGGATCATTGAACAAGCATGGGAAACAGTGTTTAAACCCTTTACAATGAAGATCTGTGAAGTTACAAGTTACTTTACAAATTATCTTTGAAAGACAGGGTCCTGAAAAAGGGACGTTTCTTTTTTTGCAGAGTTTATATACAGTTGAAGTCGGAAGCCAAATACATTTAAACTCAGTTTTTCACAATTCCTGACATTTAATCCTAGTAAAAATTCCCTGTATTATGTCAGTTAGGATCACCACTTTATTTTTGTTGCAAAGAAAAAGCCATATCACAGAGAGGCCAATAAAAAGAGAAGATTAAGATGGGCAGTCTGAGATATGGCTTTTTCTTTGCAACTCTGTCTAGAAGGTCAGCATCCCGGAGTCGCCTCTTCACTGTTGACGTTGAGACTGGTGTTTTGCGGGTACTATTTAATGAAGCTGCCAGTTGAGGACCTGTGAGGCGCCTGTTTCTCAAACTAGATCCTCTTGCTCAGTTGTGCACTGGGGCCTCCCACTCCTCTTTCTATTCTGGTTAGAGCCAGTTTGCGCTGTTCTGTGAAGGGAGTAGTACACAGCGTTGTACGAGATCTTCAGTTTCTTGGCAATTTCTCACATGGAACAGCCTTCATTTCTCAGAACAAGAATAGACTGACGAGTTTCAGAAGAAGGTTCTTTGTTTCTGGCCATTTTGAGCCTGTAATCGAACCCACAATTGCTGATGCTCCAGATACTCAACTAGTCTCAAGAAGGCCAGTTGTATTGCTTCTTTAATCAGCACAACAGTTTTCAGATGTGCTAACATAATTGCAAAATAGTTTTCTAATGATCAATTAGCCTTTTAAAATGATAAACTTGGATTAGCAAACACAAGGTGTCATTGGAACACAGGACTGATAGTTGCTGATAATGGGCCTATATCTTGATCACATTCCAGAAGTTTTCAATGGGGTTCAGGTCTGGAGATTGGGCTGGCAATGACAGGGTCTTGATCTGGTGG
The DNA here is from genome assembly GCF_964263955.1 of Coregonus lavaretus. Classification (NCBI taxonomy): domain Eukaryota; kingdom Metazoa; phylum Chordata; class Actinopteri; order Salmoniformes; family Salmonidae; genus Coregonus; species Coregonus lavaretus. Next base: position 15,870,272 of record NC_139998.1, read on the forward strand.
TCCTCCATCCACACCTTGATTGACCTGGCTCTGTGGCATGGCGCATTGTCCTGCTGGAAAAAACAATCCTCAGAGTTGGGGAACAATGTCAGAGCAAAAGGAAGCAAGCTTTCTTCCAGGACAACCTTGTACGTGGCTTGATTCATGCGTCCTTCACAAAGACAAATCTGCCCGATTCCAGCCTTAATGAAGCACCCCCAGATCATCACCGATCCTCCACCAAATTTCACAGTGGGTGCGAGACACTGTGGCTTGTAGGCCTCTCCAGGTCTCTGTCTAACCATTAGACGACCAGGTGTTGGGCAAAGCTGAAAATTGGACTCATCAGAGAAGATGACCTTACTCCAGTCCTCTACGGTCCAATCCTTATGGTCTTTTGCAAACCTCAGCCTGGCTCTTCTTTGCTTCTCATTGATGAAGGGCTTTTTTCTAGCTTTGCACGACTTCAGCCCTGCTCCTAGGAGCCTGTTTTGAACCGTCCTCGCCGTGCACTTCACCCCAGCTGCCGCTTGCCATTCTTTTTGAGTGACATTTGAATGAGTTGGCGGTCATCCCGGTCAGTAGAGAGTCGTTTTCACCCTCTGCCGGTCTGTAGCTTTGTTGTCTCCAATATATGCTGCTTGACCTTGTTCTTATGAACCGCCGTCTTTGAAATTTTAAGGATGGAAGCAACCTGACGCTCACTGTATCCCTCTGCTAGTAAAGCCAGAATTGAACCCTTCTTTTCCTCACTCAAAACTTTCCTTTTCAACTCTTTTGGCATGGTCAATAGTTATTTTTTGATTAATATTACTTTTGAGGTACTATTAGCACTGTTTTTGCCATCCAGCTGGTCCTATTACAAGAGGATAGTGATGACCACAGCAGTGGTTTTTATACTTTTCCTCGTTAAATAAGATTTGGTTAATGTGATCACCTAATCAGTACCTAATTCAGTAGAATGAGGTGTGCCTGTGTTGGAATTCAACAGACACTGGAATGGAATGGCTGTCATACATGTAGAGATACTGATTTAAGAAAAATGTGCAGTGGTCTCTTAATTTTTTCCACAGCTGTATATCTATCTATCTATCTATCTATCTATCTATCTACCTACCTACATCTCAACAGGGCCAGAATGTGTTATCAGACAAGAGGACACTAGAAAAATGGTGGGCTAGGGATTGCAGCTACCAACAACATAGCTGCGTAGGCTGTCTAGTAGAGAATTACCGATAATCACCCGAGCAGATATATCAGGCCGATATTGGCCTTTTCTAGTCTATCGGCCCTTCTCTAGCGGCTTTGATGATAGTCCCTCTACATAGTAAAACTGCTGCTATACCAGCCACCACTCACCGCCTGAGCCACGAGCACAATGCTGTGGAATGTCTAGGTCGGAAAATCAGCAGCAGCAAGCTAGCTTATTCTCCAACAGAAAGGTGCAGTACTGACAAATGGGTTTATTGGCACAGTGACCAACATTTTACTCCTGTTGCAAATATTAGTTTAGTTAATTTACCAATAACAAAGCTTGTGTCGACATGCCCAGACATGCCCGTAATAAGCAAGCTAGCTAGCTAAGCAGATAGCTATATGACCTGTTAGCAAAGATTACGATAACTAACCCTTTCATCTGTGGTTTTAGCTCGCTAGCTAGATATATTAGCTACTATGCTAGTTAGCTGGCTAGATAAACATGGTGCTAAGATATCAGATAGGAGCTAATAGCCAATGTAGCTAGCTAACGTTAGCTGGTTATCATTTTGAACTTGCACCATTTTCGGCAACGAGCCATCTGCTGATCTGACCAGCTGCAATCATATTCGTAAATTGACAGTTGATAGTTGGATTAGATGATTGTCGTAATAAGGAAAGAATGAATTGTTTCAAAATAAAGGTTGGCAATATATGTTTAGCTACCTAAGAATCTTACTGCATGTTTATGGACCAAGAAAGCTGTAGATCAGCGTGCGTGTTTTCACTTCTCAAACTATGGGTAGATTTGAGTCAGAACGTGCATTGTCGTTTCATATTTTTTTCTACCCTTGTTCTCCTTGTTAGATATTATGCACATTTATGCCTTTGTAGAAACTGTAATCACCATTGAGCTAATTCTCATAGTAGCAGTAAACAGCAGCAAATGATTTGAGCGATGGAGAGAGATGTGAGGAGATGTGAAAGAGAGCAGCGTTACAACCTCGCTCTATCCAATTGTAGCAGCAGGATCAAGTTACAACCCGCCCATTTCTTGACAGATAGATGAACTAGCCAATTGAGTTGTTTAGAGATGTGTCCTGACAGCTGAAAACCTGATCCTGAAAAATGACTTAAAATCCTAGTTTCATAAGCATCCGTGATCACAAATCATTACGTTGGACCCATTTGCATGGAATAGATGTTCTTTTATATTCTCAAACTAACAGCAGTGCCTATATGATGTCCTTCCATACATGCATGACATGCTGGAGTGATGAGCCTATGCAAATGTTGTTGATCAGTAAGCTAATATACAGCTGAAGTCGGAAGTTTACATACACCTTAGCCAAATACATTTAAACTCAGTTTTTCACAATTCCTGACATTTAATCCTAGTAAATATTCCCTGTTTTAAGTCAGTTAGGATCAACACTTTATTTTAAGAATGTGAAATGTCAGAATAATAGTAGAGAAGAAAAAAAAATTGTGATCCAATTGACATTTTAGTCATTTAGCAGACACTCTTATCCAGAGCGACTTACAATTAGTGAGTGCATACATCTTTCATACTGGCCCCCCGTGGGAAGCGAACCCACAACCCTTGCGTTGCAAGTGCCATGCTCTACCAACTGAGCTACATGAGGGCCAATAGAATGATTTATTTCAGCTTTTATTTCTTTCATTACATTCCCAGTGGGTCAGAAGTTTACATACACTCAATTAGTATTTGGTAGCATTGCCTTTAAATTGTTTAACTTGGGTCAAACGTTTCCGGTAGCCTTCCACAAGCTTCCCACAATAAGTTGGGTGAATTTTGGCCCATTCCTCCTGACAGAGCTGGTGTAACTGAGTCAGGTTTGTAGGCCTCCTTGCTCTCACACGCTTTTTCAGTTCTGCCCACAAATCTTCTATAGGATTGAGGTCAGGGCTTTGTGATGGCCACTCCAATACCTTGACTTTGTTGTCCTTAAGCCATTTTGCCACAACTTTGGAAGTATGCTTGGGGTCATTGTCCATTTGGAAGACACATTTGCGACCAAGCTTTAACTTCCTGACTGATGTTGCTTCAATATATCCACATAATTTTCCTTCCTCATGATGCCATCTATTTTGTGAAGTGCACCAGTCCCTCCTGCAGCAAAGGATCCGTGCAGTTGCAAACCGTAGTGTCTGGCTTTTTTATGGCGGTTTTGGAGCAGTGGCTTCTTTCTTGCTGAGCGGCCTTTCAGGTTATGTCGATATAGGACTTGTTTTACTGTGGATATAGATACTTTTGTACTTGTTTCCTCCAGCATCTTCACAAGGTCCTTTGCTGTTGTTCTAGGATTGATTTGCACTTTTCGCACCAAAGTACATGCATCTCTAGGAGACAGAACGCGTCTCCTTCCTGAGCGGTATGACGGCTGCATGGTCCCATGGTGTTTATACTTGCGTACTATTGTTTGTACAGATGAACGTGGTACCTTCAGGCGTTTGGAAATTGCTCCTAAGGATGAACCAGACTTGTGGAGGTCTACAATTTATTTTCTGAGGTCTTGGCTGATTTCCTTTGATTTTCCCATGATGTCAAGCAAAGAGGCACTGAGTTTGAAGGTAGGCATTGAAATACATCCACAGGTACTCAAATGATGTCAATTAGCCTATCAGAAGCTTCTAAAGCCATGACATCATTTTTTTGAATTTTCCAAGCTGTTTAAAGGCACAGTCAACTTAGTGTATGTAAACTTCTGACCCACTGGAATTGTGATACAGTGAATTATAATTGAAATAATCTGTCTGTAAACAATTGTTGGAAACATTACTTATGTCATGCACAAAGTAGATGTCCTAACCGACTTGCCAAAGCTATAGTTTGTTAACAAGAAATTTGTGGAGTGGTTGAAAAACGAGTTTTGATGACTCCAACCTAAGTGTATGTAAACTGCCGACTTCAACTAAGTCCCAAATGGAAGGCAAACAGATGGTCATCTGTAGCACCACAGACTCCACTGATCAGCCAAAACAAGCTTGATAACTCAATGCATGCACACACTCCTATTGAATATGCATTCACCTATATTGTGAGTAGGCCTATGCCATCTTAAATTGACCCAGTTTATTAAGAGATTTATCATTCAAATACAATTACTATTATGTTATGTAATTTTGTCATCAAAATTGTTTTATTTAATGATATCGACCTAAAATATCATCCATCAACTTTCTTGACTACCAAGAAACGGTATTGGCCCTAAGAAAATCCATATAGGCCGTTCTCTACTGTCTAGCCATGTATACTCAAAGATAAATTAGTATGCAATGTCTTAAAAGGGCAGAGTTTGAACAGTTAAAACACGGTGTCAACAATCTGAGGCGACTCATTCCGCAGAAGAAAAAACATGCGACAAATGAGCACTCCCAGCCCCGACTCTGTCACTCCAGCAGCAGCAGCACATATGGCCACAGATAAGACAGACAGGCTTTGGGCCCGGGGCTCTGCCGGGTTTAGAAGCTGGTGTTCTGGGAAAGCAGAGACCAGTCTGCCTCCACACACCTGCAGCCGCACCACACAGCCCCCCTTCCAGACTCCATTTCCCAACGTCTCCTGGAGGCAGCCATTTGAGACGCTATGCCGTTACAGAGCACATCAGCTGACTAAGTCAGTGTCTGAATGAAGAGTGATGGGTTGAGAGGGGAGGGGGAGGGAGGAGACGAAGAAAAGAGCTGTCTGACCTTGTGCTCGATCATGCTGCTGATCTCAGGGAGGAAGTTCTGGCTGATGATGCGATATAGGTGGCGGTCCTGGGGGGACATTTTGTCTTTGATGCTCTCGGCCAGACTGGCCCACTGCTCCTCCGTGTCACACACCAGGGACCAGGCACCGCGCTCCCGGTCTGGACGGACAGACAGACACAACATCATGGTCAATATACTCCAGACTCTGACATTGCTCGTTCTGATATTGCTCGTTCTAAGGAAGGGGGGGGGGGAATTATATGTCTATCGTGTGTATTGTCATTGTATTACTAGATATGACTGCACTGTTGGAGCTAGAAAATAAGCATTTCTCTGCACCTGCGATAACATATGCAAATCTGTGTACACGACCAATAAACTTTGATTCGATTAGATTTTTCTGAACACGAGTCTCAATCGTCAGCATCAATATCAGAAGTTGGAGTCAATCTAAATAGATCATGTTTCTGATAGCTTTGCCTTTTTGCTCACCTGTGCCTGAGTGCAGAGCTTCCAGTCCATTCTCCTTCACTTCGTTCTCCACCTCACTGAAACCCAACAGGACGGTCCATTCAGTATTTACCATCCATTCCAAAGCATTGCATGAACAAGGTCTGGGGAATAAAGCTGGTGAATACATGTATTTCTCTGGAGACGTTTTGTTTGAGAACGGAGAGAATACGAGACCACTAAGGGCTCCTAACCAATTGTGCTACTGTGTGTTCTTTCACGTTATTTGTACTTATTTTGTACATAATGGTTCTGCCACCGTCTCTTATGACCGAAAAGAGCTTCTGGATATCAGGACAGCGATTACTCACCCCGAAATAGATGAAGAAGTTTTATTTAACAAGTCGGACGCCAAGGATTTTCTTCAGACACCCGACAAGGCCCAAATCCCCATCATTCGCATCAGAAAGAGACGGAGATGTCGGGGTGCCTTGTAAGGATCCGACGGCGAGTGGGTAATCTGCCTCTACCATCAGTCATATTAGCCAACGTACAATCATTGGATAACAAAATAGATGAACTACGATCACGGATATCCTACCGACAGGAAATTAACAACTGTAATATCTTATGTTTCACAGAGTCGTGGCTGAACAACGACATGGATAACATACAGCTGGCGGGATATACGCAGCATCGGCAAGATAGAATAGCTGCCGCCGGTAAGACAAGGGATGGCGGTCTGTGTATATTTGTAAACAACAGCTGGTGCACTAAACCTAATATTAAGGAAGTTTCGAGGTAGAGTATCTCATGATGAGCTGTAGACCACACTATTTACCAAGAGAGTTTTCATCTATATTTTTTGTAGCTGTCTATTTACCACCACAAACCGATGCTGGCACTAAGACCGCACTCAATGAGCTGTATAATCCCATAAGCAAACAGGAAAACGCTCATCCAGAGGCGGCGCTCCTAGTGGCCGGGGACTTTAATGCAGAGAAAATTAAATCAGTTTTACCTAATTTCTACAAGCATGTTAAATGTGCAACCAGAGGGAAAAAAAACTCGAGACCACCTTTACTCCACACACAGAGACGCAAACAAAGCTCTCCCTCGCCCTCCATTTAGCAAATCTGACCATAACTATCCTCCTGATTCCTGCTTACAAGCAAAAACTAAAGCAGGAAGCACCAGTGATTAGGTCAATAAAGAAGTGGTCAGATGACGCAGACGCTAAGCTACAGGACTGTTTTGCTAGCACAGGCTGGAATATGTTCTGGGATTCTTCCGATGGCATTGAGGAGTACACCACATCAGTCACTGGCTTCATCAATAAGTGCATCGATGACGTCGTCCCCACAGTGACCATACGTACATACCCCAACCAGAAGCCATGGATTACAGGCAATATCCGCACTGAGCTAAAGGGTAGAGCTGCCGCTTTTAAGGAGCGGGACTCTAACCCGGACGCTTATAAGAATTCTCACTATGCGCTCCGACAAACCATCAAACAGGCAAAGCGTCAATACAGGATTAAGACTGAATCATACTACACCGGCTCCGACGCTTGTCGGATGTGGCAGGGTTTGCAAACTATTACAGACAACAAAGGGAAGCACAGCAGCGGGCTGCCCAGTGACACAAGCCTACCAGACGAGCTAAATTACTTCTATGCTCGCTTCGAGGCAAGCAACACTGAAGCATGCATGAGAGCATCAGCTGTTCCGGACGACTGTGTGATAACGCTCTCCATAGCCGATGTGAGTAAGGCCAGACGGATTACCAGTACGTGTACTCCGAGCATGCGCTGACCAACTGGCAAGTGTCTTCACTGACACTTTCAACCTGTGCCTGACTGAGTCTGTAATACCAACATGTTTCAAGCAGACCACCATAGTCCCTGTGCCCAAGAACACTAAGGTAACCTGCCTAAATGACTACCGACCCGTAGCACTCACGTCTGTAGCCATGAAGTGCTTTGAAAGGCTGGTCATGGCTCACATCAACACCATTATCCCAGAAACCCTAGACCCACTCCAATTTGCATACCGCCCCAACAGATCCACAGATGATGCAATCTGTACTGCACTCCACACTGCCCTTTCCCACCTGGGCAAAAGGAACACCTACGTGAGAATGCTATTCATTGACTACAGCTCAGCGTTCAACACCATAGTGACCTCAAAGCTCATCATTAAGCTAAGGACCCTGGGACTAAACACCTCCCTCTGAAACTGGATCCTGGACTTCATGACGGGCCACCCCCAGGTGGTAAGGGTAGGTAACAACACATCTGCCACGCTGATACTCAACACGGGGGCCCCTCAGGGATGCGTGCTCAGTCCCCTCCTGTACTCCCTGTTCCCCCATGACTGCACGGCCAGGCACGACTCCAACACCATCATTAAATTTGCCGACGACACAACAGTGGTAGGCCTGATCACTGACAAGGATGGGACAGCCTACAGGGAAGAGGTCAGAGACCTGGCCGTGTGTTGCCAGGATAACAACCTCTCCCTCGACGTGATCAAGACAAAGGAGATGATTGTGGACTACAGGAAAAAGAGGACTGAGCACGCCCCCATTCTCATCGACAGAGCTGTAGTGGAGCAGGTTGACAGCTTCAAGTTCCTTGGTGTCCACATCACCAACAAACTATCATGGTCCAAACACACCAAGACAGTCGTGAAGAGGGAACGACAAAGCCTATTCCCCCTCAGAAGACTGAAAAGATTTGGCATGCGTCCCTCAGATCCTCAAAAAGTTCTACAGCTACACCATTGAGAGCATCCTGACTGGTTGCATCACCGCCTGTTTTGGCAACTGCTTGGCCTCCGACTGCAAGGCACTACAGATGGTAGTGAGTACGGCCCAGTACATCACTGGGGCCAAGCTTCCTGCCATCCAGGACCTCTATACCAGGCGGTGTCAGAAGAAGGCCTTAAAAATTGTCAAAGACTCCAGCCACCCTAGTCAGACTGTTCACTCTGCTACCGCACGGCAAGCGGTGCCGGAGCGCCAAGTCTCGGTCCAAAAGGCTTCTTAACAGCTTCTACCCCCAAGCCATAAGACTCCTGAACAGCTAATCAAATGGCTACCCGGACTATTTGCATTGTTCCCCCTCTTTTACGCTGCTGCTACTCACTGTTTATTATCTATGCATAGTCACTTTAACTATACCTACATGTACATATTACCTCAATTACCTCGAATAACCTGTTCCCCCGCACATTGACTCTGTACCGGTACCTCCTGTGCTACTGTTATTTTACTGCTGCTCTTTAATGATTTGTTATATGTACTTTTTTTAGTTATCTATTTTGTACTTAACACTTATTTTTCTTAAAACTGCATTGTTGGTTAAGGGCTTGTAAGTAAGCATTTCATTGTAAGGTCTACACCTGTTGTATTCGGCGCATGTGACAAATACAATTTAATTTGATTTGACAGAGCCTGCTGCTGGTCTTACCTTAGCTGGGTCTCCTCCACTTTCATCTTCTTTGGTGGTCTTCCCCTTTTCCTCTTCTCTGCTGGTTTGATCTCAGGGGCTTCACTGTACGGACAACACAGTGAAAAACAAATATCCGCCCACACTTTAAATTAAACAGGCCTTTTACCAGGGTAGCTATTACTGGAGTGACCCTTATGATTAACCTCTAACAAGCTAATAAGTACATAGTTATGGAGTAATTACTATGTTGGTGCTCACTTTGTCCTTCGTTAGAAAACAGAATTAGCAGTAGGAAGTGCTACTGTTTACATATTACATATCTCATTGCCTTACAGAAACCATAGAGCATATATATACACACAAAGTAACAACACATAATACGTAATGTATACACAACCATATATATACACACACACACACACACACACACACACACACACACACACACACACACAATGTAAATTATCAGATAATCCATAAAAAAATTACTGGTTATATACCAGCATAGCGTTCACATACTGTGACCTCTGTTTGTATTGGTGAATTACAGGCAAGCAAAACCATCCAACGTCTACAGCCTTTGCCCTATGATGCAACCCACTTACCCGAGCTGCTCTGCTTTCCTTTTGACCGGCTCCTCTTTGTACATGCGGGTACCATAGAAGTACCAGTAGAGGGCACCGCTCCCATCTTGCCCCAGCGGCTCCACGCGCAAGCTGTCCGCATCCAGGCCCTGGGATCAAACATTGCATGGATTAATAATGCATATACAGTATCACTTAATTCACTACATCAGGTTAGATAGCACTTCTTAAGTCCGTCACCATCAACAGCGTCACAATAAAATCCCCATAACTACAGGTTTCCAAAAGAAGAGTGTTTTCCCAGTTTGACTGTTTACCCATGCTAACTCTGAAACAGTCATAATAACAGGAGTTTAAAACAGGTGCAGGCTTGCGGTACAAGGTGTACTCTTTCCCTGTGTGTGTGTGTGTGTGTGTAGTGTATATGTAGTACCTTGAGCAGGTCGAAGACGTCTGCGGCGTCCAGGCGGTAGTCACACAGCCTGTGCAGCAGCTCCACCTGTGTGCGCGGGGTCAGCTCCTCAAAGGGCCCCTGGCGCAGGGGGTTGGGCTTCCCCTCCTCCAGCTCCCAGCGGTAGTTGATGATGTCGTCCAGATAACCGCTGAACGCCTGGGGACTAAGGGGGGCGGGGAGTGATTAGTCCCATATGCTAGTATGACAATACAGTAGTGAGGAGGGGTGGGTAACATAAAATCATAGAGAGCTCTACTGCAGTGAATTTGGTTGGAGCAGACTAGTCAAGGGTTCCCATACAACATTTGAGAATTTAGGCCTAGTTCATTGTTTCTAACCCATTCATGTCACATACTCATTAATTGCTTAAACTAGAAGTAATTCATTCTCAAATGCCTACCGTGTCAAAGGTCAAAAGGAACATGTGTTTGTATTGATACCAATCAACAAAATTAAAATTAAATGCTGATTGGGCGATAGTTCGACAAAAATAACAACAATCGCCATAATACATAGACCTTTAAAGAGTCCTTGGGATACGACAATATGGCGCACCACTATTCATTCACTTGCAAATGCTTGTCCTTAAAGTGTGCTTTGTAAAGCAAGCGCATATAATGTCTCAATTTCAACAGGCTGTCTATTGTGACAGAGACCGTCATGAAATAATTCAAGCTGCCATACCGTAGTGGTTCTGTAGAGAAAAGGAAGGGAAAAAGAGAGCAATTTCTTTGCACTCGAGTGGGTTTGTTTCATTGTTCTTTTGGATGCTGGTAAATAAATGTTGGTTCCGGGTCAGATCTGTCTGATTAATCTGGAACCCTTCAGTTCCTGCTCAGACGCACAGAAACAAGTGCTCAGGGCAGGGGTGAGTGCCGATGCAACAGCAGAAAAGAGAGGAGGAAAACTGGAGAAAAAATTGCCCATCTTGAAAGAGCAGTTTGCACTTTCACACAGCTGGAGGCCCCCCACTACCACATCTCTCCCTTTCTCCTGCTCTGCTAACACACCCCCGCCCCCCTCCCCAGCTCCGCCGGAGCGTTTAACGCGTGCGGATGAAAAGGGCAGCTCTTTGAAAGGCCAGAGCCGAGCATCCACCCCCGGGATGCCAGCGGCTGTCCAGTCCAATAAGGCAGGTTGTCCTGTTACCGCCTGCCTGAGTGTGGAAACTGGATCAGCCCTAACCTCCCTCATCCCTCCCTACCTACCGAGTCACAGGCTGATTGGTGCCTACCCCAGTGATGCTGATGGAGCAAGAGCAGGAGAGGGGGAGGTAGTGGTGGTAGGTGGGGGCCCCTTCAGGGCTGGAACATTCATTTCACTTTCCTGTGCTCTTCCCACTCCCTCTCTCTCACACTTACTCATCAAGGAACTGTCCCCCCCAGGGAAAAATCCACCTAACCCCAGTTTCCTTTGTGAGAAGCCTCACTCAGTTGCAACGGCTGATTTCAACACAAGCTGTGCACACCCTGATGTGCTCACTACTAACAGGGTTTGTGACTCAAACTTCCTGTGTTTCAGGCCCATTTGGCCCCTGGATGTTGTCGCCAAGATTGGTCTGTTACAAGGAAGGTAAATAGATATGCTGCTCTGTGCTGGTGAGCTAAAAGGTTAGGCCTAGTTCTGAGGCTCTCTCTAGAAAAAGTATTAATATTTAACACCCGTATAAATAAAGATTGAATAAAGGATGTGGGAAGGCTGGGGGCACTACTTACGTGATGTCTGTGCGCTGGTAGCATCCTTGCAGCAGTGAGATGAGGAGGTCAGACAGAAAGTCTATGTCCTGCTTCTGTAGCGCCTCTTCTATCTCCTACCACACAGAGAGAGACACAGCAGAGGGAAGAGGTTAACCTTTGAGTTATATGGCAATCCACTTTTTAAAGGCACACAAAAAGCTCAGTTTTAAAGTCGGCATATAACATTTAATGGTTGGTATTAGTCACAGGACGGTGCAGTAAAAAAAAAGCTGTAAGATTCCGAAGTGATACGGATGCCCTGGAGTTAAACCGTAGGTGGTGATGGGAATTTAGGGTTTCCAAGTCATAGTTTGACATTTTCAAAGAAACAGGAGCTCTCGTAGCTAAACTTGGTTGAAGTGTGGATATTGGAACTAGTAACTTATATTGTGAGAGCCATAGGGGACCAGAATACCAGGCAGTATTCTAACTCTACTGAGTCTAACACTCTTGATCATGATAAACAACCATACAGAACGTGTGTGTACTAGATAGGCTGTGCGTAGGGGACCTGTTTGAGTTGTGGGAGGGGGGACTAGTTGACATGTTCTCAGAGGAGTCCTTTCGGCCAGCGGTTGGAGCCGATGTTCAAGTTCAACCCTGACCCCTCTCCTGCCTGGCATTGTGTGGCTGCCATTTAGGGTTTATGAAGCGGCAGTAAAACGGGAGAGCAAACTCTAAAGGCCCTCAAAGAGCCAAGGAGAGATGGCAGCATGAGAATAAGGCCACCGCACAGACCCGCCCCCCCTCTCCTCCACTGCCCAATCGGGCCACAGCACCCCACACCATTACCCAGCATGCTTTGCTCTCTCCCCGGGATACCCAAAGGCCCTCGGCTACAGAGCAGTCGGGGGAGAGACAAGGGAGGCTGAGATGGCAAAAAATGCTAATGAAAAGTGCTCCATCAACCAAGTGTCCATTTTACTTAACCCCCCTCCCCCGTTTCCCAGGATGCAAAGCGACCCTTCAGCATTGGCCCTTCCTCTTTAAAAAGGAATCTGCCTGCAGCTGACCGCCTCCCCCCCACCACCACGCCCCTCGGTCTCCCTCTACAGAATTCATTTCCAAATTCTCTGCATAAAACACATCACCCCTCCACCACCACCATCACCACTCCACGTCCCCAAAGAAAAAGCATGGTGACAGTCCAGAATAAACTCAAGGGCAAGGAGGCCCGTTTCATTGTGCAGCCTGCAGATTGCTGCCCCTCTCTAGAGAAACGCTGGTGAGTGCCGGGTCACTGGGGGTCAGCCTCCACACCTCCCGGCTGTGGAGAGGCACGGAAGACAGGAGCAAACAGTCAGCAGGATGAAAAACAGAGGGAGGGAGGTGTTGAAAAACAGGATAAGATGGATGTTTCTGCTTTGGGGTAAAAACTCCTCAGATAGCTACTCAGGACTGGTTGGTGCTGCAACAGAAACATGCCAGAGGAGCTGCCTGGGCTGATTCTTTATCTCTAAGTCCTATTATTCAAAACAGAGTTCATTAAGCTTCTTGAGCACATTTTAATAACCAAAAAAGCTATTGATCAATCTGCTCACGGTGGCAAATTAGAAACATTCTAATGGATCTACAGAATAATTCAATATGAAGAGCCTGGGAGGGGGAAGCGCACAACCCTGGGAGGGCCTGGAACTAGTGGGACAGAAGCTACAATAACATGGTTAGCTCCTGTGAGTAGGGCTGTGGCGGTCATTACATTTTGTCAGCCGGTGATTGTCAAGCAAATATTTGCCGGCCTCACGGTAATTGACAGTTCATTAACATACACGTTTAACATCTCCTGGCTTCCACGCATAGCCTACAAGCAACTGTTGCAGACCTTTGGAACATCTACATTTGAAAAAGTATAATAAATCCATTTAATAGTCTACACCATCACAATAAATCCATTATTTATTTTAGACAGGTCTAAAGAAACATGATATGAAGAAAATGTGGTCTATTTCAGAAGAACAGAATAGCACACTGAGTTGTCCTTATGTTAGGCCCTGATATGGCTATGCCGTATGGCTGTGGGCTACACTAGTTCATTTAGCAGACAAGATTTGTTTAGTATTCCATGGCATTATTTTTATTATTTTATAGTATGAAAAATATAATTGAACATAGCTGAATAAAATAGAAAGGATATCTTCTCCAAATGATTTCCAAGTAAGGGCGCACATGAGGCTATTCTGTGTTGAGCGGTTAAAGAAACAGGTCCTCCTATATGCTTAATTTAGAGTTATTTATGCAACTTTAGTTGTGATACAAATGTTGGGCTATATGTTTAGACTTTTTAATACATTCTAAGGCTGCATGATGCGACTAATGATGATTTGAAAAAAGTTGCATGAAAGGCATGCGCTCTGATTTGTTTATTGTGCAGGCTGAACACACTTCATCAGTCTCTCTCATTCACAATTTGACAGGCACTTGATAATATTCTCACCAGGCCTCGAATTTCCAGGCGGCATCCCCCTTGTGTGGCCGTAACGCCCCCTAAAAAATCCATGCCTTTTGCGGCAAAAGTGGCCGTTGCGCCCTTGGGCTGAATATAACAATTATAATTAACTTCCCCCGGCTGATGTGCGCCGAAGCACCTCTCACTCACATGGCTCTCTCAGATATCTCAATTCTTATTAGCCAATGCACGTCACGTGATCGAGTCCTTCTCACAGGCATCTCAGCTAAGAAGTAGGCTACAACTGAAGACTTCTCAAAAGTGACCACAAATGCGATTATGCATGTAATGCTTTATTATAATGGTGCATTTCTATGGTGAAAATTATCTTCCCCAAACTTGAAACTCACGTGCCACCTATGTATGCCAGGTAGGCTCTACACCGGTTGTAAAGTGGATTAATGTGCTTAATTTTAAGAAGTTATTTGGCCACTTTAGTTGTGATACAAACCTTATTAAAACATACAGGCCTATAGGCTAGGCTACATGAGGTGTGCGACTATGATTTGAAAAAGTCACCAAAAAAAGGCATGCGCTGTTTCTTGCCTTACTGTACATACTGGGCATCATTCACAAGAGATAATACATAATTCACAGGTGATAGGCTAATATTGTCACCCATCAGACTATTCTTTATTTAAATGTTGTCTTTACATATACTAAATATATATACACTACCGTTCAAAAGTTTGGGTCACTTAGAAATGTCCTCCATTTTTTTGTCCATTAAAATAACATCAAATTGATCAGAAATACAGTGTAGACATTGCAATGTTGTAAATGGCTATTGTAGCTGGAAAACGGCTGATATTTAATGGAATATCTACATAGGCGTACAGAGTCCCACTATATATATGAAATGTGTGTGTGAAATTAGTTTTGATTTAGAATGGACCATTTTCATGCACCTGAACAGGGGCATGGTAAAATTTTTTTAGTTCAAATCAAATTTTATTCGTCACATGCGCCGAATACAACAGGTGTAGACCTTACCGTGCAATTCTTACTTACAAGCCCTTAACCAACAATGCAGTTCAAGAAATAGAGTTAAGAAAATATTTACTAAATAGACTAAAGTAAACAATAAAAAGTAACAATAAAATTACATAACAATAACGAGGCTATATACAGGGGGTCCCGGTATCGAGTCAATGTACAGGGGTACAGGTTAGCCGAGGTAGTTTGTACATGTAGGTTATCTATGCACTTAAATAGCAAATGGAGGACGCTTTTCCCATGGTTCATTTTCATGCCAGCCAAGTAAGCTGTACTCCTGTTGTAAAGCTAAGCAATGTGCTTAATATTAGGAAAGTTGATAAATAAATAAATAAACAAATAAATAAATATAGCAGGCCTAGCTTATAGAAAGGTAATGGGATCCTCCTCTTTTTAAGAGGGGCCATCAAAACGGGTTTCTCACGTAATTGCATAGCCTATAGAAATGTTGCGCAACATGGATCTCATGAAGTGTTGATTTGATTTTCGAAAACATTTGCATTGATGTCAGAGTGATTAGAGGGACAATAGAGTCCTGAGTACCAGGCAGTTAGCAAGTTTGGTAGGCTACTAACGACCATCAGCAGCATCAGAGCTAGGAGAAGCCTAGTTACCGTGACTAAACGGCCAAGCGGAATTTGACTGCGGTTATGACTCGTGACCGCCGGTGTGGCGGTAATACGGTCACTGTAACAGCCCTAACTGGGTGTGGGCTATGTGTACACGTGTGCAGTTGAGATGCACACATGTGCATCAACCACATAATCAAAAGGCACTTCTCTAGCCTCAGTGCTATTTCTGTCCTAGAACATGGGGCTCTTTCAACAGCTAGGCTCACAGTGTTATGATAGCACAGTTGAGGTTGGAAGTTTACATACACCTTAGCCAAATACATTTACAGTCAGTTTTTCAAAATTCCTGACATTTAATCCTAGTAAATATTCCCTGTCTTAGGTCAGTTAGGATCACCACTTTATTTTAAGAATGTGAAATGTCAGAAGTTTACATACACTCAATTAGTATTCGGTAGCATTGCCTTTAACGTTTGACCCAAGTTAAACAATTTTCGGGTAGCCTTCCACAAGCTTTCCACAATAACTTGGGTGAATTTTGGCACATTCCTCCTGACAGAGCTGGTGTAACTGAGTCAGGTTTGTAGGCCTCGCTCGTACACGCTTTTTCAGTTCTGCCCACACATTTTCTATAGGATTGAGGTCAGGGCTCTGTGATGGCCACTCCAATACCTTGACATTGTTGTCCTTAAGCCATTTTGCCACAACTTTGGAAGTATGCTTGGGGTCATTGTCCATTTGGAAGACCCATTTGCGACCAAGCTTTAACTTCCTGACTGATGTCTTGAGATGTTGCTTCAATATATCCACATAATTTTCCTTCCTCATGATGCCATCTATTTTGTGAAGTGCACCAGTCCCTCCTGCAGCAAAGTACCCCCACAGCATGATGCTGCCACCCCTGTGCTTCACGGTTGGGATGGTGTTCTTCGGCTTGCAAGCAACCCCCTTTTTCCTCCAAACATAACGATGGTCATTATGGCCAAACAGTTCTATTTTTGTTTCATCAGCCCAGAGGACATTCCTCCAAAAAGTACGATCTTTGTCCCCATGTGCAGTTGCAAACCGTAGTCTGGCTTTTTTATGGCGGTTTTGGAGCAGTGGCTTCTTCCTTGCTGAGCAGCCTTTCAGGTTATGTCGATATAGGACTCATTTTAATGTGGATATAGATATTTTTGTACCTGTTTCCTCCAGCATCTTCACAAGGTCCTTTGCTGTTCTTCTGGGACTGATTTGCACTTTTCGCACCAAAGTACATTCATCTCTAGGAGACAGAACGCATCTCATTCCTGAGCGGTATGACGGCTGCGTGGTCCCATGGTGTTTATACTTGCATACTATTGTTTGTACAGATGAACGTGGTACCTTCAGGCGTTTGGAAATTGCTCCCAAGGATGAACCAGACTTGTGGAGGTCTACAATTTTTTTTCTGAGGTCTTGGCTGATTTCTTTAGATTTTCCCATGATGTCAAGCAAAGAGGCACTGACTTTGAAGGTAGGCCTTGAAATACATCCACAGGTACACCTCCAATTGACTCAAATGATGTCAATTAGCCTATCAGAAGCTTCTAAAGCCATGACATCATTTTCTGGAATTTTCCAAACTGTTTAAAGGCACAGTCAACTTAGTGTATGTAAACTTCTGACCCACTGGAATTGTGATACAGTGAATTATAAGTGAAATAATCTGTCTGTAAACAATTGTTGGAAAAATTACTTGTGTCATGCACAAAGTAGATGTCCTAACCGACTTGCCAAAACTATAGTTTGTTAACAAGACATTTGTGGAGTGGTTGAAAAACTAGTTTTAATGACTCCAACCTAAGTGTATGTAAACTTCTGACCTCAACTGTACATGTGCGATAACAAAAACTTCTGTGTGTAGCCTTGGGAAAGAGGGAGTGTATAAGTGTGTATGTGTGTGTACAGGCTTGTGAACGCAAGTCTGCATCCATGGAGAGTGACATGATCTCGGTGTCCTCCTGTCAACGGAAAGGGGGGAGACCAGAACCAAGAGTCCTCCATGATAAGTAAGTCTGTAGGGTCCCCATTTCAGTATGTAGGGGTTATCATGGAGGACTCTTGGTTCTGATCTGGTCTCCCCCTTCCTGTCGACAGGAGGACATTGAGATCCTGTGTCACGCTTCCTGGCACTTCCTGGTTCCCTGACAGACAGCCCCTGGGCTGGAGAAGGCCCATCCATCAGGGGCAGACTGCACTTTGATCACACTTCAAACATGGGGCCGGCTCGGAGAGCCAGGGCCCAGCCCAGTGGAGCAGCCCTGGATTAACACCACCCCGCTCCACCTTTGAAGTGCCACTTGGCAGCTCAGATGGCAAAGGAAGGGGAATTAATGTGGTGTGTGCCCAGCGTGGCGGAGATCCCTCTGCGGGCTCACCGTTAACACACACTCGGCTTGATTAAGGGCCGTGAGGGATACTCGCTGCAGCTGGAGCGCTCCTGCAAGGAGCTCACACTGCGGGGAGGAAACACAAAGTGAGAACACGCCCTGCTCCCCGAAGCATGCACACACACACTAGCTCAGCCCGATGACCTGTGCATGGCATGGATAAGACAAAGATATCCCCTCTCCATCTTTGTCCAAATCATAGAGGGTTGACAGACTTATCACAAGGCACTAGACAGCAGGCTGGTAAACACTCCCCAAGTGAGTCAAACGCTTGAAAGATGATTGGAGGGTGAGTCAATGCTAAGTCAAAGGTGTGTCACATCCTCTAAAGCACTCTCTCAACCCCCTCAGCCCTGTCAGTGGCTCTGCTGTAGCTTGCTAAACTGAGGGTAGGGTAGCTGGCCAGGCTCACTGTCAGAGGAGGAGAGTGAGAGAGTGCGAATGAGAGTGAGGAGTAATGTGAGAGTGTGCGTGTCAGGGTTTCCGCTAGGTAAATGTGGCGCTGGACATTTGACAGGAAACATTTTAATTTACCGGACATTTGAGACATTTACCGGACATATAGGCCTATGCATTGGGTGCGTAACCTGATTATGGCGTCCACCCACGGTGTAATACATCTTAACAGAACATGCCACTCGAGGATGCAACGGCGTGCGTCCTTCTTACCGAATTCCGATGCTTTGGTTTTAGAATAATTGTCAACATTTACTTTCTCAGCCAACAAACAGCAAAATCACTAGCCTATGTCAATCTACTATCTCCCATAGAAAACTTTACCTATTCTATTGGTCAGCTTGTTGTTCTGTGCGGAAAATAAATAGGTTATTCCAAACAGACTCTGGGACAGTTGTGGGATGATAGATCCAAAAATTAATACAACCAGTACATCAAAATAACTTTAAAATGGAATGGAATTTATGAATATATACATATATGGACAAGCAATGACCGAGCAGCATGGACTAAGATACAGCAGAATATTATAGAATAGAACAGTATATACACATATGAGATGAGTAGTGCAAGATATGTAAAGATGATTAAAGTGACTAGTGTTCCAGCCCTACATAAGTTTTTTGTAGGTAATGTTACATTTTAAGTCATGTTAAAAAAATAATAATTCTGAGCGGTAGAAAGTGATCTTGACTCAGAAAATGTTGGTGACCACTGGCTTAAAATGTTGATAAACTATTATTTCTTCACATTATAGCTGCACAGCAATGCGCAGGCAGCTACGCGTGAATGTTCATTCCATAATGCAATTAGCGGGAAAAATACTAGGCTTGGGCAGTATCCAGATTGTCATGCCGACCTTGTGCCATACAAGGATATTCGGTAATACCGGCACTGAACACAAGGGGCACTATTGTAATCCGAAGGTTAGCAATGCTAAAGAGTACATGTACAATCCCATAGAGAATGCTAACTAAATGCTAATGAGCGCATCATGAACAAGTATTTGCAGGGTAGACATCCCAGCTCATAAAGTTATTCATGTAACTCAAAAATGCTACTCGCAGTTTGCTGCACGCACAAAACAAATATTAGACAGTAAGCCTCTTGATCCAGGAGGGGGTTCTCTGCTGTTACCATGCAAAACTAGATTTTGGAAGAAGCTAACCACTTAGCTAGATAGCAAACTAGCAAACCAAATGCACAACTGCAGAAAATTTAGCACATTTTAGACAGTTAACTTAATAGTTATAAAATATCTAGCTGGCAAACATTTATCTGTGAATTCCATACTGCAACTACACTGAACAAAAATATAAAATGCAACATGCAACAATTTAAAAGACTTTAATGAGTTACAGTTCCAAGATGGCGTAGCAGTGCGGTCGTGTATTCTGTGGTGTCCTCGTGTAAATAGCCAGTTTTTTAATTTTTTGTATTTTTTCGTATATATTTCTCTCTCACTTTCTATCCTTCAACTAAATATACTTTACTGCAACCCGCCTCACCCAATGTGGAACGGATTCTATTATTTCTTTATTTTTATCAAGAATCTACGGCTGAAACTAGCCAGCTAACTAGCTACTTGCTATTAGCCACCGTTAGTGGTCTTCACCACTGTCCGTGGCCTGCATTACCTACCAGCCAGCTCTAGCCTGGACAATTATCTGCCAGTCTACACAGCGCGCTATCGACCCTTAGCATATCGGACTTTCTGCCGGAATCACTGAATCACTGGACCTTAACACCGGATCATCACAACTAGCTAGCTGCAACCGAATGGCTGTTGTTGGCTAATTCACCACTGTCCCGACGCACCAGTTAGCCTTGAGCTAACCTCGACCAAGGCCCATCTCCCGGCTATCTACCTCTCTGTCAACCGGACAGGACCTCATAGTGTCGACATGGAGCCCCGCCGATCCATCACGACTCGTCTGCCGACATAATTGTCTGATGTGGTTTCAACAGGCTTTCCGTTGCGACGACCACGAAGATCCATCTGCTAGCCCCGGCCCGCTAGCACGCGCAATCAACAGCCGTGCCTCCTGCTCGCCTGTGCTGTAGCAGCCTACGAACTGCTCCCGGACTTACCTATTGCTGTTCACTGGACCTTATGATCACTCAGCTACACAGCTAATGCCTGCTGGACTGTTCCTTTACACGGTACCCTATCCTGTTTATCTGTTTAGCCTCAGCCCAAACTTTCGTTGCCATTACCAGTTGTTGTCTTAGCCCTCTCACATAACACCTGTGATTGCGTTATGCCTCTCTCCCATGTCAATATGCCTAACCTATTGCTGTTTGGGCTAGTTCTTATTGTACTATTTCACTGTAGGGCCCCCAGTCCCGCTCAACCAGCCTCAGAGAGCTCCTTTGTACCAACCCCCAACAGACCTGCTCAATCGGTACCTCCAGTGATGCTCTCTCTTTCATCGTTACACAATGCTTAGGTGTACCTCCACTGTACTCATATCCTTCCATATCCTTGTCTGTACATAATGCCCTGAATCCATTCTACAACGCCCGGAAATCTGCCCCTTTTATTCTCTGTACCCAATGCACTAGAAGACCAGTTCTTAAAGCCTTTAGCCGTATCCTTATTCTATTCCTCCTCTGTTCCTCTGATGTTGAGGTTAACCCAGGCCCTGTAGCCCCCAGTATCACTCCTACTCCCCAGGCACTATCATTTGTTGACTTCTGTAACCGTAAAAGCCTTGGTTTCTTGCATGTTAACATCAGAAGCCTCCTCCCCAAGTTTGAGTTATTCACTGCATTAGCACACTCTGCCAACCCTGATGTTCTAGCAGTGTCTGAATCCTGGCTTAGGAAGGCCACCAAAAATTCTGAATTACAACATTTTCCGTCTAGATCCAACTGCCAAAGGGGGCGGAGTTGCAATCGCCTGCAGAGCTCTATCATACGATCCAGGTCTGTGCCCAAACAGTTTGAGCTTCTACTTCTAAAAATCCACCTTTCCAGAAATAAGTCTCTCACTGTTGCCGCTTGCTACAGACCCCCCTCAGGCCCCAGTTGTGTCCTGGACACCATATGTGAATTGCTTGCCCTCCATCTATCCTCAGAGTTTGTACTGCTTGGTGACCTAAACTGGGATATGCTTAACACCCCGTCCGTCCTACAATCTAAACTAGATGCCCTCAATATCACACAATTTATCAAGGAACCAACAGGTACAACCCTAAATCTGTAAACATGGGCACTCTCATAGATATCATCCTGACTAATTTACCCTCTAAATACACCTCCGCTGTCTTCAACCAGGATCTCAGCGATCACTGCCTCATTGCCTGTGTCCGTAATGGGTCCGCAGTCAAACGACCACCCCTCATCACTGTCAAACGCTCCCTAAAACACTTTAGCGAGCAGGCCTTTCTAATTGACCTGGACTGGGTATCCTGGATGGATATAGATCTCATTCCGTCAGTAGAGGATGCCTGGATGTTCTTCAAAAGTGCTTTCCTCTCCATCTTAAATAAGCATGCCCCATTCAAAAAATTCAGAACAAAGAACAGATATAACCCTGGTTCACCCCAGACTTGACTGCCCTTGACCAGCACAAAAACATCCTGTGGCGTACTGCATTAGCATCGAACAGCCCCCGCGATATGCAACTTGTTAGGGAAGTCAGGAACCAATATACACAATCAGTTCGATGCTGTTAGGAAAGTTAGGAAAGCAAAGGCTAGCTTGTTCAAACAGAAATTTGCATCCTGTAGCACTAACTCCAAAAGGTTTTGGGACACTGTAAAGTCCATGGAGAATAAGAGCACCTCCTCCCAGCTGCCCACTGCACTGAGGCTAGGAAACACTGTCACCACCGATAAATCTACGATAATCAAGAATTTCAATAAGCATTTTTGGAGGTAGTCTATCACAGTGCCATCTGTTTTGTCACCAAAGCCCCATATACTACCCACCATTGTGACCTGTACACTCTCGTTGGCTGGCCCTCACTACATATTCGTCGCCAAACCCACTGGCTCCAGGTCATCTATAAATCACTTCTAGGCAAATCCCCGCCTTATCTTAGCTCATTGGTCACCATAGCAACACCCACCCGTAGTATGCGTTCCAGCAGGTATCTCACTGGTCATCCCCAAAGCCAACAACTTCTTTGGCTGCCATTCCTTCCAGTTCTCTGCTGCAAATGACTGGAACGAACTGCAAAAATCTCTGAAGCTGGAGACACATCTCCCTCACCATCTTTAAGCATCAGTTGTCAGAGCAGCTTACCGATCACTGCACCTGTACACAGCCCATCTGTAATTAGCCCATCCAACTACCTCATCCCCATATTGTTATTTATTTTGCTCATTTGCACCCCAGTATCTCTATTTGCACATCACCTTCTGCACATCTATCACTCCAGTGTTAATACAACATTTTAATTATGTTGCACTATGGCCTATTTATTGCCTTACCTCCATAACTACATTTGCACACACTGTATATAGAATTTCTATTGTGTTATTGACTGTACGTTTTGTTTATTCCATTTGTAACTGTTGTTTTTGTCGCACTGCTTTGCTTTATCTTGGCCAGGTCGCAGTTGTAAATGAGAACTTGTTCTCAACTGACTTACCTGGTTAAATAAAGGTGAAATAAAATAAAATAAAGTTAATATAAGGAAATCAGTCAATGGAAGTAAATTCATTAGGCCCTAATCTATGGATTTCACATGACTGGGAACACATACAGTGGGGAAAAAAAGTATTTAGTCAGCCACCAATTGTGCAAGTTCTCCCACTTAAAAAGATGAGAGGCCTGTAATTTTCATCATAGGTACACGTCAACTATGACAGACAAAATGAGAAAAAAATATCCAGAAAATCACATTGTAGGATTTTTAATGAATTTATTTGCAAATTATGGTGGAAAATAAGTATTTGGTCAATAACAAAAGTTTCTCAATACTTTGTTATATACCCTTTGTTGGCAATGACACAGGTCAAACGTTTTCTGTAAGTCTTCACAAGGTTTTCACACACTGTTGCTGGGATTTTGGCCCATTCCTCCATGCAGATCTCCTCTAGAGCAGTGATGTTTTGGGGCTGTCGCTGGGCAACAGACTTTCAACTCCCTCCAAAGATTTTCTATGGGGTTGAGATCTGGAGACTGGCTAGGCCACTCCAGGACCTTGAAATGCTTCTTACGAAGCCACTCCTTCGTTGCCCGGGCGGTGTGTTTGGGATCATTGTCATGCTGAAAGACCCAGCCACGTTTCATCTTCAATGCCCTTGCTGATGGAAGGAGGTTTTCACTCAAAATCTCACGATACATGGCCCCATTCATTCTTTCCTTTACACGGATCAGTCGTCCTGGTCCCTTTGCAGAAAAACAGCCCCAAAGCATGATGTTTCCACCCCCATGCTTCACAGTAGGTATGGTGTTCTTTGGATGCAACTCAGCATTCTTTGTCCTCCAAACACGACGAGTTGAGTTTTTATCAAAAAGTTCTATTTTGGTTTCATCTGACCATATGACATTCTCCCAATCCTCTTCTGGATCATCCAAATGCACTCTAGCAAACTTCAGATGGGCCTGGACATGTACTGGTTTAAGCAGTGTGTTACTGATGGGTAGGCTTTGTTACTTTGGTCCCAGCTCTCTGCAGGTCATTCACTAGGTCCCCCCGTGTGGTTCTGGGATTTTTGCTCACCGTTCTTGTGATCATTTTGACCCCACGGGGTGAGATCTTGCGTGGAGCCCCAGATCGAGGGAGATTATCAGTGGTCTTGTATGTCTTCCATTTCCTAATAATTGCTCCAACAGTTGATTTCTTCAAACCAAGCTGCTTACCTATTGCAGATTCAGTCTCTTCCCAGCCTGGTGCAGGTCTACAATTTTGTTTCTGGTGTCCTTTGACAGCTCTTTGGTCTTGGCCATAGTGGAGTTTGGAGTGTGACTGTTTGAGGTTGTGGACAGGTGTCTTTTATACTGATAACAAGTTCAAACAGGTGCCATTAATACAGGTAACGAGTGGAGGACAGAGGAGCCTCTTATAGAAGAAGTTACGGGTCTGTGAGAGCCAGAAATCTTGCTTGTTTGTAGGTGACCAAATACTTATTTTCCACCATAATTTGCAAATAAATTCATTAAAAATACAATGTGATTTTCTGGATTTTTTTTCCCTCAATTTGTCTGTCATAGTTGACGTGTACCTATGATGAAAATTACAGGCCTCTCTCATCTTTTTAAGTGGGAGAACTTGCACAATTGGTGGCTGACTAAATACTTTTTTTCCCCACTGTATGCATCTGTTGGTCACAGATAACTAAGAAATAAATAAAAAGGTAGGGGCGTAGATCAGAAAACCAGTCAGTATCTGGTGTGACCACCATTTCCCTCATGCAGCGCGACACTCCTTTGCATAGAGTTGATCAGGCTGTTGATTGTTGCCTGTGGAATATTGTCCCAATCCTCTTCAATGGTTGTGCGAAGTTGCTGGATATTGGCGGGAACTGGAACACGCTGTCATACACGTCGATCCAGAGCATCCCAAACATTGTGTTCTGTGACAAAACTGTACATTTTAGAGTGGCCTTTTATTGTCTCCAACACAAGGTGCACCTGTCAAATCAAATCGGTCACACACATATTTAGCAGATGATATTGCGGGTGTAGCGAAATGCTTGTGTTCCTAGCTTCAACAGTGCAGTAGTATCTAACAATTCACAACAATGGAATTAAGAACGTAATGATCATGCTGTTTAATCAGCTTCTTGATATGCCACACCTGTCAGGTGGAAGGATTATATTGGCAAAGGATAAATGCTCACTAACAGGGATGTAAACAAATTTGTGCACCACATTTTAGGGAAATAAGCTTTTTGTGCGTATGGAACATTTATTTGATTTCATCTCATGAAACATGGGACCAACACTTTACATGTTGCGTTTATATTTTTGTTCAGTGTAGATCACCTGGCGGCACAACACAACAGTGAGTGACTAACAAGGCTCTGGTCTCTCGTCGTTGTGTGCTTGTAAACAAACACCACGTGACTGGGGACTACCGGTAAGCTTCCTAATGAAAGATTATGTGACAGGTGAAATGAAGAACACAAGCTTCTTAATCTCCTAATATATTGTACAAGTTGACTGCAGGTATTTACTTAAAAAGTAGCTACAAATATTAACATTTAAAATAAAAAAACTGCAAAGAAATAGTTTCAACGGTATTGAAAAAACATCCCGTGGCCATTTCCAAATACCCCGGTATACGGTATACCACCCAAGCCTAGAAAACACCATTGTCAAAAGCGCACTGCACATGCGAGCAGTTTCATGTGACAGAGATTAAAATATCCTTAGAAATGTTGAAAGATGGGAGATCTAAAGATGCAACAACTAGCATAGGTTGCTAACATGACTAAGATTGGGCCTTTGGCTACTGGACAATGAAAAAAAGTTATTTTGAAAACCAATAGAACATGAGAGAAATAGGCTACTTGTTTCAATGGCATATGGAAGTCCTTATAAAATAATTGCCTCCACTTTTATAGAAATTGATTTTGGCTCGGCTACTTTGAAGCAAGGTAAGAAATGCCTCATAATATAAAGTAAAACGTTAACGTTTCACACAATTAAGTACACATTTTCAAAAGGCATTATGCTGTATTTGTATGATGTGGGTGTGTGATAAATAAGACTCATAAGGATTAACGAAAATACACGCACCAGTTTAATTCCACTAAATTATGCAAATGAATAGGGATGTAACGATTCACTGATAGGCATTGGTCCCCGGTTCAAATGTTTAAGATGCCTGTGTATCAGTCCGCGGGAGCCCAAACCAATCCAAATTAAGCATGCATCGGTCACTGATTAAAATGTTATGAATCACCGGTTCCACTAATGTTTTTTACTCATTGTTTCATTCCGAAAATACCTCTTATTTTGTGACTGAATTGATGAGTCCTCTCCTTCAGTTCAGTAGCTTATCGACATTTTATGCATGTAACTGCGTATGACTGTCAGATAACTATGCGCACAGTGCTGGAGACACAGCTGCTTGCGCCAACGAGAGCTAGGCCTATCCATTTTACATTTTAGTCATTTAGCAGACGCTCTTATCCAGAGTGACTTACAGTTAGTGAGTGCATACATTTTCATAATGGCCCCCCATGGGAAACGAACCCACAACGCTGACGTTGCAAGCGCCATGCTCTACCAACTGAGCTACAGGGGACTGTTCTATCCCTGTTCTAATAAGCCATTCGTACATCTGCATTCAGAAGCTTGTAAAATGTATTTTGCAATGTCAAATCATGAGCTTTATTAGTTGTGACAACCAATGTCATTTGCTGGGTCATCGTTAACCAAATCCACTGTAGAAAATTGTGTTTTTCGGAGTTGTGTAGCCTATTGGAGGGGACGCAACACACATCAAATCATTCAGATTTTATTTTGATTGTTCACCTTAAGAAATAGTTTTGGTAGTTCTGCTTTAAAAACAGTCAGTGTATTTGGTAATTTTTCATGAAGAGGGTAATTTCATGAAGGACAGCAATCATTTTTGCCAGCTGCGCATGGTTGCATTTAAAATTCCAAACCATTCCCTTTTGAGACAGGGTAAAATCCAAAGCTGCGTTATATTAAATTGGCTCAATGCCATGCTAATATATGAAGATAAATATTGTCATAGTACTAGCTGAAAACATGTTTAATCTGCAAAAATGACAAGTTAATCAGTGGGTGATGGTGAGTTCAGAGAAAAAGTGGGGGCATAAAAAGCACAAATTGTCCTCACTATGGCTCAGCTGCCCTATGGCTCAGCTGCCTACACAGACAAACAGAGACACACACACAGGGCCACTCAGTTTAGAGAAGTCATCTCAGACAGATCCAGCTCAGAGAGGCCCAGCTCTTGAGCTCCCATTAGCATCAGATATGACATATAAAGTGCATCGAATAGTATCGAACCGTATCGCATCAATTCGTTTCCCCTAATCAAACCGAATCGCTTCAAAGTAAAACATATCAGCCCATGTATCTAGATGCGTTTCGAATCGTTCATGAAATGAGATGCACATTCCTACAAATTAACCTATAGACCGATAAGCATGACCACTCAAATATATTTCCATCGATTGATATTTCCATCAATGTATAGGCAAAAAATAATTATTTTGCAATAGGATTTTTTCTCTCTATCCTGGACAATTGGCCAGTGCCAATTTTAAAAGCGTCTTTTCTGATTTTGAGGGGGGGGGGGGGGGGGCAAAAGCTAGCTATTACAGGCTAAAAGCAAACCCTGGTGTATGTGTGCTATTTCTCAGGTGTCACTTGCAGCTTCACACCTGGACTACAGGGTCAGAGGTTGGCGTCTGGCATTCTGACTCACAGCAGAGGAACCTCAGGCTCTGCCATGAGCAAATCATCAGCATAATATATGCCATTTAGCAGACATTTTTATCCAAAGCACGTGTCAAACTCATTCCACGGAGGGGAGAGTATCTAAAGGTTTTCGCTCCTCCCTTGTACTTCATTGATGAACTAAGGGCACTAATTAGTGAGGAACTCCCCTCACCTGGTTGTCTAAGGCTTAATTGAAAGGAAAAACCAAAAACCAGCACACACACTAGGCCCTCCATGGAATGAATTTCACCCCTGATCCAAAGCGACACAGTCATGCTTGCATACATTTTACGTATGGTGTCAGAACTGCCATAACATGTGTAACACAATACATCTTTTCAGTCAACGATGGACTAACCCCATTCAAAGGAATGGACTTCCGTTTTTGTGCTGCCACCACGAGCCTCTTGCGTCAGAGAGAAAAACACTGACATGCTTCACAAACATTTGCTGATTGTGTAAACAGAGCCTCTGTGGTGGGTTAACACAGCAGGTTGGCTGGATGTGAGCACAAAGGGCCCAGCGCTCCTCGCTCCACAGGCCGGCAGATACCCCAGGTAGAGCCAGGGAGGCCCGGGGTCAAAGACCACAGCCCATTTAGAGCCCCCCCCCTCCCCTCCTGGGGCTGGTCATCTGCCATATGACCAAACCACAGAGAAAACAGGACACGTGCTCAGTCAGTCACTAGCCTGATCCTCCAAGATAGTCTCAGCAACAGAAGATTTAAAAAACGCGCCCAGTTCTCCCCATCATTGCTTGTGTCCCAACGACAATGTGTGGCCTAATCCATATCTGTGCAGGAGAGAAAGCCTGGCGTGATAAGCCCTGACGCTGGGACTGTATCTGGCGGCGCCAGAGCTCTAGCAGACCCAGAGAGGCCGTGGTATCAGGGCTGGCCTCTCTGCAGAGCCTCACTCCAGACGCTTTCCATGCCAGTGCCGTTTACAACTCCAGGAGGAGTTCAAGCAGGCAGTTAGAGGAGGGAGGAGGGGGTTGGGGGAGGGGAGGCCTGCCTGCATTGTGTGAAGGCTCTTCTCTTCTCACTTACCTCCCCCACGGCTCCTCCAGGAGTCATCAACTGACAACACTCAGACCTCCCCTCCCACACGACATGTAGCAAAGCACACACCATAACAACACAGGAAGACGCCCTCACATCCTCAGGATGTGCCATGCATTCGTTCTGGAGAGCATCGAGATAAGTCAGTCGCATACCTGACCTTGAGAAGACAGATAAATAAGATGGATGCCTTGCCTGCATACCATCTATCCGGATGCATAATGAGTTCGTTGGAGCTTTGGTGATGGGTCCACCCATCTCGCACTTACTGCAGCGAGCTGTGAAGCCCTGGAGCAATGTTGACACATTTAAAACATTATGCCCTCTGTGCTACCTGATCATGGTCTCCATTTGGCCCCTGAAAACAATGACTGGACATGACAAAACTGTTTACATGTGAATCATCTTCTACTACTTTACCATACAACACATAGGGGCAATTCCACGGTATTGCTCTGAGACTCAGATTTTCCACTTAAAATGTATGGGTATTATTCTACACACTGGCTATTATTTTAATGAGCTCTGCCCCCAAATAAGACCAAATGTGTTGGTCCGGACCAATTCTGAACCAATCATAGACTATGTTTCACAAGTTTGGGACATCCTCTGAACCCAACTTTGGTTTGTAACTACTATGATTTCCCATTGTAGCCAACTCGATTGCAGAAATTCCATTACGGATTTTTCGGAAATTCCGTTATCGATTTGGTAACGGAATTGTGTTTTAATCACTTAATAATTCATAAAGATTGATATCAGTAAAAATACTAACTAACTGATAGGTCTACCTTTAGTTGTTACTTCTGTGAACTGTCATTATCCTCCCTCCTCAGGAGGGAGAGAAATTATAAAATTTCTTAAAGAGGCAATGTTTCTTAAAAACCTACAGAAGGCAGAAACATTTAACCAAAACTACAAGTGTTGATATTAGTTGGCAGGGGTTTTTATTTCAGCATTGTGTTTTTATGTATTTCTAATACCTTTTTAGACTTTTTCTGGTAGATGTTTTCTAAGACCCCTTTTCCATCTGCTTGACCAGAAATCAAAACCTTTGCTTACTCCAAATTTGTAGGATGGAAAATGGTTGAAAAATGTATATATGCCTTAATTTCTCAAAAATAGTCTCTTAGCTTTCATTTGACACCCAATTTGACATGATCCTATGAACTTCACATGTTGGTGGTCATGGGTCCTTTCAGATGGAAATGACCCTAAGTAAAACAATGAAGCACACACAATCAGCAAATTGCTGATTCCCATCAATCAAGTAGGAGATCCGGCTGAGTTACATTGCAGTCAATGTCAGGGCCAGTTGGCCAGGTGTGACAGGCGGCTGGGCAGATCTTTCCTGGGCTGAGCTCACTGCCGTGCACTCAGCAGAGCCCCCTGGGTGAGGATCATTAAGCACAGGAGATGGAAGGGCAGCACAAGAAGGCTCATTCCTCCACAACCACACGGGTAAACACATCAACTTCCCCCCCAGAACTGGAGTTTCCTGCTTTACGCCGACAACCCGGTGGTTTCATTTCCCACATCGTATCCCAACATACACACACACACACGGCCCATTAACATTTAGCCTGCTGGCCCTACAGAGGAAAAAATAATAATTCTGACCAATGTGGTTGGAGGAGGCAGGAGGGAGGGAGTAGTGGGTTGGAGAAAACAAAATGAGGCAGATGGGAGAACAGAGGCAGGACTAGAAGTGCAGCAACATGAGAACAACAGCAGTGAGACAGGGGAAATGGCAACAAGTGAGACAACGGAACAGTGAAGTAAGTGAGACAGGAGGTAGGAATGAGGGAGGAGCAACAGGTGAAACTAAAAACACTAAAAGTACAGCATAACTTACATGAGGAAAATCATGTAGCCTACTAAAGAAAGACAGGGAAACACTGACTATTAAAACATATTACAGAGAAACGCATGCTTGACAGAACCATTTAGAACAGTCTTTGTTTCAGGCCGTTCTGACTATAGCCTCTAAGCAATCGAGCATGTGCCCATGTGCCCATCTACACCATCTCACACCCTCCTCCACCTCCCATAGCCCTAGTCCCACACGTCTTCCCCAATATGCGCCTCCCTCCCACACAAACAGCAACCCCCTCTCCCAGTCTCTGAGGCTGTGGGGTGACATTCCAGCTGGTTAATGCACCCCCCCCCCCACCCCACCCCCACACAACACACACACACTCCCCTCCTCGCTGTTGTCCTGAGGGAGGAACAGCGCTGCACTCCTGGACGAAAGATTTCCCACCCCGCTCTTACCTGCTCAATGTGTGATCTTGCATCACACTGTATTGAGCATGCATGCAAACACACGGCTGCCAGGCGCACTAAATACATATTAGTTAGGCTTAGTTGTTAGCTGGCTTTCAAGGAATCCCCCTTGACAAGACCTGATTCGGAGAAGCTCATAAGTAATTGACCTTCTACTATGTTCGATCTTCTCTACAAGCCAATAACAAGAGGAGCCCTTGAGAGAGCAGAGCAGCGAGGGTAGAGGCTGCCCCAGACTGGAGACAGAGAGAGGGAGCCATGGGGAGCAGCAACAATGGAGCTAGCTGAAACAAACCCCAGTGTACGTGACCCTCACCCCCCATCTCCTGTGAAACAATCCGATGCATGTACTACTGCTCTCACCTGTCAATCACAGCTGGGGGAGGGGAGCCAGCTCTTACAGTATGAAAAATATATGCACTCACTAACTCTAAGTTGCTCTGGATAAGAGCATCTGCTAAATGACTAAAATTTAAAATGTAATATGCCTGGGTATGGTTGGGTTCATGTGAAGGACTAAGAATGTGTGTATGTGTGCCTGTGTATTAATGAGGGATCCACATCCTTCAGGGGTTACAGCAGGGTGTGAAAAGGATTGTGCTTTGAGTTACCCAACATAGCCGTGTGAGGGTTGCAGGTGTGGCACTTTCAGAGGATGAGTCGGAGTGGGATGTGTTGGGAGGGTGGGTGGTGAAGCGCAGAGCTAAGAGAGAACTCTGGGTGGATTCAGCTGAGAAGGTAGGCTAAAACAAACTGGGATAATGAAAGGCTCATTGTTGTTGTGTGGCTCACAAAAGAGCTGAGCAGGCCAGGGTTAAAAGGTAAAGATATTCAGGATGAATACTGCACCACTGATATTTTTCAAGTCGCAGCGTTGCACTGGCTGCAACATGGCCAGCTGACCCATTCCTTATTGATAGCGCAGATCCCACAGCCAATGCTCACCCCCCCCCCCCCCACCACCACCACCACCACCACGTCAAAGCCCTTAATTCAACCCAGACTCCGGCACCACGCTTTAAGTGACTGCTATCTCCGATTTATAATCCACACACTGCGAATCAGCGGATACCAGAGGGCACCGTCTAAACTTGGGGGACGTCACAAACCCCATAGATCTTTCACTGTAATCCATTTGCTTTTAGCAAGACGCCTTGCGCACTCAGCTCCCCGCACTAATAGGACTAAATCTTCCTTTACAATCAGGCGGAGGCCTAGGAAGAATAGAAGCCCCCCCCAGTCAAGACAGGCTGCAGTAGGCAGCAGCACCTCCACCCTCCAGGGGGAAGGCAAAGAAAGAACCACCATCTGGGGTTTAGTCATGGTGATGCCAGGGCTGGGGCTGGAGCTGCACCGCTCTGGTGGCTAGATGAATAAAGGCTATTTAGCACTGGCACACTGAACAGCCCAGCCCAAGTTGGGTGGGGAGATTAGGGCCTTATAAAATCTGCGGTGCGGAGAACGCGGAAGGAATCCAGACATTAAAAGATAATTCAACAATATTAAAAAATGTACTCAACTTAGTAGTCCACTTCAAAAACCACAAGAAAGGATTGACACCCACCATCTCAGATTGTTCTAAAATAGTTTGTTGTTAGAATCAGATAAGATTAATATTCCTGCAACATTATTTTGTTGAAATATAATTTGAGAAATTAAGCCAATGATTGCACCCAAAAATGTGCCATTTCAATTGATAGGATTCATATAATACTCAAATATAGTACTTAACATCCGATTTGGACCAAACTTTCTAACAATGAGTCCAAAGAAATTGTCAAAAGCCACCCACAGACCCCCCACACCAATAACGAGTATACACAGTGTACAAAACATTATAAACACCTGCTCTTTCCATGACAGACTGACCAGGTGAATCCAGGTGGAAGCTATGATCCCTTATTGACGTCACTTGTTAAATCCACTTCAATCAGTGTAGATCAGCGGACACCAACCTATTGAGTCAAGATCACTTTGAGTCAAAATGCAAGCCGAGATCAACCACTCAGAATTATTTTTTATTTGGCTTCAAAAACTCAAGCCTGTGCAACATTAACCTATTAAACCAGTACTGTAACAATGAGGTCTGTGCAGTAGGCTATAGGCCCAATACATTATCCCCGCATATTGGCTTTGCTTGAATTGCCCTGGCAATGCATTGTTGTTCGGACCATTAACAACATTTGAGGTAGGCTATATGATGACACCGGTAATAGATCAGTTGTTGTATTACTTTACATTTTACATTTTAGTCATTTAGCAGACGCTCTTATCCAGAGCGACTTACAGTTAGTGAATAATTTTTTTTTTTTTTTATACTGGCCCCCCGTGGGAATCGAACCCACAACCCTGGCGTTGCAAACGCCATGCTCTATCAACTGAGCTACATCCCTGCCGGCCATTCCCTCCCCTACCCTGGACGACGCTGGGCCAATTGTGCGCCGCCCATGAGTCTCCCGGTCGCGGCAGGCTGCGACAGAGCCTGGATTCGAACCAGGATCTCTAGTGGCACAGTTAGCACTGCGATGCAGTGCCTTAGACCACTGCGCCACTCAGGAGACACAACTTACTTGTGAGGCACAGCTGAGTGAGCATACCTTTAAATAATTTGCTTTTTTCTGTTTACTGGGCTGATGGTGCCTGCATCTGATGGTCAGTCTCAGCGGAGGGAGAGAGCAGCAGACTGAGGGCCCACCTGGTTCAAAATGAGAACACTTCGCCTACCTGGCGCGCAGGGCAGCTAAATCGGCTGCACCTACCGCTAACAGCACGAGACAAATAAATAAAAACAGGAATGCAAGGCTTTATTGTTGTGTTTTTTTAATTTTTGGCGATCGACTAGGAATGGCATGGAAATCGACCAGTTGATCACGATCGACCGGTTAGTGACCACTGTTATAGATGAAGGGGAGGTTAAAGCAGGTTAAAAAAATGATGTTTAAGCCTTGAGACAATTGAGGGTGAATGGGAAAGACAAAATATTTAAGTGTCTTTGAACGGGGGTATGGTAGTAGGTGCCAGGCGCACCGGTTTGTGTCAAGAACTGCAACGGTGCTGGGTTTTCAAGTGTGTATCAAGAATGGTCCACCACCCAAAGGACATCCAGCCAACATGACACAACTGTGGGAAGCATTGGAGTTAACATGAGCCAACATCCCTGTGGAATGCTTTCGACACCTTGTAGAGTCCATGCCACGACAAATTGAGGCTGTTCTGAGGGCAAAAGTGGGGGGGGGGGGGGGGGGCAACTCAATATTAGGAAGGTGTTCTTAATGTTTTGTACACTCAGTGTATCAGCTCTCTATGTCTGACAAGTAGTATGGAGCTGCGGCTCAGAGTAGTTTCTTCATCCTATGTAATGTATTCCTAGTGAATTTGGTGATGTTTATTTTCCCCTGTTCAGAGAAATTAGTCATTGACTGCTTACAGGGTAAGGACCAGGATGTTGTTTCTCTTGGTCTGAAAGTCCTTTAGGTGCCTTTTGGCAAACTCCAAGCAGGCTGTCATGTGCCTTTTACTGAAGAGTGGCTTCCGTCTGGCCAATCTACCATAAAAGCCTGATTGGTGGAGTGCTGCAGAGAAGGTTGTCCTTCTGGAAGGTTCTCCCATCTCCACAGAAGAACTCTGGAGTTCTGTCAGAGTGACCATCCGGTTCTTGGTCACCTCCCTGAACAAGGCCCTTCTCCCCTGATTGCGCAGTTTGGCTGGGCAGCCAGCTCTAGTAAGAGTCTTGGTGGTTCCAAACTTCTTCCATCTAAGAATGATGGAGGCCACTGTGGTCTTGGGAACTTCAATGCTGCAGACATATTTTGGTACCCTTACCCAAATCTGTGCCACGACACAATCCTGTCTCGGAGCTCTACGGACAATTCCTTCGACCTCATGGCTTGATTTTTGCTCTGACATGCAATGTCAACTGTGGGACCTTATATACACAGTGCCTTTCCAAATCATGTCCAATCAATTAAAGTTATCACAGGTGGACTCAAATTAAGTTGGAGCACCTGCGGACTTGTCTCCATGCTGTTTGTTGCTACTTGGCTATCTACCAAACTTTTCGGTTTTTACTTTTAATACATTTACCAACATCTTTGTTTTTTTCCCCCTCGCTTGACTTTTTTCATTCAACTTTATCACCCCGGACATGGTTCTACAGGACCTCCACCAGCCGAAAAAGCTAAGTAGTAACATTAACACTATGCCATCTAATTGCAGTCGCTGTACTCATAATATACAGGAGCACTATCGCCTTATGGTGAGGATAGCCGTGTTGCAAGCACAGCTTCCGATGCAATCGTTAGGCAAGGGCAATTTAAGTGTAGGAAAGGATGAAACAGTGTCTGTGCCACCAGTAAGTACAGATGGTAGTATAAATCCCCCCACACAGTCCCCGCAGCGGACAATTCTCTCAAGGCTTCTGGAAAGAAATGCTGTCGGCATGGTCAACCGGTGTCGCTCATTCAGCCGACAAACTTTCAACCGGTTCTCCCCATTAAGCAAAGAGTTGGAGTCAGAGGCCGAGCCTTCTCAGGTCTCTCCTCCACCCGTTACGGGGTCTGAGCCGCCGAAGCCTCCCACCATTAGCTCTGACATATTGAAAACCCTAGTCATTGGCGACTCCATTACCCGCAATATTAGACTTAAAAGTAATAATCCAGCGATCATACACTGTTTACCAGGGGGCAGGGCTCCCGACGTCAAGGCTAATCTGAAGATGGTGCTGGCTAAGGCTAAAACTGGTGAGTATAGAGAGTATAGGGATATTGTTATCCACGTCGGCACCAACGATGTTAGGATGAAACAGTCAGAGGTCAACAAGCGCAACATAGATTCAGTGTGTAAATCAGCAAGAAAGATGTGTCGGCATCGAGTAATTGTCTCCGGCCCCCTCCCAGTTAGGGGGAGTGATGAGCTCTACAGCAGTCTCACAACAATCGCTGGTTGAAAACGGTTTTCTGCCCCTCCCAAAATATAGAATTTGTAGATAATTGGCCCTCTTTCTGGGACTCACCCACAAACAGGACCAAACCTAGCCTGCTGAGGATTGATGGACTCCATCCTAGCTAGAGGGGTGCTCTCATCTTATCTATGAACATAGACAGGGCTCTAACTCCTCTAGCTCCACAATGAGATAGGATGCAGGCCAGGCAGCAGGCTGTTCGCCAGCCTGACAGTTTAGTGGAGTCTGCCACTAGCACAGTCAGTGTAGTCAGCTCAGCTATCCCCACTGAGACCGTGTCTGTGTCTCGATCTAAGTTGAGCAAAACAAAACATGGCGGTGTTCGCCTAAGCAATCTCACTAGAATAAAGACCTCCTCCATTCCTGTCATTGTTGAAAGAGATTGTGATCTCACATTCCAAAATATGGTTACTTAATGTTAGATCCCTCACTTCCAAGGCAGTCATAGTCAATGAACTAATCACTGATCATAATCTTGATGTGATTGGCCTGACTGAAACATGTCTCAAGCCTGATTAATTTACTGTGTTAAATGAGGCCTCTCCTCCTGGTTACACTAGTGACAATATCCCCCGCGCATCCGACAAAGGCGGAGGTGTTGCTAAAATTTATGACAGCAAATTTCAATTTACCCCCCCCAAAAAATGACTGTTTTCGTCTTTTGAGCTTCTAGTCATGAAATCTATGCAGCATACTCAATCACATTTTATAGCTATTGTTTACAGGCCCCCTGGGCCGTATACAGTGTTCCTCACCGAGTTCCCTGAATTTCTATCGGACCTTGTAGTCATGGCAGATAATATTCTAATTTTTGGTGACTTCAATATTCACATGAAAAAATCCACAGACCCACTCCAAAAGGCTTTCGGAGCCATCATCGACTCAGTGGGTTTTGTCAAACATGTCTCCGGACCTACTCATTGCCACAGTCATACCCTGTATCTAGTTTTGTCGAATGGAATAAATATTGTGGATCTAAATGTTTTCCCTCATAATCCTGGACTATCGGACCACCATTTTATTACGTTTGCAATCGCAACAAATAATCTGCTCAGACCCCAACCAAGGATAATCAAAATCTGTGCTATAAATTCTCGGACAACCCAAAGATTCCTAGATGCCCTTTCAGACTCCCCCCACCTACCCAAGGACGTCGGAGTACAAAAATCGGTTAACCACCTAACTGAGGATCTTAATTTAACCTTGCGTAATACCCTAGATGCAGTCGCACCCCTAACAACAAAATATATTTGCCACAAGAAATTTGCTCCCTGGTATACAGAAAATACCCAAGCCCTGAAGCAAGCTTCCAGAAAATTAGAACGGAAATGGCTCTCCACCAAACTGGAAGTCTTCCGACTAGCTTGGAAAGACCGTACCGTGCAACATCGAAGAGCCCTCACTGCTGTTTGATCATCCTATTTTTCCAACCTAATTGAGGAGAATAAGAACCCAACATACATTTTTGATACTGTTGCAAAGCTAACTAAAAACCTGGACCCTATTCCAACTAAACTACTGAAAGAGCTACTTCCTGTGCTTGGCCCTCCTATGTTGAACATAATAAATGGCTCCCTATCCACCGGATGTGTACCAAACTCACTAAAGGTGGCAGTAATAAAGCCTCTCTTGAAAAAGCCAAACCTTGACCCGGAATTGGCATGTATCGAATCCCCATTCCTCTCAATTTTTTTTGAAAAAGTTGTTGCGCGGCAACTCACTGCCTTCCTGAAGACAAATAATGCATACAAATTGCTTCAGTCTGGTTTTAGACCCCATCATAGCACTGAGACTGCACTCGTGAATGTGGTAAATTACCTTTTAATGGCATCAGACCAAGGCTCTGCATCTGTCCTCGTGGTCTTGGACCATAGCGCTGCTTTTGACACCATCGATCACCACATTATTTTGGAGAGATTAGAAACCCTAATTGGCCTACACGTACAAGTTCTTGCCTGGTTTAGATATATGTCGGAAAGATATCAGTTTGTCTCTGTGGATTGTTTGTTCTCTGACAAATCAATTGTACGTGTCGGTGTTCCTCAAGGTTCCGTTTTAGGACCACTACTGTTTTCACTATATAGTCTACATCTTGGTGATGTCTTTCGGAAACACAATGTCAACTTTCACTGCTATGCGGATGACACTGCTGTACATTTCGATGAAACATGGTGAAGCCCCAAAATTGCCTACCCTGGAAGCTTGTGTTTCAGACATAAGGAAGTGAA
Organism: Coregonus lavaretus; assembly: GCF_964263955.1. Taxonomy (NCBI): domain Eukaryota; kingdom Metazoa; phylum Chordata; class Actinopteri; order Salmoniformes; family Salmonidae; genus Coregonus; species Coregonus lavaretus. Next base: position 15,908,636 of record NC_139998.1, read on the forward strand.
TGGCGGCAAATGTTTTATTTTTAAACTCGGACAAAACAGAGATGCTAGTTCTAGGTCCCAAGAAACAAAGAGATCTGCTGTTGGATCTGACAATCTTGATGGCTGTACAGTCATCTCAGATAAAACTGTGAAGGACCTTGGCGTTACTCTGGACCCTGATCTCTCTTTTGATGAACATATCAAGAATATTTCAAGGACAGCTTTTTTCCATCTTCGTAACATTGCAAAAATCAGAAACATTTTGTCGAAAAATTATGCAGACAAGATAATCCATGCTAGCTTAGACTACTGCAATGCTCTACTCTCCTGCTACCCGGATAAAGCACTAAATAAACTTCAGTTAGTGCTAAACACGGCTGCTAGAATCCTGACTAGAACCCAAAAATGTGATCATATTACTCCAGTTCTAGCCTCTCTACATTGGCTTCCTGTTAAGGCTAGGCCTGATTTCAAGGTTTTACTGCTAACCTACAAAGCATTACATGGGCTTGCTCCTACTTAACTCTCCGATTTGGTCCTGCCGTACATACCTACACGTACGCTACGGTTACAAGACGCAGGCCTCCTTATTGTCCCTAGAATTTCTAAGCAAACAGCTGGAGGCAGGGCTTTCTCCTATAGAGCTCAATTTTTATGGAATGGTCTGCCTATCCACGTGAGAGACGCAAACTCTGTCTCGACCTTTAAGTCTTTACTGAAGACTCATCTCTTCAGTAGGTCCTATGATTGAGTGTAGTCTGGCCCAGGGGTGCGAAGGTGAACGGCAAGGCAATGGAGCGACGAACCGTCCTTGCTGTCTCTGCCTGGCCGGCTCCCCTCTATCCACTGGGATTCTCTGCCTCTGACTCCATTACGGGGGCTGAGTCACTGGCTTATTAATGCTCTCCCATGCTGTCCATAGGAGGGGTGCGTCACTTGAGTGGGTTGAGTCACAGATGTGAGATTATAAGAGTACATGGCCATTTAAGGCCAGATTGTTCAAGATGATCAAACGTTCATAGATGACCAGCAGGGTCAAATAATATTCACAGTGGTTGTAGAGGGTGCAACAGGTCAGTACCTCAGGAGTAAATGTCAGTTGGCTTTTCATAGCCAAGCATTCAGAGGTCGAGACAGCAGGTGCGGTAGAGAGAGTCGAAAACAGCAGGTCCGGGACAAGGTAACACGTCCGGTGAACAGGTCAGGGTTCCCTAGCCCCAGGCAGAACAGTTGAAACTGGAGCTGCATCACGACCAGGTGGACTGGTGACAGCCAGAAGTCATCAGGCCAGGTAGTCCTGATCCTAGGGCTGAGGTATTGACCTGTTGCACCCTCTACAACCACTGTGATTATTATTTGACCCTGCTGGTCATATATGAACGTTTGATCATCTTGAAGAACAATCTGGCCTTAAAATGGCCATGTACTCTTATAATCTCCACCCGGCACAGCCAGAAGAGGACTGGCTACCCCCCAGAGCCTGGTTCCTCTCTAGGTTCCTGCCATTCCTGGGAGTTTTTCCTAGCCACCGTGCTTCTACATCTGCATTGCTTGCCATTTTAGGCTGGATTTCTGTATAGCACTTTGTGACATCTGCGGATGTAAAAAGGGCTTTATAAATTAATTTGATTGATTGATAGAAACATCAAGGATGATCAAGGATTAATACATGTTTGCTTTGTCATTATGGGGTATTGTGTGTAGATTGATGAGGGAAAAAAACAATTTAAATCAATTTTAGAATAAGGCTGTAACGTAACAAAATGTGGAAAAGGGAAGTGGTATGAATACTTTCCGAATGCACTGTATATTAGCATTTTCATGCTTAATGTCGAATCAGCTAGGCTGGATGCTGTGTGAGAATGAAGGCAACCTGACAGGCTCACTTTCCCATTGCTTTTTGCGACCAGCGGACGACCACCACAATACGTAAAATCCTCAAAAGTTGTGGCAAGAAAGCTGCACCGCTCTGTCAACAGAGCTTGGTGCTTATTATCGAATGTATCAGGTTACGAAACCGGACTTTTTTGATATACTGTTAATGAAATGTTAGAGAAAGGAATATGAATATGAATAACCATATTTGTCTTGGTAAAATGCATTGGACTGTCTGCACTCTGAGGCCTCACTAGTAGGGTGGGTGAGGATTCTCTATACAAAATACAAATCACTATTGGATGTGGCTGTTTGGAGAACTTTGGGTTCTCTGATTGTGAATACATCAAAGATCAATGATCTAATTAAGCAGAGCTTACCCAGCCAAGTACAGTATGCAAGTGATATCAAACAGTGAGTGAAATCACTAAAGTGCTTATCTACCCATTTTGTGCAGAGTTGGTAGATACCCTATATATAGTGAGCAATATGTTTGGAACATCAAATCGCAGTATCGAATTGCAATACATATAGAATCTTGAGAATCTCAAAAAATATTGTATCGGAATCTAAGTATCATGATATGGTATCGTGAGGTCCCTGGCGATTCCCAGCCCTAATGGTGGTGGGAGTTTGTTTAAAAGTAGGAATTGGAACGCAGTGGTTGCGAAATGCAAGCATCCTGGCGCCGACGAAGATGGCGGCCTCGCGACTAGCTCTTAGGAAACTTTGCTGTATTTTGTTTTTTATTAGCTCAGAAAGTGCTTTGTATCATTACATACAGCCGGGAAAAACTATTGGATATCAGAGCAGCGTTAACTCACCAGCATTACGACCAGGAATACGACTTTCCCGAAGCAGATCCTTTGTTTCCAGCGGCTGACCCAAAACATCGCCGGAGGAGGAGAGGCACTCGGAGCGGCCTGCTGGTTCGACTTAGGAGGTGCGCACACCACCCACCGCTTCCAAGTATACTACTCGCTAATGTTCAGTCTCAGGTTAACAAGGTCGACGAGCTCCGGGCAAGGATTTATTTCCAGAGAGACATCAAGGCCTGTAACATACTTTGTTTCACGGAAACATGGCTCTCTTGGGATATTCTGTAGAAATCGGTCCAGCCAGATGGGTTCTCAGTTCATCGCACAGACATTAATACATTTCTCTCCGGGAATCAGAAGGGCGGAGGTGTGTGTTTCATGATTAACGACTCATGGTGTAATTGTAGTAACATGCAGGAACTCAAGTCCTTTTGTTCACACGACCTAGAATACCTCACAATCAAATGCCGACCGTATTCTCTCCCTAGAGAATTTTCTTGGGTTATTGTCACGGCCGTGTATATCCCCCCATCAAGCTGATACCACGATGGCCCTCAAAGAACTTCACTGGACTTTATGCAAACTGGAAACCAAATATCCTGAGGCTGCATTTATTGTAGCCTGGGATTTTAACAAAGCAAATTTGAGGACTAGGCTGCCGAAGTTCTATCAACATATCGACTGTTGTACTCGCGCTGCTAAAATCCTCGACCATCGCTATTCGAACTTCCGTGATGGTTAAGGCCCTCCCCCGCCCTCCTTTCGGCAAATCTGACCACGACTCCATTTTGCTCCTCCCTTCCTATAGGCAGAAACTCAAAAACAGGAAGTACCCGCACTAAGGACTATTCAACGCTGGTCTGACCAATCGGAATCCACGCTTCAAGATTGTTTTGATCACACGGACTGGGATATGTTCCAGGTAGCTTGCAAAAATAATTTAGAGATTATACACTGAAACGGTGAATGAGTTTATCAGGAAGTGTATAGGTGATGTTGTGCCCACTGTGACTATTAAAACCAACCCTAACCAGAAACCGTGGATAGAAGGCAGCATTCGCGCAAAACTGAAAGCGCGAACCACCGCGTTTAACCATGGCAATGTGACTGGGAATGTGGCAGAATACAAACAGTGTAGCTACTCACTCCGCAAGGCAACTAAACTGGCAAAACATCAGTATAGAGATAAAGTCGAGTCGCAATTTAACAGCTCAGACACGAGATGTATGTGGCAGGGTCTACAGACAATCACGGACTACAAAAGGAAAAACAGCCACGTCGCCGACGTCTCGCTTCCAGACAAGCTAAACACCTTCTTCGCCCGCTTTGAGGATAACAGTGCCACCGACGAGGCCCACTACCAAGGACTGTGGCCTCTCCTTCTCCGTGGCCTACGTGAGTAAGACATTTAAGCATGTTACGGCCCAGACGGCATCCCTAGCCACGTCTTCAGAGCATGCGCAGACCAGCTGGCTGGTGTGTTTACGGACATATTCAATCTCTCCCTTTCCCAGTCTGCTGTTCCCACATGCTTCAAGATGGCCACCATTGTTCCTGTACCCAAGAAAGCAAAGGTAACTGAACTAAATGACTATCGCCCCGTAGTCAAGTCAAGGATCATATCACCTCTACCTTACCTGTCACCCTAGACCCACTTCAATTTGTTTACCACCCCAATAGAACCACAGACGATGCAATCGCCATCACACTGCCCTATCCCATCTGGACAAGAGGAATACCTATGTAAGAATGCTGTTCATTGACTATAGCTCAGCATTCAACACCATAGTATCCTCCAAGCTCATCACTAAGCTCGAGGCCCTGGGTCTGAACGCCGCCCTACGCAACTGGGTCCTGGACTTCCTGAGGGGCCGCCCCTAGGTGGTGAAGGTAGGAAACATCTCCACTTCGCTGATCCTCAACACTGGGGCCCCACAAGGGTGCGTGCTCAGCCCCCTCCTGTACTCCCTGTTCACCCATGACTGCGTGGCCAAGCACGCCTCCAACTCAATCATCAAGTTTGCAGACAACACAACAGTAGTAGGCTTGATTACCAACAATGACGAGACCGCCTACAGGGAGGAGGTGAGGGCTCTGGGAGTGTGGTGCCAGGTAAATAACCTCTCACTCAACGTCAACAAAACAAAGGAGCTTATCGTGGACTTCGGGAAACAGCAGAGGGTGCACCCCCCTATCAACATCGATGGGACCGCAGTGGAGAAGGTGGAAAGCTTCAAGTTCCTTGGCGTACACATCACTGACAAACTGAAATGGTCCACCCATGCAGACAGTGTGGTGAAGAAGGCGCAACAGAGTCTCTTCAACCTTAGGAGGCTGAAGAAATTTGGCTTGGCACCTAAAACCCTCACAAACATTTACAGATGCACAATTGAGAGCATCCTGTCGGGCTGTATCACCGCCTGGTATGGCAACTGCACCGCCCGCAACCACAGGGCTCTCCAGAGGGTGGTGTGGTCTGCCGAACGCATTACCGGGGGCAAACTACCCGCACTCAAAGACACCTATAGCACCCAATGTCACAGGAAGGCCAAAAAGATAATCAAGGACATCAACCACCTGAGCCACTGCCTGTTCACCCCGCTATCATCCAGAAGGCAAGGCCAGTACAAGTGCATCAAAGCTGGGACCGAGAGAATGAAAAACAGCTTCTATCTCAAGGCCATCAGACTGTTAAATAGCCTTCACTAGCGCATTAGAGGCTGCTGCTGCCTATTGAAATCACTGGCCACTTTAAGAAATGGAACACCAGTCACTTTAATCATGTTAACATATCTTGTATATGTATATACTGTATTTTATAATATCCTACTGTATCTTAGTCCATGCCGCTCAGTCATTGCTTGTCCATATGTATATATTCTTGAATTCCTTTCTTTAATAGATTTGTGTGTATTGGGTATATGTTGTGAAATTGTTAGATATTACTGCACTGTCGGAGCTAGAAGCACAAGCATTTCGCTACACCCGCATTAACATCTGCTGAACACGTGTATGTGACAAATAAATTTTGATTTGATGGCTTCAGGACAATAAACAGCATCTAAAATGGTAAAATAAATTACCTAGAAACCTACGTTCCTTGTTCATTTCAGTTAGTTGAGAACTGCCTGGTCAGGTCCTGTGGCAGTAGGTTGGCTCCATAAGGAATGTAAGACCAGAAGACCCATGATCTTTCACAGACCAGGACCTGTTTCAGTGTATCGTCAGTGCAGATAGCAGCAGCTGAAGCAGCCTGATTTCCGTTTCATCCGCATTCAGCCCTGCTGACTGGCTTCATCAGCCTGGCTCTTAATCGATTCACCCTCAAAGCAAATTTGTACCTCGCTCTCAACCCTCTGCCTGTCTCAAGTTTAATAAACGGCCCCAGAAAAAGGCCAATTTCCTTGCTGCTCTCCAGATAACATCAGACAGCTGATGAAGATGTATGGAATCAGACACGCTGAACCAAATACCAGCACAGAGCGACAAACACACTTCTCCAGTAGGGCTAGAAATTGCCAGGGACCTCAAAATACGAAATTATCATGATACTTAGGTGACGATACGATATGTATTGCGATTCTCACGATTCTATATGTATTGCAATTTAATACTGTGATTTTATTGAGATTCGATGTTCCAAACATATTGCTCACAATGTCTGCTGCAGGTGGACAAGAGAGCCATGAGAAAACTAGTTTTGATCAGTTATAGAAACAAAAGTGCTATAAACAAACTGGCTCCCTAATTAAAAAGAAGATGGAGTACAAGCTACGAAGGAAAAATACTGGTTTTGGTCCATCATTTACATTTACATTTTAGTCATTTAGCAGACTAAAATGTAAATGTAAATGATGGACCAAGCGACTTACAGTTAGTGAGTGCATACATTATATTTTTTCATACTGGCCCCCCGTGGGAATCGAACCCACAACCCTGCCGTTGCAAACGCCGTGCTCTACCAACATCCCTGCCGGCCATTCCCTCCCCTACCCTGGATGACGCTGGGCCAATTGTGCGCCGCCCCATGGGTCTCCCGGTCGCGGCCGGCTACGACAGAGCCTGGATTCGAACCAGGATCTCTAGTGGCACAGCTAGCACTGCAATGGACAGTGCCTTAGACCACTGCGCCACTCGGGAGGTACAGCAAACTAGCACTATAGTGTGATATTGTCAAAACGATACGATATATTGTCAAAAATGATATCTGATATGTAACTATCAATTTTTTCCCCCATCACTAATCTCTAGTAGGAGAAGGTTAGGCTCTGGCTGGCAGGGACTGGCAGTGCTGGTGGTGGAGGGAACATCCTGGAGGATCCAGAGGAGGCTCGGAGTGCTCGGAGTCTCTGGGATTTCAGGGCTCATTTCACAGCCACACTGCCAGGAAATCAAGCGTGAATCCACGGAGACAAAGAAGCAGGGGGACGGCCAGGTCAGCCGGAGCCTCTTCCTGCAGAGCCCCTCTCCCTCCGGCCAGGGGAGACTGGGAGTGACAGTGAAGTATAACAGGGGAACAATGTGCAAGGAGCCGTTTTGTGAGCCTGCCAAGAAAAATCTACATTATCACCCACCGGAACCGCAGCCCGAAAAAGAAAAGAGCCGCTCGACATCACCACCTTCCAACTGGATCACTGGGTTTGTTAATATCCAGTTGGTAGCGATTTCACAAGGTACAAAAGTTCTGCTCTGTGATATTCATGAAGGGGCTCCTGGAAAAAAGCCCCAGTGCATTCTGCCCACTGAGCCATTCCCCCTATCCTGAGCTTTATGACCAAGAGACAAGATATTTGACCCATGTAGAGCTAAGGCCCCTACCGTGTGGGAAAAAGGCATTACATAGGCTACATTCTTTAAGTCAATCCTTACATGTTTGCCTCTCTCGCATGTTGATAATTTCCTCTGCAGAGATGACACGTAACAAATAGGCCTAAACCTGTTCTTTATACTCACTCTACACAAGAAGCCCATTACTCATAGAGGCCAGCATACCCTTTCCCAAGGGTCACGTTAGAGTTCAGAAATATTGATTTAAAAAAACACAGACCATCAAAAGATCTGCGTTTTAAACCATTTCACCTGTGTTTTATATTGAAAGTCAGTGTTTCTTTGCTTCAAGAGTGATCGGGGGGGGGTCTCAACTATAGTTTTCTTTCACATATAATACATACAGTGAGAGAAAAAAGTATTTGATCCCCTGCTGATTTTGTACGTTTGCCCACTGACAAAGACATGATCAGTCTATAATTTTAATGGTAGGTTTATATGAACAGTGAGAGACAGAATAACAACAAAAAAATCAAGAAAAATTCAAGTCAAAAATGTTATAAATTGATTTGCATTTTAAATGAGGGAAATAAGTATTCGACCCCTCTGCAAAACATGACTTAGTACTTTTTGGCAAAACCCTTGTTGGCAATCACAGTGGTCAGACGTTTCTTGAAGTTGGCCACCAGGTTTGCACACATCTCAGGAGGGATTTTGTCCCACTCCTCTTTGCAGATCTTCTCCAAGTCATTAAGGTTTCGAGGCTGACGTTTGGCAACTCAAACCTTCAGCTCCCTCCACAGATTTTCTATGGGATTAAGGTCTGGAGACTGGCTAGGCCACTCCAGGACCTTAATGTGCTTCTTCTTGAGCCACTCCTTTGTTGCCTTGGCCGTGTGTTTTGGGTCATTGTCATGCTGGAATACCCATCCACGACCCATTTTCAATGCCCTGGCTGAGGGAAGGAGGTTCTCATCCAAGATTTGACGGTACATGGCCCCGTCCATCGTCCCTTTGATGCGGTGAAGTTGTCCTGTCCCCTTAGCAGAAACCCCCCCTCAAAGCATAATGTTTCCACCTCCATGTCTGACGGTGGGGATGGTGTTCTTGGGGTCATAGGCAGCATTCCTCCTCCTCCAAACAGGGCGAGTTGAGTTGATGGCAAAGAGCTCGATTTTGGTCTCATCTGACCACAACACTTTCACCCAGTTCTCCTCTGAATCATTCAGATGTTAATTGGCAAACTTCAGACGGCCCTGTATATGGTGCTTTTTTGAGCAGGGGGACCTTGCGGGCGCTGCAGGATTTCAGTCCTTCACTGCGTAGTGTGTTACCAATTGTTTTCTTGGCGACTATGGTCCCAGCTGCCTTGAGATCATTGACAAGATCCTCCTGTGGAGTTCTGGGCTGATTCCTCACCGTTCTCATGATCATTGCACCTCCACAAGGTGAGATCTTGCATGGAGCCCCAGGCCGAGGGAGATTGACAGTTATTTTGTGTTTCTTCCATTTGCGAGTAATCGCACCAACTGTTGTCACCTTCTCACCAAGCTGCTTGGTGATGGCCTTGTAGCCCATTCCAGCCTTGTGTAGGTCTACAATCTTGTCCCCGACATCCTTGGAGAGCTCTTTGGTCTTGGCCCTGGTGGAAAGTTTGGAATCTGATTGATTGATTGCTTCTGTGGACAGGTGTCTTTTATACAGGTAACAAACTGAGATTAGGAGCACTCCCTTTAAGAATGTGCTCCTAATCTCAGTTCGTTACCTGTATAAAAGACACCTGGGAGCCAGAAATCTTTCTGATTGAGAGGGGGTCAAATACTTATTTCCCTCATTAAAATGCAAATCAATTTATACAAATGTTGACATGCGTTTTTCTGGATTTTGTTGTTGTTATTCTGTCTCTCACTGTTCAAATAAACCTACCATTAAAATTATAGACGGATCCTGTCTTTGTCAGTGGGCAAGCGTACAAAATCAGCAGGGGATCAAATACTTTTTTCCCTCACTGTAAGTGCAACACATTCGGCAGAAAATAGCTTAATTTTCATAAGATGACAACAGAAGTGCAACGCTATTTGGCTAGCAGCCACGCAAGTAAATGAGCATGGCCATCATATTTCTAATGTTTATCATAGAATGTAGCCAGTAGTTTGCTGATTGAATGCCCGTTAGTGAATTCTCATCCGAATGAAGAACAGCAACTGAAGCAAAAAATGTGTCTGATGCCAAGCAGAAATTACAATAAGAAGCATTTTAGATGTAAAACGCAGCAAGATATTTCTTATGAGTTTTATATTTTTCTCTGTGTGAAAAACGCAGAATTCTGCATTAACATGACCCCTGCTTTCCTCCCATCTGCCAACTCTGACAGAAGAGGACAAAACCAGAGTAGAAGATTAACAAGAGCCAATGAATGTGTCAGGGACAGTTGGTTGAAGCGCTCAGTGGCCACAATGTTTACCATCCTGTCCATCCAGTGTTAGAGAGAGAGAATGTGGAAGACAGGACACCAGCCTCCCTGAGACATGCGTCGCTCTGTGTCCAAAATGCTGGACGGACGGAATGTTATGAAATGTTGACACAGACATAGGTTTCACTCAAAATCACCCGGCACTCGATACCAGAGGAAGGACGGACCATTCTGTCAGGGGAATGACACCCACTTCCTGCCTCCCTCCACACAGACTCTTTAAAGGAAAGATGCAAAACTCATCATACCGGCTGCTTGCTTGAACGGCAATAACTCCGATACACATGAAAACATGAAATGACCCCAGGAATAAATAGAACATCGCTCAGAGATGCACAAAAACCATAACATAAAAAATTGATTAATCTTTCCTTTAAGTAACCCAACCTCAATGTTCACAGATAGTGCTGATCACAGAGCTAAGTGCCACCATGACACACAGACAGAGCACAAGTACAAACACAGGAAATGAGCTTCTAAGATCTGTGGTGGTGGAGTTCAAAGAAACAGCCTGGTTGCATCTGCTATATAAATAATGTTATTCACGTTCTAGGAATTTGGTGAGAAATACCCTTTTGTTCACTGGCTGTAATTACTGGCCAATATTGTATTTCTGAAAAATAGGCTATATCAATCCCAAACATAGGTGTTTTAACCGGAAACATTTAGGACAGGGAACATTTCAGTTGGACTACTCTTCAAGACTGAGACAATGGTGGACTGGACTCGTCAAGACTACCATGTTACTGTAGGCCTGCTTGCCTCCATGGTATCTCAAGGTATGCAGCGTGAAGAGAAATAAACATGGTTTTACTGAGCCCCATGAGAAATCAGAGGAACCCCTCTCTCCACACCACCAGTGAGGAGGGGGCGCTCTCAAACATACTCTGAACTGTGGAGTCCCTCCAAACAGGTCGAACATAGTTCGAACATCCTAGCTGTGTGGCCACATATCCTCAAGGCGTCGCAGATATACAGAGCTAGAAAGAGCATTATAAACTACAACTCACATCCCAGAAATAGGCCTGAAGGCTAAAATGCAGCCTTCAATGAAAATATTGTAATTAGATCTAGTCTGGGCTGAGCAACAGTTGATTTAGGCTACATATGTACAGTAGGGAGAACAAGTATTTGATACACTGCCGATTTTGCAGGTTTTCCTACTTACAAAGCATGTAGAGGTCTGTCATTTTTATCATAGGTACACTTCAACTGTGAGAGACGGAATCTAAAACAAAAATCCAGAAAATCACATTGTATGATTTTTAAGTATTTAATTTGCATTTTATTGCATGACATAAGTATTTGATACATCAGAAAAGCAGATCTTAATATTTGGTACAGAAACCTTTGTTTGCAATTACAGAGATCATACATTTCCTGTAGGTCTTGACCAGGTTTGCACACACTGCAGCAGGGATTTTGGCCCACTCCTCCATACAGACCTTCTCCAGATCCTTCAGGTTTCGGGGCTGTTGCTGGGCAATACGGACTTTCAACTCCCTCCAAAGATGTTCTATTGGGTTCAGGTCTGGAGACTGGCTAGCCCACTCCAGGACCTTGAGATGCTTCTTACGGAGCCACTCCTTAGTTGCCCTGGCTGTGTGTTGTCATGCTGGAAGACCCAGCCACGACCCATCTTCAGTGCTCTTACTGAGGGAAGGAGGTTGTTGGCCAAGATCTCGCGATACATGGCCCCATCCATCCTCCCCTCAATACGGTGCAGTCGTCCTGTCCCCTTTGCAGAAAAGCATCCACAAAGAATGATGTTTCCACCTCCATGCTTCACGGTTGGGATGGTGTTCTTGGGGTTGTACTCATCCTTCTTCTTCCTCCAAAAACGGCGAGTGGCGTTTAGACCAAAAAGCTCTATTTGTCTCATCAGACCACATGACCTTCTCCCATTCCTCCACTGGATCATCCAGATGGTCATTGGCAAACTTCAGACGGGACAAGCGCTGGCTTGAGCAGGGGGACCTTGCGTGCACTGCAGGATTTTAATCCATGACGGCATAGTGTGTTACTAATGGTTTTCTTTGAGACTGTGGTCCCAGCTCTCTTCAGGTCATTGACCAGGTCCTGCCGTGTAGTTCTGGGCTGATCCCTTACCTTCCTCATGATCATTGATGCCCCACGAGGTGAGATCTTGCATGGAGCCCCAGACCGTCATCTTGAACTACTTCCATTTTCTAATAATTGCGCCAACAGTTGTTGCCTTCTCACCAAGATGCTTGCCTATTGTCCTGTAGCCCATCCCAGCCTTGTGCAGGTCTACAATTGTATCCCTGATGTCCTTACACAGCTCTCTGGTCTTGGCCATTGTGGAGAGGTTGGAGTCTGTTTGATTGAGTGTGTGGACAGGTGTCTTTTATACAGGTAACGAGTTCAAACAGGTGCAGTTAATACAGGTAATGAGTGGAGAACAGGAGGGCTTCTTAAAGAAAAACTAACAGGTCTGTGAGAGCTGGAATTCTTACTAGTTGGTAGGTGATCAAATACTTATGTCATGCAATAAAATGCAAATGAATTACTTAAAAATCATACAATGTGATTTTCTGGATTTTTGTTTTAGATTCCAGTTGAAGTGTACCTATGATACAAATTACAGACCTCTACATGCTTTGTAAGTAGGAAAACCTGCAGTATATCAAATACTTGTTCTGCCCACTGTATACATGCTGGTGAATACAGGAAGAGCTTGAGGTGATCTCCTAAAGCGCTTGGGCTCTCTGTTCTGTCAAGTGAGACACAGGTTTACTCTCATCTCAGTTGATCATTTACTCCGGCTTGGTCATACGATCACCTCCTAGGCAAGGACACATCAAAGACAATAGAGCCTCTTAAACCTGGATTTGTGTGCTATTTACTGAGCGAGCCACCTGCTTTTATCACCACAGCCATTTAAGAGCACACATTAGGGCTAAAAACAGAACAAACCAAACAAGGAACAGAGCCATCCACTAAGCTCTGTTCCATTATAGGCCAGGTAATGTAGCACAGAAGATCATCCAGGACCACAATTCACTGATTGGGCTTAGTTCGTCTCAAACAGTGAGGAGAACTGGCAATCTTTCAGCTCAGTTCCGTTTGGGCCAGTGTATAAATAGCCTACCTGTGTAAGGGTTTCAGACGAACCAAGATGGCATAGCAGTGCGGTCGTGTTTTCTGTAGTGTCCTTATGCAAATAGCCTGTTTTTTGTATTTTTTGTATATATTTCTCAATCTCACTTTCCATCCTTTAACTAAATATACTTTCCTGCAACCCGCCTCACCCAATGTGGAACGGATTCTGTTGTTTCTTCATACATTTTTATCCAGAACCTCTGGCTGAAACTAGCCAGCTAACTAGCTACTTGCTATTAGCCACCGTTAGCGGTCTTCACCATTGTCCGTGGCCGTGGCCTGCACTACCTACCAGCCAGCTCTAGTCTGGACAATTGTCAGCCAGTCTGCACAGTCTGCACATCGCGCTATCGAGCCAGAGCATATCGGATTTTCTGCCGGAACCACTGAATCACTGGACCTTAACACCGGATCATCACTAGCCAGCTAACTAGCTACTTGCTTTTAGCCACCGTTAGCGGTCTTCACCATTGTCCGTGGCCTGCACTACCTACCAGCCAGCCAGCTCTAGCCTGGACTATTATTCGGCCAGTCTGCACAGCGTGTTTTCGACCCTGAACATATCGGTTTTTCTGCCGGAATCACTGAACCTTTAACACCGGATTCATCGCTACTAGCTAGCTGCTACCAAATGGACGTTTGTGTTTGGCTAATCAGCCCTGAGTTAACCTTGAGCCAGGCCCATCTCTCAGCTATCTACCTCCCTGTCAACCGGACGGGACCTCCTAGTGTTGACACAGAGCCCCGCCGATCCAACACGACTCGTCTGCCGACTAAATCGTCTGATGTGGTTACAACAGGCTTCCAGTTACGACGTCGACCACAAAGATCCATCTGCTAGCCCCGGCCCGCTAGCACACGCTAGCCGTGGCCTCTTGATCGCTAGTGCTATAGCAGCCCCCGAACTACCTCCGAACTATCCTATTGCTGTTCACCGGACCTTATGATAACTCAGCTATACAGCTGATGCCTGCTGGACTGTTCCTTTTTATGGTACCGCATCCTGTTTATGTTTAGCCTCAGCCCAAACTTTGTCGCCATTACCAGCTGTTGTCTTAGCTCTCTCGAATTACACCTGTGATTGCTTTATGCCTCTCTCCCATGTCAATATGCCTTGCTTATTGCTGTTTCGGTTATTTCATATTGTACTATTTCACTGTAGATCCCCCAGCCCAGCTAAACCTGCCTTAGATAGCTCCTTTGTCCCACCCCCCATACACGCGGAGACCGGCTCAATCGGTACCTCCAGTGATGCTATTTCTTTCATCGTTACCCAACGCTTAGGTTTACCTCCACTGTACTCATATCCTTCCATATCCTTTTCTGTACACAATGCCCTGAATCTATTCTACAACGCCCGGAAATCTGCCCCTTTTATTCTCTGTACCCAACGCACTAGAAGACCAGTACTTAAAGCCTTTACCGTATCCTTACTCTACTCCTCCTCTATTCCTCTGGTGATGTAGGGGTTAACCCAGGCCATATAGCCCCCAGTATCACTCCTACTCCCCAGGCGTTATCATTTGTTGACTTCTGTAATCGTAAAAGCCTTGGTTTCTTGCATGTTAACATCCGAAGCCTCCTACCCAAGTTTGAGTTATTCACTGCGTTAGCACACTCCGCCAACCCTGATGTTCTAGCAGTGTCTGAATCCTGGCTTAGGAAGGCCACCAAAAATTCAGAAATGTCCATCCCCAACTACAACATTTTCAGTCTCGATAGAACTGCCAAAGGGGGTGGGGTTGCAACCTACTGTAGAGATAGCCTGTAGAGCTCTATCGTACTATCCAGGTCTGTGCCCAAACAGTTTGAGCTTCTACTTCTAAAAATCCACCGTTCCAGAAATAAGTCTCTCACTGTTGCCGCTTGCTACAGACCCCCCTCAGCCCCGAGCTGTGCCCTGGACACCATATGTGAACTGATTGCCCCCCATCTATCCTCACTGTTCGTACTGCTTGGTGACCTAAACTGGGTATGCTTAACACCCCGGCCAACCTACAATCTAAACTAGATGCCCTCAATCTCACACAAATTATCAACGAACCTACCAGGTACAACCCTAAATCTGTAAACATAGGCACCCTCATAGATATCATCCTGACAAATGTACCCTCTAAATACACCTCTGCTGTCTTCAACCAGGATCTCAGCGATCACTGCCTTATTGCCTGCGTCCGTGATCAAACGACCACCCCTCATCACTGTCAAACACTCCCTAAAACACTTTAGCGAGCAGGCCTTTCTAATTGACCTGGCCCGGGTATCCTGGATGGATATTGACCTCATTCCGTCAGTAGAGGATGCCTGGTTCTTTAAAAGTGCTTTCCTCTCAAACTTAATAAGCATGCCCCATTCAAAAAATTCAGAACTAAGAACAGATATAGCCCCTGGTTCTCCTCAGACTTGACT
The DNA here is from genome assembly GCF_964263955.1 of Coregonus lavaretus. Classification (NCBI taxonomy): domain Eukaryota; kingdom Metazoa; phylum Chordata; class Actinopteri; order Salmoniformes; family Salmonidae; genus Coregonus; species Coregonus lavaretus. The sequence goes on from NC_139998.1 coordinate 15,924,080, forward strand.
GCCCTTGACCAGCACAAAAACATCCTGTGGCGTACTGCATTAGCATCGAACAGCCCCCACGATATGCAACTTTTTAGGGAAGTCAGGAACCAATATACACAATCAGTTAGGAAAGCAAAGGCTAGCTTTTTCAAACAGAAATTTGCATCCTGTAGCACTAACTCCAAAAAGCTTTGGGACACTAAAGTCCATGGAGAATAAGAGCACCTCCTCCCAACTGCCCACTGCACTGAGGCTAGGAAACACCGATAAATCTACAATAATCGAGAATTTCAACAAGCATTTTGCCATGGCTGGCCATGTTTTCCACCTGCCTACCACTACCCCGGCCACCAGCTCTGCACCCTCCGCTGCAGATTGCCCATGCCCCCCCCCCCCCCCCCCGCTTCTCCTTCACACAAATTCAGACAGCTGATGTTCTGAAAGAGCTGAAAACTCTGGACCCCTACAAATCAGATGGGCTAGACAATCTGGACCCTTTCTTTCTAAAATTAGCCGCCGAAATTGTCGCAACCCCTATTACTAGCCTGTTCAACCTCTCTTTCGTAACGTCTGAGATCCCCAGAGATTGGAAAGCTGCCGCGGTCATCCCCCTCTTCAAAGGGGGTGACACTCTAGATCCAAACTGTTACAGACCTATATCCATCCTGCCCTGCCTTTCGAAAGTATTTGAAAGCCAAGTTAACAAACAGATCACCGACCATTTCGAATCCCACCGTACCTTCTCCGCTATGCAATCCGGTTTCCGAGCTTGTCATGGGTGCACCTCAGCCACGCTCAAGGTCCTAAACGATATTATACACGCAATAACCGTCTCTATGGGGGTGCCACAGGGTTCAATTCTCGGGCCGACTCTATTCTCTGTGTATATCAATGATGTCGCTCTTGCTGCTGGTGACGCTCGGATCCACCTCTATGCGGACGACACCATTTTGTATACATCTGGCCCTTCATTGGACACTGTGTTAACAAACCTCCAAACGAGCTTCAATGCCATACAACACTCCTTCCGTAGCCTCCAACTGCTCTTAAACACTAGTAAAACTAAATGCATGCTCTTCAACCGAACGCTGCTTGCACCCGCCCGCCCGACTAGAATCACTACTCTCGGCGGGTCTGACCTAGAGTATGTGGACAACTACAAATACCTAGGTGTCTGGTTAGACCGTAAACTCTCCTTCCAGACTCACATTAAGCATCTCCAATCCAAAGTTAAATCTAGAATCGGCTTCCTATTTTGCAACAAAGCCTCCTTCACTCATGCTGCCAAACATGCCCTCGTAAAACTGACTATCCTACCGATCCTTGACTTCGGCGATGTCATTTACAAAATAGCCTCCAACACTCTACTCAGCAAATTGGATGTAGTCTATCACAGTGCCATCCGTTTTGTCATCAAAGCCCCATTTACTACCCACCATTGTGACCTGTACGCTCTCGTTGGCTGGCCCTCACTACATATTCGTCACCAAACCCACTGGCTCCAGGTCATCTATAAATCACTTCTAGGCAAATCCCCGCCTTATCTTAGCTCATTGATCACCATAGCAACACCCACCCGTAGTATGCGCTCCAGCAGGTATTTCTCCCAAAGCCAACACCTCCTTTGGCCGCCATTCCTTCCAGTTCTCTGCTGCTAATGACTGGAACGAACTGCAAAAATCTCTGAAGCTGGAGAATCTTAACTCCCTCACTAACTTTAAGCATCAGTTGTCAGAGCAGCTTACCGATCACTGCACCTGTACACAGCCCATCTGTAATTAGCCCACCCAACTACCTCATCCCCATATTGTTATTTATTTTGCTCATTTGCACCCCAGTATCACTATTTGCACATCTTCTCCTGCACATCTATCACTCCAGTGTTAATACTAAATTGTAATTATTTTGCACTATGGCCTATTTATTGCCTTACCTCCATAACTTACTACATTTGCACACACTGTATGTAGAATTTCTATTGTGTTATTGACTATATGTTTTGTTTTATCCCATGTGTAACTCTGTGTTGTTTTTAAATCGCACTGCTTTGCTTTGTCTTGGCCAGGTCGCAGTTGTAAATGATAACTTGTTCTCAACTGGCTTACCTGGTTAAATAAAGGTGCATTTTTTTTTAAAGCACTCAAGCTAACTGGCTAATGTTGGCTAGCTACTTCCAGACACAACTGACAGAACACCTCACTCTGACCATTTTACTCGCCCTAGCAGAGCGTTGGTGACTAACTGTGCTGCTGGCAACAATTGAATCACGTTTACTGACACCAGCCACATTCAATGGGTGTTGAGTGTTCGTAAATTCATCAGTTATTCTGTGCTCTGGTACACTCAGACGAGAGTGCTCTGAAATTGGAGTAGATAGCCAGAGCAAATTTACGAACGCACCCTAAAATCAGACATAAACAAGAGATATGCAGTACCAGTCAAAAGTTTGGACACACCTACTCATTCAAGGGTTTTTCTTTATTTTTTACATTGTAGAATAATAGTGAAGACATCAAAACTATGAATTAACACATATGGAATCATGTAGTAACCAAAAAAAAGTGTCAAACAAATCAAATTATATGATATATTTGAGATTCTTCAAATAGCCACCCTTTGCCTCGATGACAGCTTTGCACACTCTTGGCATTCTCTCAACCAGCTTTACCTGGAATGCTTTTCCAACAGTCTTGAAGGAGTTCCCACATATGCTGAGCACTTGTTGGATGCTTTTCCTTCACTCTGCGGTCCAACTCATCCCAAACCATCTCAGTTGGGTTGAGGTCGGGGGATTGTGGAGGCCAGGTCATCTGATGTAGCACTCCATCACGCTCCTTCTTGGTAAAATAGTCCTTACACAGCATGGAGGTGTGTTGGGTCATTGTCCTGCTGAAAAACAAATGATAGTCCCACTAAGCCCAAACCAGATGGGATGGCGTATCGCTGCAGAATGCTGTGGTAGTCATGCTGGTTAAGTGTGCCTTGATTTCTAAATAAATCATAGACAGTGTCACCAGCAAAGCACCCCCACACAATAACACCTCCTCCTCCATGCTTTACGGTGGGAACTACATATGCAGAGATCATCCGTTTACCAACACCGCGTCTCACAAAAACACAGCGGTTGGAACCAAAATGTTCCAATTTGGACTCCAGACCAAAGGACACATTTCCACCGGTCTAACGTCCATTGCTCGTGTTTCTTTGCCCAAGCAGGTCTCTTTTTATCATTGCTGTCCTTTAGTGGTTTATTTGCAGCAAATCGACCATGAAGGCCTGATTCACACAGTCCCCTCTGAACAGTTGATGTTGAGATGTCTCTTTTACTTGAACTCTGTGAAGCATTTATTTGGGCTGCAATTTCTGAGACTGGTAAGTCTAATTAACTTATCCTCTGCAGCAGAGGTAACTCTGGGTGTCTTCCTTTCCTATGGCAGTCCTCATGAGAGCCAGTTTCATCATTGCGCTTGATGGTTTTTGCGACTGCACTTGAAGAAACTTCTTAACATTTTCCATATTGACTGACCTTCCTGTCTTAAAGTAATGATGGACTGTCGTTTCTCTTTGGTTATTTGAGCTGTTCTTGCCATAATATGGACTTGGTCTTTTACCAAATAGGGCTATCTTCTGTATACCCCCTTACCCCTACCTTGTCACAACACAACTGATTGGCTCGAACGCATTAAGGAGGAAAGAAATTCCACAAATTAACTTTTAATAAGGCACACCTGTTAATTGAAATGCATTCCAGGTGACTACCTCATGAAGCTGGTTGAGAGAATGCCAAGAGTGTACAAAGCTGTCATCAAGGCAAAGGGTGGCTATTTGAAGAATCTCAAATATAAAATATATTTCGATTTGTTTTACACTTTTTGGGTTACTACATGATGCCATATGTGTTATTTAATAGTTTTGATGTCTTCACTATTATTCTACAAATGTACAAAATTGTAAAAATAAAGAAAAACCCTAAAATTAGTAGGTGTGTCCAAACTTTTGACTCGTAGTGTATTCACGTAATAAGGAATTCCCCTCGACCACAAATTAGGTGGGGAAAAACATTATTTCCTATTGACCCCCAATGTAATTTAGTTATACAGAAATAACAAAACATGCTGAAAAGCTGCTGTGTTGTTCAATCTACATGTAAGCAGGTCAAATATCCTGACTTATGGTTTGCAATGCTCCCACGTAGGGAAATATAGCCTGTGAGAAGAGCCCTGTGTCTTCAGGCTATTCGGCGTGGAAGAGTTGGAAATGTGGGGACCCGGTGTTCAAGTAGGCTACATGTAGCTATGTGTGTGGAAAACATTTCATTACAGGTAAGACATTTAACTTATTACAAACGGACTATACTAAACTCACTACCTGTATCTGTATAGTCAGTTTATTTGTGTTGTCGGTCTTGGCTAGCTAGCTAGCAATCACTCACATGACTGCTAGCACCATCATGAAAAGGGGCATGAGGGAAGCCCTACAATATTATGTTTTTCTAAGTACTGAGAACACCCGGGAGCATGCAATGTTGAAAAATAATCTTTAGACTTAAATGTAGTTTCTGCTGTAAACCAATGGGGTAACCTAGGTAACCACGGTTTGTTTTCCCCACAGGCAGACAGGGCCGCGATGTTCTATCTAATACCGACTGGGACTATACTGAAAGCAAGGTGGTTAAGTAAGCATTAACACACAAAAGACTGTGCGTTGCCAGGGAATTACTGCACACCTCAGCGGTGTGAGAAGGCACATGTATTAATATGCATAAAGTTAAACACATTAGCTGAGAATAACTGTTTCCTTCACCCACATTTTAAGCAAATGCACCAGACAATGTTATCAACTAAATGAATGTTTTGAAAACAGCACAATACAATCTGTACTGTCTACAATGTTGTCCTGCAGCAATTAAGAGTGACAAATACATATTATTGCAGTATACATATTCTCCCTCTCACATAATCCCAGAAGTATTTCTGAAATGGAGTAGAAGGAATTGGCAATATCAATTAAATCAAATTGTATTTGCCACATGCCAAATACAACAGGTGTAGACCTTACAGTGAAATGCTTACTTACAATCCCTTAACCAACAATGCAGTTAAGAAAAATAAGTGTTAAGTAAAAAACAAAAATAACAAATAATTAAAGAGCAGCAGTAAAATAAAATAACAGTAGGGAGGCTACATACAGGGGGTACCAGTACAGAGTCAATGTGCGTGGGCACAGGTTAGTCGAGGTAATATGTACATGTGGCTAGAGTTCAAGTGACTATGCATAGATAATAAACAGAGAGTAGCTTCAGCGTAAAAGAGGGGGTGGGGGGGGGGACAATGCAAATAGTCTGAGTAGCCATGATTAGCTGTTCAGGAATATTGTGGCTTGGGGGAAGAAGCTGTTAAGAAGCCTTTTGGACCTAGACTTGGCGCTCCGGTACCGCTTGCCATGTGGTAGCAGAGAGAACAGTCTATGACTAGGGTGGCTGGAATGTTTGACAATTTTTGGGGCCATCCTCTTACACTGCCTGGTATAGAAGTCCTGGATGGCAGGAAGCTTGGCCCCAGTGATGTACTGGGCCGTACGCACTACCCTCTGTAGTGCCTTGCGGTAAGAGGCCGAGCAGTTGCCATACCAGGCAGTGATGCAAACAGTCAGGATGCTCTCGATGGTGCAGCTGTATAACTTTGAGGATCTGATGACCCATGTTAAATCCTTTCAGTCTCCTGAGGGGGAATAGGCTTTGTCGTGCCCTCTTCACGACTGTCTTGGGTGTGTTTGGACCATGATAGTTTGTTGGTGATGTGGACACCAAGGAACTCAACCTGTTCCACTATAGCCCCGTCGATGAGAATGGGGGTGTGCTCGGTCCTCTTTTTTTCCCCCTGTAGTCCACAATCATCTCCTTTGTCTTGATCACATTGAGGGAGAGGTTGTTATCCTGGCACCACACAGCCAGGTCTCTGGCCTCCTCCCAGTAGGCTGTCTCATCGTTGTCGGTAATCAGGCCTACCACTGTTGTGTCGTCGGCAAACTTAACGATGGTGTTGGAGTTCTGCCTGGCCATGCAGTCAGGAGGGGACTGAGCACGCACCCCTGAGGGGCCCCTGTGTTGAGGATCAGTGTGGCAGATGTGTTGTTACCTACCCTTATCACCTGGGGGCGGCCCATCAAGAAGTCCAGGATCCAGTTGCAGAGGGAGGTGTTTAGTCCCAGGGTCCTTAGTGATGAGCTTTGAGGGCACTATGGTGTTGAATGCTGAGCTGTAGTCAATGAATAGCATTCTCACGTAGGTGTTCCTCTTGTCCAGGTGGGAAAGGGCAGTGTGGAGTGCAATAGAGATTGCATCATCTGTGGATCTGTTGGGGCGGTATGCAAATTGGAGTGTGTCTAGGGTTTCTGGGATAATGGTATTGATGTGAGCCATGACCAGCCTTTCAAAGCACTTCATGCCTATAGACGTGAGTGCTACGGGTCGGTAGTCATTTAGGCAGGTTCTCTTAGTGTTCTTGGGCACAGGGACTATGGTGGTCTGCTTGAAACATGTTGGTATTACAGACTCACTCAGGGACAGGTTGAAAATGTCAGTGAAGACACTTGCCAGTAGACAGTGCATGCTCGGAGTCCGCGTCCTGGTAATCCATCTGGCCCTGTTGCCTTGTGAATGTTGACCTGCTTAAAGGTCTTACTCACATCGGCTACGGAGAGCGTGATCACATAGTCATCCAGAACAGCTGATGCTCTCATGCATGCTTCAGTGTTGCTTGCCTCGAAGCGAGCATATAAGTGATTTAGCTCGTCTGGTAGGCTTGTGTCACTGTGCAGCTCGCGGCTGTGCTTCCCTTTGTAGTTTGTAATAGTTTGCAAGCTCTGCCACATCCGACGAGCGCCGGAGCCGGTGTAGTACGATTCAATCTTAGTCCTGTATTGACTCTTTGCCTGTTTGATGGTTCGTCAGAGGGCATAGCAGGATTTCTTATAAGCGTCCGGGTTAGAGTCCCGCTCCTTGAAAGCGGCAGCTCTACCCTTTAGCTCAGTGCAGATGTTGCCTGTAATCCATGGCTTCTGTTTGGGGTATGTACGTACAGTCACTGTGGGGGGGACGTCATCGATGCACTTATTGATGAAGCCAGTGACTGATGTGGTGTAATCCTCAATGCCATCGGGAGAATTCCGGAATCTATTCCAGTCTGTGCTAGCAAAACAGTCCTGTAGCTTAGCATCATCTGACCACTTCCTTATTAACCGAGTCACTGGTGCTTCCAGTTTTTGCTTATAAAGCAGGAATCAGGGGGATATAATTATGGTCAGATTTGCCAAATGGATGGTGAGGGTGAGCTTTGTATGCGTAAAGGTGGTGTAGAGTTTTTTTTCCCTCTCGTTGCACATTTAACATGCTGGTAGAAATGAGGTAGGACGGATTTAAGTTTCCCTGCATTAAAGTCCCCAGCCACTAGGAGCGCTGCCTCTGGATGAGCGTTTTCCTGTTTTCTTATGGCCTTACACAGCTCACTGAGTGCGGTCTTAGTGCCAGCATCGGTTTGTGGTGGTAAATAGACAGCTACGAAAAATATAGATGAAAACTGTCTCGGTACATAGTGTGGTCTACAGCTTTTCATGATATACTCTACCTCGAGACTTCCATAACATTAGATTTCGTGCAACTGCTGTTGTTACAAATATACACAGACCACCACCCCTTGTCTTACCGGAGTCAGCCGTTCTATCCTGCCGAAGTAGTGTATATCCCGCCAGCTGTATGTTATCCATGTCATTGTTCAGCCACGACTCGGTGAAACATAAGATATTACAGTTTTGAATGTCCCGTTGGTAGGATATCCGTGATCGTAGGTTGTCCATTTTGTTTTCCAATGATTGTACGTTGGCTAATAGTGCTGATGGAAGAGGCAGATTACTCGCTCACCGTCGGATCCTTACAAGGCACCCCGACCTACGTCCACGATATCTCCGTCTTTTTCTCATGCGAATGACGGGGATTTGAGCCTTGTCGGGTGTCTGTAGAATATTGTTTGCGTCCGACTTGTTGAAGAAAAAACTCTTAGTCCAATACGAGGTGAGTAATCGCTGTCCTGATATCCAGAAGCTCTTTTTGGTCATAAGAGACGGTGGCAGAAACATGATGTACAGAATAAATTACAAATAACGCAAAAAAACACAGCACAATTGGTTAGGGGGCCGTAAAAACGACAGCCATTTCCTCCGGCGCCTTTCTTTCAATGAAGGGCTTTGACATTCATTCAGAGATACAGGTTCTACTCTTAACTCTATTGCCCAGAGCACAATAGACTTGTGACCTAGGACAACAAAGAGTGTGCCTGACTAAGACCTCAAATATATCAAGAAAAGTGTCACAAATCAGTGGGTCGGTTTATGGTGCGCATTTGAGCAGGACACATCTGATATCGAAACCACATTATCATAGATATAGTTATTGATATGCGTCAAGGATTAAACGATCCATCAAATAAGATGTTCCTCGAAATCAACTACAGTGGATGCAGGCAAGGCAGCACATGTGATCTGTGCCTAGTGATGCGGTTAAAGATAGATTGTCAGTCGCTCGCAGTGGCTGCAGGACGCGCATCCGCGTAAAACCAAACTGTGCAAAACGTTCAAAACGGAGTTCTACAGAATCGGGGCATTTGTATCATGATATCACACGCTGATTGCTGCAGTATTGTGTTGTATTTTCACATGCATTCATATATATCCTGTTAAAACTGTCAACTGATAATACCAACTTCCCTACAAACTAGAGGTGATGTTTACCAACCTATCCCTCATCCAATAACAAAGTGATGCCTGCATGTGATTTTCACTCCCGAGAGTAATGGGGGCTGTTGATGAGTGATGTTGACCTTACACTTTTTCTTCAAGTCCCATAATTATTCGATGGATCAAACAAACCCCATTACACTGACTGCATACTAACCAGCCAAGCAGTGAGCGCCAACAAACGACATAAACGAAACCACTCTGTTGGAATTGGAAGAAGAAACCGATGATAAAGTTGAATTATGTAACAGAGGTGTAATACATCTAAATTATTCCCACATAGCAAAGTAACGCGCGAAATGACCGACGCAATGTTTCCTGACGCTCGACACACATTTCTGTTAGCTTCATAGAAAACAAGCATTTTTAACGCCTGTTTCATCATACTAACGTTAAAACATGAGAGAATGAAACAATGGCAGAATGTCAAATGCTACCCAAGCCAGATGGCTTGCTTGACAATAAACTCGAAACTCTCGTCATGAACTTGACTATTTGATAAAAACATGGCAACAGTGGATCAAAAGCAACAAAGATACAACCTGCAAGTAACGTTACCCTTTATTCACGTGCGTGTGATTTATTGCGTTGAGAGTATTAGCTAAAGATAATAGGGCTCTCGTATCAATAACTTACAAGTTACAGATAGCTCTAACTTCGAGCTTTTTTACGGTGATATAATTTACATTTGTTTTAATCTATAACTTGGTTAACGTTTGGACAAAGACGTGCGATTTACTGGATGGCTATAAACACGAGCGTAACGTTAGATTTCACCAAATGAAAACAAAACGGATCACACCACATGGTTCTGTTTCGGAAGAACTAGCTAGTTAATGTTGTTATCAAAATACAACACACGACCATTGGTGTAGCTAACGTTCCATGGCTTGTTATACAAAGTAACAGCATACATACCATGAAATAAAACAATACAGTGTATTTCAACTGGAACTTAATAACGAGGTTTCAAACATTCTGACTTAGCTAACTACTCTAGGCACTTGCTAGCTAACTAGCTAGTTAGTTAGTTAGTAACGTTAGCTAACTTGGCTAGCGCGTCAACTAGCTAGCTACAATAGGTAAACACAGATAAGTTCTGAATAGTAAGATAAGCTATAGCTAACTGTTAGCTACTTTTCAACTACCCTACAAACGCATTATATGAGGCAAATGTGAAGGAAATTGTAATATATTCAGTCCAAAAATAGAAAAAAAAGTCTCCCAAAATTCTAAATGTAATTTCCAGAACTTCTTTACCTCAATTTCAAAGTCTGGTAGGTTGAATGCAGTCCTGAACAGCGAACAGAAGTGGGCTATGGCGGGGACTTCCCACCAAGACTGGATCTCTTCCACAGAAATTCTACATCCCTGGGACATTTTCGGACCGAAAATTTTATAACTTTGTCTCTCACATTAGAAATAATTTCCGCAAGGTTAGTGTAAAATCTCCTTAATTTAAACTTCCTTTAAATAAATTACAAAAGTTGTTGTTCCATCCAGTCAGTTGCCATTGCAACCCGGGCTGGAGAGTGCTAGCTAGTTACAATCTGTTTCAATCAGAATTTCACAAGAGCTGAACAGATGGGGTGGCGCTACCACCTCCGCGCGAGGAGGGGTGTTCGGTTACTTACGCAGTGTATTAAAATATACGAAAATCCAACAAGCATTTATAATACCCATCTAAATATGGGTTTACATGCAATTCTACTTAAATTAATATGTATTGGTACTAACATTTGATTATCTGGTTTCTTTGTTTTGTTTATGCTATCTTCTGCGGCCATCCACCACCACCTCGACTTGATAGACCAGTCCCCATTTAAAGGGTATGCTCGTGAATTGAATGGTCTTTCAAAAGTACGGTATCTACATAAAATTGTGTGCGCAAAGCGGCAGGTGCATTTACATGGACTTACATTTATTTGTTCACTGGGCCATATTTTGGATGTTGTTTTTCTTTCGTTTTGTCCTCCCTGGACCAGTTATGATAAGTTAGGTAATCATCTCCTTATTGAACTCCTATTATAGGCTAGCAATTAGCCTTCATATTTCATCATGCAGTTTATATAAAAGCACAGTTAAGTGTAGATCTATTAGCTAGAATAGTGAGGAAAAGGTTTTGAATACATTTGTTTTGTAACGGCAGTCTCTTTCAATGGAGACTAAGTAAGGTTAGTATCTAAAGCTGTGGCTCCCCCCATCGCAGGAGGTGGAAAGCGCATGTAGCCTAAAGGAGAGACGTGTGCACTGATCAGGAGGTGAGTGACCACTGGCCTGACACACTGTCATTTTGTCTCTCTGAACTGCCATTATAGGGCGCCTATCATAATGCACTACCAAAATAACATAGCATAATTCACCATTTATGTAGGCTACAAAACTTTACAATGGATTGAAGACAAAGGGCAATCATCAATTTCCAGAGTACAACCATCTGTTTAATATTTTCCATATTGCCATATTCAATAACAAATGGAAACTGCCCTTCGATTTAACCTAGCTGTATTCAAAAGGCAAAAATACATTAGAGGGACAAAGTGGAGTCACAATTGAATGGTATGTCAAATAAATAAAATAAAATACAATTGTATTTGTCACATGCGCGAATACAACAGGTGTAGCCTTACCGTGAAATGCTTACTTACAAGCCCTTAAAACCTCTTAAGGATCGTACCCTTTTTTTCAAAATTTCACCTAAAATGACATACCCAAATCTAACTGCCTGTAGCTCAGGACCTGAAGCAAGGATATGCATATTCTTGATATAATTTGAAAGGAAACACTTTGAAGTTTGTGGAAATGTGAAATTAATGTAGCAGAATATAACACATTAGATCTGGTAAAAGATAATATAAACAAAAAAACATGCTTTTTGTTATTTTCTTTTTTTTAATCATCTTTGAAACGCAAGAGAAAGGCAGGACAGTGATGTAGGAATCTAGGTGTAATTTAGATTTTGTCCACAAGATGGGAGCATTGTGTGTGCAAAGTTTCAGACTGATCCAGTGAAGGATTACATCACTAGACAATATTTTGTATCAAGTCTGCCAGGAATTTTCCCAAATGTTCCGAATTGGTCAATTTATACATTTTCAAGTACATAACTATAGAGAGCATACAAAAATGCTATGGTAAAAACATTTTTTAGTTTACACACTCCCAGGAATGTCATACATGATGGATCATTTGCTTCCCTAAAGAAAATACACTAACCTTCACACATCTAGTGGAGCCAGAGACAGCAGCGGGTCAAACTGTACAACCCAGTTCCTACATTTGAATATAAATATGGATTTTATCAAACAAAACTATGCCACATTTTATCTCTGGGACCCTCAGGATGACAAATCAGAGTAAGATTACTGAATGTAAGTACATTATTTACCTTCAGAGGTGAATGTATCAAACCAGTTGCCGTGACAAAAGTGTTTTGTTGTTGTGCACTATCCACAAACAATAGCATGGTCTTTTTTTAGCTGTAATAGCTACTGAAAATTGGACACTGCAGTTAGATTAGCAAGAATTTGAGCTTTCTGCCCATATAAGACATGTCTATGTCCCGGAAAGTTGGCTGTTGTTTACAATGCCATTCTAGTCACATATCGCATATGAAGCATGCAACCGTCCCAGGATAGGGATGCCGATCCTGTAGTGTAGAGGAACCAACAATGCAGATTTAAAAAAATAAAAAATAAGAATAAATAAACTAAAGTAAGAAAAAAGTTACACAATAAAATAACAATAACGAGGCTATATACACGGGGTACCGTTACCGTGTCAATGTGCGGGGGTACAGGTTAGTTGAGGTAATTCAGCTAATATGTACAGTGGGGGAAAAAAGTATTTAGTCAGCCACCAATTGTGCAAGTTCTCCCACTTAAAAAGATGAGCGAAGCCTGTAATTTTCATCATAGGTACACGTCAACTATGACAGACAAATTGAGAATTTTTTTCTCCAGAAAATCTCATTGTAGGATTTTTTATGAATTTATTTGCAAATTATGGTGGAAAATAAGTATTTGGTCACCAACAAACAAGCAAGATTTCTGGCTCTCACAGACCTGTAACTTCTTCTGTAAGAGGCTCCTCTGTCCTCCACTCGTTACCTGTATTAATGGCACCTGTTTGAACTTGTTATCAGTATAAAAGACACCTGTCCACAACCTCAAACAGTCACACTCCAAACTCCACTATGGCCAAGACCAAAGAGCTGTCAAAGGACACCAGAAACAAAATGGTAGACCTGCACCAGACTGGGAAGACTGAATCTGCAATAGGTAAGCAGCTTGGTTTGAAGAAATCAACTGTGGGAGCAATTATTAGGAAATGGAAGACATACAAGACCACTGATAATCTCCCTCGATCTGGGGCTCCACGCAAGATCTCACCACGTGGGGTCAAAATGATCACAAGAACGGTGAGCAAAAATCCCAGAACCACACAGGGGGACCTTGTGAATGATCTGCAGAGAGCTGGGACCAAAGTAACAAAGCCTACCATCAGTAACACACTACGCCGCCAGGGACTCAAATCCTGCAGTGCCAGACGTGTCCCCCTGCTTAAGCCAGTACATGTCCAGGCCCATCTGAAGTTTGCTAGAGTGCATTTGGATGATCCAGAAGAGAATTGGGAGAATGTCATATGGTCAGATGAAACCAAAATAGAACTTTTTGGTAAAAACTCAACTCGTCGTGTTTGGAGGACAAAGAATGCTGAGTTGCATCCAAAGAACACCATACCTACTGTGAAGCATGGGGGTGGAAACATCATGCTTTGGGGCTGTTTTTCTGCAAAGGGACCAGGACGACTGATCCGTGTAAAGGAAAGAATGAATGGGGCCATGTATCGTAAAATTTTGAGTGAAAACCTCCTTCCATCAGCAAGGGCATTGAAGATGAAACATGGCTGGGTCTTTCAGCATGACAATGATTCCAAACACACCGCCCGGGCAACGAAGGAGTGGCTTCGTAAGGTGCATTTCAAGGTCCTGGAGTGGGCTAGCCAGTCTCCAGATCTCAACCCCATAGAAAATCTTTGGAGGGAGTTGAAAGTCCGTGTTGCCCAGCGACAGCCCCAAAACATCACTGCTCTAGAGGAGATCTGCATGGAGGAATGGGCCAAAATACCAGCAACAGTGTGTGAAAACCTTGTGAAGACTTACAGAAAACGTTTGACCTGTGTCATTGCCAACAAAGGGTATATAACAAAGTATTGAGAAACTTTTGTTATTGACCAAATACTTATTTTCCACCATAATTTGCAAATAAATTCATTAAAAAATCCTACAATGTGATTTTCAGGATTTTTTTCCCTCATTTTGTCTGTCATAGTTGACGTGTACCTATGATGAAAATTACAGGCCTCTCTCATCTTTTTAAGTGGGAGAACTTGCACAATTGGTGGCTGACTAAATACTTTTTTCCCCCACTGTACATGTAGGTAGGGGTACAGTGACTATGCATAGATAATACACAGCTCGATTGTAGCAGCAGTGTAAAAAAGGGGGTCAATGCAAATAGTCCGGGTAGCCATTTGATTAACTGTTTAGCAGTCTAATGGCTTGGGGGTAGAAGCTGTTAAGGAGCCTTTTGGACCTAGACTTGATGCTCTGGTACTGCTTGCCGTGTGGTAGCAGAGAGAACTATGACTTGGATAACTGGAGTCTGACAATTTTTAGGGCATTCCTCTGACACCGCCTAGTATATAGGTCCTGGATGGCAGGAAGCTTGGCCCCAGTGATGTACTGGGCTGTACACACTACCCTCTGTAGTGCCTTGCTGTCAGATGCCGAGCAGTTGCCATACCAAGCGGTGATGCATCCAGTCAGGATGCTCTCGATGGTGCAGCTGTAGAACTGTTTGAGGATCTGAGGACCCATGCCAAATCTTTTCAGACTCCTGAGTGGGGAATAGGCGTTGTCGTGCCCTCTTCACGACTGTCTTGGTGTGTTTGGACCATGATAGTTTGTCAGTGATGTGGACACCAAGGAACTTGTAGCTCTCAACCTGTCAGGTGTCAGTGTGCAGCGGTAGGACGGAGTCAGGCGCAGGACACAGACCTGAGTAAATAACGAACTTTACTCGGAAAACAACATCTAATTTCCATGCAGGGAAATAAAACAGCTCACAGCTGTAAACAACACCAAACAAAGAACAATCACACACACAACCATGAGGGAAGCAGAGGGTTAAATAGGGAAATAATCATAACGTGATGGGAACCAGGTGTGTACAATCAAGACAAAACAACATAGAAAAAGAAACGTAGATCGGTGGCAGCTAGAAAGCCGGTGACGACGACTGCCGATAGCCGTACGCACAAGGAGAGGCACCAACTTCGGTGGAGGTCGTGACACAACCCACTCCACTACAGCCCCGTCGATGTGAATGGGGGCGTGCTCGGACCCCCTTTTCCTGTAGTCCACGATCAGCTCTTTGGCTTGCTCACGTTGAGGGAGAGGGTGTTGTCCTGGCACCACACTGCCAGGTCCCTGTAGGCTGTCTCATCGTTGTCGGTGATCAGGCCTACCACCGTTGTGTCATCAGCAAACTTAATGATGGTGTTGGAGTCGTGTGTGGCCACGCGGTCGTGGGTGAACAGGGAGTACAGGAGGGGACTAAGCACACACCCCTGAGGGTCCCCCGTGTTGAGGATCAGCGCAGCAGATGTGTTGTTGACTACCCTTACCACCGGGGGGCGGCCCATTAGGAAGTCCAGGATCCAGTTGCAGAGGGAGGTGTTTAGTCCCAGGGTCCTTAGCTTAGTAATGAGCTTTGAGGGCGCTATGGTGTTGAACGCTGAGCTGTAGTCAACGAACAGCATTCTCACATAGGTGTTCCTTTTGTCCAGGTAGGAAAGGCTAGTGTGGAGTGCAATGAAGATTGCGTAATCTGTGGATCTGTTGGGGCGGTATGCGAATTGTAGTGGGTTTCTGGGATGATGGTGTTGATGCAGCCTTTCAAAGCACTTCATGACGTGAGTGCTACGGGGCGGTACTCATTTAGGCAGGTTACCTTGGCGTTCTTGGGCACAGGGACTATGGTGGTCTGCTGGAAACATGTAGGTATTAGAGACTCGTCAGGGAGAGGTTGAAAATGTCGGTGAAGACACTTGCCAGTTGGTCAGCACATGCTCTGTGTACACGTCCCGTTGATCCGTCTGGCCCTGCGGAATGTTACGGAGAGTGTGATCACACAGTCGTCCGGAACAACTGGTGCTCTCATGCATGGTTCATTGTTGCTTGCCTCGATGCGAGCATAGAAGGCATTTAGCTCGTCGGGTAAGCTCGCATCACTGGGCAGGGACTTCTGACAATCATGGCTTATAAAGGGAAAACTAGACATACTAGAATACAATTTGCATACCGCACCAACAGATCCACGGACAATGCAAACGCCATTGCACTGCACACCGTCCTATCCCACCTGGACAAGAGGAATAACTATGTGAGAATGCTGTTCATCAACTACAGCTCTGCTTTCAACACCATAGTGCCCTCTAAGCTTGTCACTAAGCTCAGGGCCCTGGGTCTGAACTCCTTCCTGTGAAACTGGGTCCTAGACTTCCCCCAGGTGGTGAGGGTAGGCAACAACATCTTCACCACACAGATCCTCTACACGGGGGCTCCTCAGAGGTGTGTGCTCAGACCCTGTTCACCCATGGCTGCGTGGCTACACACAACTCCAACTCAATCATCAAGTTTGCTGATGACACAACAGTGGAAGGCCTGATTACCAACAATGATGAGACAGCTTACAGGCAGGAGGTTAGAACCCTGGTGTGGAGTGGTGCCAGGATAATAACCTCTCCCTCAATGTAAAACAAATGTCAAAGCTGGGACAGAGAGACTGAAAAACAGCTTCTATCTCCAGGCCATCAGACTGTTGAACAGCCATCACTAGCCAGCTACCTGCTCGGTACTCTGTCCTGCAACTTGAGACTAATGCCTCATGTACAGTGCATTCGGAAAGTATTCAGACCCTTTTACTTTTTTCATATTTTGTTACGTTACAGCCTTATTCTAAAATTGATTGAATTAATTTTTTGACATGATTTGGAAAGGCACACCCCTGTCTATATAAGGTCCCACAGTTCACAGTGCATGTCAGAGCAAAAACCAAGCCATGCGGTCGAAGGAAATGTCCGTAGAGCTCTGAGACAGGATTGTGTTGAGGCACAGATCTGGAGAAGGGTACCAAAACATGTCTGCAGCCTTGAAGGTCCCCAAGAACACAGTGGCCTCCATCATTCTTAAATTGAACAAGTTTGGATCCACCGAGACTCTTCATGGGCTGGCCTCCCGGCCCAACTGAGCAATTGGGGGAGAAGGGCCTTGGTCAGGGAGGTGACCTAGAACCCAATGGTCACTCTGACAGAGCTCAAGAGTTCCTCTGTGGAGATGAGAGAACCTTCTAGAAGGATAACCATCTCTGCAGCCCTCCACCAATCAGGCCTTTATTGTAGAATGGCCAGACGGAAGCCTCTCCTCAGTAAAAGGTACATGACAGCCCGCTTGGAGTTTTCCAAAAGGCACCTAAAGGACTCTCAGACCATGAGAAACAATATTCTCTGGTCTGATGAAAGCAAGATTGAACTCTTTGGCCTGAATCCCAAGCATCACATTGGAAGAAACCTGGCACCATCCCTATGGTGAAGCATGGTGGTGGCAGCATCATGCTGTGGGGATGTTTTTCAGCGGCAGGGACTGGGAGACTAGTCAGGATCGAGGGAAAGATGAACGGAGCAAAGTACAGAGAGATCCTTGAAGAAAACCTTCTCCAGAGCGCTCAGGGCCTCAGACTGGGGCGAAGGTTCACCTTCCAACAAGACAACGACCCTAAGCACACAGCCAAGACAATGCAGGAGTGGCTTCGGGCCAAGTCTCTGAATGTCCTTGAGTGGCCCAGCCAGAGCCCGGACTTGAACCCTATCTCTGGAGAGACCTGAAAATAGCTGTGCAGCGACGCTCTCCATCCAACCTGACAGAGCTTGAGAGGATCTGCAGAAAAGAATGGGAGAAACTCCCAAAATACAGGTGTGCCTAGCTTCTTGCGTCATACAAAAGAAGACTTGAGGCTGTAATCACTGCCAAAGGTGCTTCAACAAAGTACTGAGTAAAGGGACAGAATACTTATGTAAATGTGATATTTCCGGCTGTAACGTAACAAAATGTGGAAAAAGTCAAGGGGTGTGAATACTTTCCAAATGCACTGTATATACTGTTAGGTTCGGACAAATACACAGTAAAAATGCACAGACTACTACAGAAAGCTCAAACCAAGTTTATTCACCCAAAGGGTCAACCAGCTGAAAAAACAAAAGACATGTTCCCACCAGCACAAATATATATACTCCAATTTAGGTGAACTCCTCCTTCAGGTTTGTAGGCCTCCTTGCTCGCACACTCTTTTTCTGTTTTGCCCACAAATGTTCTATAGGATTGAGGTCAGGGCTTTGTGATGGCCATTCCAATACCTTGACTTTGTTGTCCTTAAGCCATTTTGCCACAACTTTGGAAGTATGCTTGGGGTCATTGTCCATTTGGAAGACCCATATGCGACCAAGCTTTAACTTCCTGACTGATCTTGAGATGTTGCTTCAATATATCCACATCATTTTCCTTCCTCATGATGCCATGTATTTTGTGAATGGCGCCAGTCCCTCCTGCAGCAAAGCACCCCCACAGCATGATGCTGCCACCCCCGTGCTTCACAATTGGGGTGGTGTTCTTCGGCTTGCAAGCAACCCCATTTTTCCTCCAAACATAACGATGGTCATTATGGCCAAACAGTTCTATTTTTGTTTCATCAGACCAGAGGACATTTCTCAAAAAAGTACGATCTTTGTCCCCATGTGCAGTTGCAAACCGTAGTCTGTCTTTTTTTATGGCGGTTTTGGAGTAGTGGCTTCTTCCTTGCTGAGCGGCCTTTCAGGTTATGTCGATATAGGACTCGTTTTACTGTGGATATAGATACTTTTGTACCTGTTTCCTCCAGCATCTTCACAAGGTCCTTTGCTGTTCTTCTGGGATTGATTTGCACTTTTCGCACCAAAGTACGTTCATCTCTAGGATACAGAACGCGTCTCCTTCCTGAGCGGTATGACGGCTGCGTGGTCCCATGGTGTTTATACTTGCGTACTATTGTTTGTACAGATGAACGTGTTACCTTCAGGCATTTGAAAATTGCTCCCAAGGATGAACCAGACTTGTGGAGGTCTACAATTTTCTTCTGAGGTATTGCCTGATTTCTTTAGATTTTCCCATGATGTCAAGCAAAGAGGCACTAAGTTTGAAGGTAGGCCTTGAAATACATCCACAGGTACACCTCCAATTGACTCAAATGTTTTTATTTTATAAAATTCTTTATTTAACCTTTATTTAACCAGGTAAGCCAGTTGAGAACAAGTGATGTCAATTAGCCTATCATAAGCTTCTAAAGCCATGACATCATTTTCTGGAATTTTCCAAGCTGTTTAAAGGCACAGTCAACTTAGTGTATGTAAACTTCTGACCCACTGAAATTGTGATATAGTGAATTATAAGTGAAATAATCTGTCTGTAAACAATTGTTGGAAAGATTGCTTGTGTCATGCACAAAGTATATGTCCTAACCAACTTGCCAAAACTATAGTTTGTTAGCAAGAAATTTGTGGAGTGGTTGAAAAACAAGTTTTAATGACTCCAACCTAAGTGTATGTAAACTTCAGACTTCAACTGTATACGGTTGTTTACTCACTGTGTATGTACACTGAGTATACCAAACATTAGGAACACCTTCCTAATATTGAGTTGCACCACCCCATTTTGCCCTCAGAACAGCCTCAATTCATCAGGGCATGGACTCTACAAGGTGTCGAAAACATTCCACAGGGATGCTGGCCCAGTTTGACGCCAATGCTTCCCACAGTTGTGTCAAGTTGGCTGGATGTCCTTTTGGTGGTGGGTCATTCTTGAGCGTGAAAAACCCAGCAGCGTTGCAGTTCTTGACACAAACCGGTGCGCCTGGCACCTACTACCATACCCAATTCAAAGGCACTTAAATATTTTGTCCTGCCCATTCACTCACTGAATGGCAGACATACACCATCCATGTCTCAATTGTCTCAAGGCTTAAAAATCATTTTTTAACCTGTCTCCTCCCCTTAATCTACACTGATTGTAGTGGATTTAAGAAGTGACATCAATAAGGAATTTTTTGATTATTTGTGTATTTGTATTGTATTTGTGAGACATTCTACTGCATTGTTGGAGCTAGAAACACAAGCATTTCGCTGCACATGCTATAGCACCAGCAAATCTGTGATTTTGATTTGATTTGATTAGGGCTGGGGTTGATTGAGAAGTCACCTCAGGGCTAGGCGGTGGACAGCTTTCACAGTGCTGTCAATGGTCTGATGGGCTTAGGTCCTCTGGGAGTCTCTGTGCCCCTTCAGTGCTGCTATCTTGCTAGGAGACAGACAGATCCTGACTGCCCGTTGTCCAGTGTGGCTGTGGTCGAGCTTAGGTAGCCTACTCATTTTAGAACATGTGCTTTGTTCAATGATCCAGGCTCTTTCAGAACATCCAGTCACAACTCTCAGAGGGGATCAACAACATGCCATCTATGTGCCTCATAAAGACTATCCAATACCATGTCATGCAGCCCACTAGCTTTGTCCTAATATAGACTGACCATTGTTTCGAGATTAAAAGACCATCCATGATTACAAATAATGTAATCATATAGTTTGCGTTGAATTCTAGGTGATTGCGTAAGCACTCTAGTTGCAAGGGACGAAAGCGTATAAGTACTCTATAGTTGGGCTATTCTGAGTACTGTCTGTACATGTACCCTTTTAGGACATTGATTGATGAAACTGAGGCAATAGGAAAGGTACGGATCAAGCATCCAACCACAGGTTGGTCATCAATATCATACCCATGACTTTGTCAGTGATGACTCTGTCTACTGTTCCTCTGGACATACTGTACTTGTGCAGTATTTGAGCCAGAACCCACTGACTCAATATGGCCAAACAAAGAATCTCTGGAATATGAATACTTTACATGATCACAGTCTACTCTATGAAAGCTGTGAAATTCTCAGATCTGAAATGAGCTCCACCTTTCCCTTTGATATTGTACTCAGTCAATGTTACAGAGTTAAACAGAACAGCCAAATCGAAGCCCCCTCCTCCAATAAAAAGAGCATTGATCATCCTCTTTACCAGGAGTTAAGGGGTGTCCAGGGTTTGTAACCTGACACCAGGCAGTCTGGGAGCCACATTTACCCACTGTAACAACTGGGGTGTGAGAGCCGCTCTCTCATTGGCGCTTTCTGAAAGGCTCAACAACCAGCTCAGAGAAGACAAGTCCTCCCCTCCACAAAAAGACCATCCATAATGCTTCCACTCTTATAAAGACCTTGTCATTGTGGAAGAAAATAAAAACGCTAGATAATGAAATAATAAAAAATTTAGCCATACAGTTGAAGTCGGAAGTTTACATACACCTTAGCCAAATACATTTAAACTCAGGTTTTCACAATTCCTGACATTTAATCAGAGTAAAAATTCCCTGTCTTAGGTCAGTTAGGATCACCACTTTATTTTAAGAATGTGAAATGTCAGAATAATAGTAGAGAGAATGATTTATTTCAGCTTTTAGTTCTTTCATCACATTCCCAGTGGGTCAGAAGTTTACATACACTCAATTAGTATTTGGTAGCATTGCCTTTAAATTGTTTAACTTGGGTCAAACATTTCGGGTAGCCTTCCACAAGCTTCCCACAATAAGTTGGGTGAATTTTGGCCCATTCCTCCTGACAGAGCTGGTGTAACTGAGTCAGGTTTGTAAGCCTCCTTGCTCGCACACGCTTTTTTAGTTCTGCCCACACATTTTCTATAGGATTGAGGTCAGGGCTTTGTGATGGCCACTCCAATACCTTGACTTTGTTGTCCTTAAGCCATTTTGCCACACCTTTGGAAGTATGCTTGGGGTCATTGTCCATTTGGAAGACCCATTTGCGACCAAGCTTTAACTTCCTGACTGATGTCTTGAGATGTTGCTTTAATATATCCACATAATTTTCCTTCCTCATGATGCCATCTATTTTGTAGAGTGCACCAGTCCCTCCTGCATCGAAGCTCCCCCACAGCATGATGCTGCCACCCCCGTGCTTCACGGTTGGGATGGTGTTCTTCGGCTTGCAAGCAACCCCCTTTTTCTCCAAACATAAAGATGGTCATTATGGCCAAACAGTTCTATTTCTGTTTCATCAGACCAGAGGACATTTCTCCAAAAAGTATGATCTTTGTCCCCATGTGCAGTTGCAAACCGTAGTCTGGCTTTTTTTATGGCGGTTTTGGAGCAGTGGCTTCTTCCTTGCTGAGCGGCCTTTCAGGTTATGTCGATATAGGACTAGTTTTACTGTGGATATAGATACTTTTGTACCTGTTTCCTCCAGCATCTTCACAAGGTCCTTTGCTGTTGTTCTGGGATTGATTAGCACTTTTCGCATTTTTTTTTCTGAGGTCTTGGCTGATTTCTTCTGATTTTCCCATGATGTCAAGCAAAGAGGCACTGAGTTTGAAGGTAGGCCTTGAAATACATCCACAGGTACACCTCCAATTGACTCAAATGATGTCAATTAGCCTGTCAGAAGCTTCTAAAGCCATGACATCATTTTCTGGAATTTTCCAAGCTGTTTAAAGGCACAGTCAACTTAGTGTATGTAAACTTCAGACCCACTGGAATTGTGATATAGTGAATTATAAGTGAAATAATCTGTCTGTAAACAATTGTTGGAAAAATTACTTGTGTCATGCACAAAGTAGATGTCCTAACCGACTTGCCAAAACTATAGTTTGTTAACAAGAAATTTGTGGAGTGGTTGAAAAACAAGTTTTAATGACTCCAACCTAAGTTTATGTAAACTTCCGACTTCAACTGTAAAGTTGTAGATAGGCAATAACAGGGATTGCAAACTCTGTCTTGTTATGGCAATGAACAATTTAGTCCAGTCTGTCTCTGCAGTCTGCATGCAGAATGTATAATATGAAGCTTGCACCTGTTTCCACCTGAGTTTCACAGGCACTCTGACTTGTGTACCACTCCAAAAGATAAGAAAAAATGTTCTATCAGCTTGTGTTTTTCTGTCTTGTAAGTTATGCCCTTTTTACATTTGTCTTTGTACTGTAATGTGATAACAGGTTGTAACCCAAAATGAGAGATGTTCTCCTAAAAGCGACATTTACTTTTATGAAAAATTCCTGCTGGAATGCAAGTATTTGCCAGTTGATGTGACTAATTTTCTATGTCAGAAGTTGTTTTCTCATTAACATAAATCAATACTAAAATCAATACTTATATAAATCGGTTGGGGCAGGGCAGGGTGGAGCTTGTGTTAGTGGAATGAGTTGTTGCAGTAATGCTGTGAGTTGCTGTTATTCCATTAATTGTTTCAGTTATATATTATTCTTACAATTGTTTTTTTAAGGCTTGAATAGAATTTCAACTATTCATTTTTGTTGTTTATTGTTGTTTAATTGAATTTAAAATATGTGTCTCATTCAGTTGTGGCTCATAATGTGTCTCTGAGGTATTATGTAATGTTTGTGCTGCTACTGAATAGGTTCTCTCATAAATAAAGTGCCTTTGTATTGCAGCTCAGGTTTTTGTGGATTATAATAGCAATATTTTGGCACGGTCAGCATGTTATGTGAGTGGGGAGTTCAGTTTCTGTAGCTTTGTGGTGTGACTATAGGCAGAGTTTATGTTGCGTTGCCTTAGTGCAGAGCTGTGTTGCTGTGGCTGTGTCACAGAGAGTCACCACGAGAGGGAGGGACTTAGGCAGGAGGACAATGCTGGTGTTTGTGCAACGGCCCCTGAGCGGCGACTAGGTCTCTCAGATTGCTCTCGCTTGACTACCGTTGCTGTACACATTGTTGAAGTGAAAGGAAAGTGGACAGCTTGATCCTGCTTGTGGCATGCACTGAGAGGAGTAAGTTCCCCACTGCTATCTTTCTTATGATAAAACAAAAATGTCAGTCTTAAAATTAACTATGTTGTCTGTGCTGGATGATCTGGTGCAGTTTGGAGACGTTGGGGCTTGGGGGTTTGAGGTTGGCGTGGGGTGGACGCTCTTGTCTGTGTTTTGGCAGGGGACTAGTGTGAAAGGAGCAGAGCTGAAAGAAAGATTCACAGAGAGGCTCAGTGAAAGGCATGTGCAGAATGTGATTGGGCACTAGAAATGCAAGTACAGAGCTGTAGTAAGAGAGGGATCCAAAGGAACGGTTTAAAAGAGGAGGATGTCTGTGGTGGAAGATAAGAACTGAGGAGAAATCAAAAGAAAGGTGAGAGATGGAGAAAGGTGAATTTATTGTTTTTTCATAGGAAGAGAGAAGCGAGGATAGAGGGAAGGTTTACAGAGGTAAAAATAGAGAAGGGGAATGGAGGTGGGGAGATTAAGAGAGAGATTAATTAGGGAGCTGAGAGAAGGAAGTAAGGAGACAAAAAAAATTAAGAATGGAAGAAAGGGGTAAGGGGACAAGAGGAGAAGAGGGTAATTTGAAAGGTGGGAACACCTGATGTTGATTTTACAGCTTGGGTAATATTGTCTATAATAATGCTTTACAGACCAGCTTCTGACAATCATTGTTGGCAGAAAATAAGTTGTCAAACCAATGTTACAAGTTCACATTTAATATTTTTTTCAGTCCTGGATTTCAAACACGGCAAAAGGAAACCAGTAAGTACGTCATCATTCAGTTCTGCCCTCCTCTGTAGATCAAATAGTCTTATCCCTTTTAGAAATAAGATTAGAGAGACTTAAGACGTGTGGGAGCCCCAGGAAATTCTGCCTCAGTATTATGAATGACCTGCCTGGGAACCAGACGTGTTTGTGCTAACCTTCCACTCCTTGCCACTCCTTGTCCTATGCCAACATGAAAAGGAGTTGCATGATGGCGCAAACAGATCTGGGATCCTGCTAATGAATGACCAAGATGGCCTTCAATAATAAGATCTACTGTCAGAATTCTGATTCAGTGTGCGGACATTCAATCCTCTACAATACCCTGAAAACTATTGCTATAAAGAGTTGTCACTGCAATTCAGAGAGTTAACAAAGAGATAAAAGGACCTCGGTATGATACTGAGGTATGGGAAAAGGTAACCTGACCCATGTCATTGGTGTGGCCTTGCTCTTTTGGAACAGACAGAGACCACTGGTATTCCTGTGTGGCACAGTGGAGCGGGAAGACTGGCCGGAGGACACCGGTTAAACTCAGGTGGTGGGTGCCACATTACAGCGGAGAGGAACCCTAATGGTTCCCCACTGTGGAAGAACAGACACTACATTGATACCATAGAGGCGGCAAGCTGCAGTTGAGCCGGAGACAGGTGGGCCGGTAAGGGTACGGTAGTGGTGACACCTTGGGGCTGAGCTGGTGTGCCGATAGGAGGAGGAGGAAGGAAACTGACGTGGGCCTGGAGCCCAGTGAGAGCCAGGATGGCCGAGCAGAAAGTTAGGTAACCACCATTACAATAACTCTTCCCCTAGAACCTTGAGGATTCAATCTAACTATAGAGTGAAAGTAGGAAACATTTTGTGTTGCTCTATGTTAACATTGTGCATTTACATAGTGTTTATGTCTGTGTCTTTCCATGTGTGTGTGTGTGTGTATGTATGTATGTATCTGTTTGTGTGTGTGCCTGTGTTCCTGTTTGTCTGTGTTTTTGAATGGATTTGTGTCCCTCGGGTGGCTTGCGTGGGTGTGTGTGCTTGTGTTTTGTGTTTTCCACAGCCTCCCTGCTAAGCTGATTAATGGGGGCGTGGCAGGGCTGGTGGGTGTAACCTGTGTGTTTCCTATTGATCTGGCCAAGACCCGCCTACAGAACCAGCAGGGTGCCCGAGTCTACACCGGGATGTGAGTACTGCCTTGGCTCCTCTTTTATTTTATTCACACAAGGGACTTGAGACACTTCCTGTCCTCCGTCTTTGAGACGGGGAGACGCTCCTTTTGAAACAGGTTTTCCCTTGTGGGATGAATACAGTTTATTGAACTGGAAGAAAGAGAGAATAGTTCTGTTTTGACTCATGCACTCAGTAATTGTTCACAAGTAATCAGACTAAGCTGTCCATGAGGGCAGATTGGGTCAAACATGTTTTTGCACATCTGCATTCAAAACAAGCGTTTGGTGCTGTATTGGTGAGCGCTATATTTACAGAGTGGCTTCCACAATAAATCAGACAGGGAAAATAGCTTATTCTTGGCTCTATGGTATTAGTTCTTGACATTCTTGGTTCTACTGTCTAGTACAGACAGCTGTCTATCTCTATACAGTGGGGAAAAAAAGTATTTAGTCAGCCACCAATTGTGCAAGTTCTCCCACTTAAAAAGATGAGAGAGGCCTGTAATTTTCATCATAGGTACACGTCAACTATGACAGACAAATTAAGAAAAAAAAATCCAGAAAATCACACTGTAGGATTTTTAATGAATTTATTTGCAAATTATGGTGGAAAATAAGTATTTGGTCACCTACAAACAAGCAAGATTTCTGGCTCTCACAGACCTGTAACTTCTTCTTTAAGAGGCTCCTCTGTCCTCCACTCGTTACCTGTATTAATAGCACCTGTTTGAACTTGTTATCAGTATAAAAGACACCTGTCCACAACCTCAAACAGTCACACTCCAAACTCCACTATGGCCAAGACCAAAGAGCTGTCAAAGGACACCAGAAACAAAATTGTAGACCTGCACCAGGCTGGGAAGACTGAATCTGCAATAGGTGAGCAGCTTGGTTTGAAGAAATCAACTGTGGGAGCAATTATTAGGAAATGGAAGACATACAAGTCCACTGATAATCTCCCTCGATCTGGGGCTCCACGCAAGATCTCACCCCGTGGGGTCAAAATTATCACAAGAACGGTGAGCAAAAATCCCAGAACCACACAGGGGGACCTAGTGAATGACCTGCAGAGAGCTGGGACCAAAGTAACAAAGCCTACCATCAGTAACACACTACGCCGCCAGGGACTCAAATCCTACAGTGCCAGACGTGTCCCCCTGCTTAAGCCAGTACATGTCCAGGCCCGTCTGAAGTTTGCTAGAGTGCATTTGGATGATCCAGAAGAGGATTGGGAGAATGTCATATGGTCAGATGAAACCAAAATAGAACTTTTTGGTAAAAACTCAACTCGTCGTGTTTGGAGGACAAGTTGCATCCAAAGAACACCATACCTACTGTGAAGCATGGGGGTGTAAACATCATGCTTTGGGGCTGTTTTTCTGCAAAGGGACCAGGACGACTGATCCGTGTAAAGGAAAGAATGAATGGGGCCATGTATCGTGAGATTTTGAATGAAAACCTCCTTCCATCAGCAAGGGCATTGAAGATGAAACGTGGCTGGGTCTTTCAGCATGACAATGATCCCAAACACACTGCCCGGGCAACGAAGGAGTGGCTTCGTAAGAAGCATTTCAAGGTCCTGGAGTGGCCTAGCCAGTCTCCAGATCTCAACCCCATAGAAAATCTTTGAGGGAGTTGAAAGTCCGTGTTGCCCAGCGACAGCCCTAAAACATCACTGCTCTAGAGGAGATCTGCATGGAGGAATGGGCCAAAATAGTGCGTGAAAACCTTGTGAAGACTTACAGAAAACGTTTGACCTGTGTCATTGCCAACAAAGGGTATATAACAAAGTATTGAGAAACTTTTGTTATTGACCAAATACTTATTTTCCACCATAATTTGCAAATAAATTCATAAAAAATCCTACAATGTGATTTTCTGATTTTTCTTTTCTTATTTTGTCTGTCATAGTTGACGTGTACCTATGATGAAAATTAAAGGCCTCTCTCATCTTTTTAAGTGGGAGAACTTGCACAATTGGTGGCTGACTAAATACTTTTTTTCCCCACTGTACATCTGTACAGATAAGACAGTGCTATGGCAACACAGGGTTGAGTGGGCATTATGCCTATATTTACCTTGGTGAAGACAGAATTTTGGCCCAGTGAGTTACTGATTGGCACAGGAGTGATCCTTTGGCATCATGTCTACTCCTGGTCTTTTAATTAAGTAACAATCTAGTACAGTGACGGAAAAAAGTATTTGATCCCCTGCTGATTTTGTACGTTTGCCCACTGACAAAGACATGATCAGTCTATAATTTTAATGGTAGGTTTATTTGAACAGTGAGAGACAGAATAACAACAACAAAATCCAAAAAAACACATGTCAAAAATGTTATAAATTGATTTGTATTTTAATGAGGGAAATAAGTATTTGACCCCTCTGCAAAACATGACTTAGTACTTGGTGGCAAAACCCTTGTTGGCAATCACAGAGGTCAGACGTTTCTTGTAGTTGGCCACCAGGTTTGCACACATCTCAGCAGGGATATTGTCCCACTCTTTTTTTTTTCTATTTTTGTTTGTCTTTATATTTTTCATATTATTTTTTATTTTTTTTTATTTTTTATTATTATTATTATTATTATTTTATTTTTTTTGCAGATCTTCTCCAAGTCATTAAGGTTTCGAGGCTGACGTTTGGCAACTCGAACCTTCAGCTCCCTCCACAGATTTTCTATGGGATTAAGGTCTGGAGACTGGCTAGGCCACTCCAGGACCTTAATGTGCTTCTTCTTGAGCCAGTCCTTTGTTGTCTTGACTGTGTGTTTTGGGTCATTGTCATGCTGGAATACCCATCCACAACCCATTTTCAATGCCCTGGCTGAGGGAAGGAGGTTCTCACCCAAGATTTGACGGTACATGGCCCCGTCCATCGTCCCTTTGATGCGGTGAAGTTGTCCTGTCCCCTTAGCAGAAAAACACCCCCAAAGCATAATGTTTCCACCTCCATGTATGACAGTGGGGATGGTGTTCTTGGGGTCATAGGCAGCATTCCTCCTCCTCCAAACATGGCGAGTTGAGTTGATGCCAAAGAGCTCGATTTTGGTCTCATCTGACCACAACAATTTCACCCAGTTCTCCTCTGAATCATTCAGATGTTCATTGGCAAACTTCAGACGGCCCTGTATATATGCTTTCTTGAGCAGGGGGACCTTGCGGGCGCTGCAGGATTTCAGTCCTTCACGGCGTAGTGTGTTACCAATTGTTTTCTTGGTGACTATGGTCCCAGCTGCCTTGAGATCATTGACAAGATCCTCCCGTGTAGTTCTGGGCTGATTCCTCACCGTTCTCATGATCATTGCAACTCCACGAGGTGAGATCTTGCATGGAGCCCCAGGCCAAGGGAGATTGACAGTTATTTTGTGTTTCTTCCATTTGCAAATAATCGCACCAACTGTTGTCACCTTCTCACCAAGCTGCTTGGCGATGGTCTTGTAGCCCATTCCAGCCTTGTGTAGGTCTACAATCTTGTCCCTGACATCATTGGAGAGCTCTTTGGTCTTGGCCATAGTGGAGAGTTTGGAATCTGATTGATTGATTGCTTCTGTGGATAGGTGTCATTTATGCAGGTAACAAGCTGAGATTAGGAGCATTCCCTTTAAGAGTGTGCTCCTAATCTCAGCTCGTTACCTTTATAAAAGACACCTGGGAGCCAGAAATCTTTCTGATTGAGATGGGGTCAAATACTTATTTCCCTCATTAAAATGCAAATAAATTTATAACATTTATGACATGCGTTTTTCTGGATTTTTTTGTTGTTATTCTGTCTCTCACTGTTCAAATAAACCTACCATTAAAATTATAGACTGATCATTTCTTTGTCAGTGGGCAAACGTACAAAATCAGCAGGGGATCAAATACTTTTTTCCCTCACTGTAACTGCTCATGAAGTTGATCACATCAATGGAAAATCACAATGCGAACCAAATGTGAACCAATTAAAGGAAGGTGTCCATCAATTATCTTTGCGTTTGTAGTGTGTAGCTGTGTTTAAGTGATACTGAACAACCAACATTCAGCTATGTAGGGTTTATGTTAAGATTGACAAGACACTGTATTGTAAGGAAAAGCAAATTACTTACATGGTATTCATTTTTCATAATTTTTTTATTTGATTTTATTATTATTAAATATTCAAACATACAATCTACTTGCAGTGAAGCCGCTCAACATTTACATTACATTCAGGTATTCATTGTTTATGCATGGTCAATAAGCATCAGTTATAAATGTTATAAGATAAATCATGAATTTCATAGATGGAATTCTTCAGAAAGTTCACCCAAACTGATTTTACCTTAATATTTCTCCTTTTGATGTGAAGGCTGGACTGTTTGACGAAGACAGTTAAGATGGAAGGCTACTTTGGGATGTATCGAGGTACTATTTCCCTGGATTAATGTAATGTACAATTCTGTGTTTTGAGTTTAGCTAACATTGCCTAAATTGACATAGCTGCGGTAAACCTTGTATTGTATCAAGCACTTACAGTTAGTAACTAGCCCAGAGCTAATCATATGGAAGTGCAGTGCAGGGGAAGGTTTTGTGTATGATGTTAACTGTAGTTTATGTGTTGCTATAATCCATTACCCCCCCCCCCCCCCCCTCCCCTCCCCTCCCCAGGTGCAGTAGTGAATCTCACTCTTGTCACACCAGAGAAAGCCATCAAACTGGCAGCAAATGATATCTTCAGACAGAAGCTCTCCAAGGATGGGTAACTCACTTTTTGTCCTAGTACAGCACCTACACTTTTCACGATTCAACTGAAAGATACTTAAACTGAAACACTTTTTGGGGCAGGGGACCCCTTTTGTGATAGCACATTCATCAGGGACCCCCTCATAATCAGAACACAACTCGATTGAGTTAACAATAGCATGGCCAGGATGAATAACGTTTTGGGCCCTGGGAATGAACATTTTAAAGGCCCACCTCTTGGCACCAGAGAGAAAATGTTGCAATTCAAGCTAATTTCCTGCAGTACAGATTTTGTCATGTGGCAGAGAGATTTTTTGTTGTTGCAGCTTTAAAGGTAATATCCTGCAATTCTACATATTTTTCCATGAGGCAGAGAGAAAATGTTGCAGTTTTAAAGCAAAACAAAATACAGTGCATTTATGTACTGGAAAACAAGAAGTATTGAGTTGAAAATTGATAATTGGTGGAGTACTGTGGATATCAATATCCCTCCCAGGCCCGTGTTGCCCAGGGTTAAGAACATAAATTGTAGATGAATAATCTTACATTGTATTGTATTACACCCTCTAAACGTATTCCACGGATCCCTTGGCCAAACGTCGTTTAATCTGTTGTCATCAGTAATATTCATTTAAAACAAATAAAGGCCCAGTGCAGTCAAAAATGTGATTTTCCTGTGTTTTATATATATTTCCACACTGTGAGGTTGGAATAATACTGTGAAATTGATGATAATGCCCTTTTAGTGCAAGTGCTGTTCGAAAAGACTGCCTGAAATTTCAGCCTGTTTTGGTGGGATGGAGTTTTGGCCTGCCTGGTGACAGTTAATAGACCAATAAGAAAGAGAGTCCAAAACCTCTCTGCCAATAACAGCTAATTTTCAGTTTCCCCTCCCCATTCAGACCACTCCCAGACAGTTCTAGCAAAATTCTTGCTTGAGAAATTGCTCTTTTTAAGAAGCTATTTTTGTTTATATTTGCCCATCTTAAAGTGGCAATATGTACATTTTTGGGCGACCAGACCAAATTCACACAGAAATGTGAGTTATAGATCTATCATTCTACTTGAAAGCAAGTCTAAGAAGCGGTAGATACTGTATGTTCTATGTGCGCTATTTCTATGCTTCCTGTTCTTAAGTTTTGTTTTTTGTGTCTTTTACTTCGGTTTTGTACACCAGCTTTAAGCATTTGAAACAACAATATTTTTGGTTATGGAAAATATATTTCACAGCGGTTTAGATGGTACAATATTTTGTCAAATAAACTGAAATTATGTGAATTATTAGAGTATTAGCAACCAGGAATTGGCGTAGCGATTTCTGCATAGTGCAACTTTCATTGAAAACAATCACAGTAAGGTACTTAATTGTTACCCAGAAATGATTTGATATTTAGATAAAAACGACCGCATTGGACCCCACTTCGAGAACCCCTGCCTTAGAGCACTTATTTATCCAAAAAGATCATGAGGTGGATAATCCTTAGTTAACATAACATTCATGTAATAAAGTCAAACAATCTAAGGTGCTATTGCTACAGTGCACTGTCTATTTATCAGAGTGGTGGTGCCATTGCTATGTGTCGTTTATTAGCCTAACTCAGTCATTTTGTCCCACAGGAAATTGCCCCTATGGGGGGAGATACTTGCAGGATGTGGGGCGGGGACGTGCCAGGTGATAGTGACCACACCAATGGAGATGCTCAAGATCCAGTTGCAAGATGCAGGAAGGTTGGGTGAGTTCTGTGAACCATTTGTCCTTAGGCCACAGCTCAGTGTGCTAGGCAGTGATAATGACTCAGCTGCTGAAGTTTTTTGACACTGATATGGTGTGTGTGTGTGTGTGTGTGTCACAGCTGCCATAACCAGAGTGGTCCAAGCAGCTCCTGGTCCAGCACCGTCATTGGTGGCCCCCCCTCCAGCCCAGCCTACCCCTCCACCACGGACCACTGCCATCCGTATCACCCTGGAGCTACTGAAGACACGCGGCCTGCCTGGCCTCTACCGGGGAGCAGGAGCCACACTGATGAGGTCAAACACTCTCTCTGTTTCTCTCAAATTCACATAGGCAACAGCATACAAAGTCGAACACTGAATGAATGATATTAGACAAACTGTACGTGTGTGTGTCAAACGTACGTACTCACTCACTCATTCACTCCCTGTGGGCCAAGCACACACACACACACAAACACGCACACAAACATGTTTCTCTTGTTCAGTTCTGAGTAATCCTGAACTGAGGTAACCTGCTAGACTCACTGTCAGGCCTGATTTGTCTCATTGCCTCATTACTGGTGATTAGTTCGTGGCAAAGACCTTCAGATTTACTTCTGGTTAAGGCTACCTCATTTACGTACACCACATATCGCATCACTCTGTTCAAATAAGTTGTATCTTACGGTATGTGGGGTCTGACTGGCACCCTGGTTAATCAAGCCCAACATAAATCAATAGGTTATTGCAGTTATGTCTGGCAGGGTTAATCCTGCTGTGGACTGAGGTATGCCTCTGTTATTTTTTCTTTTCCAGGGACGTCCCTTTCTCTATGATCTACTTCCCACTGTTCGCCAACCTGAACGCGCTGGGCCGGGGAGGGCCGGGTAGCCATGGAGACCTGCAAGAGCGGGCCCCCTTCCTGCAGTCCTTCACTGCAGGCTGCACAGCCGGATCAGTGGCAGCTGTAGCTGTCACACCACTGGACGGTGAGAGAGACGGAGGCAGGGAAGGGCTGGGGGAGCCCCATAAAGGAGAGATAAACCACTGTATTCTCAGTGTCATTCAGTAACGTACACGTTATTCAGTAGCAGCACATGTTGTTCAGTCCTACACTGTAACGTCCACAATAAAACCATCTAATCCTTATGTAGATGTCATACAGGGACAGTTTGTAAGGGCTAAATCCTGTGTCGGGTTGGGGTTGCAGAGGCTATTGAATTTGATTAGCGGATTACAATTAAATGATATCCCAAGTGCAATAGAATGAACTACAGTATTATCAATAACTCAGGAATCCCAGAGCACAATGATACCCTCATTGTCTGTACTTTATAAAGAAGGGCAGTTGAGTTGACATTGATTTCTGTGTGTGTGTGTTTGTTGGCAGTCATAAAGACTCGTATACAGACCTTGCAGAAGGGGGAGGGGGAGGACACATACCGAGGCATTGTTGACTGCACACGGTAAGGCATGCACTGTAAAACCCACACGTTTGCTACTCCAATGGGTATGTGTAAACCTTTCGCTGACAGCAGGTTTCTCACCTTTCCATAGGCGGATCTGGAGTAAAGAGGGCCCAGCAACATTCCTCAAGGGGGCGACGTGTCGCGCTCTGGTCATTGCCCCTCTCTTCGGCATCGCACAGGGGGTCTACTTTCTGGGTGTAGGAGAGCAGTTGCTAGGGCTACTGGGATAGCAGCAGAATGTGGCAGTGACCCTTTACTGTATAGAACATACTGCTTCATTCAGCAGTGAAAATGAATGGAGGGAGAGAGGAGAGTGGGGCCCTAACTGTATGAGCACTGAGTACATGGAGAGAGAGCGAGAGAAATACCGAAAGAGAGAGGTCACAATCAGCTAACCAAATGATGAAAAAAAGAGGAAGAGTGTGAAAGATGAGGAGGCTCTAACTGCTAACATGGGAAACAACATTGCACACTAATTATGTTTGTCTAGATTTCTAAAAGCTGTAAGCAGGGTTCTATAGGTTAAACAGGCTCCTGAGTGTTTATGTATGTGACTAATCTGGAGGTGTCTCAGCCAGGTTGGTGTCTTGGGGTTGTATTTTCAACCAGAGAGTTAACTCTCCATGGTTCTTATGCAGAAGGGTCCTTGAGTTTGCCATCACTAAGGAAGTTGCCAAGCTATCGTGTTATTTGTTTGACAATAGCACTGTATGTAAGTGACAAAATCCTCTTGAAATTTGTTTTCAAACTATCAAATATTTGTATGAATGTTGTATAATGTTGACTACATTACCATGTCTAAACTAGAATTAGGCCCGCATTTCAAAGCAAATGGTTCACCTTTCAGAGAGATATCCTTTTTGTTTTGTTTTATGAAAAAGGATTTAACCTCCACATTAGCTCAGTGAGTTGCTTTCCCATCCGTGAGTCCAGAGTTGTAATCTTGGACTCCTCCTGTGTCAAGCACTGCCAGTTAACTGTATAGGGTCAGTTGTTAATGCTTTAATCCTATCTCTGTACTGTAACCCACTAAACAGCCAGGCTCCTCGCCTACAGATTAGACTGCTGGGCCTGCACTCTGAGGCCTTACCTTCCTGTTCACCATAACTCTGAGGCTCAGAAGCAAACCTCCTCTACCTGTATTACTGTTAGCTTAACTTTTTTTAATGCTTCTTTGAATGACATGTCATTTGCACAATAAAAATAAAGCCTTATTTTGCTGATGGAGTCTCTTGTTCAAAACATTTAACTTGTGCATGAATCTTAAAATTTGGAATTCAGCAGAATTTTAAAAAGTGTTGAAATGTTTGGTGTTGGCTGTATTGATGTACAATGAAGTGGAGCCTATGATAAGATCCATTTTAAAGCACTCAGTTCTTGCGAAGTTTCTATGGTGTAAATCCACTAGGTGGCAATAAAAGCATTTAGTTTTTTACATTTTTAATGCTGAACACTACATTTTATGATGGGGCTGGAATAACTATTTGATTATTAATTGGAGAGAACAATCTGATTTGAATGAACATTCTGTTTACGAACTGTAAATAAAAAGACTGAATATTCACATTTCTGTGTTGCATATGTATTTATTATTAATCACATGCGTAAGTAACAATAAAATAAATCCATTCTCCAATCCAATATATTCCCATTCAACACAAAATACACACACACACACAAACAACCATCAAAAGGTATACAGCAGCAGCCACCCTTTTAGGAGTTTGAACACCTTACGGTAAACAAACAATACCTTGATTGTTCCGCAAGGGAAGGTAAAGGGGGCAATCTACACTGAACAAAAATATGAACGCATCATGTAAAGTGTTGGTCCCATGTTTCATGAGCTGAAAAAAAAAATCCCAGAAATGTTCCGTACGCACAAAAAGTTTATTTCTTGTCAGTGAGCATTTCTCCTTTGCCAAGATAATCCATCCACCTGACAAGTGTGGCATATCAAGAAGCTGATTAAACAACATGATCATTACACAGGTGCATCTTGTGCTGGGGACAATAAAAGGCCACTTTAAAATGTGCAGTTTTGTCACACAACACAATGCCACAGATGTCTCAAGTTTTGAGGGAGCGTCCAATTAGCATGCTGACTGCAGGAATGTCCACCAGAGCTGTTGCCAGATAATTTATTGTAAATTTTTCTACCATAAGCTGCCTCCAACGTAGTTTTAGAGAATTTGGCAGTATGTCCAACTGGCCTCACAACCACAGACCACGTGTAACCACGCCAGCCCAGGACCTCCACATCCTGCTTCGTCACCTGTCTGAGGGAGGGGTGGGGGAGGTATTTGTCTGTATTAAAGCCATTTTGTGGGGAAAAACTCATTCTGATAGGCTGGGCCTGGCTCCCCAGTGGGTGGGCCTGGCTGCCAAGTGGGTCGGCCCATGCCCTCCCAGGCCCACCCATGGCTGCACCCATGCCCAGTCGTGAAATCCATAGATTAGGGCCTAATTTATTTATTTCAATTGACAAATGTCCTTATATGAACTGTAACTCAGTAAAATCTTTGAAATTGATGCATGTTGCGTTAATATATTTTTTCTGTATAGGTTACAATCAGACAACCTGCAGTGCTGGGAGGGGAGCAGTGGTAAACTGAGAGTAGGATAAAACACTTGTGAAAGCCACCTACCTTTAACACCAGCCAACACACATTCTCCCTCACATCGTGTCTCATAAAACCGTGTCTTACTTTGGAAGATCATAGAGATAAGTGCTCTGGGGAGATAGAGATGACCATGGGTGTTCTTTTCCATTTTTAACCATCCCCTCAGAAAACAAACATCCTGGGCGTCACAGAGACTCTGCTTAACTTTCCACATATCCAGTCCAAATAAGAGGCTTGTTCGCAGTAGCACATCCAATGATACCTTAACCTTTCTGTCTCCATCAGCATCATCGGTTAATCCAAAAATGTATGGTTTGGGTTGGCACCGAACAGAGCCACTCTGACCTCCGGCATCATCTGTCAGAGAGGAAACAGAGAGGACAGAGTGAATACCTCATCTCTCAAGGTACTGCTCACGATAAATCAAATCACATTTTATTTGTCACATGTGCCGAATACAACAGGTGTAGACCTTACAGTGAAATGCTTACTTACAAGCACTTAACCAAAAAAACGTTTTAAGAAAAATAAGTGTAAAGTAAACAATAGATAAGTAGAAAATAAAAGCAGTAAAATAACAGTAAAAATAACAATAGCGAGGCTATATACAGGGGGTACCGGTACTGAGTCAATCTGCGGGGGCACCGGTTAGTCAAGGTAATTGAGGTAATATGTACATGTAGGTATAGTTAAAGTGACTATGCATAGATAATAAACAGAGTAACAGCAGCATAAAAGAGGGGTTGGGGGGCAATGCAAATAGTCTGGGTAGCCATTTGATTAGCTGTTTAGGAGTCTTATGGCTTGGGGGGTAGAAGCTGTTAAGAAGCCTTTTGGACCTACACTTGGCGCTCCGGTACCGCTTGCCGTGCAGTAGAGAACAGTCTATGACTAGGGTGGCTGGAGTCTTTGACAATTTTTAGGGCCTTTCTCTGACACCGCCTGGTATAGAGGTCCTGGATGGCAGGAAGCTTGGCCCCAGTGATGTACTGGGCCGTACGCACTACTCTCTGTAGTGTCTTGTGGTCGGAGGCCGAGCAGTTGCCATACCAGGCAGTGATGCAACCAGTCAGGATGCTCTTGATGGTGCAGCTGTATAACTTTTTGAGGATCTGAGGACCCATTCCAAATCTTTTCAGTCTCCTGAGGGGGAATAGGCTTTGTCGTGCCCTCTTCACGACTGTCTTGGTGTGTTTGGACCATGATAGTTTGTTGGTGATGTGGACACCAAGGAACTTGAAGCTGTCAACTTGCTCCACTACAGCTCCGTCGATGAGAATGGGGGCGTGCTCGGTCCTTCTTTTCCTGTAGTCCACAATCATCTCCTTTGTCTTCATCACGATGAGGGAGAGCTTGTTATCCTGGCACCACACTGCCAGGTCTCTGACCTCCTCCCTATAGGCTGTCTCATCGTTGTCAGTGATCAGGCCTACCACTGTTGTGTCGGCAGCAAACTTAATGATGGTGTTGGAGTCGTGCCTGGCCATGCAGTCATGGGTGAACAGGGAGTACAGGAGGGGACTGAACACGCACCCCTGATGGGCCCCTGTGTTGAGGATCAGCTTGGCAGATGTGTTGTTACCTACCCTTACCACCTGGGGGCGGCCCGTCAGGAAGTCCAGGATCCAGTTGCAGAGGGAGGTGTTTAGTCCCAGGGTCCTTAGCTTAATGATGAGCTTTGAGGGCACTATGGTGTTGAGCGCTGAGCTGTAGTCAATGAATAGCATTCTCACGTAGGTGTTCCTTTTGTCCAGGTGGGAAAGGTCAGTGTGGAGTGCAATAGCGATTGCATCATCTGTGGATCTGTTGGGGCGGTATGCAAATTGGAGTGGGTCTAGGGTTTCTGGGATAATGGTGTTGATGTGAGCCATGACCAGCCTTTCAAAGCACTTAATGTCTACAGACGTCAGTGCTACGGGTCGGTAGTCATTTAGGCAGGTTACCTTAGTGTTATTGGGAACAGGGACTATGGTGGTTGAAAATGTCAGTGAAGACACTTGCCAGTTGGTCAGCGCATGCTCGGAGTACACGTCCTGGTAATCCGTCTGGCCCTGCGGCCTTGTGAATGTTGACCTGTTTAAAGGTCTTACTCACATCGGCTACGGAGAGCGTGATCACACAGTGGTCTGGAACAGCTGATGATCTCCTGCATGCCTCAGTTTTGCTTGCCTCAAAGCGAGTATAGAAGTGATTTAGCTCGTCTGGTAGGCTCGTGTCACTGGGCAGCTCGCGGCTGTGCTTTCCTTTGTAGTCTGTAATAGTTTGCAAGCCCTGCCACATCCGACGAGCGTCGGAGCCGGTGTAGTACGATTCAATCTTAGTCCTGTATTGACGCTTTGCCTGTTTGATGGTTCATCGGAGGGCATTGCGGGATTTCTTACAAGCGTCCGGTTTAGAGTTCCGCTCCTTAAAAGCGGCAGCTCTACCCGGATGTTGCCTGTAATCCATGGCTTCTGGTTGGGGTATGTACGTACGGTTACTGTGGAGATGATGTCATCGATGCACTTATTGATGAAGCCAGTGACTGATATGGTGTACTCCTCAATGCCATCGGAAGAATCCCGGAACATATTCCGGTCTGTGCTAGCAAAACAGTTATGTAGCTTAGCATCTGCATCATCTGACCACTTCCTTATTAACCGAGTCACTGGTGCTTCCAGTTTTTGCTTATAAGCAGGAATCAGGGGGATAGAATTATGGTCAGATTTGCCAAATGGAGGGCGAGGGAGAGCTTTATACGCATCTCTGTGTGTGGAGTAAAGGTGGTCTAGAGTTTTTTTTGCCTCTGGTTGCACATTTAACATGCTGGTAGAAATGAGGTAAAACTGATTTAAGTTTCCCTGCATTAAAGTCCCAGGCCACTAGGAGCGCCGCCTCTGGATGAGCGTTTTTCTGTTTGCTTATGGCCTTATACAGCTCATTGAGTGCAGTCTTAGTGCCAGCATCGGTTTGTGGTGGTAAATTGACAGCTACGAAAAATATAGATGAAAACTCTCTTGGTAAATAGTGTGGTCTACAGCTTATCATGAGATACTCTACCTCAGGCGAGCAAAACCTTGAGACATCCTTAATATTAGATTTTGTGCACCAGCTGTTCTTTACAAATATACACAGACCGCCACCCCTTGTCTTACCGGAGGCCGTTGTTCTATCTTGCCGATGCAGCGTAAACCCCGCCAGCTGTATGTTATCCATGTTTTCGTTCAGCCATGACTCGGTGAAACATAAGATATTACAGTTTTTAAATGTCCTGTTGGTAGGATATTCGTGATCGTAACTAGTTAATTTTGTTATCCAATGATTGTACGTTGGCTAATAGGACTGATGGTAGAGGCACCTCGACCTACGTCCCCGATATTTCCATCTCTTTCTCCAGCGAATGACGGGGATTTGGGCCTTGTCGGGTGTCTGAAGTAAATCCTTCGTGTCCTACTCGTTGAAGAATTTTTTTTTTGTCCAGTATGAGGTGAGTAATCGCTGTCCTGATATCCAGAAGCACTTTTTGGTTGTAAGAGACGGTGACAGAAACATTATGTACAGTCGTGGTCAAAAGTTTTGAAAATGACACAAATACTAATTTTCACAAAGTCTGCTGCCTCAGTTTTGATGATGGACATTTGCATATACTCCAGAATGTCATGAAGAGTGATCAGATGAATTGCAATTAATTGCAAAGTCCTCTTTGCCATGAAAATGAACTTAATCCCCCAAAAACATTTCCACTGCATTTCAGCCCTGCCACAAAAGGACCAGCTGCCATCATGTCAGTGATTCTCTCGTTAACACAGGTGAGAGTGTTGACGAGGACAAGGCTGGAGATCACTCTGTCATGCTAATTGAGTTAGAATAACAGACTGGAAGATTTAAAAGGAGGGTGGTGCTTGAAATCATTGTTCTTCCTCTGTTAACCATGGTTACCTGCAAGGAAACACGTGCCGTCATCATTGTTTGCACAAAAAAGGGCTTCACAGGCAAGGATATTGCTGCTAGTAAGATTGCACCTAAATCAACCATTTATCGGATCATCAAGAACTTCAAGGAGAGAGGTTCAATTGTTGTGAAGAAGGCGTCAGGGCGCCCAAGAAAGTCCAGCAAGCGCCAGGACCGTCTCCTAAAGTTGATTCAGCTGTGGGATCGGGGCACCACCAGTGCAGAGCTTGTTCAGGAATGGCAGCAGGCAGGTGCGAGTGCATCTGCATGCACAGTGAGGCAAATACTTTTGGGGGATGGCCTGGTGTCAAGAAGGGCAGCAAAGAAGCCACTTCTCTCCAGGAAAACATCAGGGACAGACTGATATTCTGCAAAAGGTACAGGGATTGGACTGCTGAGGACTGGAGTAAAGTCATTTTCTCTGATGAATCCCCTTTCCGATTGTTTGGGGCATCCGGAAAACACCTTGTCCGAAGAAGAAAAGGTGAGCGCTACCATCAGTCATGTGTCATGCCAACAGTAAAGCATCCTGAGACCATTCATGTGTGGGGTTGCTTCTCAGCCAAGGGAGTGGGCTCACTCACAATTTTGCCTAAGAACACAGCCATGAATAAAGAATGGTACCAACACATCCTCCGAGAGCAATTTCTCCCAACCGTCCAAGAACAGTTTGGTGACGACCAATGCCTTTTCCAGCATGATGGAGCACCTTGCCATAAGGCAAAAGTGATAACTAAGTGGCTCGGGGAACAAAACATCGACATTTTGGGTCCATGGCCAAGAAACTCCCCAGACCTTAATCCCATTGAGAACTTGTGGTCGATCCTCAAGAGGCGGGTGGACAAACAAAAACCCAAAAATTCTGACAAACTCCAAGCATTGATTATGCAAGAATGGGCTGCCATCAGTCAGGATGTGGCCCAGAAGTTAATTGACAGCATGCCAGGGCGGATTGCAGAGGTCTTGAAAAAGAAGGGTCAACACTGCAAATATTGAGTCTTTGCATAAACTTAATGTAATTGTCAATAAAAGCCTTTGACACTTATGGAATGCTTGCAATTATACTTCAGTATACCATAGTAACATCTGACAAAAATATCTCATAACACTGAAGCAGCGAACATTGTGAAGACCAATACTTGTGTCATTCTCAAAAAAATTTGACCACGACTGTACAAAATAAGTTGCAAATAACGCAAAAAAAACACACATAAAAGCACAACTGGTTAGGACCCCGTAAAACAGCAGCCATCTCCTCCGGCGCCATTTATATGGAGTAGTCATCAACAGAGCTCACAAAGGATATTCAGGTAGATAAGATCAGATGGATCTAAATGTACA
This sequence comes from Coregonus lavaretus, assembly GCF_964263955.1. Classification (NCBI taxonomy): domain Eukaryota; kingdom Metazoa; phylum Chordata; class Actinopteri; order Salmoniformes; family Salmonidae; genus Coregonus; species Coregonus lavaretus. The sequence goes on from NC_139998.1 coordinate 15,965,529, forward strand.
GCATCAATTAATTTACAATCGACCCCATCCTTTTGGAGTTGTACACGAGACATACTCGGGTTAGTGCTTGGGGTATTTGTACTGTGATTCCTAACCAGTGGCGGCTCCTGAAAAAATTCTCAGGGGGGGCAATTTTTCTGATGATTTAGGTGACCTACACACATTTTTAAAAAGATATGTCCAGCAACAACATGAAGACAGGGGCAGCATATAAGTCAATACTGATATACACATTACTTGCTTCAAAAAGGCCTCATGGTTGAATTGGAAATATGTTCACCTGAGCATAATTCACAACAAGCAAGCAGGAGCTTTTGATAGAGGCTACTGAAAACATTGATGCAAGTTATTGGTAATAAGACATTTTTATAGACTTCCATATTCTGTCCTCTTGTATAGATTTGTGAAAATGAACAGTGATAGACATTTTGCCTGAAAACAGAATTTGAAAATAATTTCTAGAAAAGGTAAACACAGCTATCTGTATGGCTTTGTAAAAATGAACAACCATATTCTGGCCAATTGTATAGATTTGTAAATATGATGATGTCTCCTTTCATGCATACATTTTCAAATAAAGCTCTGCTTTGAGAAAGATCTAATGATATTGTTTAATCTTACCTTATGGCCTGCACACTGCTTGTGAAGCTGTCGAGGGCACGTTTGATGAAGACAGCATCGATGTCCTTCTTCTGTAGCTTCTGGTACAGAATGTCGACGTGGGGCATGATTTTGTGAAAAAGCCCCAGGAAAAAAATAAAATCTTCTTGCTATCTATGTACCTCAGCACAAGCACCAGCTGTGTCTGTGTAGAAACGTCCGTGGTCTCGTCAGCTTGGATAGCTACGAAGTTCGCCGACTTCACCTCCTCCACAATATGTTCCCTCATGACCGCTAGCATACACTCCAGTAGCTCGTTTTGAATGGTCTTTGATGTGCCCTTGAAAACTTTAGCATTTTTAAGATGGTCATCAAACACCTCATCTAATTGTGCCACAAAGTTGACAAGTCCAAGAAAAATACCAGGGTTGGTGGAGCCCTCAGTTTCATCTTTGCCTCGCGAAGCTAACTCAAACACTCCGCAAAACTTCACACACTGGATTAGCCGGCTGAGGATGTGGCGGTTCTTGCTAACCTCATCGTTGTGGCGGCGGACAGCTAGCCTGTATCCCTCATCCAGTTGAGTGGCAATGTTCACTCTCCCCAAAGCAGACAATCTCAAACAGCTATCCATGTGGGTCTTTGACAGCTCATGTTTCTTAATCTTTTCTGAAAGATGGTGCATGTCCGTTACACCAGTCGCTGTCCAAGCGGTGCTGTCTGCCGTGCCGCCTTCAGGGTGAAAGAGTAAGCAGGGGTAGCAGAAGACTGCATTAGCTACATCGCAGCCTGCTAGCCAGGTTTTTCGTTCGTACCAATTTTTGGAAAATCCTCGGGTGTAGGACTTTCCCCCTTTAGTAGAAACCTGTTGAATTATTAAATTTGGTCTGGGATGTCCTAATTGTTTCGTTGCCAATTTATCTTGATTTGTTCGCCGACAAAAAGGAACTTCTTTCAAAGAGACAATCGAGTTGCACTGAACGCTAGCCATCTTGACAGTAGTACGTGAATTGATTGACGCTGCTACCCGCTCTTTTCTTAGTTATGTTCATGGTTATGTTACGTATGACGAAAGCGCGTAAGTGCAAGCCCTCCCGGAACCCATAGAGATTGTATTGAAAGCTCTGATATTTGAAAAAAAAAAGATTTTACATGAGAGTCTATGAGAGACTTCTGGGGCGATTTTCAACCTGACTGAAATCGCCCCAAAACGGGCGGGGCCATTTGAAGCAGACTTTAGCCTGATTGGACATTTAGTGGCAGATCAGACGTCTAGATTAGAACACTGATAACTACTGTTGCCGTGATATAATTGATTAGAAAAAAAATCCCTTGTTCCCCAGCACTGAGGTGGTGGAACAGCCCAAGGCGGGCCTCCCATGAAAGGGAGAGGAAACATCAGCGCGTTCTGAGAGAAGCGGGGGCGCCAATACGTTGATTAAACTCGTAACCATAGTATTCCGGCCCTCCGTGAACGCAGCACGGGTCTGAACTGCACTGACTGAGGTGTTAGCCTGAGACCAGTGGCGGCTCCTGAAAAAATTCTCAGGGGGGGCAATTTTTCTGATGATTTAGGTGACCTACACACATTTTAAAAAAAGATATGTCCAGTAACAACATGAAGACAGGGGCAGCATATAAGTCAATGCCAGAAGCATTTATTGACTGATCTCAAAAGTGTTGGCTTACAAAAGCAAAATAAGTTATCACAGTAAAAATAATCAAGGGTGTTCTTTCCCATTCCTCAACACTGCATAAACAATATGCATTTCCATAAACAAATGAAATATCAGCTGAAAATACAGCATCTTGGTATTTGTTCAGATTGCAGGATCAACAAGAGCTTTTACCACATTTTTTGCCTCATGGTTGAATTGGAAATATGTGCACCTGAGCATAATTCACAACAAGCAAGCAGGAGCTTTTGATAGAGGCTACTGAAAACATTGATGCAAGTTATTGGTAATAAGAAATTTTTATAGACTTCCATATTCTGCCCTCTTGTATAGATTTGTGAAAATGAACAGTGATAGACATTTTGCCTGAAAACAGAATTTGAAAATAATTTATAGAAAAGGTAAACACAGCTATCTGTATGGCTTTGTAAAAATGAACAACCATATTCTGGCCAATTGTATAGATTTGTAAATATGAACAACCATATTCTGGCCAATTGTATAGATTTGTAAAAATGAACATGAACAGATTATTATTTATTTTTTTACTTTTTTTTTAATGAAAAATAACTATTTTAAACAACATCAACTGTGAACTGATTTGGGCGTGTGTGTGTTAAAGAGACAGACAGGGAGGGACAAAGAGAGAGAGAGGCTACATTACTTGTACTGAAACTGTTCTCTTCTCTCTTTCAATGCAGCAAAGCGGTCAATGACTTTCTCATTGAAATCAGGCATGCTGAGGACTAGTTCCCTCTCCATGGAAAGCATGGCCAGTGCATTCAGACGTTCCTGGCCCATTGAATTTCGCAGGAATGTCTTAACTCGTGTCAAAGTTGAGAAACATCTCTCAGCTTCAGCTGTTGTCATGGGAGTAGTTATGAGGATGTTCAACAGAGTCACAGTCTCAGAGAACGTCTCCTGGAGGTTGTAGCTCATGAGAACCTGGTACAGTGCCAGTGCACCACAGTTTGACTTTCTCGTCATCGGCAAAAAGACCGTTCAGTCTCTCCAAAAGCACACTGGCGATTGAGACTGAGGTTGATTCCGAGATGGGAAGGAACTCAAAAAAGCGCTCCTGCACTTTGTGGTTGCTATCTATGTACCTCAAGCACCAGCTGTGTCTGTGTAGAAACGTCCGTGGTCTCGTCAGCTTGGATAGCTACGAAGTTCGCCGACTTCACCTCCTCCACAATATGTTCCCTCATGACCGCTAGCATACACTCCAGTAGCTCGTTTTGAATGGTCTTTGATGTGAACTTCTTTCAAAGAGACAATCGAGTTGCACTAAACGCTAGCCATCTTGATAGTAGTACGTGAATTGATTGACGCTGCTACCCGCTCTTTTCTTAGTTACGTTCATGGTTATGTTACGTATGACGAAAGCGCGTAAGTGCAAGCCCTCAGAAACCCATAGAGATTGTATTGAAAGCTCTGATATTTGAAAAAAAAAGATTTTACATGAGAGGCTATGAGACACTTCTGGGCGATTTTCAACCTGACTGAAATCGCCCCAAAAGGGGCGGGGCCATTTGAAGCACGACTTTAGCCTGATTGGACATTTAGTGGCAGATCAGACGTCTAGATTAGAACACTGATAACTACTGTTGCCGTGATATAATTGATTAGAAAAAAAATCCCTTCCTTTTCCCGTTTGGCAGTGCGTCGCCCATATCGCCCTAATGAACACACCGCCCCTGCCTGAGACAGAGCGCCATCCCCAAATAGCGGTCGCGTCATCATGCCATTATTTGGCTGAGACTGCAGTCTGCTATGTGAGAAACTCACTACAGCACTCCTAGGAGTCTATAACGTGAGGTCTCTATGAGGTAACACAAGGCAGCGCTTGATACCTTTTTAACACTCGCCTCCTGTGTGTGCTCAGCTATGCACCCTTGGTGGGCTGAGCTACACTCAGAGTAGTGAACATCAGCGCGTTCTGAGAGAAAGGGGGCGCCAATACGTTGGTTAAACTCGTAACCGTAGTATTCCTGCCCTCTGTGAACACAGCACGGGCCTGAACTGCACTGACTGAGGCGGTAGCCTGGGGCAGAGCGCCATCCCCGAATAGCGGTCGCGTCATCATGCCATTATCTGGCTGAGACTGCATCCTGCTATGTGAGACATTCACTACAGCACTCCTAGGAGTCTGTGGTGTGAGATCTTTATGAGGTAAGCTAAGGCTGCGCCTTGGTACCTTTCTCACACTCGCCTCTTGTGTGTGCTCAGCTACGCACCTTAGGTGGGCTGAGCTACACTCAGAGTGGTGGGGGAGAGACATAGGGCGTGAAGTGTTCTGAACGTTCTCAGACGTGTTATGGAAAAAGGGCTCTCTTGTGACAACGTCAATAGGAGCCAACTCTTTATTGTACTGTAAATCTCCCCTAACGTGGGCATATTTTCAATACAGACTACTTTTGTCGTACAGTAATCCATATAAGGCATCCAGACCTTATGCAAGTTGCACAGTATACCCTTAATCTTAAAACAAATATATTGATACTGTACATAACTTGACATTTCTTCAATACATTGTGGGAGGATAACCAACCTTCCAATTAATGGCAATGCATTTCTTAGCCACTATAAATGCTAGGTTACACAGTTTCTTCTGATAACAGTCTCCAGTATCAACATTTCCAAGCAAATAAAGACAGGGAGAAGGGAGAATCTGTAGACATGCTGAGATAAAAGAACATACTCTTTGCCCAAATTCAGTTAGCCTTCACAAGACCACAACATATGCACATAAGTCCCCTTTTGTGCTTTAAACCTCTAGCAGAATAATACCATTTCTGAGTGCATGATATTCAGTTTCACTGGCATATAGTACTTTCTATAGATGGTCTTAAACTGTAGTCATTTATGTCTGAGATTATATGAACATGACTGGGCATTCTAACATATCTGTATCCATTCATCATCATCATCAGTAGCGTCTCCCAGGTCTTCCTCACATTTTTGTTTTACATGTTTTGTGTCATCGGGAAAAGCCTCTATCAACCCTTGATACAGTTTGGATATCAACTTTGGCAGTTTGTCAGACTGCCTTAAAATAGCATCTGGCTTGTCCAGTGTTTGCTGGACAGAGAGAATAAAAATGTTGTATCTGCAAAAATTCACATCACTTCTGTCACAGACTGGTCTTCCCTGGCTGCCTGATTCTGCTGAGACCCCTGTCACCATGGCAAAGAATTACCTTGGTGTACATTTATACATTATATTATCCAATAATAGAATCAATGGTTCAATAAATGAAATTACCATTATTCCCAGATCCCAGACTGTAGCTTTAAGCTTAAACTGCTGTCCTGTAGCTACTGTAGGTCTACCCATCAATTAAAGATAGAACTTTGTATCATTCACTGAATATACTGCAAAATTCACCTGAGCTCCGTAGACTGGTATTCCCGGGCCGTCTGACCCTGCTGGGACCCCTGTCACCATCTGATCCTGCTAAGACATGATGAGCATAGTGTTGTGCACTAGAGGGCTGCATTCCCGCGGGATGCCTGCGTGACCCGAGATCATTGCAGCGCGGTCAGCATTTTCCATGCTGCAGGCGGGAGCGGGCGGTCAGACAGACGACTTTGGGATGAAAATATTTTGTTGTCCCACAGATTATTTTGAAATGGTCCTCTTTCTGCTTTGTATGCGTTAGCCTACCTATTGTATTAAAAGCACATTTTCCGTCTTATTCACACACACAGAATTCGCTGCTTCAACTTCAGTAGCTTACCTCTACTAGTTAGGCGTGAGAGTTCAAGTGCGCGTAATATGTGGGGTCTCATTGAAATAGAGCAGGCTGCCTAAATGGGCGGAGAATCACGTGGCAGTTAACTTGAATATGAAATTAAATATGATTAGACTGTAGTTTACTACAGTGTCTGTAAATAAATATTGATAATGAAAAGAAGTGGAGGGCGCTCAACCAACGTGAGTCGAAGTTCAATCAAAAAATGTAATCATGATTGAAAAGTATGGATTACCCATTTATTTGTCTCTGCCTGCAAATTGTCCTCCTAAAAAGGTAGGCTATATCCTATAGGACTATGCAAAACGTAGCAAGTGTCGCTGTTGTCATGACTCTCTCCTTGGTAAGGATCAAAGATGCTAAAGATGTCACGGTTTCGGCTGAGGCGGCTCCTCCTCCTTGTTCGGGCAGGTTTCGCAGGTCGTCGTCTCCTGAGTTCTAGCTGCCACCGCTCTATGTTTCGTGTTTGTTTGGTTTTGTCTGTTAGTCACACCTGTTTTGTGTTAGGTCTCATTTAGCACCCTATTTAGTTTCCTTGTTGTTAGGTTAGTGTTGTGTGTAATTGTTCGTGTCGTGGTTGCGCTACCCGTGTCGGTACGCTATTTTTCCTTAGCTTACTCCTTGTTGTGTTAGGAGAGTTTTACGCACCTGTGTGTGCGCTTGCATTTACGCCTGTGTGCGTCTTTTTGCCTCCGGGCTGTTTTGGATTATTTTGTGCTTTAGTAAAGTCTTGGTGGACTTACCCTCTGCTGCCTGCGCCTGATTCTACACCACACCTATACACAGCACCGTGACAGAATTACACACCATTTAATGGAATCAGCAGGAGCACCCGTCGACCCCATGGAGGAGCGTCTCCTTGGTCAAGAGCACCGGATCAACCGAATCGGGCACGCCTTGGAGGGCGTCATGGACACCCTTCGACGATGGGAGACCAGCGGGGTTCCCACAGCCCCACCTATCGCACCATCACCACCGGACAGCCAGCCCGTCCATCGACCGGAACCCAGTGGGATTCGGCTCTCGCTCCCGAGGGCGTACGACGGCACCGCTGCCGGGTGTCAGGGGTTCCTCTTACAAGTGGAGCTCTACATTGCCACCATACACCCGGCGCCCTCGGGATACGAGAGCGTTTCCGCCCTCATCTCCTGTCTCACCGGCAAGGCGTTGGAGTGGGCCAACGCCGAATGGAGGGGAATAGACGCCGCCACAGTCACCTATGCGGAGTTCTCCCGTCGCTTCCGTGCGGTCTTCGACCATCCACCAGAGGGGAGAGCGGCGGGGGAACGTCTATTCCACCTCCGACAGGGGATGAGGAGCGCTCAGGCGTTTGCGCTGGAGTTCCGGACTCTAGCGGCTGATGCGGGGTGGAATGAGAGGGCCCTCATAGACCACTTCAGATGTAGCCTTCGGGAGGACGTCCGCAGGGAGTTAGCCTGCAGGGACACTACACTAACATTTGACCAGCTGGTGGACATGGCCATTCGACTGGACAACCTGCTGGCGACCCGCGGACGTCCTAGGTGGGGGCCCCCCCATTCCACCCTCCAGCGCCTCCGAGCAGTGTCCGATGGAGCTTGGAGGTGCTGGCGCTAGAGGGAGAAGAGGTAGGAGCCCGAGGGGGGCAGTCTCCTGCACCAAGTGTGGGCGCGGAGGGCACACCGCTGCTAGGTGCTGGGGAGGGTCCCCTGGTGAGGGAGAGAGCAGGTCATACAGTGGGGAGTCCACCCAGGTGAGTAGGCGCCCTACTTACCCAGAGCTTTCTGTCGGACACATTACCTTACCTGTTTGTTTCCCACAGGTTGCACCTCGGTCCCAGCATAAGGCGCTAGTCGATTCAGGCGCAGCTGGGAATTTTGTAGACCGGAGATTCTGTGTTAAGTTAGGGATTCCCCTCCTTCCAGTCGAAAACCCCTTTCCCGTACATGCCCTAGATAGTCGTCCGTTAGGATCTGGGTTAATTGGGGAGGTCACAGCGCCACTTAGGATGTTGACGCAGGGGGGTCATGAGGAGACGATTCAACTCTATCTGATCGACTCTCCTGCGTATCCGGTGGTACTGGGGCTTCCCTGGTTGATGACCCATGATCCTACTATTTCGTGGCGAGAGAAGGCTCTTAAAGGGTGGTCTGCTCAGTGTGAGGGGTTATGTCTGGGTGTTTCCGTAAAGGCGACCTCGGTGGAGAGTCCGAACCAGATGCCAGCTCTGCACATTCCTCCTGAGTATGAGGATTTGGCGCTCGTGTTCAGTAAGACCAGAGCGGCACAGTTGCCACCTCATAGACAAGGGGATTGTGCGATAGACCTCCAGACAGGAGCAGCGCTTCCGCGGAGCCATGTGTATCCTTTGTCACAGGAGGAGAAAAAGGCAATGGAGACTTACATTGCCGAGTCTCTGAGACAGGGATACATACGGGCCTCCACTTCTCCCGCGTCCTCAAGCTTCTTTTTCGTGAAGAAAAAGGATGGAGGTTTGCGTCCGTGTATTGATTACCGCGGTCTCAATCAGGTGACAGTGAAGTACAGCTATCCACTTCCTCTGATTGGGACCATGACGGAGTCCTTACACGGGGCAAGGTTCTTCACAAAATTGGATCTCAGGAGCGCATATAACTTGGTGCGCATTAGGGAGGGCGATGAGTGGAAGACAGCATTTAGTACTACCTCCGGCCATTACGAGTATCTCGTCATGCCATATGGGTTAATGAATGCTCCATCAGTCTTCCAATCGTTTGTAGACGAACTTTTCCGGGACATGCAGGCGCAGGGAGTAGTGGTGTACATAGATGATATTCTTGTGTACAGTGCTACTCGGGCCGAGCATGTAGCCCTGGTGCGCAGGGTATTGAGGAGACTGTTGGAGCATGACCTGTATGTCAAAGCTGAGAAATGTCTGTTCTTCCAGGAGTCAGTTTCCTTTTTGGGTTACCAGTTGTCTGCGTCAGGGGTGAGAATGGAGGTGGACCGAGTGTCCGCCGTGCGCAATTGGCAAACCCCAACTACGGTTAAAGAGGTGCAGCGATTCTTGGGTTTTGCGAATTACTACCGGAGGTTTATCCGGGGTTTTGGACAGGTGGCAGCTCCCATAACGTCTCTTCTGAAGGGGGGTCCGGTGCGCTTGCAGTGGTCAGCTGAGGCGGACAGGGCCTTTGGGAGACTGAAGGACCTGTTTACCTCGGCTCCGGTGTTGGCGCACCCGGATCCCACTTTGCCCTTCCAAGTTGAGGTGGACGCGTCTGAGGCCGGTATCGGGGCAGTTCTTTCTCAACGATCCGGTACACCACCTAAGCTCCGCCCCTGTGCTTTTTATTCTAAGAAGCTCAGTCCGGCGGAGCGGAATTATGACGTAGGGGACAGGGAGCTGTTAGCCGTAGTACAGGCCCTAAAGGTGTGGAGGCATTGGCTTGAGGGGGCTCCGCACCCTTTCCTCATTCTGACCGACCATCGTAACCTGGAATACATTCGGGCAGCTAGGAGACTGAATCCTCGCCAGGCTCGATGGACTATGTTTCTCGCCCGGTTTGTGTTCAAGATCACTTACATCCCTGGGTCCCAGAACGGGAAGGCAGATGCTCTGTCCCGTCGGTATGACACGGAGGAGAGGTGCGTGGAGTCCATTCCCATACTACCGGAGTCTTGTCTGGTGGCACCGGTGGTGTGGGAGGTCGATGCGGAGATCGAGCGGGCGTTACGCACCGAGCCTAGTCCTCCACAGTGTCCGGTGGGTCGGGTGTACGTCCCGCTCGAGGTCCGGGATCGGCTGATTTATTGGGCTCACACGTCCCCCTCCTCTGGACATCCGGGTATTGGCCGGACAGTGCACTGCCTTAGTACGAAGTACTGGTGGCCAACGTTAGCCAGGGATGTGAGGGTTTATGTCTCCTCCTGCTCAGTGTGTGCCCAGTGTAAGGCGCCCAGACACTTGCCCAGGGGTAAATTACAGCCCCTGCCCGTTCCACAACGACCCTGGTCTCACCTCTCGGTGGATTTTGTTACCGATCTTCCCTCCTCACAGGGGAATACCACCATCCTGGTCGTTGTGGATCGGTTCTCGAAGGCCTGTCGTCTCCTTCCCATGCCGGGTCTTCCTACGGCCCTACAGACCGCTGAGGCTCTATTTACTCACGTCTTCCGGCATTACGGGGTGCCCGAGGATATAGTGTCCGATCGAGGCCCCCAGTTTACCTCCAGAGTCTGGAGAGCATTTATGGAACGTTTGGGGGTCTCGGTGAGCCTTACCTCGGGTTACCACCCGGAGAGTAATGGGCAGGTTGAACGAGTCAACCAGGATGTGGGTAGGTTTCTGAGGTCATATTGTCAGGGCCGGCCGGAGGAGTGGGCGAGATATGTGCCCTGGGCCGAGATGGCACAGAACTCTCTCCGCCACTCCTCCACCCAACTAACCCCTTTTCAGTGTGTATTAGGGTACCAGCCGGTTCTGGCACCATGGCATGAGAGCCAGATCGAGGCCCCCTGCTGTGGATGAGTGGGTGCGGCGCTCGGAGGAGACGTGGGACGCTGCACACGTCCATCTGCAGCGTGCCATACGTCGACAGAAGACGAGCGCCGACCTACACCGCAGTGAGGGGCCAGTGTACGCACCTGGAGATCGAGTCTGGCTCTCAACCAGAAACCTGCCCCTCCGCCTGCCCTGCCGGAAGCTGGGTCGGCGGTTTGTGGGGCCTTTTAAAGTCCTGAGGAGATTGAACGAGGTGAGTTACAGGTTAGAACTACCTATTGATTACAAGAATATTAACCCCTCGTTCCATGTGTCTCTCCTCAGGCCGGTGGTAGCTGGTCCACTCCAGGACTTTGAGATTGAGGAGACTCCTCCGCCCCCGTTGGACATCGAGGGGGCTCCGGCGTACACGGTTCGGACCATCCTGGATTCGAGACGCCGGATGGGGGGTCTCCAATATCTCGTGGAGTGGGAGGGGTACGGTCCGGAGGAGCGGTGCTGGGTGCCAAGGAGGGACATTCTGGATCCGTCCCTGATGACCGAATTCCATCGTGGTCATCCTACGCGCCCTGCTCCGCGTCCCCCTGGTCGTCCCCGAGGCCGGAGGCGGCGTGCGTCAAAGGGGGGTACTGTCACGGTTTCGGCCGAGGCGGCTCCTCCTCCTTGTTCGGGCAGGTTTCGCCGGTCGTCGTCTCCGGAGTTCTAGCTGCCACCGCTCTATGTTTCGTGTTTGTTTGGTTTTGTCTGTTAGTCACACCTGTTTTGTGTTAGGTCTCATTTAGCACCCTATTTAGTTTCCTTGTTGTTAGGTTAGTGTTGTGTGTAATTGTTCGTGTCGTGGTTGCGCTACCCGTGTCGGTACGCTATTTTTCCTTAGCTTACTCCTTGTTGTGTTAGGAGAGTTTTACGCACCTGTGTGTGCGCTTGCATTTACGCCTGTGTGCGTCTTTTTGCCTCCGGGCTGTTTTGGATTATTTTGTGCTTTAGTAAAGTCTTGGTGGACTTACCCTCTGCTGCCTGCGCCTGATTCTACACCACACCTATACACAGCACCGTGACAAAAGAATAATCATGTCATATTGTTTATTATTTTGTGATGTCATTAAGGATGGTATCAAGTAATAACTGTAGCTCGGAAAGTGTACATATTCTATCTATCAAGTTCACATCTAAATGTTGTATAAAATATATGATTAAGTATGAGAGTATTTTGGTGAAGATAGGAATGTGATATTAGTCTTCTAATGAGAGAATAGTTTTTCATATAAACTATGCACAGTGACATCAGAGATCGTGTCATCATGATGGAACGCCCCTTTTACCCAGAGGGCATAAAAAGCCTTGAAAAACAAATCAACCTTTAGACCAGCAAGCCCCACAGCTTAAAATGGTTGAAACTCTACAGACCAGCAGACGTGAAGCGTGAGCTAAACGTTGCAAATGGTTGAATTTCTACCAGACCAGGAAGCCCAGAAAACGTGAGACGTTAGTCCACATGTTTGAAATGGAGAAACTCTCAACCTTTCCACGTGGTGAAGAAAAAGACAATGCACTAGATCTTATCACTTCAGTCTGCAGCTGGCATGCATAGTCGTCTAGAGAACTTTCACTAAAGACACGAGAGGAGAGGACAATCCCTCTCAGACAACCACTGGTACATCTGAAGTATTCATTCTAACCAGCACTACAACCAGAAACTCTGAAACCAAGGACATTGGGATCTCTGGTGGGATAACCAGAGTCCTACATCATCAACTCAACTATCGAGGACAGCTACACGTAAATACATGTTGCATTTCTAATCCGAATTAGCGTAGTTTCCAAAGTAACCACGATAGTTTGAATCTCTGTCTCTCCCTTCCACTCTGACCCTCCTTCTACCCAAGCATTCATGCTATTGTTAGACCAGTCCACTAGGGACTAAGCCAATTTGTGTATTGCTGATTCATCAATAAGGTTAGGGTTCTTGCAGGTTCAAGGATTATGCAACGTTCAGAATGAGAATGATAAGAGGTAATTATTTGATAAGTGGCTGTTATCGAGATATTATATGTATATATATATATATATATATATATATATATATATATCTAAGAGTTTAATTTTGGAGATGGTAACTCGTAAACAATTTATTCCGTGGTGCCCCAAATTTCTAATGAGTTAATTGTTACATGATTAATTGAATCGAGTGAGAATTATACATAGTTAGGTGATTTGATAAATAACAGTCATACATTAAAATAAGTCACCTCACGACATTCTTGCTGCCTCCAGTTCAGTAGCCATACCTGCGAGATCATGTGCGTGTGTGGTCTCAATTAAATAGAGTAAGCTATAGCTTACGTATACATGGGCGGAGAAGCACGGGACAGTTATCTTTCCAAGGAAATGTACTTCCTAAATAGGCCTATGATTAAGCTATAGTTTACTACATTGCCTAGAAATAGGCCTAAATATTGATCACCCATATTTCTCTGTCTGAAAATCTTCCCACTCCTAAAAAGTTAACCTATAAAAATAGCTAAAGAGAAAGTGCAACTCTCCGACTCTGTTCTCTTCAAACTACATCTAGCATATTGACTGATATAGCCAAGTAATACAATGTAAGGGCCATGTGAGAATCTATGGTCATTTAACCTTTTTCTTCAGTTATTTTTGCGCATTTGATATTGTCTATAGGGCGCAAAATTGCTGGGACCATGGCTGGAAAGTGAGCTGTGTCACATATACCTAAAATAACATTGCGGGACTGCAGTTGGGTTTGGGACCAGTTCTTGCGGTAGCGGTGGGAGTCAGACAGAAAGCCAGCGGGTGTGAGCGGGATGAAGAAATCGGTCCCGCACAGACCTCTACTGTGCACCATGACAGTGAATCCTGTAACGTTAAGAGCTGTTTATTACTGTGTCAGTGTGAAAAGTAGGGAATTACCTAGGGAAACTGACAGATCAATAACATTACATTGACATACTGACTAAAGCAACTCACATTGCACTGAAAAAACGTCAATATTAATATTCAATCGTTTGGCCTATAGTTATCGTTTGAGTCAGGTCTAGTTTGATTGAGGCAAAAAATAAGCTAATGTAAGCCAACTTTTGGCCAGCTCTCTCTCTCTCTAACGGTACATCAACTGGCGAAAGCTTGCCAAGTTCATTTACTTCTGAAACGTGACAAAACATGTACATACAAACAACTGCTGTTAGATAGTAATAATAGCCATATCGTTATCTGGCAGATAACTAGAGGCTAGAGCTAACCTGGCTGTGGCAGCTACTAGCGTAGCTTATTCATTCACCTCAGTCGAGAGGGGATGAAACATTAGCTAACATTACATGTCAGTTACAATACTAACTTAGCACTGCAAATAAAACACTAGTTTAGTTTTTTTTCTGTTAAGTTAAACAGCAGTTACCTTGCCAGCTACATCAGTCAACTAAAGAGTAGCCAGTTTCTATTCCTTTTACAACTCGGTGAAGGAGCGCAACGCGTACATTGAACTATGCTCAACTCTCCCGTGCTGGTGCAGCTAGCCATCCAGAAGCTTTGCCTTCACACAGCCTGTCAGCCCGCTCTGTGGTGTCCGCGTGGTCCTAAACCCCAACGTCGCCTTGTTTTGTATCACATTCCAATGATAAAACTGGTGGGGGACAAAAAGCCAATTCCAGAACGTGGGGGGGACATGTCCCCAGTGAAAGTTGCGCCCCTGCCGAAACTAGTCGAGTAGGATGGAGTGGGAACCTTTGGAGATTAACATATTGATGCTCAACAAACTGCTCAGTAAACTAGGTGTGTTTGGTAGCTGCCGTTTCGTGGACATGTTAGGTCTGGACGAGGAGGACTTGTCGTCGGTACCGTTTCCATGCGGTACAGTCATGCTGCGGTTCCCACTTACGGTACAGCAATATCTAGGATGGAGGGGCCAGTGAACCGTGGAAACACACATGACAACTCCATCATGGATGCAGCGCGTGTCAGGAGTTTGTGGAGAGAGGATGGCTTTTTGTTGCACCTAGACGGCACACACAGTTTGCAGTTTTTTTAAGCACACACACACACACAGTAAAGCTTGTCCAAGCCTGGTGTCTGTGTGTGATGACGATGTCTTTGCTGCATTTTCGGTCTTTCTGTATTCTCAAAATTATTAAACATTTTGTTTCATGAACAAAACTTCAGTTAAAATTATTCAATTGTAATAAGTTATATAATAAATCATGAAATGTCATTAAAATATGTCTCACTCCCTAAACCACGCCGATTCTGTCGCAAAATGTTTAGTCTGTTGCAAAACAGAAACTGTATACTCCAAACGGAAAAGTGTATCGAGTTCCTATTGAACAAATTCAGGTAGGTCCCTCCCCGTTTCGTTCCGTTTGCTCTGTTCTTAAAACTGTAAACTGTTTCCGTTGCAAGACATAATGAATACACCCCTGGAGTACATTTACGTTTTAATAATTTAGCAGACGGTCTTATACCGAGCGACTTACAGTTAGTGCATTCATCTTAAGATAACTAGGTGACACGAGCACATATCCTGGCCGTACTAAGTATATTCTTCCTCAATAGAGAGGTTATCAGCACTGTCAGTGAATGGTAAGAAAGACAATGCAAGGTTGTTGTTTTTTGGGGAGGAAGAGATAAGAGATGTCTTATTTAAGATACTATTTGAAGAGGAAAGGGTTTAGATGTTTTCGGAAGATGGGCAGGGACTCTGCTGTCTTAGCATCAGGGGAAGCTGGTTCCACCATGCCAGGACAAAGAAGAGCTTTAACTGGGCTGAGCGGGAGCTGACCTCTAGTAGGGGTGGGACGGCCAAGAGACCAGAGGTGGCCGAACGGAGTGCTCGGGTTGAGATGTAGGGTTTGAGCATAGCCTGAAGGTAGGGAGGGGCAGTTCACCTTGCTGCTCTGTAGGCAGGCACCATGGTCTTGTAGTGGATGCGAGCTTCGACTGGAAGCCAGTGGTGTGTAGAAGCCAGTGGTGTGTACGGAGGAGCGGGGTGACATGGGAGAACTTGTGAAGGTTGTACACCAGATGGGCTGCAGCATTCTGGATAAATTGCAGGGGGTTGATGGCACAAGCGGGGAGCCCAGCCAACAGAGAGTTGCAGTAGTCCAGACGGGATAAGAAGAGTGCCTGGATTAGGACCTGCACCACTTCCTGAGTGAGGAAAGGTTGTACTCTATGGATGTTGCAGAATGATGAGTCCTCCGTAAGTTTAGTTTTCCTCCATTTTCGCTCAGCTGCTGTAGCTGGCTGGGAGGAAAGGGAATAGTGGGAGTCAAAGGAGGCAGAAAGGGAGGAGAGCGGGGTCGAAGAGGCAGAGACAGAGACAGGAGGGAGAAGGATTTAGCAGAAGGGAGAGATGATAGGATAGAAGAGGAGAGAGTAGTGGGAGAGAGCGAAGATTGCGACGGCGCATGACCATCTGAGTAGGGGCTGGAAGAGAGGGAGAAAAAAGTAAACAAAGTAGTGATTAGATACCTAGAGGGGGTTGCAGTTGAGCAGACACTCAGTTAAGTGGCTTGCTCAAAGGCACAATGACAGATTCTCACCTAGTCAGCCCGGGGATTCGAACCAGCGACCTTTCAGTTACTGGCCCAACGCTGTTAACCGCTAGGCTACCTGCCACCCTTTAGTAGGCTAACAGCCTCTAGTAAAGATGAGGTCAAGCATATTGCCTGCCTTGTGAGTGGGCGGGGACTTGGAAAGGGTGAGGTCAAGAGGCAAAGAGGGGAAAGAAAGAGGTGGAAAGAAATTAGTCGAATTTAAGCGTTGGGAGGTTGAAGTCACCCAGTATGATGAGTGGTGAGCTATTGTAGGGAAATTAGCTTGTTAACGTCTCAAGCTCATTGAGGAATTCTCCAAGGGCACCTGGTGGACGATAGATGACAACAACGTTAAGCTTGAGTGGAAAAGTGACAATATGGAATTCAAATGAGGAGATGGACAGGTGAGAGGGGGAAAAGATAATTACCATTAAGGAGAAATTAGTAGCCCTGTGCCACGACGACCAGATCCTCTCGGACAATGAGAGAACACAGTCAGATGACGAGAGCAGCTGGAGTAGCAGTGTTCTCTGGGGTAATCCATGTCTCCGTCATGGCCAGAAATTCTAGGTACTTTAGGGCAATAAAGGCTGAGATGAACTCAGCCTTGTTGACCGCCAATTGGCAGTTCCAAAGGCTGCTGGAGACTAGGAATTCCACATGGTTGTCCGGACAGGAAACACTAGATTACAAGGGTTGCAGCCACGGGGTGGGGAGCATCTGTAAAACCTACAGGGAGAGGAGCGAACAGGTTTAGAAATCACACACATACTTAACAAAGCTACAAAATAGCAAAATTAGATATGAAAATAACTAGGTAACATAGTGAGAGAGTGGTGTGAAGCCTTCCTCGAACGACTCTGCAGAATATCTTTGTTTTGGCAACAACTACGCTGCTTACAGCTGCCGCTGAAAAACTAGGGGAGACTGAAGTACTAACACTAATTGCTGATTGTCTGGCAGAGGTGAAAGACACACCTTTTAGCACTGATTGAGGATTGCCAAGCAGTGGTGAAGAAAAATACCCCTCCAACAGACATACCCACCAATTATCAGAATGCTATCACAAATTGACCTGAAACTAGTCCATGTCAATGTTTCAACACTTCACAGTCACAAGTACTGAGCATTCAGCAGTTCAAAGCAATGATTAAGTAGGCTACTAGGCAGAGGGGCAGGCGGGCAGCACTAGAATTGCCCTAGCCAGACTATACCAACAACAACACTTATTGAAAGACAAAAATATACTTAGGCTACTCTTGCAGAGAGGAGTAGTCTTCTCAGGCTAATTGATGAGCACTGAGTACATGTATTGGCACATTTTCCATTAAGAATCTCTGTCTAGTTTTTTTTTAAAGGTAGGTTGCTATGATTTATCAAACACACCAAGTTGATGACATTTTCTTAAATTATAATTTTTTATACATCAGAGAATAAATATACAAGAGATGTATAGAGCGCCTTGGATTGACCACTTGAACAAGCACAGACCTGTCATGTCATATGATAGGTGTTCTTCCAATTTGTGTTCAATATGAGTCAATGGACATGCCCATGGCCTGATGCATGCCATTTTTTGAGCATGTTTGACTAGTACCTTGGTTTTCTTGTTTTCTTGCTGAATAAACAGTTTAAGATAATACTTGATCATTGCGTGCTTCTTCCAAAAAATTTTTAACTTAAAATCAAGAGTGTCTTTTAATCAATCCATATACGGGGCGGCAGGTAGTCCAGCAGTAAGAGAGGAGAGCCAGCAACCAGAGGGTTGTCAGTTCGAATCCCGGGTCCAACAGGAAAAATCATTTGGGAAGTGAGCTGGCAGGTTGCTGGTATCAAATTCCAGATGCCTGCTGTTGTGTCCTTGAGCAAGGCACTTAACGGGTGCCTAGCATGGCAGCCCCCTGCACCTCTCCAAAACCTGTATGAGTATCTTTCTGAGGGGTTGGGTTAAAAATGGAAGCAACATTTTGGTTAGACCTTATGTGCAATTGACCAATAAAGTTATTTTAATCTCTCTTAATCTGACAGTACGTTTTAACTAGCACTTGTATTCCACCACGCCCTTGGGTTGGTGCTAACAAGCGTCAACAGCTAATCCAGTAGCTTCGATTGGTCAAGCGTGCCGTCGCAGAGTATTTGCAAAAAGTTTAGCTTTCCCCAACTTGGTCCTGCCCTGTTCACATCCCTCGCCCATGCTCGCGCTGCCCAATGGTCCCCCGCCCACTTCACTTCTCTTCCATTGGAAATTAATGGCCTACATCGCCCACGTCGTCTTCAGTTAAAGTAAATGCTGTCCGGTGAAAATCTCACTTTTAAAAGTTAATATTCTGTTAACACATACCCAAATAATGTTGTTGACTCATCCTATACTCGTATTTGTGGCCAAAGCATAAATTGGAGAAAAAACACTTCAAAAACACCACTTGAAACTTGTATCTCAAACAGACTGTTTCATAAATGCTTGCTATTTCCTCATAGAGGATGATGTCATCCACCTGAGGAGGATGTGCTGGCCAATCAGCAATCTACTCGCATTAATATTTTTAATGACCAGCATACGCCCACACCATTCTGTTGTTGGGGTACGCCTACACCATTCCAACACAGAAAAGCAGATTTTTAACATACTTAAAAGGACCCCCCCACCAGAGGATGTTGCTGCCACTATTTCTACGGAATTTCCTGTCCTAGAGAAGAAATGCACGTTTAGGTTCCACCTCCGAAGAATGACGAAGGCTACTTATACATATTGATGAATTGGGTGTAGGAATTTCCACATGGAGTTGATAAACATCAACAAATAGGACACTGACAGCTGTCAGTGTAGCTAGCTAGCTAGCTATCTTGCTAACCTTATTTAGCTAGCTAATGTTAAATAAATAATTTAGTCATTTAGCAGACACTCTTATCCAGAGCGACTAGGGTTAAGTGCCTTGCTCAAGGGCACAACGACAGTTTTTTCACCTAGTCGGCTCGGGGATTAGAACCAGCGACCTTTCAGTTACTGGCACAACGCTCTTAACCACTAAGCTACCTGCCACCCCATGTTATTTGTTGTTGCAATTTTTTTTTACTACACCGTATGCAAAAGATTAACCAACTTGCTCTATGGCTGGTTCTGGAGCTGGATTTGTCATAAGCATTGATTTAGGGAAAACTTTGCCACAGATGGAAACTACTGGCCTTACTTTGACTTTTCCATATATTATTATGTCCAAGGTTTTGGCATCTTCTATAAATTGCGATAAGACTCCTGAACAGCTAATCATGGCTACCCGGACTATTTGCACTGCCCCCCCACCCCCACCCCCCACCCCATTTTTTTACGCTGCTGCTACTCTGTTAATTATTTATGCATAGTCACTTTAACTCTAGCACATGTACATATTACTTCAACTACCTCAACTAGCCGGTGCCCCCGCACATTGACTCTGCACCGGTACCCCCCTGTATATATAGCCTCCCTACTGTTATTTTATTTTACTTCTGCTCTTTTCTGTTGTTGTTTTATTTTACTTTTTTATTAAAAATAAATGCACTGTTGGTTAAGGGCTGTAAGTTAGCATTTCACTGTAATGTCTGTACCTGTTGTATTCGGCGCATGTGGCCAATAAAATTTGATTTGATTTGATTTGAACATCTATTTTCTGTGATTTACATTCCAATTCTGGAGTTACAGCTGATAACCATGGCTATGAATGCTAGGAAGTCAACCTTGCTGAAGCACAAATTCGCATCACTCTGTATTGGCCAAGGCCTACTACTCATTAGAACTGGGCGATATGGACAAAAATCCATATTGCGATAAATTGCCTCAATTGATGCTATAACGATAAATAGAATCATACGTTTATAACATTAATGTGCACCACAGTTTTTTAAATTATTCTTTAAACTACTACTAGTTTCATGGTTGTAGCCATCAATTGTCCCATTAGAAATCACCCATATTAACAAATGTATTTCATTTAAAACTTCACATTTCTCTAGTATAGACTACTTATCGTAATGAACGATATCAGCAAAATGCCTGCGATAAGTGATCAGTATGATCGGTGTCGATAATTTTCTATTCACCCTTGACCCATCATCCTCTACTCTGTTCACTGCCTCAGCATATGCCACCTTCTGTTCTACTCTGACCCTGGCAACCTCAACCTGTCTCTCTCGCACCGGGCACTTCTGATCCCCAGCAACATGGGCATCCCCACAATTGACACACACAGTTTTGTCCACCGATACTACACATTCCTTTGTCCCATGCCCTCCTGCACACTTCTCACATCTTGGAATCTCCTTCCTACACACTGCTGAAACATGACCATAAGCTTGGCATCTAAAACACCTTAGTGGGTTCGGCACAAACGCTCTCACGGGATAACCGACATATCCTATCATGACTTTGTAAGGTAAAGACTGCTTCAAAAGTCAAAAGGACAGACAGTGTCTTCTCAGTTTCACCACGCTTGCCACCGGGTCTGCGTCGCACCAAATGGCGGGCGTCACAGACACAGGGAATCTTCCATTTCAGTTGCTCCACCTCAACACTTAACGCCACCCCAGTAATCACTCCTTTCAAAGGCGCCCTGCTATGAAGAGCAAAGCAAGTCACAGGTCTTGTCCCGAGGCGCGTGACAGCGGAAGAAACATAGAAAATCATCACAAGTTCACTTTGAACTACCTTTGGTATTTGGTATTTTATTAGGATCCTCATTAGCTGTTGCGAAAGCTGCAGTTACTCTTCCTGGGGTCCACACAGATCATGAAACATTACATAATACAGAACATTAATAGACAAGATCAGCTCAAGGACAGAACTACGTACATTTAAAAATGGCACACTTAGCCTACATATCAATACATACAAAGAAAATATATTGATTTAATAACATTCCCCAATTTATTTTCTACCCAGCCTGAGACTACATATGGGTCAGCCAAAAGGCAGGGATCCACTTTCTCCAAAAATGTCACTGCCACTGGGCCAGAATCATCCTTTGCATGACCATCGGGGTGAGGCTCGGACTTGGAGGTCTTCAATACACTTGCCACCACAGGTAATTCATCCTCATTCTCGTCAGGTTCAATTTCTGAGCCATCAGAGACAGCAAAGTACAGTTTGTAGCACTTGGCGCCATTCTTCCTCAACACGTATCTTCCCTCTGCACTCGAATCTTGTAGTTCCTCGTTGTCCATAACCACTTCTATCCGTTCACCACACTCATGCCGCGCCTTCATCCACTGTATTGTTTGCAGAACACACACACTGATGGCCTTTCTCCAATACCCAGCTTCTGTTCCTTAGCCCAATTTACTAGTCTGGCTATCTTTGGCCTCTCCATGCTCCCCGGGTTAAGCATTGCTGGCCTTCCGACGTCTTGAGGGAAAGATCGAAATGAACATCACTAGTCAGCATATACTAGCTAGCTGGGAAGGGCTCATCAGGACGACTGACTGAACCGAATCCATTCATCTCCTTCAAGCGAGGGGTGAAAATGTATTGATCGCGGGTTGCGGGTTATTAGGCTACTTCTAAATTGCACCATGGCCGCCATGGCATTTCTCTGAATGATCCGTGCCTCAAGTATTTCAACAGAATCAAGCCTTTAGATGTTAATGATCCTATATTATAATTGTCAAACATGACTGGCGTTAAGCCTATACAGTGCTATGAAAAAGTATTTGCCCTACCACCACCATGCTTGACCTTTGGTATGATGTTCTTACTGTGGAATGCAGTGTTTGGTTTTCGGCAGGCATAATGGGACCCATCTCGTCCAAAAAGTTGACTCAAGTTTGCCAAAAAGCACCTGGATGATCATCAAGACTCTTGGAAGAACGTTCTATGGACAGATTATTCAAAAGTATAACTTTTTGGACGACAAGGTTCCAGTAATGCCTGGCGAAAACCAAACTCTGCATTCCACAGTAAGAACATCATACCAAAGTTCAAGCATGGTGGTGGTGGTGTGATGGTTTGGGGATGCTTTGCTGCCTCAGGACCTGGATGACTTGCCTTAATAGAAGGAACCATGAATTCTGCTCTGTATCAGAGAATTCTACAGGAGAATGTCAGACCATCCGTCTGTGAGCTGAAGCTGAAGCGCAGCTGAGTCATGCAGCAAGACAATGATCCAAAACACACAATCAAGTCTACATGAAAATTGCTAAAAAGCAACGAATTGGAAGTTTTGGAATGGCCTAGTCAAAGTCCAGACCTAATCCCAATTGAGATGTTGTGGCAGGACTTGAAACGAGCAGTTCATGCTTGATAACCCACACGTCACTGAGTTAAAGCAGTTCTGCATGGAAGAGTGGGCCAAAATTCCTCCACGGCGACGTGAGAGACTGATCAACAACTACAGGAAGCATTTGGTTGGAGTCATTGCAGCTAAAGGTGGCACAACCAGTTATTGAGTGTAAGGGGGCAATTACTTTTTCACACAGGGGAATTGGGTGTTGCATAACTTTGTTTATGAAATAAATGAAATAAATATGTAATTATTGTGATATTTGTTCACTTATGTTCCCTTTATCTAATATTAGGTTTTGGTTGAAGATCTGATAACATTCAGTCTCACAAATATGCAAAAGTAAAGAAAATTAAAAAGGGGGCAAATACTTTTTCATAGCACTGTATTTATGCAATTAAAAGTCTAAAGTTTGGCTCAATTTTCTGGTGCCTTCCTCATGTCAGCATTGGTGTGGACATGAGAAGCTGTATCCAATATGCATATAACCTAAGCTAAGCTACACTTTTACATGTAGGCTAATTATTTATGTAGGCTACATTTATGCAAAATAGATATACATTTTTTCCAATGTCTGCTTTTTTTAGAGGCAATTGGAGCCAAGTGGAGTCGCAATAGCTCAGACACAAGACGTATGTGGCAGGGACTCCAGACAATCACAGGATTTACGATGGAGTTGAGTGGCGACTAGTATGGGCGGACTGGAGCTCCGGCGTTACATACTTGCGGGCTATTCTTTGGGTGCTGAAAACAGTAGTTTTTTATAAAAAACTTTATTTTATGTGACGTCGGCGCTCCAGTCCGCCCACACTAGTTGCCGCTCAACTCCATCGTAAATCGTGGAGTTGAGTTTAATTGGCTATCTCGAGCCCTATACATCACAGGAGGTTGGTGGCACCTCAATTGGGGAGAACAAGCTCGTGGTAATGGCTGGAGGGGATTAAGTGGAAAGGTATCAAATACATCATGATGCCATTCCATTCATGAAGTTAGAGGAGAGAGAGAGTAGTGGACAGCGGCGCAGAGGTGAGGACAGACAGGAACCGATTAACTCCATTACTGACCATCAAATTATAATAATAGTGATTTATTTATTGATTAATAGTAGAATAAAACTCCCTTGATGTACTGGACTCATGATGGATCTCCTCTCTATCTTTCCTTTCCATCTTGCTCCAGAGGGATGGATGAGTAGGACATCAGGCTGCAGTCACACATGAAATAAAAGACAGCAAACTGTTGGGGCTTTATACTTGAGTTGAAAATACAATTATTTTAGAGCAATATGACTTGTATTAACACTATTTCACAATGTTTAACATTGTGTTAACACCATTTTAATGGACGGCTACAAGGCCCTCCCCCGTCCTCCCTTTGGCAAATCAGATCACGCCTCCATTCTGCTCCTCCCTTCCTATAGGCAGAAATTTAAACAGAAAATACCCATGGTAAGGGCTGTTCAATGTTTGTCACGGTTTCGGCCGAGGCTGCTCCTCCTCCTTGTTCGGGCAGGTTTCGGCGGTCGTCGTCCCCGGAGTACTAGCTGCCACCGATCTATGTTTCATGTTCGTTTGGTTTTGTCTGGATGTCGTACACCTGTGTCTAGTTAGTCCTCATTAGTGTCCTATTTAGTTCTCGTTGTGTGTGTATGGTGTTGTGTGTGATTGCTCCTCTGTTTGGTGTTCTGAGCTACGTATTCTTCCCTCCGTGTTTGGAGAGGTTTTCGCACATGTTAGTGCGCCTTTTGTTTGACGCCTGTGTGCGCCTTTATTTCGCCTCCGGGCTTATTGTTCTCGTGTACTACGTGAATAACTCACTAAAGTCTTTTGGACTTAGCCTCTGCGTCCTGCGCTTGATTCCTGCACCACACCCACCTTCAGCACCCCTGACAATGTTGGTCTGACCAGTCGGAATCTATGCTTCAAGATTATTTTAATCACGCGGACTGCGATATGTTCCGGGTTGCCTCTGTAAATAACATTGACATATACACTGACTCGGTGACTGAGTTCATCAGGAAGTGCATAAAGGATGTTGTTCTCACTGTGACAATTAGAACTTATCCAAAGCAAAAAAGCTGTTCATCGACTACAGCTCAGCCTTCAACACTATAGTGCCCTTCAAGCTCATCACTAAGCTCGGGGCCCTGGGTCTGAACCCTGCCCTGTGAAACTGGGTCCTGGACTTCCTGACTGGTTGACCCTATGTAGTGAAGGTAGGGAACAACACCTGCGCTACTCTGATCCTCAACACGGGGGCCCAACAAGGGTGCGTGCTCAGCCCCCGCCTGTACTCCCTGTTCACACATGACTGTGTGACCACGCACGTCTCCAACTCAGTCATCAAGTTTGCAGACGACACAACAGTGGTAGGCCTGATTAACAACAATGACGAGACAGCCTACAGGGAGGAGGTGAAGGCCCTGGCAGAGTAGTGGCAAGAAAATAATCTCTTCCTCGAGTCAACAAAATGAAAGAGCTGATCGTGGACTTCAGGAGACAGCAGAGGGAGCATGCCGCCATCCACATCAACGGGGCCAGAGTGGAGAGGGTGAAAAGCTTCAAGTTCCTTGGCATGCACATCACTGACAACCTGAAATGCTCCGTCCACACAGACAGTGTGGTGAAGAAGGCACAACAGCGCCTCCTCAACCTCAGGAGGATGAAGAAATTCAACTAAGACCCTTACAAACTTCTACAATTGAGAGCATCCTGTCGGGCTATATCACCGCCTGGTACGGCAACTGCACCGTCTGCAACTGCACGGCTCTCCAGAGGGTAGTGCGGTCAGCTCAACGCATCACCGGTGTCAAAGGAAGACCAAGAAGATCCTCAATGACTTCAGCCACCCGAGCCATGGCCTGTTCACCCCGATACCATCTAGAAGGCATTGACAGTACAGGTGCATCAAAGCTGGGACCGAGAGACTGAAAAAATGCTTCTATCTCCATGCCATCAGATGGTTAAATAGTCAACATTAGCCAGCCTCCGCCCAGTACCCTGCCCTGAACGTTAGTCACTGACTGTTACTAGCAGGCTACCACCCGGTACTCAACCCTGCACCTTAGAGACTGCTGCTCTATGTACAGTGCAGCAAAATGTCTGCAGCATTGAAGGTCCCCAATAACACAGTGGCCTCCATCATTCTTAAATGGAAGAAGTTTGGAACCACCAAGACTCTTCCTAGAGCTGGCCACCCGGCCAATCTGAGCAATCGGGGAGAAGGGTCTTGGTCAGGGAGGTGACCAAGAACCCAATGGTCACTCTGACAGAGCTCCAGAGTTCCTCTGTGGAGATGGGAAAACCTTCCAGAAGGACAACCATCTCTGCAGCACTCCACCAATCAGGCCTTTATGGTAGAGTGACCAGACGGAAGCCACTCCTCAGTAAAAGGCACATGACAGCCCACTTGGAGCTTGCCAAAAGGCACCTAAAGGACTCTCAGACCATGAGAAACAAGATTCTCTGGTCTGATGAAACCAAGATTGAAGTCTTTGGCCTGAATGCGAAGCGTCACGTCTGTCACCTGGCCAATACCATCCTTACGGTGAAGCATTGTGGTGGCAGCATCATGCTGTGGGGATGTTTTTCAGCGGCAGGGACTGGGAGACTAGTCAGGATCAAGGGAAAGATGAAGGGAGCAAAGTACAAAGAGATCCTTGATGAAAACCTGCTTCAGAGCGCTCAGGACCTCAGACTGGCACGAAGGTTCAGCTTCCAACACGACAACGACCCTAAGCACACAGCCAAGACAACGCAGCAGTGGCTTCGGGACAAGTCTCTGAATGTCCGTGTCAAACGTGGTATTTCAGTTTTTTAAATAGAATTGCAAAAATGTCTAAAAACCTGTTTTTGCTTTGTCATTATGGGGCATTATGTGTAGATTGATGAGGGAAAAAACAAACAATTTAATAAATGTTGGAATAAGGCTGTAACGTAACAAAATGTGGAAAAAGTCAAGGGGTCTGAATACTTTCCGAATGCACTGTACATATACACTGAGTGTACAAAACATTAGGAACACCTGCTCTATCCATGACATAGACTGACCAAGTGAATCCAGAATATATGATCCCTTATTGATGTCACTTGTTAAATCCACCTCAATCAGTGTAGATGAAGGGGTGGAGACATTTTAAAGAAGGATTTTTAAGCCTTGAGAAAATTGTATGTGTGTCATTCAGAGGGTGAATGGGCAAGACAAAATATTTACATGTATTTGAACGGGGTATGGTAGTAGGTGCCAGGTGCAGGGGGCACCGGTTGTGTCAAGAACTTTGATTTTGATTTGATTTCACAATAATGTTTCCTGGAAACAGACGCAGACGCTCTTATCCAGAGCGACTTACAGTTAGTGAGTGCATACATTTTTCATACTTAATCATTCACTATCAATCACTTCTATAGTTCAGATTAAATCATTTGATATGATGAACCAATAACAAAGAGAGAAATGCAGAAAACAAGGTAAAAACAATTTTACCAGTTGTATTTACATTGTCATTATGAAGACACATATTGGGTAACTGCGAAAAAAAAAATTTTGGGCTAGTTTTCAGGCTTTGTGGGAGGGTTTTGATTGGTCAATGACAAAAAACAAATGGGTAGACCTGGCAACCCTGGGTACGACTCTCTTTTTGGTCTGCGTGGCAATATTACTGTTTTACAAAATTTCTGTGAAGTATAATATTTATAGCTACTGTATTGGAGTTTTTTTTCCAATTAAGTAATTTGCACAATTTAATTTTACTTTAATTTGCTCAGGAGCTAGAACATCGAAATACACTAGGCCATATAGCTAATTTAATTGAGAAATTAATTATAATTTGATGATAACAGGCTGATTATCAAAATGCATGATATTACTATATATATATATATATATATTTTTTTTTTTACATAATATGAACACAACAAGCATATTAACATTTTGTTGTGTACCCTGAGTGTGTTTATGCAATTAATTAATCTGCTAAATAAATGAAAACGCCCTTATACCTCGCCCCATACTGAGGTGCATGTTGTCCTCATGATGTCTACCCAGTTTCTAAATTAGAGACTTGCGGGGCACGCTTTTGTTGGAAAGGACCGAGATAAAAACACACACGACTCATCCTGGTCATCCATAACTGGTTTGCTGCTGCTGGTGTGGGGAACTTTTTTTACGTTTTGCTGCTCAACACGTGCTTTTGTCAGAACTGAATTTGCCTCTGGAAACGGGAAAATCGTGTATCCTAGTCTAAGATAGTGGATCTCTACGGTAATTAACTTTCTCTTCAATTGCAGTTCCATATTGATCTTGAACTGACGCTGCTTTTTTTAGGTTAGTACACTCAGTGTAGGCTAACACTGTATGTAGTGAGTAGTACACTAGCTATAGCTAGCTAAAATAGCTATCTATCATCACGGGTATCATACATTACTCAAATGATGACTTATTACTGTAACAACTCGATGGTTCATGCCCGTTGTGTAAGTGAAAGGGGCTTTCTGTTTAGATAAACTGTCTACTGAAAAGCTATCATATCACTCTTGCAAACAGTTGCCACAGAGTTTTCAGTTGCAGTGCATCATTGCAATCGCACCATGGTATGAAAGATAGTGGTCAGGCTGTGCTATTAGTAAACTGATTTTGAGTTGTTGGTGCCTCAGTCTTTATCTCTGCTGCTGCAGGTGTCATCCCCATACATGCAATCCAAAAAGCAGTCCTGACCATGTGTTTCAGTGACTCATGCCAGGACAAACATTTGCATAATGCTTTATTTGTAGATTTCACACTTTGTTTCTGACCTTACACCCAGAGATGCTCTTACTAGGTACTTTGACTGTAATAACCAGTGTGCTTTTCTTTCTGCTTTCAGGAGTTTGATATTTTTCCACATTTGACTGCATGTGCCTGAGAGTCTGACGCTGAATCTCTTCAATGGCTGCCTCGGGCTCCACCTCTGTGCCTGAGGGTTTCCACTACGAGACTAAGTACATTGTCCTCAACTACCTGGGCCTCCTGCCCCCCTCCCAGCTACAGGCCACTACTGGCGGAGGTAAGGGACAGGCTGCACCCCCTTATCACTCACACTAAATCAGGATGGAGAAGATACTGGGGATAGGAGGGAATGGCTGCTTCCCGTTCCCAATTCTCCACCACTAGCACACTACCCACCAAGGATTTAAAATTGGTGTAAGCATTGGCAGGAGGGAGTTTTGTTAAATCCATGCGAGAGAGTGTATGAATGCACACTTCGGGGGAAGGGTAAAGAATTGGGGTGCAGACACAGTCTATGCAGATTGCCACCCTTCTGCCTGCCAGTGCCTATCCCGCTTTTAATTGGCGCTCATTAGAAATATGTGATTGCTGTCTTAGTCTCTGGCTTGAAAACCTGCCCAGAAACGTTAGTACAGAGGCTGTTTTGTATTCTGCCTGGGTTGAGCTAGTGGACTGCTAGTATTTTCTTGTCCTAATTCTGGGAGTTCACACAAACATGGTGAGCATGCATATGTCAATCAAAGCTTCCTAGAGTCCTACCGTGCCTTTACAGAATGTATGGGCAGCTTGTGCTGGCACCACTTCCAAGCATGTTGGTATCTCTACCCTAGTTATGTGGAGACTGAACAGCATCTAGTAAGGTTGACAGTAGGGTTGGGCGATATTACGATGGTATCATCTATCGACGATGATTGACAGGTTAGCTTATTTGAACTTGACTGGCACCACGCAGTAAAGAATGGAGTCAGTATGAAAAATGTATGCACTCACTAACTGTAAGTCACTCTGGATAAGAGCGTCTGCTAAAATGACAAAAAAATAATGTAAAATGAGTCGGGCAGCAGATGGCAGGGCAGCACACAAGTGACATTCTGAGTAATCTGCCTATTCCTATTTGCTATAGCCTATTTCAATAAATAGCCTGAGTTTTATATAGGCCTACAGAACGCAAGAGAGCAATGTAGGCTAGACATTTTACATTTTAGTCATTTAGCAGACGCTCTTATCCAGAGCGACTTACAGTTAGTGAGTGCATACATTTTCATACTGGCCCCCCGTGGGAATCGAACCCACAACCCTGGCGTTGCAAGCGCCATGCTCTACCAACTGAGCTACACGGAGCGGAGAATTCCACCAAAGCAGTGCAAAAGGTCCAGTCAGAAAATATTATCTCGCTGTCTCTCTCTTGCTCTGTCGGTTGCATGGGCCTTATAGCCTAAACCTATTTATTTTTATAAGGGACACTCCTTAACTATATTCTGTCTAGCTGTTTAAAAAAACGTAGGCAATATTCCCTTCTCTCCATTCGATATGACTTTGGGCTAGGCTACGGTTTCATCGTTTTATGCATGCATGCTTTCTCTCCCAATCAAACAATGAATGCATTGTACAGAGTTCTATCTAAAAAAGTTTGTTTGAATAGCCTAAAAACGTAAGAGGGCCGTGGGACTAATAATGACAAAGAACAAACCATATCAATATAGAAACATCTAATGACCAGTTTAATCAAATTTAAGCTTATTAAGAAAGAAATTATCCGTGAGGGGTGGAAAAATCCCTCCATGCGAGGTTGAAAACCAAATGGCCAATTACCTATCGTCTTACTAGGCCTATCATAAAAACTTTAAGACAAATTAAAGCCTTTTTCCAAAATAGCCTAAGGTACTGTTGTCCTAAAGTTGCCACTTTCAAAAAAGAACAAGAATGAAAGTCGGAGTCTATAGGCCTAGACTAGTCTCAATCACAGCTTTATGAGAGACTATAAACAATAGCCTATTCAGAGAGGAGGATGAGGCAAAGCAATTATTATCCAGTTCTGAAGATGGTAGACTTTGCTTCTATCCAGCCCATGATTCTATAACCTAACGCACTACAGTAAGGCCTGTTCCTCATCAGTTGACTGTCACTTTGCTCCATCATGTGTGCGAGACACACACATACCTGTTCCATGCTGAATCTCCACCAGAAAAGACTATTAGAAAATAATTGCCAGCACTTAGCCTCTGACCAGGCTTTCAACAACATTATCTTTTGTCATGATTCGTCCACTTGTAGCATGCAATTTCACGCTATAGCCCAACAGTGGTTTTTGTATATTATAATTTTTATTCCCAACATGTTTTTAGGGGGTTGGCCAGTAGGGGGTGATACCATGGTATATCACAATGTTTTATGAGTACATAATCATGATAGGACAGAGATTGACATCGTCCAAACCTAGTTGACCGTCACTGGCATTAGGGTGGGAAATTGTTTGATATACTAGCCTGACCTGCTCTCCTAACTACGGAGGGCATGACAGCCCTGTAGGAGCAGTAGTCTGGGGTTCTCTGAGGTCTGACATGTGCCCCATGTGATTGCCATTGAAAAGTAATGAGTCTGACGGTTCCCTATGAAAGGCAAAGACCTCTTGGCTCTGACAGGAAGAGCAGGACTTTCGTATTTCCTGTCGCCTGTTTTGTCAGAGGGGGTGGGCGACGTAGAGACGAGTGCCTGATCCCTGCTTTCCGCTCGACCCACTCCTTGTTCTGACAGCCTGTCGTGGGCAATCACTGTAGGATTACTCACCCGCCACCGGGCAAGAGCAAAAAGAGGCGCAGGCCGGACTGACGGACTGCTGAACCAGCACCTAGCCTGGCTGGGAAAACCAACACGGCGCCTCACTGTGTCTCCCTGAGTGAGTTAATGTGTGAGCAGCCAGGAGAGAGTATAAGGGTTAATGAGATGATTGATGTGTGTGAATGAGGGGTGTGCATCTGGGCCTGTAAGCACGCAATGAGAGCAGAGCGTGTATTGCTAGAGAGTGGAGAAGAAGAAAGGGAGGGAGGAGCGAGCAGCTTGAAAAGAGAGCGTGTGTGGGAGTATGTACAAACTCTGTTGTCAATCCATCCATGACAGCTCTGTTTGGTGAACGGTGCATATTGAAAATCCACACCTGAGAAGGGCCTATACTCAGGCAAGATGGAGTGCATTGCTGCTACTTTGCATTGTAAGGGTGACTGTCAAATAGTGATGAGCATTGAACAATGGCTTAACTTTGCTCTGTGTAGATTGGTGTCCCTAGTCTCCATACAGTTCAGTTTATTTTTTGTTACCTTTTAACCTCCCTGTAAACCATTACATAGGCCTACAGTATGTGTACATTTGTGGCCAGCAGTTATTACATCATACAGTCAGTAACATCAGAGGTTTTGCACAGACATTTACATTACATTTATGTCATTTAGCAGACGCTCTTATCCAGAGCGACTTACAAATTGGTGCATTCACCTTATAGCCAGTGGGATAACCACTTTACAATATATATATATTTTTTTCTTTGGGGTGGGGTAAGGGGGGGTAGAAGGATTACTTTATCCTATCCCAGGTATTCCTTAAAGAGGTGGGGTTTCAAGTGTCTCCGGAAGGTGGTGAGTGACTCCGCTGTCCTGGGGTCGTGAGGGAGCTTGTTCCACCATTGGGGTGCCAGAGCAGCGAACAGTTTTGACTGGGCTGAGCGGGAACTGTGCTTCCGCAGAGGTAGGGGGGCCAGCAGGCCAGAGGTGGATGAACGCAATGCCCTCGTTTGGGTGTAGTGACTGATGAGAGCCTGAAGGTACGGAGGTGCCGTTCCCCTCACAGCTCCGTAGGCAAGCACCATGGTCTTGTAGCAGATGCGAGCTTCAACTGGAAGCCAGTGGAGTGTGCGGAGGAGCGGGGTGACGTGAGAGAACTTGGGAAGGTTGAACACCAGACGGGTTGCGGCATTCTGGATGAGTTGTAGGGGTTTAATGGCACAGGCAGGGAGCCCAGCCAACAGCGAGTTGCAGTAATCCAGACGGGAGATGACAAGTGCCTGGATTAGGACCTGTGCCGCTTCCTGTGTAAGGATGTTGTAGAGCATGAACCTACAGGATCGGGTCACTGCCTTGATGTTAGCGGAGCACTGATAACTAATGTTTGCACAGTGCAACTGTTGTTTTTTATTTTTATTTTATTTTTTATTTTATGTCATTTAGCAGACGCTCTTATCCAGAGCGACTTACAGGAGCAATTAGGGTTAAGTGCCTTGCTCAAGGGCACATCGACAGATTTTTCACCTAGTCGGCTCGGGGATTAGAACCAGCGACCTTTCGGTTACTGGCACTACGCTCTTAACCACTAAGCTACCTGCCGCCTATATATATAGCTTAATAACACAAGATGGATATTGGTCTCCACTAGGCTACGACATACAAGTGTGAAGTGTATCCTAAGGTTGCGAATGTGTCAAAATTTGGTTCAGTTGTGGTCTAGCGGTTAGTGCCGTTGCCTTCAGCGTGCACACACAGGCCTACCGTGTCGACATGGGTTCGATTACGGCCCACGCCCTTCTGGCACAAATAACTCAATCCCCTGATTGACTTGATTTAGTTACACATTACAAATATACAGTTAGTCAAGTTTGGACACACCTTGTTACGGATACTGTGGTGTTTTGTGTACTCACTAAGTTGCTGGTTACTCTGTTTGGTAACTTTGTTAGAGACTTGATAGAAAACGCCAATCTCGTGTGTGCCACGTTAACATGTTGAAGACATACCACACCAGACCCGTCACTCAGATAGACAGTCCAGAGAAACTGGCCGAGTCGGCTGTCCCTATTGCTGCTACGGCTGTAGTGGGAGGTCATGTTAATGATGGGGGTCGGATAATGTGTTGGCAGATGCTTTGTCTCGTGTTTAAAGATCTAGGTTTTTTTTGTTATCCCGTCAGGATGCTGTTGATCTTTGAATTTTGGGTGTTGTGATGGTACGTGTGTCGCAAACCATTGTGGTTTGCTCTTTTAAGGGTGGGAGTGTTACGGATACTGTGGTGTTTTGTGTACTCACTAAGTTGCTGGTTACTCTGTTTGGTAACTTCGTGTGTTTCTGGGAAAAGGGGAATCTAAGCAAGTTGCCCTTGGGCGTACATTACCCGTAGGAAGAAAACTGTCTAAAAACACTAGTTAGACCTGAGCGGACCACCCACTGTACTTTTGTATGATTAGCAGTAGCTTAGCGGTTCTTGAGGCAGGCAAGATCAGTTTAGGGGTGTTTTACACTATTGTTTCATTTCTTGGGTCCTGCTCAGCCCTTTTTCCCAAACCTTTACCGTGTGTTCAAAAATAAACCTTTTATGTTTGACGGTAGTTTATGGTTGTCGTGTAGTTTTTGTTCTCACTGTTCCATGTCACGCTTATAATTTGCATGAATTATGTTACGGGTCTCATGTCCATCCACCCTAGACGTTTAAAGCCACGGGGTTCGTAACACACCTACTCATTCAAGGGTTTTTCTTTATTTTTACTATTATTTACATTGTAGAATAATAGTGAAGACAGCAAACAAGTGCTCAGCATACAGTGAGGGGAAAAAAGTATTTGATCCCCTGCTGATTTTGTACGTTTGCCCACTGACAAAGAAATGATCAGTCTATAATTTTAATGGTAGGTTTATTTGCACAGTGAGAGACAGAATAACAACAAAACAATCCAGAAATACGCATGTTATAAATTGATTTGCATTTTAATGAGGGAAATAAGTATTTGACCCCCCCCCACCCCCCCACACCTCTCAATCAGAAAGATTTCTGGCTCCCAGGTGTCTTTTATACAGGTAACGAGCTGAGATTAGGAGCACACTCTTAAAGGGAGTGCTCCTAATCACAGTTTGTTACCTGTATAAAAGACACCTGTCTACAGAAGCAATCAATCAGATTCCAAACTCTCCACCATGGCCAAGACCAAAGAGCTCTCCAAGGATGTCAGGGACAAGATTGTAGACCTACACAAGGCTGGAATGGGCTACAAGACCATCGCCAAGCAGCTTGGTGAGAAGGTGACAACTGTTTGTGCGATTATTCGCAAATGGAAGAAACACAAAATAACTGTCAATCTGCCTTGGCCTGGGGCTCCATGCAAGATCTCACCTCGTGGAGTTGCAATGATCATGAGAACGGTGAGGAATCAGCCCAGAACTACACGGGAGGATCTTGTCAATGATCTCAAGGCAGCTGGGACCATAGGCACCAAGAAAGCAATTGGTAACACACTACGCCGTGAAGGACATCCTGCAGCACCCGCAAGGTCCCCCTGCTCAAGAAAGCACATGCATGCCCGTCTGAAGTTTGCCAATGAACATCTGAATGATTCAGAGGAGAACTGGGTGAAAGTGTTGTGGTCAGATGAGACCAAAATCGAGCTCTTTGGCATCAACTCAACTCACCGTGTTTGGAGGAAGAGGAAGGCTGCCTATGACCCCAAGAACACCATCCCCACCATCAAATATGGAGGTGGAAACATTATGTTTTGGGGGTGTTTTTCTGCTAAGGGGACAGGACAACTTCACTGCATCAAAGGGACGATGGACGGGGCCATGTACCGTCAAATCTTGGGTGAGAACCTCCTTCCCTCAGCCAGGGCATTGAAAATGGGTCGTGGATGGGTATTCCAGCATGACAATGACCCAAAACACAAGGCCAAGGCAACAAAGGAGTGGCTCAAGAAGAAGCACATTAAGGTCCTGGAGTGGCCTAGCCAGTCTCCAGATTTTTCTATGGGATTAAGGTCTGTGGAGGGAGCTGAAGGTTCGAGTTGCCAAACGTCAGCCTCGAAACCTTAATGACTTGGAGAAGATCTGCAAAGAGGAGTGGGACAAAATCCCTCCTGAGATGTTTGCAAACCCGGTGGCCAACTACAAGAAACGTCTGACCTCGTGATTGCCAACAAAGGTTTTGCCACCAAGTACTAAGTCATGTTTTGCAGAGGTGTCAAATACTTATTTCCCTCATTAAAATGCAAATCAATTTATAACATTTTTGACATGTGTTTTTCTGGATTTCTTTGTTATTCTGTCTCTCACTGTTCAAATAAACCTACCATTAAAATTATAGACTGATCATGTCTTTGTCAGTGGGCAAACGTACAAAATCAGCAGGGGATCAAATACTTTTTTACCTCACTGTATGTGGGAACTCCTTCAAGACTGTTGGAAAAGCATTCCAGGTGAAGCTGGTTGAGAAAATCCCAAGCGTGTGCAAAGCTGTCATCAAGGCAAAGGGTGGCTACTTTGAAGAATCTCAAATATAAAATATGTTTTGATTTATTTAACACTTTTTCTGGTTACTACATGATTCCATGTATGTTATTTCATAGTTTTGATGTCTTCACTATTCTTCTACAATGTAGAAAATAGTAAAAAATAAAGAAAAACCCTTGAATGAGTAGGCATGTCCAAACTTTTGACTGGTACTGTGTGTGTGTATATACACACACACACAATCCAGGGATATTTTACCGCTGATCTTGATAAGGAATGACTAGACACTTTTGGAAAACATAAATAGGAAACAAATAAAATAATAACAGTAGGCTACACCAACATTAGTTTCCATTCATACAAAGTGTTGGGTAAATTGCCACAGTATGTTTGCCGTGGTAAACAAGGAAATACTTTTATATTGTACAGACTGCTTGTCAAATAAATCATGCTTAGTCTGTTAGAAACGGACTGTTCCGATGACAAAACCAACCACAGGGCGAACATATTTTGAAAGACTGGTTGCAAGCAAGACTAAAGCAGAGAGGAAGAGGCGACGCGAGAGGGCTCACTCGCCAAAATCTGTCCAGAATAAACCCAATGCGTTTCTATGTGCTTAATATGCAGACCTGAGCTTGTCGCCTGCCTTCCTTTCTTTGGGACAACGATTCCCATTGTTGGGGCGAAGACATGAGCGTCTCGTCATTATATACAGATCTCTGACTAAGGTAACACTGACATCATCTTTTAGGGAGCGGTAATGAGGTGACCAATAATGGTTGCAATTGAGATGAGCTGTGCGGGTGAATTTAGCTAATTGATGGTTTAATGAGACAGCTGGCAACGATCTAGTGCCTTCAATGGTTGCAATAGGCCCCTTGTTAGTTTGATTATATTCCAATAGGCTACATTTTGAAGGCTACCCGTGTGAAAACCGATAATAGGCTACTGTTTGTTTCCCTGGCTGAGTTAATGAGCTGATTTAGGCCATCAGTTGATTGATAATGGTATTTTTTTATTTAAAAAAATGTTTCATGGTGCACAAGACACCTGTCTGATTCACGCCTGTCTCAGTGGACTAATCCATTGCGGAGGCCACATGGATGGCACAGTCCATCACTCTTAAGACGTGATTCAAAAGCTGGCTGTTTTTAGATGAAATGAGAGAACCTAGTTGATCTCAATATCACCCTCACTTTCAATAACAAACAACTTGAGGATATGCACAAAGAGAATAAAAGCTAAAGGGCACTGTTGACAAACTGTAAATCAAAGTAAACGATGTTGTCCGTGACAAGAGCCCTTAATGAGACAGTGCTGAATCTAATATTCTCTGGCATAGAAGAGGTCAAATCTAGAAACCCTGAGGCATCTGTGAGTGAGTTCATATCTACTAAACTGAATTTCACTAGACCATGTACAAATAATGACATTTTCTAGAGTACAAAGAATGTGAGGTACATCCCATTATTGCCTGCTCCCCATAATAGATTGTTTTGAGCACTTCCAGCAGAAAATCATGGTTCAAAGAAAAAGAAGAGGGCTCGAAGGCACAAACCTATGGCATGAACGACCAGTTCCCGAAAGAAATCTGTGACTGAAGGAAAATACTTTTCCCAACGTAAAAAAAACAACAGAGAAATGAGTAGACGCGTCCTCTATGGTGGTTAATAAACTTTACATCGATGGGCAGCTATATACATTGCATTCAGAAAGTATTCAGACCCCTTGACCTTTTTCCACATTTATCCAACATACAGTGCTTTCGGAATATATATTCAGACCCCTTGACTTTTAAATGTTTTTGTTACGTTACAGCCTTATTCTAAAATTGATTAAATAGTTTTTTCCCCCTCATCAATCTACACACAACCCCATAATGACAAAGCAAAAACAGGTTTTTATACATTTTGGCAAATGTATAAAAAATATCACATTTACATAAGTATTCAGACCCTTTACTCAGTACTTTGTTGAAGCGCCTTTGGGAGAGATTACAGCCTTGAGCCTTCTTGGGTATGACATTACAAGCTTGGCACACCTGTATTTGGAGTGTCTCCCATTTTTCTCTGCAGATCCGCTCTTTCAGGTTGGATGGGGAGCGTCGTTGCACAGCTATTTCCAGGTCTCTCCAGAGATGTTCGATCGGGTTCAAGTCCGTTCTCTGGCTGGGCCACTCAAGGACATTCAGAGACTTGTCCCGAAGCCACGCCTGCTTTGTCTTGACTGTGTGCTTAGGGTCGTTGTCCTGTTGGAAGGTGAACCTTCGCCGCAGTCTGAGGTCTTGAGCACTCTAGAGCAGGTTTTCATCAAGGATCTCTCTGTACTTTGCGCTGTTCATTTTTGTCTCGATCCTGACTAGTCTCCCAGTCCCTGCCGCTGAAAAACATCCCCACAGCATGATGCTGCCTCCACCATGCTTCACTGACATGATGCTTGGCATTCAGGCCAAAGAGTTCAATCTTGGTTTCATCAGACCAGAGAATCTTGTTTCTCATGGTCTGAGTCCTTAAGGTGCCTTTTGGCAAACACCAAGCAGGCTGTCATGTGCCTTTTCCTGAGGAGTGGCTTCCGTCTGGCCACTCTACCATAAAGGTCTGATTGGTGGAGTGCTGCAGAGATGGTTGTCCTTCTGGAAGTTTCTCCCATCTCCATAGAAGAACTCTGGAGCTCTGTCGGTGACCATCGGGTTCTTGGTCACCTCCCTGACCAAGGCCCTTCTCCGATTGCTCAGTTTGGCCGGACGGCCAGCTCTAGGAAGAGTCTTGGTGGTTCCAAACTTCTTCCATTTAAGAATGATGGAGGCCACTGTGTTCTTGGGGACCTTC
This sequence comes from Coregonus lavaretus, assembly GCF_964263955.1. Lineage (NCBI taxonomy): Eukaryota > Metazoa > Chordata > Actinopteri > Salmoniformes > Salmonidae > Coregonus > Coregonus lavaretus. Next base: position 16,003,662 of record NC_139998.1, read on the forward strand.
AATGCTGCAGAAATGTTTTTGCACCCTTCCCCAGATCTGTGCCTCGACCCAATACTGTCTCGGAGCTCTATGGACCATTCCTTCGACCTCATGGCTTGGTTTGTGCTCTGACATGCACTGTCAAGTGTGGGACCTTTTTATATAGACAGGTGTGCCTTTCCAAATCATGTCCAATCAATTGAATTTACCACAGGTGGACTCCAAATCAAGTTGTAGAAACATCTCATTAATGATCAATGGAAACAGGATGCACCTGAGCTCAATTTAGAGTCTCATAGCAAAGGGTCTGAATACTTATGTAATAAGGTATTATTATTTATTTTTTTACTTGTAATACATTTGCAAAAATGTCTAACCCTGTTTTCGCTTTGTCATTATGGGGTATTGTGTGTAGATTGAGGATTTTGTCAAATTAAATCAATTTATGATTAAGGCTGTAACGTAACAAAATGTGGAAAAAGTCAAGGGGTCTGAATACTTCCCGACTGCAGTATACATACATGCATACATACATGGCTGTGTGCTCTATTTTATACACCTGTCAGCAACGGGTGTGGCTGAAATTGCCGAACCACTAATTTGAAGGGGTGTCCACATACTTTTGTGTGTATGTATGTGTATATATTTTTTTATTTCAGATTTACGTGAGTGGAAGTTTCACCATGGCACGGACTGTGGCGATACGTTGGCACACAATAATTATTACAATATGGCAATATACCTGAGACATGAATCGAGTTGAAGGGAAGGCATATACAGGCTGTCACCAATTTATTGTTGTGCAATTTGCCCAAATGTATAATGGAAACCTCTAACCACTCGACAGATATTAGCGTTTTAATTTTATAATTTAAGGTATTTACCCCCTTTTTTTTTTCTCTACCCAATTTCGTGATATCCAATTGCGATCTTGTCTCATCGCTGCAACTCCCCAACGGGTTCGGGAGAGGCGAAGGTCGAGTCATGCGTCCTCCGAAACATGACCCACCAAACCGCGCTCCTTAACAGCCAGCCGCACCAATGTGTCGGAGGAAAGAAGTCAGCCTGCAGGTGCCCGGCCCGCCACAATGAGTCGCTAGAGCGCGATGAGCCAAGTAAACCCAACCCGGACGACGCTGGGCCAATTGTGCGCCGCCCTATGGGTCTCCCGGGATCGAACCCGGGTCTGTAGTGACGCCTCAAGCACTGCGATGCAGTGCCTTAGACCGCTGCGCCACTAGGGAGGCCGAAATTGTTTTTTCTTTTAGGTGTGATGTCCAGCTGTTTTTCTTTACACAAGACCATTCAATGGAAACGCACCGTAGCAGGCAATTGTTGCATCTATTTTCTATTCTAACGTTCTAAATGTCGACAAAAAATCTCTGGAAAAGTTAATGGAAACCTAGATAATGATGTAATTGATTCCAAATATGTCATGTGTGACTGTTAGTGTCATGTGATGTTGTGTTTCCTTCCAGGAGATGACCAGTATGCTGTGGACAGAGAGATGGAGAGAGAGAGGAACAGAGTGATGAAGGGACAGATAGAGGAAGAGCTGAGGCAACTGGAAGATGAGATCTCAGCCTGTAAGAGGAAGCCACACACACCAGATATTGTATGCCCTCACAACACAGACATGTCTGAGCATGCTAATAGTTGGGTATTTCAGCCCTCATCACACTGTTCTTGTACAACTGGGTCTGGGACTGTCAAAGAAATGAATGAGTGTGTGTGTGTTTACAGCCTTCTCCAGTACAGGCTTCGACTGCCACATGTCTCCAGTGTTCAGCCCTGCCAACCCAGAGAGCTCCATCGAAGACTGCCTTGCTGCTATGGGCGACCGGGTGGCCAGAGACCTGGACACACACCTGGCCTCCACTGTACACACACTCCTCAGTGCGTGAGTATCTGTTCTGCAGTGTACACCAATTACTTTATCTATGAATGGACAAAGCCATCGATCACGTGACACCATTCATTCCTATGTGAAGACTTGATAGCGCATTTGAAGCCAAGGAAGTTGGTTCAGATGGCATCTCATGTAGGTGATTTATGTAGACATGCGCAGTTGGAGCTATTCCAGGAAGTGACGCTGCAGGCTAGCTCAGTGCTACTCCTCTCGTTGAGTATCTCAAGCTAGAGGCTGAACAGGGTACTGCAGGCTGCCATTAGCTACTAAATTATCATAACTTATTCTGTGTGAGATTTTAAAATAAGCGGTTCAAGGACATGCATCTGGTGTAATGGAAGCAATTATTGGTACCAGGATTGCCTTCTGTCTTTTTTATTTATGTGAAGATTGCCATTTTCCCATTCACTATAAAGGGGATCCTGTTTTCTGCAAACAATGCCTGCAGTACCATGGTCGGCCTTGAACTTTGTGGCTTCAATGAGAGGGGGCAGTCGTTCTCTCCTGGTGTACACCCAGCCTAACATTCTCTCACTGTGTGTGTGTGTGCGCGCAGCATGTGCAGCAAGTTGTCGTGTTCACTGTTCACCCTTTAAGAGAACAGATTAGTAAACTCTGTGTATTGCTGTTTTCCCTACATTGTTGAAACCTATTGGTTTGGTAGTTTACCATTTTGGTTGGGAAAAGGCATGCGTTTCAGTGCCTTCAAGAGTCCTTGAATACAGTCAGCACAGCAGTGCCTGGGTAGGCTCATCAGCCAGAGCATGTGAGCGGAGTGGAGCGGGAGCAAGTGTGGAGCGCAAGCGGGCAGATTTTGGACAGAACCCAGAGCGGCATTTTTAAAAGGACGGAGCGTCGCCCTATGTCCCGCTCCAATTTCGCTCGCTCACACCACGAGTCTGAAGCATGCTCAAGCCTGACCCAGAATCCATCTGTTTAATTTAATTTGTCGTCCATGAATTTGTATTTTATAGAGCGAGAGGAGCAGCAGCAGCAACAAGAGAAAAGAGTTGAGGAATTCAAAAGTGTATTCACTGCACGCAAAGGCCCAACCATAACAAGGGAGAGAAAAAGAGAGCTGGATGTAGCATTAAAAAAAATGATTTACATGAACCGCTGATTAAAGGAGAACGCGAAGGGATGCAACACTTCGCCGGCGCAGCTCAACCGGGCTAACCTCCTCCCTGGCACTGAAGAGGAGGCGGAGGGTGAAGTGACCGCGGATGCCAGAAGCAGCGCAGAACATGAAGAGGAGGATGAGGGACCACTAATGTAGAAACTATGATAAATCGGTACTTTACTGTGTCAAATTTACATCTGACATGCTCCATTCACATGCTTCAGCTGGTGATCAAAGACACCGTTAACGAGCACGACCACATTAATAGGCTGTTAGTGAAAGCCGGGCACCTGGTGAAATGTGTACGCAAGAGCACCCTGAACACAGAGGAAACCGACCAATTAGGTGTCGGCCCCACAAATGCCTGCGCCACTCGATGGAGCAGCCAGCTGCGGATGATTCAGTCGTTCATCCGGTTGTTCCAAAAAGACCCGTTATGGCAAAACAAACTCAAGTCTGTTGCTAACATCACCCTGACTCAAGTATGGCAGCTGACGCACCTTGTCAGTGTGCTGACACCACTGGCAGACCTCACAGACAAAATGCAGAAGGAGCTGGGGAACCTGGGGATGATCCTCCCTGCTGTCACAGAAATCAAATCCCTGCTCACCGATGACACTCACGCTGCACTTCCAATGGGCATCGCTGCTTTTGCAGAAACATTGGCAAACAACGTGTCAATTCACTATGGAATATACTATACTGATAAACATCTCATTTTAGCATCAGTGTTAGATCCCCGTTTCAAGACAGAATGGTGCTAGCTGTGCCACTAGAGATCCTGGTTCGAATCCAGGCTCTGTCGTTGCCGGCCGCGACCGGGAGACCCATGGGGCGGCGCACAATTTGGCCCAGCGTCGTCCAGGGTAGGGAGGGAATGGCCGGCAGGGATGTAGCTCAGTTGGTAGAGCATGGCGTTTGCAACGCCAGGGTTGTGGGTTCGATTCCCACGGGGGCCAGTATGAAAAATAAAAAAGTAATGTATGCACTCACTAACTGTAAGTAGCTCTGGATAAGAGCGTCTGCTAAATGACTAAAAATGTAAAAAAAATTATCAGAGAAGTCTATGCAACAAACTCGGGGAGATAAGGGTAGGCTGTGGTTTAAGCTAAAAAGTGAAATACATGCAGATTTATTTTTTCCTTTTTTGGAGCGAGCGGGGGGGTGATTTGAGTGGTGCGCGATGCAAACTGCGTTGAGCGATAATGAGCGGACTGGCCTGATGTGGCTTTGAGCGGGGGGAGCGGAGGGGTGAACAGCTCCGTGAGCGAGGAGCTGAGATTCTCACCACACCACTCCGCTCATATGCTCTACTGTAGGCCTGAACTCAAAGTCAAGGTTGAATTGATGGTGCCTTTCATACTGCCTTAGGGAAAGTGTTCCTGTCTAGCAATTTCAGAACAGCACATGGACCTTTTTTATAAAAGGTTGTATTACATGACTACTTCAAAGTATATTTTTAATCTGCGCTTTTAATGATGAAATGGATTCCAAGAAACACTCCTATAGGTTTAATCAATGACACCCAACCAACATATAGGCTACCATTTAATTTTCTAAAGTTACAGAAATGCAAGGACATTACTCATATCACTTAGGCTAGGAATGTGTGTCTAATGTATCTCAACCATATTTATAAACCAGCTCTCTGTGATGCATACATTTCTCAAGTTACTTTCAAGGTCACTGGTGAATGATCACTGTGTGTTCGTTTGGCAGCCCTTTGGACTACGAACGTTTCAGAGAAGCAGCACAAGATGTCTCCTGCCACACGCAGAGTGGCTGGACCAAGGTGAGGGATCTCTCTACTGTTCACCTGCCGTTACTGACTGACAACCTATTAGGACTAGTTAAGAAACAACCCATAAGCTCTTTCCCTAGCTCTTAGGCCTATGGTGTCTGCAGATCCGAAGGAATCTGATTAGGGCTGTGACTGTCATGGAATTTTGGAATGACGGTTATTTGTCAGCCAATTGACTGCGGTCACCATTTTTATAATCGTTTGAATAGCAAACAAGATACACAGAGGCAACCGGAAGACTGGTTTGCTCCAACACCTTGCAGTAACAAGGAGCAACAAAGTTTCATCACTTTGTAAGAGTCCATGTTACCACAGAAATGGACTCAACTGTATGTCCCGCCTTCAGTCAGCTGTTTAGTCCACAACACAAAATTCTAAAACTGGCTAGTTTAGCCTCCTCTCTCCTTATATCGGCTGTTAGCTGTAAGCCAGACTACTTTGCTGCTTTTGGGTATAGTTTGTCGACTTGAATATGAAGTTGATTAAAAACGTTGGATTTTTTTTTAACGGTTATGATGATTATTTCATTTTCATGACTGTCTTCATCCATAATGGTCGGTTACATTATTATACAATTACCGTGCCACCCCTAAATCTGATAAGTGTGGTGGAAGCTCCCCTTAGGCTTTTTGAAAGGCCTGGTGGAACCATCACCATTTTGCTTTTACCCCCATCCTGGTTCCTTTTGGGTAGGGTCTTGAACTGGGCCTAACACACTGCCCTCGCTGTCCCCAGGTGCTGGTGCCTTTGGTGCTGCTGCAGGCACTACAGGGGGAAGGACAGATCCTGGCTACTCTGCTTCCTCTGGGGGTCAATTTCCTGGAGGAGGCTGAGGCAGACTACATCATCCGGCAGGGAGGATGGGTGAGTGGACACTGGACAAGGGGAGAGGTGGTACAGATGGGGTGGATGGGACAGGGGGCTGGCCAATAATGAACCACTTATTAATTTCTCATACAAAATTCAAGCAGATTAATGTTTCAGCCTTGACCTGTTGGCTGCTGTTTCTTTTCACAACACAGTATAGCCAGAGGAGGGCGCCAGAGATCCACTGTACATGGTTGGCTGTAAGGGCATTCAGTCATTGTTGAGAGGCTGGCTATAAGGGCATTTTTAAAGAAGGAACGAGAAAGGGAGAGAGGGAGACACTCTTCTTAGTTTACCTTTCACTTACTTAGGTAATGCAGCTAATTTAGCCTACTCAACAACTTGACTCATACAGAGAGGAATGCTATTTATGTTAGCTAGCAGGCTAAGGCTATCCAACACTGCAACTCTTCCAAGTCAAGGTAAGTGTTCGGCAGTGGTGGAAAAAGTGTCATACTTGAGTAAAAGTAAAGATACCTTAATAGAAAATTACTCAAGTAAAAGTGAAAGTCACCCAGTAAAATACTACTTGAGAAAGTATAAAATTATTTGGTTTTAAATATACTTAAGTATATTTTAGCAATTACATTTACTTTTGATACTTAAGTATCAAAAGTACAGTACCAGTCAAAAGTTTGGACACTCATTCAAGGGTTTTTCTTTATTTTTACTATTTTCTACATTATAGAATAATAGTGAAGACATCGAAACTATGAAATAACACATGGAATGATGTAGTAACCAAAAAAGTGTTAAACAAATCAAAGTATATTTTAGATACTTCATAGTAGCCACCCTTTGCCTTGATGATAGCTTGGCATTCTCTCAACCAGCTTCATGAGGTAGTCACCTTTCTACAATGTAAAAAATAAAGAAACTCTGGAATGAGTAGGTGTGTCCAAACGTTTGACTGGTACTGTAAAAGTGTAAATCATTTCACATTCCTTATATTAAGCAAACCAGACGGCACGATTTTCTTGTTTTAATTTACGGATAGCCAGGGACACACTCCAACACTCAGGCATAATTTATAAACAAAGCATTTGTGTTAAGTGACTCTGCCAGACAAGAGGCAGTAGGGATGACCAGGAATGTTCTCTTGATGTGTGTGAATTGGACCATTTTCCTGTCCTGCTAAGCATTCAAAATGTAACAAGTACTTTTGGGAAAATGTATGGAGTAAAAAGTACACTTATTTTCATTAAGAATGTAGTGAAAGTTGTCAAATATAAATAATAAAGTACAGATACCCCAAAAAATACTTAAGTAAAAATACTTTTAAAGTACTACTTAAGTACTTTACGCCACTGGCTTTCGGTTTTATTAATGTATTGCCACCGAGGCCTGCTGGTGTATCTGTTAAACTGCTTGCTGTGCACTGTACTGCGTGATCGTACACTTGGATTGTGGGTTTACTAACGTGTTAGTTCTACTTTTGTTGACTATAACATTAATATGGTGACAACAATGTAGGCTGTGTAGTGGTTAGCGGTTATGGTAGGAAGGTTTGGCTTGGAGAGGTTTTTCACCTGGTCAGAGACAGCTGTTGTGTTGTGCACTGAAGTCCACCGGCAAAGGGAAAAGGTGAGAGGAGGAGAGCGCGTAGAAGGAATTATACAGCAAGCAAAGTGAAGATGCTGTATGTGGCTGCTATGAAAGTGAACTGTGTGGTCAGGGGTGTATTCATTCCTCTGATTCTGTTGCAAAACGGAAACGAACGAAACGGGGAGGGACCAAAGTGAATTTCTCCAATAGAAACAGAACGGAACATTTTGCAACTGTTGGGACTAATGATTACACCCAATGTCGGCTAGATGCAGGCAGGAGTTTGCAAGTCGGTATTGAAAGTGTCACTGTCTGTCATCTTGATTACTCCAATTTGTCTCAACCTCTGCACCTACGTTATAAACGTTCATTTGTAGGCTAGGTTGTAGCTACCTCATGATGGGTATAGGGAAAATGTGTGTATCATGTAGTGGCCTAAACCTATCGATTGTTACATTGAGCTGGGTGAATGGAATATGAATGAGTCATCCAATGTGCTCTAATGGAAATGATGCCATGCTAATTTAAATAAATCGTCCTCCCTTATCTTAAACGCCACCTACCGCCACTGAACTGGACATGTAGAACAAGTCGTTCTGCTGTCAGTACAGATACTGTGCAGTGTATTCATTACCGTAACAAGCCCTAGGGAAAAGAAAAACACACAGAAATTGCTTGATCAGGCATGACTGTAAAGTGCTAAAAGGGACACATGGGTTGAGTACAACTGAATGAAAAGCAGAGCCAGGCCCATGACCTAACCATGTGAATCTCACCAAGACTGTGCTTGACTTGTGGAGAGAATAATCATTGTTGTGGGGCAGTAAAGGGATAACATACCATGACCATCTCTGATACATCATCCCTGACTCACTTCTGCTCGTATCACATTATGACTGGATCCAATCCATTGTTTATGTGCTCAGTCCCTTGGCCACACTAACAAGGCCACATTCCCACTGTTATGTCAGGGATGGACCATAGGCTAGGGCTGGGACAGCAGGGGGAGGGAGAGAGTGAAATAGAGAGGGCGGGGTGGGTATGACACGCCAGTGAGAACTCCTGTGAAGTTCAAGCTCCATTACTGTGACAGCGGTGTGTGGGTTCACTTCCCCCTTCTTTCTCTCCACTCCTCCCTTTCTCTCTCTCTCTCTTTTTGGACTCTTTCTGGGCTTCTGACCTTGCTCAGGGAAGCACTTACTGTATAGTTGCTGGGTTACAGTCAGGTAGGTCAATTATCTTGTTTTTTGGTGGTGCGTGTGTTGGTGCGCGTTTGTATAGGTGACTGTGTGAGAACATTGATCGTAGTTTAGTAAGAGACTGTCGGTCGCTGTTTGGGGGGATTGAAGAACTCTGGACCGCAGGGAAGGGCTTGCGTCTCTGAATCTGGTTTTAGCCGTGTGGTGAAGTGTATGGATATCTGAGTTGACAGTTTGAACACAGTGGCTAGAACACAATAATCCCCAAGGTCCTCTATGACTGAGCACTTGGAGGGAAGATTCTGTGCATTTTTCTGTTCTATCTATTGTGCACCATTTACAACCAAGTGGAAATCCCGAACTGCCTCATGGGTTTATCGCTTATTGAGCGATTTTGATTGGTTGTAGTTATCACTGTAAATCTGATGGGAGGCAGATTGATTTAGATGACGGGTACGTCGTGCCATCCTCGTGATAGTGGTCCCTCCTGCTGTGTTTGGTGGCTCTGACGATGACCATGCCTTTTTGTTTAATTACATTAGGAAACAAAAAGGATTATGACCCCAATGTCGTGTTCACTTCATTGGACAACAAGACCAGCATCTCTTAAATCCGACCCGGCCATAGGAATGGGGGGAAGATGAGTAAGCAAGGGAAATGCAATACACTAGGGAGACATTTTGAATAAGGACCGCTTCTGACACAAAATAGACTAGCATGGGTATGACTGCATTTGAACCTGTTCACTATGAATGGTTTGGGTCTGTGACATACTGTAACTGTGTGAGAGCCTAATACCCTATGTAGCTAGTCTAAGAGTGAGGGGTGTGTCTGTATTAAACATGGCTGGTGGAAAGGTCATTATCTGAACTTTGTCCTTGAGAACACCCCTACACACCCTCTCCCTCATCTCTCTCTATTTCTAGCCCTGTCCTTCAGACAGCACTGACTGCTGTCCTTCAGCACGACAGTGAAAACTGCTGCGTGTGTTCTGACGGGGCCCTTCAGACATGATGTATTACAGACGTTGTCATGGGTGATACAACTCCTGTCGCTAGGAAGTGACCGGACAAAGGGTGTCTCTGACACCTTGTCTAAGGTTGTCTGGGAGAGGAAGGCTAACATTTTTAGAAAATGAATGCAGTAATATTAGTTTCATTTTGGTGTGTCCCTCAGAAACTGCTCGTGACAAGTGTGCTTATGTTGCTCTCTCAAATTGCGCTTGACACCTCAGTTGCTGCGCACAATAGTAAAGTTACTTGCTAAAAGGCCACAAACTGGGCAGCTTAGTCAGGCAAATGCCCATATACTTTAAAATATAATGAATTTCGGTTGCCTCAAACACAGGCACAAATCATATTTGGGGGGGGGGGGGGTGCTGAGCGTGTTCTGGTCTGTCTGGGACGCGTCAGGCTGCACAGCCCTTGGCCATGTTACGTAAGAGAAATGTCTCTGCTGCTGGGGTGGAATGCTGAGTGCATCTCTTTGTCTTGTGGCGACGGGCTCTGCTGCAGAGCAGAGGAAATAATCCTCAGAAAAATCACCAGAGGCCAGATTGGCCTACTTATAGTTATAGCCTCCCAGAGCAGTGCCACCTTTGTCAACTGCTAACAGCAGAACCCAGGTCAGATCCCCACTGGAGGATGGTCAGTCCTACTCGCTTCACAGCGTTGGTCAGGGCATCACTGCTAATGGCTGAACCCAGGTCAGTGTCTACTGCTGCTGCCTAATGCAACCTGCGTCACAAACACTGACACAGCGAGAGCAACACAACCTTTGGTGCTGGACATCTGGTCTCAAGGTCCTCTGTCGGATGCTCCGAGGCCAAGCACAGTCCCGCCATCTGGCTGTTACCAGGTTCTCTTGTTGAAGCCCTTCTCGGAGATTAGGAAAAACAGGTCATTTTAGTGACGTGTTAATTTGTAGAAGACATTCATCCATGTGGCTGTTCCCATCAGGCCAGCTGCTTCACATTAACCCTCCTGAATGGCTTTGATCCTGGATAAACCTGGGGTTACAGTGCCTTGTGAATAGTTATGCACGCTCAAGTTCTGTTTTTTTGGTCTTGTTTGTTTCACCAAAAATATTTTGCATCTTCAAAGTGGTAGGCATGTAAATCAAATGATACAAACCCCCCCAAAATAATTTTAATTCCAGGTTGTAAGGCAACAAAATAGGAAAAATACCAAGGGGGGTGAATACTTTCGCAAGCCACTGTATAGGCCTACACCCAGCTGCAGCCAATCTAACACAAGAAAGGCCATTCCTCTTGGGGGCAGCTGGATCCTTTTTATAATTTTTTATGAAAGCTACTTCCTAAAAGTGTACATGATGTCTTACTCCTTTGACACGGTAGGTTAGAATAGCTTCATTGCTCTTTAGTGGTAGTGGATTAATTGGATGAGGGAGGAGTGATGGGATTAGGGGCATTAATAAAGGTGGAATCCTGACTGGGGGATGTAATTATGTCAATGACAACTCTCTTGGGCAGCTATATTGAATGATCAGTTGATTAGTGAATGGCCATTTATGTTACTGTGTCCAATGGTCCCTCCTAGCAGTCAATCCACTTTGACGGCACTTCATAGCAGCACACGACACTAATTGAGAGGAATTGTTAGGATGGGTTCCTCGGGCTGAAACAGACTCACTACTATGGCATTATAGGTTAAATGTAAATGTAAGATTCCGTTTCTCAGAAACAACTGAGGAGACAGAGGAAGGTTAGACAGCTCTGGGCTGGCTGGCTGGTTCAGCATGGAGCCTGATGTCAGCATGAATCCCTCAATGTCTGACTACCAGGAACTCTGCATATGTAACATAACATTAACAGAAGTCTTTACAGTATCAGGTTATCTGCAAAACACCCATACCAGTGTCCATGGACTTAATGGCAAATCTGTACATACCATTGTAGGCTAAGCATTAAAGGTCCAATGCAGTTGTTTTTTTAAATCTCTATATCAAATTTCTGGGTAACAATTAAGTACCTTACTAGCTAAGTTTCCATCCAATTGGTGACAGATATTTATGCAAATAGTCTAAAATCTGCATAAAAATGTGCCTTTTCCCACCAGAGATGTTTCCATCAAATTGACTTGTTGCAGATTAAAGGCTGTGCGTGATGAGGTAGTGCACATAAAAATAACTTTTGCGGTTAAATTGTACAGAATAAAAAAAGTACAGATTTAAATGGGTTTCCATCGCATTTTCAGCTCTACTGATGGTTTTCTCACCCAAAATGTTGCGTTACGTAGCGAGTTTGCCCACTCTGGTGCTGTATCCACGCGCTGTTGGCTAGAGCTTGCGTATAGCCTACATGATGAGATTATTATGGACAAAAGAGAGATTTATTTGTCAAACAGAAGCCAATCATCGTTGATCACGTCACCAGAATAAGACCCTCGATATTTATTGGTAAGGAGCATCAACATCACCTTGCACTTTCACCACCCTGTCAAGTTCATCATGACTTATTTAATCTGTAGCCTAATAAACTGCATGCTTTCCCGATGGACGAGTCGTAGTAGGAGGACCACACATGTCAACGCGTGATTCCAAGTTTACGTCGATATAATATTTGTGCATAAGTGTTTCTACCATTTCTCTCGCATAATTCATTTTACTGACACAAAAAGGTCCCACCTTGTCTAGCGTGTTTTGTTGACATTTGGAGAGCTTACCGAAACATTTTCTGTTTCCATCAGGCCTGTCATTACATTTTTATTCAACATGTACTTTACTCGCATAAAAAGGTGGGTGGGGAAACCTGGTTATTGTGATTTTGTTTTCAGTTAAAATGGTCAAAAATTAATAAAAATAGCTTCTTTAATAAAGGGCAATTTCTCAAGCAAGAATTTTGTTAGGACTGTCTGGGATTTGTCGGAGTAGGGAGGGGAAAAACTAGCTGCTATTGGCAGATTTAGAACTATTTTTCTTATTGGTCTATAAACTAATTTACCGCCTAGTGATATCACCAGGCAGGCCAAAACTCCATCACACTGACATTTCAGGCAGTCTTTTCAAACGGGTATTGCACTAAAAGGGCATAACCATTTTCACAGCATTATTCAAACCTGTGTGGGCATGTACAAAACATTAGGAACACCTTCTCTTTCCATGACAGACTGATCAGGTGAATCCAGGTGAAAGCCAGGGGTGCAATTGCATTTTTGTCCCCCACAGTTTTATCATTGGAATGTGATACAAAACGAGGCAACAGTGTGCTTTAGGACCATGCGGATGCCTCCGAGCGGTTGGGTAGGCTGTTTGGAGTGTTTATCTGACTGGATAAAAAATTAATTATGAGTCTGTCAAGAGCTGCAACGCTGCAGGGTTTTTCACACTCAACAGTTTCCCGTGTGTATCAAGAATGGTCCACCACCCAAAGGATATCCAGCCAACTTGACAGAACTGTGGGAAGCATTGGCGTCAACATGGGCCAGCATCCCTGTGGATGCTTTTGACACCTTGTAGAGTCCATGCTCTGGTGATTTGAGGCTGTTCTGAGGGCAAAAGGGGGTGCAAGTCAATATTAGGAAGGTGTTCCTCATGTTTTGTATACTCTGTGTGTGTGTATATAAAACACAGGAAAATCACGTGTTTGACTGCACTGGGCCTTTTTAACATTGGATAAGAGGACAAAAACCAATGATCCTTTCACAATATCTTATGGAGCAAAGAAAAACAAGTGAAACAAAGTCAGCCAGTCTGTAACATGACTTGAGTTCCCAGTTCTAATATTTGTGTTGGCGAAGAGCTGTGGCATGTTTAGGTGGCAGGCAGCAAGTCCCATGTGACTGAGACCCTGCTGGGAGAAGAGGGGGGGATGTGTGTTTACACAAACTACCAGCTCTGATTCAAGTGATGCAGGCTTCCAAGTCTTGACTAGAAGGATCTCATACAGTATATTAGATGAGGCTGTACATGTGATACTAGTGTGGGGATGAAATATTGCCCTTCACTGGTGATCAAAAATAACATCGGAGCCTAGTATAGCTGCAGGTAGTCTAGCGGTTAAGAGTGTTGGGCCAGTAACTGAAAGATCTCTGGTTCGAATCCCCGAGCTGACTAGGTGAAAGATCTCTGTGCCCTTGAGCAAGGCACTTAACCCCAATTGCTCCTGTAAGTCTCTCTGGAGAAGAGCGTCTGTGAAATGACAAAAATGTAAATGTAATGCCTATGTAATCTCTAATCACTCACAACCTCACTGTACCTTGACTGTGTTAAGGCTGTGGTAACTGTTCATAGGTGCAGTGGAGCCTAGTGTCATCCCTGAGATTAGGTTTAACAGTGTGTGTGGCGGTATCACTCCCCTCATTGTTTGTACAGGGGTTTTAACACAGCATTGTTGAGTGGTACATAGTGCCTTCAGAAAGTATTCACACCCCTTGATGTATTGTACACCTATTGGTAGATTGGTAAAAAATAAAACGGCAGACTTTTTGAATATTCCTTTGAACATGGTGAAGTTATTAATTACACTTTGTATGGGTTATCAATACACCCAGTCACTACAAAGATACAGGTGTCCTTCCTAGCTCAGTTGACAGAGAGGAAGGAAACAGCTCAGGGATTTCACCATGAGGCCAATTATGATTTTTATATGGCTGTGATCGAAAACTGAGGATGGCTCAACAACATTGTAGTTACTCCACAATAATAACCTAAACGACGGAGTGAAAAGAAGGAAGCCTGTACAGAATAACAAATATTCCAAAACATGTGTCCTGTTTGCAATAAGGCAGAACTAAAGTAATACTGCAAAAAAATTGGCAAATTAACTTTTTGTCCTGAATACAAAGCATTATGTTGGGGGCAAATCCAGCACAACACGTCACTGAGTACCACGCTTCATATTTTCCAGCATGGTGGTGGCATCATGTTATGGGTATGCTTGTCATCGGCAAGCATACACATAACATATAATAAAAGGAATAGAGCTAAGCACAGTCCTAGAGGAAAACCTGGTTGTATGCTTTCCAACACACTGGGCGACAAATCCACCTTTTCAGCAGGACAATAACCTAAAACGCAAAACCAGTGGAGTTACTTACCAAGACGACATTGAATGTTCCTGAGTGGCCTAGTTACAGTTTTGACTTAAATCGGCTTGAAAAGGATAATGTGCAAATATTGTACAATCCAGGTGTGTAAAGCTATTAGAGACTTACCCAGAAAGACTCACAGCTGTAACCGCTGCCAAAAGTGATTCTAACATGTATTGACTCAGGGGGTTGAATACTTATCTAATCAAAATATATTAGTGTTTGATTTTCCATTTAATAAACACATTTTTAAAAGTATTTTGTGTAGATTGTTGACAAAAAATGACAATTAAATCAATTTTAATCGCACTTTGTAACACAACAAAAATGTGAAATAAGTCAAGGAGTGTGAATACTTTCTGAAGGCACTGTAGTTTGGGAAGAGCTGTTCCTGTGTGGGGCTGCCTGACTTCCTCTCAGAGGAACAGTGTACAGTTTGTCTTTCTGTGTGTGTGTGTCCCGCAGCAAGGGTGGAGAGCTTTGTAACACGCCTGACAACAGCTCACAATACCTCAAAAGTCTGCTGTACAACAGCGACTGTTTTTTTTTCCAACTTGGTGCGTGTGAAGTTATTGGAAGGTGCTGAAGAATATAGGTGTTTTCACACAGGGAGTGAAGCTATAAGGACTACAGGTGAGGATATCTCAGGTTTGGTGTTCATTTTCATATGAAGTAGCCTAAATATCTAGATTTTATTTCACTTTGATTATCTGCTTATGCTCTGTCCTAGTGAGTTAAAGAACCACAGATTTTCGCTTTTAGTAATCTCAAGTTTTCAATGTTTTTAGCTGCTAGCTACTGAATAATTGGTGGTCTACTTAGCCTGCTGATGGAGATGTCTTTTATTAGTGCTTTACCATATGTTCTTTTGAGAACATCATAAAAATAATAAATAGTTATATGGCTTTAGTAACTGGGTGAGGGTCTACTGCTGATTATTTCATTTTGACGTAATTTGCCTAAAGACCCAATGCTTGTTACGCCCAGATGGAGACCTATTAATGTGGCCCTAACACATGGCTGCCCTTCTTTATCCAACCACTGAAACCTCTGCCCAGAGAGGAGGGTTTTTAGAAAAATGATGTAAACCACTCTCCCACACACAAATCTGCTTACACCCAGAGAGTGAATGCTAGGAAGGGTTGGCATTAGTTTTAATCCCCTGCCTGGCCTCCCGGGATGCAGCCTGGCCTCTGAGAGAATGTCCTTGTAAGGAGAATAACCTTCATTCAGGCCATAGGCCCATAGCTCAAACAACTGTATTTTACATAGATACAGTATAGGCCCCATTTTAGTTAGGAAAATGTTCTGTGAGTTCGATGCAAATAAGTAGTCATTTGCAAGCCTGTTTGAATGGAAGATAAGTGTATCAGAGCAGTTATTTAGCCTGCCTGAATGAACCGTAACAGTTTTAACCTTATCTTTTCATGGGGGAGATGTGGATTAGGCTGAGTCAGTTAGTGCTGTCAGATCCATCCTGTCAGGTCCACGGCACCCTGCTACCCCTACTGTGCTCTGGGAATTCAGTCTGAGCTCTGAGGCAGCCATTTTCACACCGTCTGACACGCGATGCAGCCACCTTAAGTGCTTATGTTAAAGCTTCCTACACAAAGATGTCCCTTTTTTATGAAATGTGCCTGAATAGCCTCCTACTAACATACCTACCGAGGCACATATTGACATCTAAAAAAAAAACAGTGCATTCGGAAAGTATTCAGACCCCTTGACGTTTTCCACAATTTGATACGTTACAGCCTTATTCTAAAATGGATGAAATAGTTGTTTTCCCCTCATCTACAATCTATACACTACCCAATAATGAAAAAGCAAAAAAAAGGTTTTTAGAAATCATTGGCAAAAAAAACTGAAATAGCACATTTACATAAGTATTCAGACCCTTTACTCAGCACTTTGACGTACCTTTGGCAGCGATTACAGCCTCAAGTCTTCTTGGGTATAACGCTAAAAGCTTGGCACACCTGTATTTGGGGAGTTTCTCCCATTCTTCTCTGCAGATCCTCTCAAGCTCTGTCAGGTTGGATGGGGAGCGTTGCTGCACAGCTATTTTCAGGTCTCTCCAGAGATGTTCGATCAGGTTTAGGTCCGGGCTCTGGCTGGGCCACTCAAAGACATTCAGAGACTTGTCCCGAAGCCACTCCTGCGTTGTCTTGGCTGTGTGCTTAGGGCCGTTGTCCTGTTGGAAGGTGAACCTTCGCCCCAATCTGAGGTCCTGAGTGCTCTGGAGCAGGTTTTCATCAAGGATCTCTCTGTACTTTGCTCTGTTCATCTTTCCCTTGATCCCGACTAGTCTCCCAGTCCCTGCCGCTGAAAAACCTCCCCAATAATGCTGCCACCACCATGCTTCACTGTTTCCTCCAGAGGTGATGCTTGGCATACAGGCCAAAGAGTTCAATCCTGGTTTCATCAGACCATATAATCTTTTTTTCTCATGGTCTGAGAGTCATTTAGGTGCTTTTTGGCGAACTCCCAAGCGGTCTGTCATGTGCCTTTTTTGCGGAAGAGTGGCTTCTGTCTATCCACTACCATAAAGCCCTGATTGCTGGAGTGCTGCAGAGATGGTTCTCCCATCTCCACAAAGGAACGCTGGAGCTCTGTCAGTGACCATCGGGTTCTTGGTCACCTCCCTGACCAAGGCCCTTCTCCCCGGATTGCTCAGTTTGGCCGGGCGGCCAGCTCTAGGAGTCTTGGTGGTTCCAAACTTCTTCCATTTACGAATGATGGAGGCCACTGTGTTCTTGGGGACCTTCAATGCTACAGAAATGTTTTGGTATGCTTCCTCAGATCTGTGCCTCGACACAATCCTGTCTCGGAGCTCTACGGACAATTCCTTCAACCTCATGGCTTGGTTTTTGCTCTGACGTGCACTGTCAATTGTGGGACCTTATATAGACAGGTGTGTGCCTTTCCAAATCATGTCCGATCAATTGCATTTACCACAGGTGGACTCCAAGTTGTAGAAACATATCAAGGATAATCAATGGAAACAGGTGGACCTGAGCTCAATTTCGAGTCTCATAGCAAAGGGTCTGAATACTTATGTAAATAAGGTATTTCAGTTTTAATTTATAAATTTGCAAACATTTCTAAACACCTGTTCGCTTTGTCATTTATGTACAGATTGATGATAAAAATAAATAATTGTATCCATTTTAGAATAAGGCTGTAACAAAAAGTCAAGGGGTCTGAATACTTTCCGAATGCACTGTATAGGCCTAAATGGAAGTATTGGAGCAGTGGCCCGCGGGTGGTTTTATTTGGCCCCAAGTTTTCTGAGCAAAATAAATACTGTAAAAACACCAGGAAATCAGCTCCAAGTGATTTTAATTTGGGAAATCTGTTCCCAAGTATTTCCACGCATGATAGAAGAGACACGTGATCATTTAGCAGACGCTCTTATCCAGAGCGACTTACAGTTAGTGAGTGCATACATTTTCATACTGCCCCCCCGTGGGAAACGAACCCACAACCCTGGCGTTGCAAGCGCCATGCTCTACCAACTGAGCTACAAGCAAGGTTTGAAATGATATTTGAGTGAAATATTATATCTGTTTGGGCTCCTTGCGGTCAATTTGCAGTTTACAAATGATTTGTAGTTATGTTCCGGCCCCCCGACCATCCGCTCAAGAAGAAATCGGCCCGCGGCTGAATCTAGTTGAGGATCCCTACTCTACAGCCATAAGGACTGATAGATTAGATTCCATCAGGCTTCTGACCCAGTTGTTAGTTCCCATCCACACACCACTAGGTGGGATGAAAGCCATAGCATCACAAGCATTGTAGAGAACAATATACAAATAACAAGAGACCAAAGAAAAGTCAATAAATACCAACATTTATATTACACTATAGACAAGTTACATTTTGACATACTGTAGACACTGCTTTGATCATTTGCTATTTATACCACAAGAAGAGATTATGCATACAAACAAAAACCTGTGTCACAATAGCTTGGTTGGGAGTATATATCATTACCACCTGTGTTTTTGATTGTTTTCAAGCTTGTTCCCATTGCCCTATATTCAGTCACCTAAGAGCAGCTACGGACCTGCAGCTCTCTGAGGAGACCTTTTTAGAAGTCTCTGTCACCTCTATCAGAATTATTTGAAGTCCCAGTGAATAGTAGATGCACCTGTTCTAAAGAGGTTTTACTCTAGGCGATCCCTCCCACGGGCTATGGCCCTTCATCAAGACCAGGGTAGGGGCATACAGGAACTCTACACAAACAAACTACAGAAGTCTGCATTAGATTGTGATATCCTCAGTGGTTTCCTTAGAATGATCAGCAGGAAGTTAAGTCAAGACAAAAGGTCTGTGATAACGCAGATGACGTACTGTACTAGCCTCAGATGGGCTGATGTTGGGCTTTTTCAGGTGGTGACTGCACACTTGACCAAACCACATCAAAGTCTTTGTATTGCAACTCCTGTCGAAAATATAAGTGCAAGATGTGACATTTACTTTGACATTACTGAGGTGTGCGTCACACATTTCTACTGTGATATTGCGTGAAAATTCACAAGAATTGGGAGGATCCACACCTTTCTTAGAAGTGGGCCAGTAGTGCCAGAGGTTTTGCCCATTTTTGAAATGTCAGTCTTGTTTATTTATCCACAATGTCATAAGATTATTATATCCCACCCATCAGCACTTTATTAAATGGGAAAATGCAATGCTTGTTATTTTGTGGTTCCATACTGACCACTGAACTTTCTCTCCCTCTCAGGGTACAGTGTTTAGCCTGGAGGAGGAGCAGGGCTTGACCATAGCCGAGGACAGCAACGACATCTACATCCTGGCTGGAGAGCAGCTTCCCACATCGCAGCTGGGCACCGGAGACAACAGTGGGCCGGACAGCTGGCAGACAGAGAGCTTACGTGTGTCTCTGGCAGGCCACGAGTCCTGGGCACAGGTTGGCATGATGGACCACCCCGAAGACATCAAGAGCCTGGAAAGCAACGAGGGCACCCTTGCAGAGGAGCGCAGCGAGAACAACTCTTCCAACTCTGACATCGTGCACGTAGAGCGAGAGGACGCAGAGGAGGGTGAGGGTGGGGCAGAGGAGCCTGAGCTGCAGGAGATCATGCTGAGCGTGCTGGGCACGGAGAGTGAGCTGGCCGAGCTGAGGGCGATGTTTAGGGATGACACCCCGCCTCCTGTCCCAGCAGCCCCAGAGCCCGTGGTGGTAAATCTGGAGGAGTCGGTCGTCATCGAGACCCCTGCTCCCCTGTCGGCGGTCCCATCAGAGCCAGAACCGCGTGCCCCATCCACTGACCCAGTGTCAGAGCCCGAACCCCCTGCACCAGCCCCTGTGGTTGAGCCTGAGCCTGTCCCTGTTGTGGAGGCAGCACCCCCATCCCCCGCCAAGGTGCCCCCTACTCCCCCACCAGCAGAGCCAGCCCCAGAACCAGAGCCAGCCCCAATGCTAGTCACAGCAGCACTACCCCAGCCAGAGCCCATTCCAGAGGAGCCCCAGCCTGAACCTCAGTCAGAGGCTGTGATGGAGCTGGCAGCAGCGCCCGTCCTGGAGGCACCCCAAGCCCCTGTGGAGGCCCCTGTGGCCCCAGCCGAGGAGGCCCCAGTGCAAACGGAACCAGAGGCCGAGTTGGAGCTTCCAGTGCTGCTTTACAGTGGAGCTGCCCTGGTGGCCCTAGCTGCTGTAGTGGCTTTGGGAGTGCTGACCCACCGGAAGAGGTAGCCTAGCGGTGCTCCTGACCTGGGCCCCAGACCTCACTTCCTCCCTGGTCCCTGCCTGGCTCACTGCTGGTAATCTGGGCTGCTGTGCTGCCACTGCCAGGTGTACACACCATGGCAAAAATAACTTATTTTCTCTCTCTGTTTTGTTTTCCCCCGTTCTCATCTCATCTGACGTTTGATATGTTTGTCTTCAGTTGTACATTGCTGCCTCCAACCCATCACCTCAAACTGGAAAGGACATATTATACATTGTCTTGGTTTCTCTATTGTGCGTGGTTCTGTCCTGTGCCATCTGGATGCACGTCACAGATACAAGCAGGGTGTATGTTACCCTCTGGGCTGGTGCTTGGGGTACTTCTTTGTCCTCAGAGCCTAGTGGGCGTAGCTCAAGTCAGAATTGCCAGGAAAGCGAAAAGGGCACCTATTCCAATAGATTTTTTTATCTAGAATGATTAGGAAAAAAGTATGTTCTGACTACCTTATGTCCTCTGAAAAGCAGGTTGAGGTTTAGAATAGATGAACATGGTTATGTAGAATCCTTTTTTGATGGCAGTTAACAGATTATGATTAGACTGAATTTGTTTTTAGAATTATGTATGTGATATTGGGATATAAGATTCACTACTGGAGACCCTGATGTGTCTGTAAAATAACTATCTGCAGAATTGAGCCCCATAAAGGGACTATATTGTTCATATAGCACTTGATTGAGATTATTAATATCACACTAAAATGTGAAGTAGATATATTTATGATCTACTCCCCCACTATATTAAAGGCTGATTGCCAGTGACTTACTACATCAGCTGATGATAAATTTATTATTTTGTCATTTTGGGGCAGATTTAGGAAAATGAGGGATTCCGCTTTAAGATGTGAATGGGATGCCTTGACGCAAGGGTATATATTTTCACATGAATATAATATATTATCACTGTACCTCATTTCAGTAATTTAGTTAACAGACTCCTGTGACAAAATATATGTTATCTCTTTATATAGTGTTGTAATTTATGGTCATTATAATTGCAATGAAATAGATTTTTAATAGTGTCCTAAAAAGAGGACGAGCTGAGGATAAAGATTACCGCAGCTCACAGCCAGAGTGGGATACACAATTGAATTTTATAACTTGCCATCTCTTAGGTTTTGAGGGGATTGTGATGATGGGTGAATGTTATTCACCATTCCAGGCATGAAGATGCATCCTTGAAAATAGATGTTTAGAATCTCTGGTATAGAACTGTCATTGGTCATTCAATTGTGTGCTAGTGTGAGTGAAAACATCAACCACTCCTAAAGCCAGTTTAACCATGATGGCACCATGGTCAATGCTGTTCCAGGCACTGTGTTCTGTCGACAGGGAATGGAGGGTTGGGAATGACTGCACCAAGACATACTTTCTGTCTCTGTCTGGTGAATTTCATATTCATATGTTCAACTCAAATTGTGTCCAAGAGGGATAAGAAGGTTTAAGATTGACAACATCTTTCATGTTTAATATTTCAGTCTACTTGATTTAATCTGAGACTATATCAGAAAGAGAAATTGAGTTGTCTTGAATCAATTTATGCTCTTATTCCCAACTCCCCCAGTCTGTTAGTAAATAATAACATGCCTTTCTTCTGCTACTTGGTCCGCTGTTTGTCCCATCTGCTGGCCCAAACTGCCCACCCAGCACTGCCTTGCCATTCTGCTGTAACCCCATAGCATGCCTACCTTTCTACAGTAGAGACTTCTAAACAAAGATGAACAGCTGTCTGCTGGCTTCTTCCCACTACTAGCAAACCTTCTTATGCTCTTGAAAAGGTCAGCTCCCTCCATTTCTCAAGTCCGAGTGGAGGTCTATCCAGAACTTGAAGAGTAGGAACAACACACGCCAACCCTGCCACAGACAATCAACAGAGCTAACAAAATTACCACTAAGGGAAACCTCATATCTTCCTCTGTTCGTTGTGTACAATGTGAATCCAAAAATAAAATCTGCACTGTAGGCCTCGAGTCAAGAGTTTAAAAAATAAAAGGTGTATTTTTGTGTTATTTTATTTTTTATAACTTTGCACACTTTGGGAGCATGAAATGTGAACACTTGATCTTAATGATCAAGTAGTGATGGCCCTTGGACTACAGTTAACTGGTTGTCCAGCTTTGTTCTGTTCACTGGTTAGTGAATTCCCACTGCTTGGTTAATATCAGTGCTGTAAAGACTCACATAACTCTCACTACTACACGTCCCGCACTGTTGCTTAGCCAAGTGTAAATACAACCATGTGTGATTTTGGGGTGGTAAACAACAGAAAAATGTGTGGATGAGACAAATGAAAGAATGGTGGTTGATCAGTGAAGGCTCCTCAGGGGAGAACCATCCTCAGTGAATTTCAGAAAAATTGTGAAATGTTAAAGTAATCCTTTTTAGATAAAACTATGCTAAATATATTAATGTCACCAAAGAATTGATTAAAACACTGTTTTGCAATGAAGGCCTACAGTAGCCTTAACAGCACTCTGTAGGGTAGCGCCATGGTGTAACCGGAGGACGGCTAGTTTCCATCCTCTGGGTACATTGACTTCAATACAAAACCTAGGAGGCTCATGGTTTTCACCCCTTTCCATAGACATACACAATAATTATGACAACTTCCGAAGGATGTCCTCCAACCTATCAGAGCTCTTGCAGCATGAACTGACATGTCCACCCAATCAAAGGATCAGAGAATGAATCTAGTACTGAAAGCATAAGCTACAGCTAGCTAGCACTGCAGTGCATAAAATGTGCGTATTTGACTCAAAGAGAGAGACAACAGTTTTGAACAAATTCATTTCTTTAAAAATGAAGGAGAAGCAAGAGGGAGGGAGGGAGAGCTAGCTATAATTTGTTGTATTTTTTTTCACTTAGCTAGCAAACGGAGCTAGTTAGTTTAGCCTACTCAAACACCCGGCTCAAACAGAGAGGGATGCTATGTTAGCTAGCTGGCTATGGCTATCCAACACTGGAACTCTTCCAAGTCAAGGTAAGCTTTTGGTTTTATTAATTTATTGCCACCGGGGCCCGCGGGTGTAACTGCTTGCTGACTACACTGTACTGCATGATTTTAGCGGGTTTACTAACGCGTCAGTGTAGCTATGTTGACTATGACGTTAGCTAATATGGTGACAACTATGTAGGCTGTGTGTAGTGGTTATGATATGAAGGTTTGGCATGGAAAGGTATTTCTCGCCCGGTCACAGACAGCTGATGTGTTGTGCGCTGATGTCCACAAGGGAAGGGAAAAGGAGAGGAGGAGAATACGTAGATGCGAGAAGGAATTATACAACGAGCAAAATGATCATGCTGTTTGTATGTGGCTGCTATAGAGTGAACTGTGTTTGGATGTGATGGGGGTGTATTCATTCCACCGATTCCATTGAAAAACGTTTCTTAAACGGAAGCAAACTGAATGAAACTGGGATAAACATACCTGAATTTGTCCAAAATAAATTATTGTTTGGGCTAATGATTACACCCTAGATCAGCTAGATGCAGGCAAGAGTGTGCAAGGCGGTATTGAATGTGTCACTGTCACCTTGAGTAGTCAAATTTTTCTCTCGACCTGTGCACCTACGTTCTAGACTTTCATTCATTTGCAGGTTGTAGCAACCTCATGATGGGAATAGGGAAAATGTGAGTATCATGTAGTAGCCTAAACCTATTGATGTTACATTGAGCTGGGTGAATGGAATATAAATGACAGGCCATGCTCATACAAATCTTAAACGTCACCGACCGCCACCGTTGTTGACCATAAATGTTTGGACAGTTACTTTAAATACAATTGTACAAGGATGCTTTCATGTAGGTCAGTTACGTACAGGTATGCTAATGAATCTGAAACAAATGTACAAAGTGAACCAGTGAGTATTTGGAAAGTACAGTATGGATGTATACTGAACAAAAATATAAACGCAACATGTAAAGTGTTGGTCCCATGTTTCAAGAGCAGAAATAAAACATCCCAGACATTTTCCATATGCAAAAAAAGCTTATTTCTCTTATGTGGTGCAGCATTTTTTTGTATCCCTGTTGTGAGCATTTCTCCTTTGTCAAGATAATCCATCCACCTGACAGCTGTGGCATATCAAGAAGCTGATTAAACAGCATGATCGTTACACAGGTGCACCTTGTGCTGGGAACAAAATGTGCAGTTTTGTCACACAAGACAATGCCACAGATGTCTCAAGTTTTGAGGGAGCATGCAATTGGAATGCCGACTGCAGGAATGTCCACCAGAGCTGTTGCCAGATAATTTAATGTTCATTTCTCTACCATAAGCCACCTCCAACGTCGTTTTAGAGAATTTGGCAGTATGTCCAACCGGCCTCACAACTGCAGACCACGTGTAACCACACCAGCCCAGGACCTCCACATCCAGCTTATTCACCTGCGGGATCGTCTGAGACCAGCCACCCCGACAGCTGATGAAACTGAGGAGTATTTCTGTCTGTAATAAAGCACTTTTGTGGGGAAAAACTCATTCTGATTGTGCCCCTGCCCAGTCATGTGAAATCCATAGATAAGGCCTAATTTATTTATTTAAATTGACTGATTTCTATATATGAACTGTAACTCGTTGAAATTGTTGCATGTTGTGTTTATTTTTTTGTTCAGTATAAAAGCCCCAACTTGGAGGTTTGTACAGAGTTTCCTTTGTACAGTTTGAGACCAGAATAAATAAATACTTAAAACTGCTACTTTGGTTTGTTCACATGAACAAGTTAATAAAAGGGTTAGTATTAAATTATCTCACTTACAAGGATATTTTATTACCCAAAAGTGATTTTTCCATTTATATCCATGTGTCAAATACAGTGAGGGGAAAAAAGTATTTGATCCCCTGCTGATTTTGTACGTTTGCCCACTGACAAAGAAATGATCAGTCTATAATTTTAATGGTAGGTTTATTACAACAGTGAGAGACAGAATAACAACAAAACAATCCTGAAAAACGCATGTCAAAAATGTTATAAGTTGATTTGCATTTTAATTAGGAAAATAAGTATTTGACCCCTCTGCAAAACATGACTTAGTACTTGGTGGCAAAACCCTTGTTGGCAATCACAGAGGTCAGATGTTTCTTGTAGTTGGCCACCAGGTTTGCACACATCTCAGGAGGGATTGTGTCCAAATCCTCTTTGCAGATCTTCTCCAAGTCATTAAGGTTTCGAGCCTGACGTTTGGCAACTCGAACCTTGAGCTCCCTCCACAGATTTTCTATGGGATTAAGGTCTGGAGACTGGCTAGGCCACTCCAGGACCTTAATGTGCTTCTTCTTGAGCCACTCCTTTGTTGTCTTGACCGTGTGTTTTGGGTCATTGTCATGCTGGAATACCCATCCACGACCCATTTTCAATGCCCTGGCTGAGGGAAGGAGGTTCTCACCCACAATTTGACGTTACATGGCTCCGTCCATCGTCCCTTTGATGCGGTGAAGTTGTCCTGTCCCCTTAGCAGAAAAACACCCCCAAAGCATAATGTTTCCACCTCCATGTTTGACGGTGGGGATGGTGTTCTTGGGGTCATAGGCAGCATTCCTCCTCCTCCAAACACGGCGAGTTGAGTTGATGCCAAAGAGCTCAATTTTGGTCTCATCTGACCATAACACTTTCACCCAGTTCTCCTCTGAATCATTCAGATGTTCATTGGCAAACTTCAGACGGGCCTGTATATGTGCTTTCTTGAGCAGGGGGACCTTGCGGGCGCTGCAGGATTTCAGTCCTTCACGGCATAGTGTGTTACCAATTGTTTTCTTGGTGACTATGGTCCCAGCTGCCTTGAGATCATTGACAAGATCCTCCCGTGTAGTTCTGGGATGATTGCTCACCGCTCTCATGATCATTGCAACTCCACGAGGTGAGATCTTGCATGGAGCCCCAGGCCGAGGGAGATTGACAGTTCTTTTGTGTTTCTTCCATTTGCGAATAATCGCACCAACTGTTGTCACCTTCTCACCAAGCTGCTTGGCGATGGTCTTGTAGCCCATTCCAGCCTTGTGTAGGTCTACAATCTTGCCCCTGACATCCTTGGAGAGCTCTTTGGTATTGGCCATGGTGGAGAGTTTGGAATCTGATTGATTGATTGCTTCTGTGGACATGTGTCTTTTATACAGGTAACCAACTGAGATTAGGAGCACTCCCTTTAAGAGTGTGCTCCTAATCTCAGCTCGTTACCTGTATAAAAGACACCTGGGAACAAGAAATCTTTCTGATTGAGATGGGGTCAAATACTTATTTCCCTCATTAAAATGCAAATTAATTTATAACATTTTTGACATGCGTTTTTCTGGATTTTGTTGTTGTTATTCTGTCTCTCACTGTTAAAATAAACCTACCATTAAAATTATAGACTGATCATTTCTTTGTCAGTGGGCAAAAGTACAAAATCAGCAGGGGATCAAATACTTTTTTTCCCTCACTGTACAGTTGAAGTTGGAAGTTTACATACACCTTAGCCAAATACATTTAAACTCAGTTTTTCACAATTCCTGACATTTAATCCTAGTACAAATTCCCTGTCTTAGGTCAGTTCGGATCACCACTTTATTTTAAGAATGTGAAATGTCAGAATAATAGTAGAGAGAATGATTTAGGTGGTCCTCTGTAGCTCAGCTGTAGCTCAGCTGGTAGAGCACGGCGCTTGTAACGCCAAGGTAGTGGGTTCGATCCCCGGGACCACCCATACACAAAAAAAATGTATGCACGCATGACTGTAAGTCGCTTTGGATAAAAGCGTCTGCTAAATGGCATATTATTATTTATTTCAGCTTTTATTTCTTGCATCACATTCCAAGTGGGTCAGAAGTTTACATACAGTCTACTAGTATTTGGTAGCATTGCCTTTAAATTGTTTAACTTGGGTCAAATGTTTCGGGTAGCCTTCCACAACCTTCCCACAATAAGTTGGGTGAATGTTGGCCCATTCCTCCTGACAGAGCTGGTGTAACGGAGTCAGGTTTGTAGGCCTCCTTGCTCGCACATGCTTTTTCAGTTCTGCCCACAAATTTTCTATAGGATTGAGGTCAGGGCTTTGTGATGGCCACTCCAATACCTTGACTTTGTTGTCCTTAAGCCATTTTGCCACAACTTTGGAAGTATGCTTGGGGTCATTGTCCATTTGGAAGACCCATTTGCGACCAAGCTTTAACTTCCTGACTGATGTCTTGAGATGTTGCTTCAATATATCCACATAATATTCCTTCCTCATGATGCCATCTATTTTGTGAAGTGCACCAGTCCCTCCTGCAGCAAAGCACCCCCACAGCATGATGCTGCCACCCCCATACTTCACGGTTGGGATGGTGTTCTTTGGCTTGCAAGCAACCCCCTTTTTCCTCCAAACATAACGATGGTCACTATGTCCAAACAGTTCCATTTTTTGTTTCATCAGACCAGAGGACATTTCTCCAAAAAGTACGATCTTTGTCTCCATGTGCAGTTGCAAACCGTAGTCTGGATTTTTTATTGCGGTTTTGGAGCAGTGGATTCTTCCTTGCTGAGCAGCCTTTCAGGTTATGTCGATATAGGACTCGTTTTACTGTGGATATAGATACGTTTGTACCCTTATCCTCCAGCATCTTCACAAGGTCCTTTGCTGTTGTCTGGGATTGATTTGCACTTTTCGCACCAAAGTACGTTCATCTCTAGGAGACAGAACGCGTCTCCTTCCTGAGCGGTATGACGGCTGCGTGGTCCCATGGTGTTTATACTTGCGTACTATTGTTTGTACAGATGAACGTGGTACCTTCAGGCGTTTGGAAATTGCTCCTAAGGATGAACCAGACTATTTTTCTGAGGTCTTGGCTGATTTCTTTTGATTTTCCCATGATGTCAAGCAAAGAGGCACTGTGTTTGAAGGTAGGCCTTGAAATACATCCACAGGTACACCTCTAATTGACTCAAATTATGTCAATTAGCTTATAAGAAGCTTCTAAAGCCATGACATCGTTTTCTGGAATTTTCCTAACTGTTTAAAGGCACAGTCAACTTAGTGTATGTAAACTTCTTACCCACTGGAATTGTGATACAGTGAATTATAAGTGAAATAATCTGTAAACAATTGTTGGAAAAATTACTTGTGTCATACACAAAGTAGATGTCCTAACCGACTTGCCAAAACTATAGTTTGTTAACAAGAAATTTGTGGAGTGGTTGAAAAACAAGTTTTAATGACTCCAACCTAAGTGTATGTAAACTTCTGACTTCAACTGTACATAACATTATGTTGGTAACAAGAATTTTGTATAATAATTTAAATTGAAAAACTACTCTTCCCGGCTATTTTGCAACCTGTATGGAGCAGCTGTCAACTTTATGGTACCTTCAATGGAACTGGTATATTTTGTTTCTGACAATTTTTTTAACCAATAATAGTTTTTAAGGAAGGGTGGACAGACAAGTTCCCTACCTTCTTCCCCTTCCACTTTCCTCCTCCATTTTTGCAGTAATGCTGCAATCAGTTGGTTATCATTCTGAATTGAGTAGACGTTTCCATATATTTTTGTTAGCTGCACGTGTGACATAATTCCACCATTCCTATTCACAATATCATAAAAAAATTTTTTTAACATGATTATTTTTTTATCCAGAAAGTTTTTTTTTTTTTTTTTAATCAATTAGTATATTTGGGTTTAACCATAATATTTGTGGTCATATTTGTTCTGTCTTTTCTGGGGGATGAAACTGAAATTGCAACCAACTTTGCATGGCTTGTTTTAGAAAGGGCTATATTTTGAAGATGGTTTCATTTTCAATTAACCGAAAGTGAGAGGTTATAATCTGGATAAAGGGCAAGAGGCCATTTTTGAACATGGCTAATGTACTGGTGAACCCAGGGGTTAAAGCAACAACAACAAAATCCCATGACTGAAACTTAAATCGATCTCAGATTGATTGTCAGGGGCCAAGTTAACCTCCCCTTTCATGTAAGAAAGTCATGACCATCATGCTTTTAGGGAAAGAGGGTAATTTTGGTCAAACTGCAAGATTCCAGTCCCCTTGCTTAGGGGGTCCGGATCCTCCCCAGGACAAAATGTATGTCGAAGGACTGAGAAGCTCCATTCTGGTGACTTTTTAAAAGGTAATTCTACTCCAAATGTAATGAAAATAAAATGATGCTGACACCATCTAAAATATTATTTCCACCTCCAGAAATGAGCCCAATAACATATTGGTAAAAAGTGTAACTTATTTTTTTACATATTGGACCATGCATATAGCCTATGCATGGTCTATCAGATGTGCTATTAGCAATACGCATTATCACCTGTAGCCCAACATAAGCAGCATAGTGGCTATAACATTTACATAGGCTGAAGCATGGGGTTTGCCCATCTGCATTTACCCCATTGGACACAACAGACTAAGACACCATTGTCCCTTTAAGAGATCTGTTACGCAGCTGCGCCTAAACCATGCTTGAAACTCCAGCTGCAACTGCATTTGTAAAACAATGGCACTTGTGCAACTGAAGGAGCAATAAGCAATTTTCCACCACCATGTTAGAGTCCCAGTTTTTTCGGCCTTCTCGCCATTAAATCGAGTTAAGAAGGAAATTGACGCCTTTGCAGCCTGAATGGAGAATGTTTTATGTACATACTTTCCGATGAAGCTTGCATCGATGCATGCTTCAAAATATGTACAAATGGAGTACGCATTCAAGAAGTGCCCTCCGTGCTGTTTCACATAATTTCAATTGGAATCCTTCCCCCGACCCTCCCGTGCTCGGAGCACGGTAGTATGCATTTGAGAAACACCCAATATTTCTAGCTATGGTAGTAACCTTGCCTACGGAGCTGTGAGGGGAACGGCACCTCCGTACCTTCAGGCTCTGATCAGTCCCTACACCCAAACGAGGGCACTGCGTTCATCCACCTCTGGCCTGCTGGCTCCCCTACCTCTGCGGAAGCATAGTTCCTGCTCAGCCCAGTCAAAACTGTTCGCTGCTCTGGCACCCCAATGGTGGAACAAGCTCCCTCACGACGCCAGGACAGCCGAGTCACTCATCACCTTCCGGAGACATTTGAAACCCCACCTCTTTAAGGAATACCTGGGATAGGATAAAGTAATCCTTCTAGAAATACAGCATTCCTATAGCCTACATCTTTTGATTACCGACGCACGGTTCTGACTGTCTGCCTAGTGGCGGACATGCCTGGCTGTGCCCCTCCCATCTCTCTCTCCCTCCCTCCCTCGCTTTTTCTTTGCTGTGAAAGATGCGAGAGTTTGTTCTCGAAGTTGACTACGGAAATCAGTTCCCTCCGTTGCAAAAATATTGAATCTTAAGAGTCGATTCCAAGCATAATCGAAGCTTGACACCCATAAATCGGAGTCGACGGGCAAGGAGTCGAGGAATCGATTATTTTGGAGTCGACTCCCCACCACTGTCTGTAGATGGACATGATTGACAACCACTGCTGTAACGGGTCACATATGAACGTTTTTTTTGGTACAGGTCAACTTGTTAGGCTTTACATTCACATATCAAATCTGAATCGCTGTATAGGCCTATAATATTATGTTTTTTTAAGATACATTTGTTGACATTGTGATCCCTATTTGCCTAACCAGTGTATTATTTGGTTAGAACTGTAGCTAATCGCTAGATATTAGAGCTAGCTAGCATAAAATACGAACCTATACTCTACATAGTTCTATCTCCGGTGTAATCCGCAGCCGACCAGTCTCCTTCTTGTACTCCATCTCCTCAGCAGCCGCCGTTAAAATCGAATTTAAAATATAACGTAATGACTGTATTTTGGACATGTTTCAGTCGACTGAGAGTTGGGTATTCAGTACTGCATTCCTCCAAGAGAAAATAATGGCTGCCATAAACAAAACAAGATCGCCTTTGCCCGGTCGCAGTTTCACGACACCGAATAGGTTACATGACAGACAATGAACTAAACGGACCAGACCCAGCTGGTATTGCATTGGAGTCTTTGTGAGAGCCACCCCGTTAAGCAGACCGGAACTGACAGTTTTTTTTTCAATGGTCAACGGCCTGAGTGAACTCAGAGAAACTTTTGAGGAGATGGGGAAACTCCATTGGAATCGTATTAACGCCCATTGTGTACGTTGGCCATGGGTCGATAATGTGCCGCGCGGTGCATTCTGGGACAAGAAGCGCGTGAATTGGAGTCCAAAAACCAAACATTAGCATGAATTTTGTAAAAAAAAAAGTATTATCTCGAGATGTGAGATAAATAACTTGTTCTCTATAATATTGTAGCGACCCGCACAGACAGCTGTGTGTTATGTGTTAGGCTAGTAGATGGTTGTGTTGTACCTACCAGTACCCAGTGTTCGCGGGGTCCGACATGTCAATCAACCTGCTATCTGCCAATCACGGGAATGCCTGGAATGTTCTGATGCCGGGCATCCTGGCGGTTGGCGGAGTGGCGTGGAGGGGGGTTGGGCAGGGGGATGGAGCATTGGAAGTTAAGACCAGGTTTAGCCTTTGTTCTCCCTCTTTACGTCTGGTCTTCACAAGAGAAGGTCATGATTGGCTTGTGGGTTATCTTTCATTTATTTGGCGTGGGCTACGGCCAAACAGTAGCCTGTGTAAAGTTGGTTTAATAAACCGTCCATTCGTAAACTCAATCCTCTGTCTGAACAGTTGTTCTTTTATGATCTAGTCAGGTCATTACATTGGTGTCAGAAGTAAAAACGTTGATAAAAGATAGCCAGCTAGCTAGCTGACTTCTGTGGCTAGCTACCGTAGGTGAGAACGGGGGTTGAAGATGCTTCGAGGGAATCCGAAAGTGAAGGTGGAGGTAGGGGACGATTATGGCCAAGGAGGTGCGTGTGCATGGACGTCGGGGGTTCTGGCTGAGGAGATCGCCAGGGCATCGGAGCCCAGAGGCCGCTTGAGGGAGGACGTTAGAGTGATGGCGGCTGAAGCGGGCATGAGTGCTTCGTCGACTGTGTTTCGCGCGGATTCTGGTGGGCGGACCGAAGGGGTGACGTCGACGCGGCGGGACGAGGAATCTGGGGCTCAGGATGTAAACAAACATGGCGGCGCCCAGTTCCCGGCTGCGTCCGTATCCGTTAAGACCCCGAAGTATTCCGGTAAGGCGGATTGGGAAGCTTTTCATGCTCAGTTTGAACTGTTAGCTCATTTTAGGGGGTGGTCGGATGAAGATAGGGCACTGCAGTTGGCTTTATGCCTCACGGATGAAGCTCTGGCCTGTTTGATATTGATTAGCCCCGAGGACAGATGTGATTATGGTGCTTTAGTGGGAGCACTGAGGAGGCGCTATGGACAGTGTGTACAGCCCGGGCTACTGCGCTCCGAACTGAGTAATAGACGCAGGCAGCCTGGAGAGCCTCTACGGGTGCTAGCTAATGACATTGAGAGCCTCTCTCGGCGGGCATATGCTCACATGCCCCCCTCCGTGCAGAGCGAGCTAGCACGGGACCAGTTCATACAGGCGCTCTCTCCTACGGAGCTGCGCATACAGACCCAGCTGGCTCATCCTGAGTCATTGCAGGTAGCCTTGGAGATGGCTTTGGAGAGGGAGCTGGTGTGGGCTGGGGCTTTGGTGGGGGTGCAGGGAGACAGACCCTCTGTGCGAGCTGGGGGGCAGAGCAGCCCGGAGCCGGAAAAGCCTGCATGGGTGGCTGAAATGACAGAACTCATTCGTGCTGTGTCGCTACAGGCGGCACGAAACACACGCCCTGGTCCCAGGGTCTGCTGGGGTTGTGGCCAGCCAGGCCATCTGCGCCGAGATTGCCCCATGTCCCCCAGAGCTCAGGGAAATGGCTCGGGGTCCGCATAGACCGGGTAGTGCGGACCCCTGGCTTTCTATCCCAACCACCATCTTCTTCAGGAGGAGCCCACCGGCACAGACGGGGAAGCAAGGCTCCACTTCCCCCAGAAGCAGACGAGGGCAAGCGGATGGAGCCTGTTGTTGTGGTGGGCCGGACCTGTGTTGGGGACTTTTGTCATGTCCCTGTCACTGTGGAGGGGGTGCCCTGCTCCGCCCTGGTGGACACTGGGTCCACAGTAACCCTGGTGAGGCCAGATATTGTGCCAGGTTGGACTCAGTGTGAGCCTACAACTGTGCAGCTCCGCACAGTCACAGGTGAGCTGGCACCCATGAAAGGGAAGGGAATAATGACTCTGACAGTAGGGGGCAGGACTGTGCGTCATCCTGTGTGGGTGGCGGCTGTGCAGGACCCTTGTATCCTGGGGTTGGACTTTCTTAGGAGCACAGGCTGCCAGTTAGACCTAAATAGGGGCACACTGAGCTTCCAGGGAGGGCCGGAGGTCACCATGGCCCCTAATGTCACATTCACTCAACCCAACAAACCCTTTACTCCAACAGTTAAAGCAGCAGAGACTCATGGCTGCCCCCCCTCCCCCACATCTGGGTGTGACTTTTCCCCAGCTCCCCTGTCACCTACGGCGTTGTGTTACATTCCCCCAGCTACCTCCACGACACAGCCCTCTGTGAGCCCGGGCCGCGCCCCCCCAGCCCAGCTACCCCAGATGGGAGGGGAGAGGACACTGTCTGCAGTGAGGGAGATATGGGGGAGGAACTGTGTTGGTCTTGACCCCGAGCAGCAGGAACGGTTGAGGCAGTTGCTGTTTGAATTCAGAGACAGCTTTGCGCTGAGTGAGGAAGAGGTGGGTCAGACTCATCTGGTGCAGCATGAGATCGACACAGGTGATGCTCGACCTATCAAGATGCGTCCCCGCCGTATCCCGCTGGCACGCCAGGAGGCGGCAGACAAGGCTGTGTTGGAGATGCAGCGGGCAGACTTCATTGAGCCCTCAGACAGCCCCTGGGCGGCGCCAGTCGTCATGGTTCCGAAGAAGGGGGGCAAGCTGAGGTTCTGTGCGGACTACAGGCAGCTGAATGAGGTAACCAGGAAGGACTCATACCCCATACCACGTATCGATGAGTCGTTGGACCTGGTTAGGGGGTCCTCCTGGTTCTCCTCACTAGACCACCGCAGTGGCTACTGGCAGGTGCCCCTCTCCCCAGAGGCCAGAGCCAAAACTGCGTTCTCCACTAACAGAGGACACTGGCAGTTCAAGGTCCTGTGCTTTGGCCTGTGCAACGCTCCAGCTACTTTTGAGCGTTTGATGGACAGGGTGCTGGATGGCATCCCCCGACAGCAGTGTCTGGTATACCTCGATGACATCCTGGCCCATGGCAGCTCCTTCCAGTCAGCCCTGGGGGCGCTACGGTGTGTGCTGGAGAGGGTGGCTGCCGCAGGTCTGAAGCTCCACCCCGAGAAGTGCCACTTCATGAGGAGAGAGGTGTCCTTCTTGGGCCACCGAGTGGGGAAGGAGGGGATCAGCACCATGGAGGACAAGGTAGCGGCTGTCAGAGACTGGCCCACCCCCACCGACCAGCGTCAGCTGAAGAGCTTCCTGGGCCTGGCCTCGTACTACAGGAGGTTTGTACGGGGCTTCTCAAGCGTTGCTGCTCCACTGAACCGCCTGCTGCCGAAGGACAAGGCTTTCACTTGGACAGTGGAGTGTGAGGAGGCGTTCAACACCCTCAAACGTGCACTGATCGAGGCCCCCGTGCTCGCCCCCCCTGACCTCACATTGCCCTTTATCCTGGACACAGACGCGAGCAATGTGGGCATGGGTGGGGTGCTGGCCCAGGTGGGGCCAGAGGGGGAGAGAGCGGTGGCGTACTTCAGCAAAACATTTGACAAACATGAGCGCCGCTACTGTGTCACCCGGCGGGAGCTCTTGGCTGTTGTGGCTTCCGTCAAACACTTCAAGTACTACCTGGGTGGTCTGCCCTTTACTGTAAGGACTGACCACTCTGCTCTCCAGTGGCTCATGTATTTCAGAGAGCCAGAGGGGCAGGTGGCACGCTGGTTGGAGGAGCTTCAGCCGTATGACTTCACGGTGGTGCACAGGGCAGGGGCACGCCACTCCAACGCCGACGCCATGTCCCGTCGGCCCTGTACTGCAGACGGCTGCCGCCACTGTGAACGGAGAGAGGGACGGGAGAGAGAGCTGTGTGCAGAGGAGGGGGTCTGTGCCACAGTGTGTCGGGCGAGCGGGCCTGTCTGCTGTGAGCTGCAGACTGTCGACGTGGCTGAATGGGGGCAGCAGCAGGGACGGGACACAGACCTACAGCCAGTGCTACAGTGGGTAGAGGCGCAGGTGAGGCCACCATGGGAAGAGGTGACAGCGCTCTCACTCGCGACCAAAGGGTTGTGGTCAAAGTTTGAGCGACTGCGGCTGGCTGATGGCGTGTTACAGCGGGCATGGAAGGAGTCAGCTACGGGGGAGGAGAGGTGGCAGGTGGTGGTCCCAAAAGCATTGCGGGAGGCTGTGCTCCAGAGTACTCATAGGGGGGTGGGGACTGGACACTTTGGGGTCACAAAAACACTGCGCCGCCTCCGTCAGGGCTTTTACTGGGGGCAGCACAAGAGGGATGTGGAAGACTTTTGCCGCCGCTGTGACAACTGCACAGCGAGAAAGGGCCCCCCAGGCCGCTCTCATGCTCAGCTCCAACAGTTCCCAGTGGGGGCTCCCATGGAGAGGGTGGGAGTGGATGTAGTTGGGCCGTTCCCCACCACAGACAGTGGAAACCGCTGGGTGCTCACGGCCATGGACTATTTCACAAAATGGCCCGAGGCCTATGCTCTGCCTGACCAGGAGGCAGAGACCATCGTCGACGCCCTGACAGCGGGGATGTTCAGCAGGTTTGGAGCTGCAGAGTCCATCCACAGCGACCAAGGCAGAAACTTTGAGTCCCGTGTGTTCGCCACCATGTGTGAGAGGCTGGGTATGCACAAGACCCGCACTACTCCTCTCCATCCTCAAAGTGATGGCCTTGTGGAGCGCTTCAACAAAACGCTTGGACAGCAGCTGGCCATCGTCTCTTCCAAACACCAGCGTGACTGGGACAAGCACCTGCCTATGGTCCTCATGGCATGCCGCTCCGCTGTCCAAGACTCCACCTCCTGCACGCCTGCCCTCCTCATGCTGGGGAGAGAGATCCGTACCCCTGCGGAGATGGCGTTTGGTCGGCCCCTGGATAGCCCTCATGTTTCCCCGGGGCCGGAGTATGCCCGGAGACTCCAGGACCACCTGGAGACAGCCCACACCTTCGCCAGAGAGCAGCTGCTGAATGCAGGTGTGAGGCAGAAGAGGAACTATGACGTGCACACCCGGGGAAGGCACTTTGTGGCTGGGGAGCTGGTCTGGGTCTACAGCCCGCTAAGGAAAAAAGGCAGATGCCCCAAGTTGGACAGTCACTGGGTGGGACCCTGCAGTGTCCTGGAGAGGGTAGGGGAGGTTGTTTACCGGGTGCAGCTTCCTCCCAGGGGGAGAAAGGTGACACTGCACCGGGACAGGTTAGCCCCATATAGAGGGGCCTCTTCTCCCCAAACCCCAGGAACCCCCACAATTCCCCTCTCTGGCAATGACATTCTCCAGGCACCCACCCCCAGGTGCCGCAGACAAGGCTCCAGACAGCCCACTCCCCCTGTGTCACCGCGTGGTTCCCCAGAGCCACGGACTGTATTACCCATTCCCGCTTCCTTGTCCCCCATGTCCTTGCCTTCATCCCCTGGTTCCCAGAGGGGCACTCTGCGGCCATCACAGCCACGCAGGCAAAGGAGACCTCCGGGTCGCTTCAGAGACTTTGTTTGTTCCCTCAGGGACGAGGGACTTTGTGGTGGGGGGGCTGTGTAGCGACCCGCACAGACAGCTGTGTGTTATGTGTTAGGCTAGTAGATGGTTGTGTTGTACCTACCAGTACCCAGTGTTCGCGGGGTCCGACATGTCAATCAACCTGCTATCTGCCAATCACGGGAATGCCTGGAATGTTCTGATGCCGGGCATCCTGGCGGTTGGCGGAGTGGCGTGGAGGGGGGTTGGGCAGGGGGATGGAGCATTGGAAGTTAAGACCAGGTTTAGCCTTTGTTCTCCCTCTTTACGTCTGGTCTTCACAAGAGAAGGTCACGATTGGCTTGTGGGTTATCTTTCATTTATTTGGCGTGGCTACGGCCAAACAGTAGCCTGTGTAAAGTTGGTTTAATAAACCGTCCATTCGTAAACTCAATCCTCTGTCTGGACAGTTGTTCTTTTATGATCTAGTCAGGTCATTACAATATCGTATAACTTTGGAATCGTGACATTACGTACTTTCGAGGAAAATAGCAGATTTGTAATTTCACATTGACATTTTAGTCATTTAGCAGACGCTCTTATGCAGTGATTTACAGTTAGTGCATTCATTTAAAGATAGCTAGGCGGGACAACCACATATTTTGTATTTGAATTTATTATGGATCCCCATTAGCTGCTGCCAAGGCAATGCAGCAGCTACTCTTCCTGGGGTCCAGCTAAATTAAGGCAGTTAGATATCTCAGTCATAGTAAGTACATTTTCCCTCAATAAAGTATCAGCTAAGTCCGAGCTAGTAAGGGCAGAAAAAGACAAGTGAGAGTGTTAGTTCTCGAAAGGCATTTTTCATTATTGGAAGAGGAAGGGTTTCAGATGTTTTCGGAAGATGGGCAGGGAATCATAAACTGACTTTGAGAAGGGATTGCGTGACGCTACATGACATCGTGAACGGAATTGGTCGACAGTCTGCTGGGCGGGCGTTAAACGTTCCTCCATTCATGTCCCAAGGGATTCGAATCTCCTCCTTTCTGTAATATATCTGGTGAACTATCTTCATCTATCGTCATATTTCCACCGCCTTTGGTTTGACTGCCGCCTTTTCTTCTTCGTGTGTTTGTATCAGCGGGTGGCAAGCCCATAAACACATCACATCGCCCCTAGGTGGATGGGGTTTTACTACAAGGTACAGACCAGCAATAATGGTATTTAATAAATAACTACAACGTGGGGAAAGAGTTATAACAATGCAACACAGGCGACTCGTGCTTGGGACTGAAGTGACAACGTGCACTAAACCAAAGTAATGCACTACATAGGGAATAGGGTGCCATTTGGGACACAGCATGTGTTCTGTTTTCAAAGGTAGTATTCCATAAGTAATCAGAGAAATGCTTGTTTTGTTCTGTTTTGTTCTACCCATTTCTTTCTACCAAAGATCTATATATTGGGTCATAATATTGACAAACATTACATAATTGATGATGTTGAGATTAAACACACACACATACACACACACTGACAAACACAGCTGTGCCCTGTGTCTATGTTCCCTATTGGCCTGATTGGTGAGTGAACGTCAGAGAGAGAGAGAGACGGGGAGAGAAGATGCGAGGGGAGAAGAGAGAGAAGAGAGGCGGAAAGAGAGAGGATGAGGGGAGGAGACCACATTGAGAATGGAAGGGAGAAAAGAGAGGAGAAATAGAGCAGGAGGGAGAGAGAGGATGGGGGAAGAGAGGGAGAAGAGAGAGAGAAAGGAAGGGAAAAAGGAAAGGAAAACAGTGCACCTTTTTGAAGGAAGCAGAATTGACTGTTGTCAAATTTGGTAATGAAATGAGGGGGGTTGAGAGGACGATAAAATGGAATGAAGAGGGAGAGATGTATGAGGTAGTGTAATTATGAAAACCCCCCTTCCCTCTTTCTCTCCCTCCCTCTTTCTCTCTCTCCTTTCACTGAGCGTGTGCATACACACACGCATACAATTGCATTCTCTGAAAGAGCCTCAGTCAAAAGTAGCAATAATAATTAGAGCACATTACCCTGTAAAATGCAGCAGAGATGTTGGCTTGTAATGCAGAAGTTACGTTAAAAGCTCTATTATGGCTCCAGAAGCCTAGTTCTGGGTTGACTTCTACTATACTACACAGTAAACTGCACTTCCTTGTGTAGTGTTCCTACACTTCCATCTAGTGGCCGCTTGGCACTATTATCACAGCTGGATAGGGGGTTAGATATAAGTGTGTTTGGACTGATATGGTAAATTGAGAAGTAGTTCTGGATGCGGAAGCAGGTTGAGAATTGTATTCGAAAATGTTAAAGGGTCAGTCTGCGATTGGTACATCAATGTTTTGGACTTTTTAAATGAGACCCATTGTCGTGCCATTCATCCGCCGCCATCACCTCATGTTTCAGCATGATAATGAATGGCCCCATGTCGCAAGGATCTGTACACAATTCCTGGAAGCTGAAAATGTCCTAGTTCTCCATGGCCTGCATACTCACCAGACATGTCACCCATTGAGCATGTTTGGGATGCTCTGGATTGACGTGCACGACAGCGTGTTCCAGTTCCCGGCAATATCCAGCAACTTCGCACAGCCATTGAAGAGGAGTGGGACAATATTCCACAGGCCACAATCAACAGCCTGATCAACTCTATGGGAAGGATATGTGTCACACTGCATGAGGCAAATGGTGGTCACACAAGATACTGACTGGTTTTCTGATCCAGGCCCCTACCTTTAAAAAAAAAAGGTATCTGTGACCAACAGATGCATACAGTGGGGAAAAAAAGTTTTTAGTCAGCCACCAATTGTGCAAGTTCTCCCACTTAAAAAGATGAGAGAGGCCTGTAATTTTCATCATAGGTACACGTCAACTATGACAGACAAAATGAGAAAAAAAAATCCAGAAAATCACATTGTAGGATTTTTTATGAATTTATTTGCAAATTATGGTGGAAAATAAGTATTTGGTCAATAACAAAAGTTTCTCAATACTTTGTTATATACCCTTTGTTGGCAATGACACAGGTCAAACGTTTTCTGTAAGTCTTCACAAGGTTTTCACACACTGTTGCTGGTATTTTGGCCCATTCCTCCATGCAGATCTCCTCTAGAGCAGTGATGTTTTGGGGCTGTCGCTGGGCAACACAGACTTTCAACTCCCTCCAAAGATTTTCTATGGGGTTGAGATCTGGAGACTGGCTAGGCCACTCCAGGACCTTGAAATGCTTCTTACGAAGCCACTCCTTCGTTGCCCGGGCGGTGTGTTTGGGATCATTGTCATGCTGAAAGACCCAGCCACGTTTCATCTTCAATGCCCTTGCTGATGGAAGGAGGTTTTCACTCAAAATCTCACGATACATGGCCCCATTCATTCTTTCCTTTACACGGATCATTCGTCCTGGTCCCTTTGCAGAAAAACAGCCCCAAAGCATGATGTTTCCACCCCGATGCTTCACAGTAGGTATGGTGTTCTTTGGATGCAACTCAGCATTCTTTGTCCTCCAAACACGATGAGTTGAGTTTTTACCAAAAAGTTCTATTTTGGTTTCATCTGACCATATGACATTCTCCCAATCCTCTTCTGGATCATCCAAATGCATTCTAGCAAACTTCAGACGCTTGTTTGTAGGTGACCAAATACTTATTTTCCACCATAATTTGCAAATAAATTAATAAAAAATCCTACAATGTGATTTTCTGGAAAAAAAAATCTCAATTTGTCTGTCATAGTTGACGTGTACCTATGATGAAAATTACAGGCCTCTCTCATCTTTTTAAGTGGGAGAACTTGCACAATTGGTGGCTGACTAAATTATTTTTTCCCCCACTGTATCTATATTCCCAGTCATGTGAAATTCATAGATTAGGGCCTAATTTATTTATTTATTTCAATTCACTGACCTAATATGAACTGTAACTCAGTAAAATCTTTGAAATTGTTGCATGTTGCGTTTATATTTTTGTTCAGTATACAGTTCATTCGGAAAGTATTCAGACCACTTGACTTTTTCCACATTTTGTTAGGATACAGCCTTATTCTAAAATTGATTAAATTATTTTTTTTCCTTCATCAATCTACACACAATACCCCATAATGACAAAGCAAAAACAGGTTTTTAGAAATGTTAGAAAATGTATTAGAAATAAAAAACGGAACATAAGTATTCAGACCCTTTGCTATGAGACTCGAAATTGAGCTGGGCCTGCTATACGCGTTGCTGACATCAGTGTCAGAACTTCTAGTGTTGAGAACATGAAGACGGTGAAGGTAGTGAAAAACAAAAGTAATGATGTGTCGGAGTGGAAAGTTGTTATCGTGTTTGATGCGACCACGGGGTCTCATCTACACCCTATTCGATTAACCAATGCCGTTAAGAAAGAGATAGGGGAAGTCACATTAGCCCGGTTCATTGGTAATGGTAGACTGTTAATATTCTGTGCTGACCATGTTCAGCAAGGGAAGATTCTGAAAATGAAAACTCTCTTAATGGGAAGAAAATCACAAGTCATGTCCCTGGAGCTTCGGCTAGGCTGGGGGGGTCATTTCTGGGGTTCCACTATCTATGACCATAGATTATATAAAATATAATGTAGAGGGGGGATAGTGGTTGAAGCCAAAATGCTGTTCAGTGCAGCATTTGGTGGATGCCAGGTGCAGAAAGAGGCTAGAGAGATATAAAATCACTCATAATGTATCTTATGCAGAGGCTGCAAGGCAGATTGGTGGAATTATTAGGCAGAATGATGGCGATAATAGGGTTACTCCAGGAATAAGTGGATCTACTACAGGAAATGTTGCTTATGTTGGTCCAGACACGGATACGAGACCTGTTCAGAAATCTTGCTCTCACAAATGTGTCGTTTCAAAGGACACCTTAATAGTTAATCAGATTGACTTTATAGCCTTCATGGGAAAGGTTATCAACCTGACTGCGTTTGTGGAAAGAATAACTGCCAAGTTGAAGATCATTGTGGAAGTAGCAACAGAGTTTTTAGGAGTAACAGATGTTACGGTCGCCATGATTGTTGATATGTTGACTCCTAATGATGGAATGTCTCAGTATGATGATAATTAGAGTTATGGTTTTTGTCATCCTTCAGTGGAATGCCAGAAGCCTTATTGCTAACGGTCAGGAGTTTAAGAAATATGTAATAGATTTAGAGATCAAACCTGATGTGATATGTGTTCAAGAAACATGGCTTAGACCAGATCTTGATTGTATTATTCCTGGTTATTGTTCAATCAGATCTGATAGATCAACTGGACAGGGTGGTGGGTGTGCTACTTTCATAAGGGAAGGTCTCGTATATTGTAATATACCTGACCCATCTGAATATGAATGTGTGATGGTGTAAATCTACAGTGCAGGTAGTAATATTAAGTTACACAGTTCTTACAACCCTTGTGGTCAACTATATGTGGTGATAAAATATCAGGAGAATTGGGTTCCAGAGAGATATGGTGCGGCGACTTTAATGCACATAATAGTTTATGGGGGAAGCACACATACAGATGCTAATGGTACTATTGTGGAAGATATGATGGAAACAAGAGCATTAGTATGTCTTAACGATGGATGTGGTACAAGAGTTGATGTGGTAGAGGGGTTACATCCTGCCTGGACCTCACAATGGCTTCTAACTCTATTGCATCTATGTGTGAATGTAATGAATGATTCTACCGTTGGATGTGATCATTTCCCGATATTTCGTGTACCATCAACTTTGATGTTACTATTCCAGATAGGGTACCATTCAGAAGATGGTGCTTTCATAAAGCAGACTGGGAAAAGTTTGGTGATCATTGCTTAAAGTCTGTAGAGAGTTGTCTTTAGAGAGGCCGGTTGATGTATGTGCTGCCTCTGTGACCTCTCTGATTTTGAGTGCTGCGAATGTATATGTACCAGTGAGTGAAGTGGGTGGGAAAAGAAGATGGTTCCTTGGTGGACTGAAGAGTGCACTGCGGCTATTCGAGAAATAAATAGGGCTTACAGAGTGTTGTGTAGGAATATGACTCCTGAGAATCTAGTTGATTTCCAAAGGAAGAGAGCTTTAGTACGTAGGATCATTAAGTCTGTCAAGATAAATGCATGGAGACAGTTCTGCTCTGCAATAGGCAGGGGTACTGAGCTGGGGGATGTATGTTCTATGTTGAAGAAGATGACTGGAAGAAGCAAGTCCACTCGAATTCCAGTTTTGGTTGTGAGTCAAAAAATGGCCGTAATTGATCAAGAAAAAGCTGACTTATTAGGGAAGACATTTGCTAGGGTACATATTGGGGTTACTTTGGATGAAGTATACAGTGAGGGAAAAAAGTATTTGATCCCCTGCTGATTTTGTACGTTTGCCAACCCACAAAGACATGATCAGTCTATAATTTTAATGGTAGGTTTATTTGAACAGTGAGACAGAATAACAACAACAAAATCCAGAAAAACGCATGTCAAAAATGTTATAACTTGATTTGCATTTTAATGAGGGAAATAAG
This sequence comes from Coregonus lavaretus, assembly GCF_964263955.1. Taxonomy (NCBI): domain Eukaryota; kingdom Metazoa; phylum Chordata; class Actinopteri; order Salmoniformes; family Salmonidae; genus Coregonus; species Coregonus lavaretus. Next base: position 16,046,978 of record NC_139998.1, read on the forward strand.
TATTTGACCCCTCTGCAAAACATGACTTAGTACTTGGTGGCAAAACACTTGGTGTCCCACTCATCTTTGCAGATCTTCTCCATGTCATTAAGGTTTCGAGGCTGACCTTTGGCAACTCGAACCTTCAGCTCCCTCCACAGAATTTCTATGGGATTAAGGTCTGGAGACTGGCTAGGCCACTCCAGGACCTCAATGTGCTTCTTCTTGAGCCACTCCTTTGTTTTGGGTCATTGTCATGCTGGAAAACCCATCCACAACCAATTTTCAATGCCCTGGCTGAGGGAAGGAGGTTCTCACCCAAGATTTGACGGTACATGGCCCCGTCCATCGTCCCTTTGATGCAATGAAGTTGTCCTGTCCCCTTAGCAGAGAAACACCCCCAAAGCATAATGTTTGCACCTCCATGTTTGACGGTGGGGATGGTGTTCTTGGGGTCATAGGCAGCATTCCTCCTCCTCCAAACACGGCGAGTTGAGTTGATGCCAAAGAGCTCGATTTTGGTCTCATCTGACCACAACACTTTCACCCAGTTCTCCTCTGAAACATTCAGATGTTCATTGGGAAACTTCAGACGGGCCTGTATATGTGCTTTCTTGAGCAGGGGGACCTTGCGGGCGCTGCAGGATTTCAGACCTTCACGGCGTAGTGTGTTACCAATTGTTTTCTTGGTGACTATGGTCTCAGCTGCCTTGAGATCATTAACAAGATTCTCCCGTGTAGTTCTGGGCTGATTCCTCACCGTTCTCATGATCATTGCAACTTCACGAGGTGAGATCTTGCATGGAGCCCCAGGCCGAGGGAGATTTACATTTATTTTGTGTTTCTTCCATTTGCGAGTAATCGCACCAACTGTTGTCACCTTCTCACCATGCTGCTTGGCGATGGTCTTGTAGCCCATTCCAGCCTTGTGTAGGTCTACAATCTTGTCCCTGACATCCTTGGAGAGCTCTTTGGTCTTGGCCATGGAGAGCCTAGAGAGCAGAACATAATGCACACATTTTCAAACCATATTCATTACATACTAAATAATATAATCTTGTGGAACAATAAACTGTAGATTATATATTTCCTATACACTGAGCATAAGGTCCAGGCTTTTCTAAGGCAGTGCATGGCCAGTACTGTTGACTCACTCATTGGCAGAGCCTGAGAGTGGTGGGTGAGAATGCTTGATGGCGTACAATCAGCCATCCAGCCTCTTCACACACTCCAAGCTCCCCCGCGCCGATGATTCCCAGCTCCAGAAACGTACTCTCGTACCTAGACAGCATGAAGGCCTGGACAGCCTGTATCTACAGATGGGTGACAAAACCAGGAAGTGGGAGAGTGAATGCCAGTGCATTACAGAGAGGAACAGTGGAGGCGGCCAGAGATGACTATGCTAAATCAGCCATGGCCAGGCAGGGTAGAGAGCCAACTGTTCAATGGGCATAAATAGATGTACCTTGGACGGGAGAAATGCTCCTCTGGTGACGTATGGCTTGGTTTCATTCTAAAAGAGGAGATGATGATAATATCACATAGCAAAACCCACTCTGTCTCATAACACTGTAGATATTCAGATAGCACATGGTGGCAAGGCCATTAAACAAGCACCAAACTTGGACAGCAGACTCTTGGGGGAAGAGGAATGTGGAGAAACAAATCATTTGTACATGTTAAATTGCGCTGAATTCAGGGATTTTACATTGGAGAGTTCCCAACTTTCCAGAGTGATTTTTTCATGAGACAGACAAAATACAGCTTCAGATGAAGAAAATCAATTAAGCAATCCATGATCAATTCTATGGTCCACACACCTTGGGAGTACTAGGGGAGTCACAGAGCCTCAGTTTCCTCCAGGCGGTATAGGGAATGGGGGTGGTCGGTTAAACTGGGAAGGACGGGGATATGGTGATGCTTCTGGCGCGATGACGCTGCACTCTGGGAGTCCTGCACACAGTTGGGACTTAGGATCTGAGGAGTTCTGGAGCTCCATTCATCACAACTGATGTCACTACCCTCCTCCTCCTCCTCCTCCTCTCCACAGCTTGAGAACCGTCCTGTCACTCCCGTAGCCATCCCTGGTCAAGGAGTTCTAGATGAGAGAGGCATTGATATTGAAGGGGTTCTTCCATGATAAAATACCAAGGATCAATAAAGTGATCGCCATCCCCAAAATGACTTGTTCCTTACCTTGAAAGCAATATGGAGGAGACTGCATTCAAGGTAATGAGACAAATGTATTTTTAAAATGTATTATACTATCCCTTTAATTATAGAAACGATCTAAAACACCTGACTCTCCCTCCTAGATCTCACAATGGGAGGCAAGCATAGTTTTCACAATGGGAGACAGGCATAGTTCTCACAATGGGAGACAGGTGCGTGGATCATAGCCTACAAAGTTCCAATAGTGCCCAATTTATAATATATTCCTTACTTTGAGATATTTTCCAATGCTTTGAAAGTTTGAATGAATACTCTTGTGAATTACTCTCGAAGTAATTCCAGACCACAACTCTCGAATTTCATGCTAAGTATGTTAATGAGCAGATTCTATTTAGAAACGTTCTTCTTCTACTTCGGTTGTGTCACGCCCTGACTCAGGGGACTCTTATTTGTTGAGTCAGGGTGTGATTTTCTATGTGGTGTATATCTATGTTTATATTCTAGTATGTATATTTCTATGTTGGCCGGTGTGGTTCCCAATCAGAGGCAGCTGTCGCTCGTTGTCTCTGATTGGGGACCATACTTAGGCAGCCTATGGGCACTATTGAGTTGTGGGATCTTGTTCCGTATAAGGTATGTTGTTTGTGTCTACCTTGGACTTCACGTTTCGTTTCGTTTATTGTTTTGTCGAGTGTTTATTAGTTTAAAATAAACATGTATGCATATCACGCTGCGCCTTGGTCTGACCCGTCTATGAACGAACGTGACAGAAGATCCCACCAAACAAGGACCAAGCAGCGTGCCCAGAAGGAGCAAACGCCGGGGATTCAACGGGAGGTAACTTTAGTAGATGTCCTCCTCGGTTGGGGGAGAATTACTGAGGAGGAGGCCGTCCATTATCGGGAGGCGATGAAGGGTGATGCCCAGGTAGGAGAGGAGAAACGGCGCCAACCGTGCCGACGACGGAGACCCGAGAGGCAACCCCAAGAAAAAAATTTGGGGGGGCACACGGGGTGGATGACGAGGCAGCAGGAGGCCGTGGAAGGGCGAATCTGCAGGTTAGGAGAGGAGGCCACCATGTTACGGGGGCTATTGGTTCAGAGGGAGTAGGAGTTATTCGGTCAGAGGGAGGCTAAAAGGGAGAAGGAAAGTGTAGAGGCACGGCGAGAGGAGCTGGTTAGGCAGCAGAAGGAGCGGGGGTTAATAAAGGAACCCAGTCCCGCTCCTCGCACCAAGCAAGTGGTGCGTGTCGCCAGTCCGGTCCGGCCCGTTCCTGCTCCCCGCACCAAGCCAGTGGTGCGCGTCGCCAGCCCAGCCCGGCCTGTTCCTGCTCCTCGCACCAAGCCAGTGGTGCGCGTCGCCAGCCCGGCCCAGCCTGGCCTGTTCCTGCTCCTCGCACCAAGCCAGTGGTGCGCGTCGCCAGTCCAGCCCGGCCTGTTCCTGCTCCTCGCACCAAGCCAGTGGTGCGCGTCGCCAGCCCGGGCTGGCCTGTTCCTGCTCCTCGCACCAAGCCAGTGGTGCGCGTCGCCAGCCCGGCCCGGCCTGTTCCAGCTCCTCGCACCAAGCCAGTGGTGCGCGTCGCCAGCCCGGCCCGGCCTGGTCCCGCTCCTCGCACCAAGCCACCAAACGTGTTTGCTTATTTTTGTCTTTAAGCAATGGCTTTTTCTGGCCACTCTTCCGTAAAGCCCAGCTCTGTGGAGTGTACGACTTAAAGTGGTCCTATGGACAGATACTCCAATCTCCGCTGTGGAGCTTTGCAGCTCCTTCAGGGTTATCTTTGGTGGGCGGCCCTCTCTTGGCAGGTTTGTTGTGGTGCCATATTCTTTCCATTTTTTAATAATGGATTTAAATGGTGCTCCATGGGATGTTCAAAGTTTCTGATATTTTTTTATAACCCAACCCTGATCTGTACTTCTCCACAACTTTGTCCCTGACCTGTTTGGAGAGCTCCTTGGTCTTCATGGTGCCGCTTGCTTGGTGTTGCCCCTTGCTTAGTGGTGTTGAAGACTCTGGGGCCTTTCAGAACAGGTGTATATATACTGAGATCATGTGACACTTCGATTGCACACAGGTGGACTTTATTTAACTAATTATGTGACTTCTGGAGGTATTTAGGGGCTTCATAGCAAAGGGGGTGAATACATACAGTTGAAGTCGGAAGTTTACATACACCTTAGCTAAATACATTCATACTCAGTTTTTCACAATTCCTGACATTTAATCCTGATAAAAATTCCCTGTCTTAGGTCAGTTAGGATCCCCACTTTATTTTAAGAATGTGAAATGTCAGAATAATAGTAGAGAGAATGATTTTTTTCAGCTTTTATTTATTTCATCACATTCCCAGTGGGTCAGAAGTTTACATACACTCAATTAGTATTTGGTAGCATTGCCTTTAAATTGTTTAACTTGGGTCAAACGTTTCCGGTAGCCTTCCACAAGCTTCCCACAATAACTTGGGTGAAATTTGGCCCATTCCTCCTGACAGAGCTGGTATAACAGTCAGGTTTGTAGGCCTTTTTCAGTTCTGCCCACAAATCTTCTATAGGATTGATGTCAGGGCTTTGTGATGGCCACTGTAATACCTTGACTTTGTTGTCCTTAAGCCATTTTGCCACAACTTTGGAAGTATGCTTGGGGTCATTGTCCATTTGGAAGACCCATTTGCGACCAAGCTTTAACTTCCTGACTGATGTCTTGAGATGTTGCTTCAATATATCCACATAATTTTCCTTCCTCATGATGCCATCTATTTTGTGAAGTGCACCACCACCCTTTTCCTCCAAACATAACGATGGTCATTATGGCCAAACAGTTCTATTTTTGTTTCATCAGACCAGAGGACATTTCTCCAAAAAGTAACAAGAAATTTGTGGAGTGGTTGAAAAACAAGTTTTAATGATTCCATCCTAAGTGTATGTAAATTTCCAACTTCAACTGTATGCACGCACCACTTTTCCATTATTTATTGCTTAGAATTTTTTGAAACAAGTTTTTTTTTTTTTTTCACTTCAACAATTTGGACTATTTTGTGTATGTCCATTACATGAAATCCAAATAAAAATCCATTTATATTACAGGTTGTAATGCAACAAAATAGGAAAAAATGCCACGGGGGATGACTTCCTTTGCAAGGCACTGTATATCTATATATCTCTCCACACACCGTCTCACGTCCTCACCCCATTCTCTCCTACCCTCAATCATATCCACATCTACACTTGGTTTCGGAAACAGCCACGGAGGAATGTTCCCCAATTCAGTTGCCAGCCCTATCTCTCTCTCCCCCAGTCCATATTCTACCACTTTCTGCCCAATTGTCCACCCGGACGCCCTCTGCTTACCCACACCTCGCTCCCAGCATTCCCCAGTTGCTGTTACTGCAGAATGTTAATGCCAGTTTGTCCCACCTTATCCTCAGTGGCAGTTCCCCACTATCCACCTGCAATGCATCAACAGGTGTCATCCTGAAGGCACCCACACACAATCTCAGGGCCCTTGACTGTATCCTATCCAGGCGCTGTAGTACCGTTCTGGCTGCCGATCCATATACAAAGCACCCATAATCCAAAGATGACCTGATCAATGCCTGATACATACACAACAGTGTTTGTCTATCCGACCCCCAATCATATCCTGCCACTGCCCTCATGAGGTTCAGCACCTTCCTACACTTAATTTCAATATACTCAACATCTCTTCCATGGAGCCGCTCATCAAACCACATACCTAAATACTTAAACTCAGACACCCTATCTATATCCTGACTGTATATTTGCAGCCTAACATCTTTAACTTTTGTGGTGGAAATTCAACACCAGGGACACCTGAAGTCAATATTAAATGACTCACTCTTTATTATCACTGCCGGAGATGTTCACAAACTAAATTCAAGCTTGATGAAAACTCTGAAAAGGGCGTTCCCTTTCAGTCCTTATATACAGTCGTGGTCAAAAGTTTTGAGAATGACACAAATACTAATTTTCACAGTCTGCTGCCTCAGTTTTGATGATGGCAATTTGCATATACTCCAGAATGTCATGAAGAGTGATCAGATGAATTGCAATGAATTGCAAAGTCCCTCTTTGCCATGAAAATGAACTTAATCCCCCAAAAACATTTCCACTACATTTTAGCCCTGCCACAAAAGGACCAGCTGCCACCATGTCAGTGATTATCTCGTTAACACAGGTGAGAGTGTTGACGAGGACAAGGCTGGAGATCACTCTGTCATGCTGATTGAGTTAGAATAACAGACTGGAAGCTTTAAAAGGAGGGTGGTGCTTGAAATCATTGTTCTTCCTCTGTTAACCATGGTTACTTGCAAGGAAACACTTGCCGTCATCATTGCTTTGCACAAAAAGGACTTCACAGGCAAGGATATTGCTGCTAGTAAGATTGCACCTAAATCAACCATTTATCGGATCATCAAGAACTTCAAGGAGAGAGGTTCAATTGTTGTGAAGAAGGCGTCAGGGCGCCCAAAAAAGTCCAGCAAGTGCCAGGACCGTCTCCTTAAGTTGATTCAGCTGCGGGATCGGGGCACCACCAGTGCAGAGCTTGCTCAGGAATGGCAGCAGGCAGGTGCAAGTGCATCTGCACGCACAGTGAGGTGAAGACTTTTGGAGGATGGCCTGGTGTCAAGAAGGGCAGCAAAGAAGCCACTTATCTCCAGGAAAACATCAGGGACAGACTGATATTCTGCAAAAGGTACAGGGATTGGACTGCTGAGGACTGGGGTAAAGTCATTTTCTCTGATGAATCCCCTTTCCGATTGTTTAGGGCATCCGGGAAAACACCTTGTCCGGAGAAGACAAGGTGAGCGCTACCATCAGTCCTGTGTCATGCCAACAGTAAAGCATCCTGAGACCATTCATGTGTGGGGTTGCTTCTCAGCCAAGGGAGTGGGCTCACTCACAATTTTGCCTAAGAACACTTCTCCCAACCATCCAAGAACAGTTTGGTGACGACCAATGCCTTTTCCAGCATGATGGAGCACCTTGCCATAAGGAAAAAGTGATAACTGTCACGGTTTCGGCCGAGGCTGCCTCTCTCCCTTGTTCGGGCAGGCTTCGGCGTTCGTTGTCTCCGGAGTACTAGCTGCCACCGTTGTATGTTTCATGTTCGTTTGCTTCTGTCTAAGTGTTGTCACACCTGGTTTCATTCAGTGTCATTAGTGTCCTATTTAGTTCCCGTTGTGTGTGTCAGGTGTTGTGTAATATTGTTTTGTGTCAGACGTGTTTTCGCTCGGTTGAGCTTCTCTCCACTGCGCTGGAGTTACGCACCTGTTTGTGCGCTGTTCTGTTTCGTTTTCGCCTTCGTGCGTATTTCGCCTTCGGGCAAGAGTTGTCCGTTTTGCCGTGTTTTCGGCTCAATACAAGTTTGTTGGATTATCCGTCTGCGTCCTGCAATTGATTCCGCCACTACACCTACAGCACACCTTGACAGAATATTACACCAACTATGGAATCAGCAGGAGCCGCAGCAGCCCAGGCGACTCTGGAGGACAGGGTCCGGGAGCAAGGGGACCAGATCCTGCAGATGGGGACCGCCCTGCAGGAGGTGATCACCACCATCCGAGGCTGGGGGACGCCTCCACCGCCACCCTCCGTGCCAGCACCATCGGCCAGTCAGCCTAGTCCCGCACCAGAACCCCGAGGAGTCCGACTCTCGCTCCCAAGGGCTTACGATGGGACCGCAGCCAGGTGCCAGGGTTTCCTTCTCCAGGTGGAGCTGTACCTGGCCACCGTGCATCCGGCGCCCTCGGGACATGAGAGCGTGTCCGCCCTGATCTCCTGCCTGTCCGGGAAGGCGTTGGAGTGGGCCAACGCGGAGTGGAGGAGGATCGACGCGGACACCATCACGTACAGCGAGTTCTCCCGCCGCTTCAAGGCGGTGTTTGACCATCCCCCGGAGGGGAAAGCGGTGGGGGAGCGTCTGGTCTTCCTCCGGCAGGGGAGGAGGAGTGCTCAGGAGTTCGCCCTCGAATTCCGTACTCTAGCGGCAGATGCAGGGTGGAATGATCGGGCCCTCGTCGATCACTACAGGTGTAGTCTACGAGAGGACGTCCGTCGGGAGCTGGCCTGTAGGGACACCAGCCTCACGTTCGACCAGTTGGTCGACATGTCCATCAGGCTGGATAACCTGCTAGCTACCCGCGGGCGTTCCGAGGGGGGTCCGTCCATTTCACCCTCCAGCGCTTCCGAGCCGTGCCCCATGGAGCTCGGGGGTGCTGGCGCTAGAGAGAGGAGGGGTCGGCTTGCTAGGGGGTCCATCCCTTGCATCAACTGTGGTCGGGGAGGACACACCGCGGCTAGGTGCTGGGGATGGCCTCCTAGGGGAGAGGACGACAGGTCCCGCACTGGGGATTCCCTCCAGGTGAGTAGGCGCCCCACTCACCCAGAGCTCTCTGTTGCACATTTTTGTATGCCTGTGCGTTTTCCACAGGTAGCACCTCATTCCCAGCATAAGGCGCTGGTAGATTCAGGCGCGGCTGGGAATTTTATTGATAAAAAGTTTTGTTTAGCGTTAGGGATTCCCCTTCTTCCTGTTGATGTTCCTTTCCCCGTTCATGCCCTAGATAGCCGTCCGTTGGGTACGGGCTTGATCAGGGAGGTCACGGCGCCACTTAGGATGTGTGCGCAGGGGGGTCATCAGGAGATGATTCAGCTATTTCTGATTGACTCTCCTGCGTATCCGGTGGTGCTGGGCATGCCCTGGTTGAGTACCCATAACCCATCCATTTCGTGGCAGGAGAGGGCTCTGATGGAGTGGTCTGCTCAGTGTGTGGGTAGATGTTTGGGCGTTTCCGTAGGGGCTACCTCGGTGGAGAGTCCAAACCAGGTGCCCGCATTGCACGTTCCCCCTGAGTATGGGGATTTGGCGATTGCGTTTAGTAAGGCGAGGGCGACGCAGTTGCCGCCCCATAGGCAGGGAGATTGTGCGATAGATCTCCAGGCAGGAGCTGCGCTCCCACGGAGCCATGTGTATCCTCTGTCTCAAGAGGAGAAGAAAGCTATGGAGACTTACATAGACGAATCTCTGAGACAAGGATACATACGGCCTTCCACTTCCCCTGCGTCCTCGAGTTTCTTTTTTGTGAAGAAAAAGGATGGTGGTTTGCGCCCGTGCATCGATTACCGTGGTCTCAATCAGATTACGGTGAAGTACAGTTATCCACTCCCGCTGATTGCGACCATGACTGAGTCGTTGCATGGGGCGCGTTTCTTCACAAAATTAGATCTCAGGAGCGCATACAACTTGGTGCGCATCAGGGAGGGCGATGAATGGAAGACAGCCTTTAGTACCACCTCGGGCCATTACGAGTATCTGGTCATGCCATACGGGTTGATGAACGCTCCGTCAGTTTTCCAATCATTCGTGGATGAGATCTTCAGGGACATGCAGGGGCAGGGGGTGGTTGTGTACATTGATGACATTCTCGTGTACTCGCCTACCCATGTCGAGCATGTGGCCCTGGTGCGTAGAGTGTTGCGGAGGCTGGTGGAGCACGACCTGTATGTGAAGGCAGAGAAGTGTCTGTTTTTCCAGGAGTCGGTCTCCTTTTTGGGGTATCAGTTGTCTGCGTCAGGGGTGAAGATGGAGGTAGACCGGGTGTCGGCCGTGCGTAATTGGCAAACACCAACCACTGTGAAGGAGGTGCAGCAGTTTTTGGGGTTTGCGAATTACTACCGGAGGTTTATCCGGGGTTTTGGACAGGTGGCAGCTCCCATCACGTCTCTGTTGAAGGGGGGTCCGGTGCGTCTGCAGTGGTCGGCCGAGGCGGACAGGGCGTTTGGGAGGCTGAAGGACCTGTTTACCTCGGCCCCGGTGCTGGCGCATCCGGATCCCTCTTTGCCGTTCCAGGTAGAGGTGGACGCGTCAGAGGCCGGTCTAGGAGCCGTGCTTTCACAACGGTCTGGCGCGCCACCTAAACTCCGCCCCTGTGCTTTTTATTCTAAGAAGCTCAGTCCGGCGGAGCGGAACTATGACGTAGGGGACAGGGAGCTGTTAGCCGTGGTACAGGCCTTAAAGGTGTGGAGGCACTGGCTTGAGGGGGCTCAACACCCGTTCCTCATTTTGACGGACCACCGTAACCTGGAGTACATCCGGGCGGCGAGGAGGCTGAACCCTCGCCAGGCAAGATGGAATATGTTCTTGACCAGGTTTACTTTTAAGATCACGTACATCCCTGGGTCACAGAATGGTAAGGCAGATGCGCTGTCTCGGCGGTATGACACGGAGGAGAGGTCCGTGGAGCCCACTCCCATACTGCCGGAGTCGTGTCTGGTGTCACCGGTAGTGTGGGAGGTCGATGCTGAACTCGAGCGGGCGTTACGCACCGACCCTAGTCCACCACAGTGCCCGGAGGGTCGGAAGTACGTTCCGCTCGAGGTTCGGGATCGATTGATCTATTGGGCTCACACGTCACCCTCCTCTGGACATCCGGGTATCGGCCGGACAGTGCACTGTCTTAGTGCCAAGTACTGGTGGCCCACGTTGGCAAGGGATGTGAGGGTTTATGTTTCCTCCTGCTCGGTGTGCGCCCAGTGTAAGGCGCCTAGACATCTGCCTAGGGGTAAGTTACTACCCCTGCCCGTGCCACAACGACCATGGTCCCACCTCTCGGTGGATTTCCTTACTGACCTTCCTCCTTCACAGGGGAATACCACTATACTGGTCGTTGTGGACCGGTTTTCTAAGGCCTGTCGTTTGCTCCCCATGCCGGGCCTTCCTACCGCCCTGCAAACTGCCGAGGCCCTGTTCACCCATGTGTTCCGGCACTACGGGGTACCCGAGGATATTGTGTCTGATCGGGGTCCCCAATTTACCTCCAGAGTCTGGAGGGCCTTTATGGAGCGGTTGGGGGTCTCGGTGAGCCTCACCTCGGGTTACCACCCGGAGAGTAATGGGCAGGTGGAACGTGTAAACCAGGATGTGGGCAGGTTTCTTAGAACATACTGCCAGGACCAGCCGGAGGAGTGGGCAAGGTACGTTCCCTGGGCCGAAATGGCCCAGAATTCCCTACGCCATTCCTCCACTAACCTAACCCCTTTCCAATGCGTGTTAGGTTACCAGCCGGTTCTGGCACCCTGGCAGCAGAGCCAGATCGAGGCTCCTGCGGTGGATGAGTGGGCGAGGCGCTCGGAGGAGACATGGAATGCTGCACACGTCCACCTGCAGCGGGCCCTCCGACGTCATAAGGCGAGCGCTGATCTCCACCGCAGTGAGGGACCGGTGTACGCACCTGGTGATCGAGTCTGGCTCTCTACCAGGAACCTGCCCCTCCGCCTGCCCTGTCGGAAACTGGGTCGGCGGTTTGTAGGGCCATTTAAAGTCCTGGGAAGGTTGAACGAGGTGTGTTATAGATTACAGCTACCTGTTGAATATAAAAGTATTAACCCATTTACATTTACATTTACATTTAAGTCATTTAGCAGACGCTCTTATCCAGAGCGACTTACAGTTAGTGAATACCTATTTTTCTTTATATATACTGGCCCCCCGTAGGAATCGAACCCACAACCCTGGCGTTGCAAACGCCATGCTCTATCAACTGAGCTACATCCCTGCCGGCCATTCCCTCCCCTACCCTGGACGACGCTGGGCCAATTGTGCGCCGCCCATGAGTCTCCCGGTCGCGGCCGGCTGCGACAGAGCCTGGATTCGAACCAGGATCTCTAGTGGCACAGTTAGCACTGCGATGCAGTGCCTTAGACCACTGCGCCACTCAACCCCTCGTTCCATGTGTCCCTTCTCAGGCCGGTGGTAGCTGGCCCACTCCAAGACAGTGAGATCAGGGAGACTCCTCCGCCCCCATTGGACATCGAGGGGGCACCGGCGTACTCCGTGAGGTCCATCTTGGATTCGAGACGTCGGATGGGGGGTCTCCAGTATCTAGTGGAGTGGGAGGGGTACGGTCCGGAGGAGCGGTGCTGGGTGCCGAGGGGAGACATTTTGGACCCGTCTCTCCTGACGGAATTCCATCGTGGACACCCGACGCGCCCGGCTCCGCGTCCTCCGGGTCGTCCCCGAGGCCGGAGTCAGCGCACGTCTGGAGCCGCGCGTCAAGGGGGGGGTACTGTCACGGTTTCGGCCGAGGCTGCCTCTCTCCCTTGTTCGGGCAGGCTTCGGCGTTCGTTGTCTCCGGAGTACTAGCTGCCACCGTTGTATGTTTCATGTTCGTTTGCTTCTGTCTAAGTGTTGTCACACCTGGTTTCATTCAGTGTCATTAGTGTGCTATTTAGTTCCCGTTGTGTGTGTCAGGTGTTGTGTAATATTGTTTTGTGTCAGACGTGTTTTCGCTCGATTGAGCTTCTCTCCACTGCGCTGGAGTTACGCACCTGTTTGTGCGCTGTTCTGTTTCGTTTTCGCCTTCGTGCGTATTTCGCCTTCGGGCAAGAGTTGTCCGTTTTGCCGTGTTTTCGGCTCAATACAAGTTTGTTGGATTATCCGTCTGCGTCCTGCAATTGATTCCGCCACTACACCTACAGCACACCTTGACAATAACTAAGTGGCTCGGGGAACAAAACATCGACATTTTGGGTCCATGGCCAGGAAACTCCCCAGACCTTAATCCCATTGAGAACTTGTGGTCAATCCTCAAGAGGCGAGTGGACAAACAAAAACCCACAAATTCTGACAAACTCCAAGCATTGATTATGCAGGAATGGGCTGCCATCAGTCAGGATGTGGCCCAGAAGTTAATTGACAACATGCCAGGGCGGATTGCAGAGGTCTTGAAAAAGAAGGGTCAACACTGCAAATATTGACTCTTTGCATAAACTTAATGTAATTGTCAATTAAATCTTTTGACACTTATGGAATGCTTGTAATTATACTTCAGTATACCATAGTAACATCTGACAAAAATATCTCATAACTGTGATGCGTGTGATAGAAGGAGTCAGGCGCAGGAGAGTAATACGCATCCAAAAAGTTTATTCCGTACAAACAAGTCATATAAGCATGATTTACATTATTCATTATTCCTTAATAACGTTGTTTCCTGCATGTTACTGACACAATACCCCATAATGACAAAGCAAAAACAGGTTTAAATAAATGTTTGGAGATGTATTACAAAAAATACATTTCCAAACCAGGTCAAGAATACTTATGTAAATGTGATATTATTATATAATATGACATTTACATTTACATAAGTATTCTTTACCTGGTTTTACAAATGGCAACACCACCGCACGTTTCCACCCAGGTATCACCCCAGTCCTCCACACCTTATTATACAACCCTAACACTGCTTCCAACACACTGCTCGGTGCATGCTTAAACATGACATGACACACCCTATCTTCTCCTGGAGCAATCCGCCCGCAGCCCTCCAATGCTCTTGTAATCTCATACATAGAAAACTCTGCATCCATAGCTTCTCCTGACTCCCCTTTTTCTTTAAAACATCTCCATGCTCCTTTAACTTTTCCCTATGTCTCCTCTTACGCTCAACACAGACCCGTCGCCAGACCTCAGTCTTAAGGGGGGCATATGAAATGCATGGGAGGGCAGGGCACAATTATTATTAGCCTACAGTACGTATATTTAATAATAAATTCCCTCAAGTGGGGGGGGGGGGGCACAAGCATTTTGGGGGGCGGGCCCGGCCCCCTATGGCCCGCCCATAGTGATGGGTGTGGCTCAACACACAGGTGCTCATATCTATGAACCATTGCAAATGCACCACCTAGGACATTAGCCCTTTCTTTACTTGATACAGTTAACGTTTCTTTCTACCAACACTGGAATTCCATCATTTTTACCCTTTCCCATCATTTTTTAAAAACATTTTCCAAACCCCAACAATTTCGGTCCCTCTATAGTGGAGCAAAGTTCCTGCCATGCCTCCCTTTTCGCTGTCTTAAACGTTCTTCTCGCCATCGCTCTCTTCCTTTGATACTCCATGAGAATCCTTTCTGTCAAGCCATTCTAGTGTACCCCTAGTGCTACTGTATACATCCCTTTCCTCCACCACCTTTGAGCACTCATCTGTCCACCATGGCACCACCCACGGCCTTCCTCCCCCCAACACACTGGAACGGACACATCTGCATATATAATTACAGAAGTTACTGCCTCAGCGCACTCCTTTAGAAACGTTACCTATCCAGCCTCTTTTTATCCGATTTACTGCATCCTAAAGGCTGAGTTTAATGTATGTCATGAATAAACACACCTGCTTTTAAAGGTATAGTATGAACATTTTGATCGTAAACAATTTATTTTGTGATCCTACAGCATAGAATTACATATGGGAATGTTTGTGGCTATTACATATTTATCAAAGATTCTTACGATCTATGGAGTCATCAACAACACAACTTCGGGCCATCCTATCATTAGATTACAAATGTTACAATTGTAACATTCATGAAAAGCAAGGGAGTTATATAAACACAGTTTATCGCAAATTTGTCAAATAGGCCATAGGTCTATCAAATATTAATAAACCCACGTGAGCGGAAATGTGTGATATCATCACCAAAACACTGCGCTGGCAGAATACTCTTTCTTCATCTGCGGATGTGACACGCATACAGATAGCAAGAAAATGGCAGGGGGTGGTGAAAAACATAATGGTCTGTTGAAACAGTACTGACTTTATCTAGTATAAATTATTTTCTTCTTAGTTTCGCGTTGTTTACCTCCATTTAGGAAGCACTATGGTCGAGCAGTCGGATCGCGCTCCACTGCTGGACTGGGAGGAGATTTCACCAGCCGAACTGACCCAGGCGGTTCCCCCACCAGCAAAAGAAAATGGATCGGAATCGAGTCCGCCAGACGGCCGTTCTCTTGGCATCACCGCGCCTGGCATAGGCTGGAGCACCAGATCTGGGGGTCCAGCAACTGTAACAGCTGTTCCGAGTTTAATCGGGAGCCCAAGCCCTGGCCACCCTGGCCCATGGGATGTTCCCAGTCCCATCAATGCCGACCCTGGAATATCTCTGAAAGTACGAGTGGGATGGGAGGAAAAGGACCAAATAGTGGCTGTGTTTGTGGTAACCTTTGACACAAGATCCGGTGAGAAAGAGCGATGGCGGGCTATTTACCTTACTGGGCACAGTGGGGTACTGACTCATGCCATGGAAGTGCGCACATGACCTTGCAAGAAATGCCTACTGTTCTTTACTTCCCAGCTCTGCTTATCTACACTATTCAAAAATGACCCAGTATGTAGATACCCAAATCAGGTGTTGTGGCAAGCATTTATTTACCAGTGAGCACAGTTTGCCGAATTATTATTTTCTTCTGTCGTCATAAATTTCAACAAGCTCTGTAAATTTAGATAATGAGAATATGTCATTAAAATGTGATAAAATTGAGTAATGCAGTAACCTAAGCGCAAGTTTTTCCCACTTAAATCAAACGAACTCTTCCGACCTCTCGCACAGGTTGGGAACCTACATTCATTATAATTTGATAATTCAAACCCACTTGTAAAGTTTGGAAATATTCTGGATTTCTCAGTGGTTATAGCAACAGTGGTGGGAAAAGTACCCACTTTTCATACTTGAGTAAAAGTAAAGATACCATAATAGAAAATGACTCAAGTGAAAGTCAACCAGTAAAATACTACTTGAGTAAAAGTCTAAAAGTATTTGGTTTTAAATATACTTAAGTATCAAAAGTAAATGTAATTGCTAAAATATACTTAAGTATCAAAAGTATAAATAATTTCAAATTCCTTATATTATTCCTTTATTAGCCAAACCAGACTGCACGGTTTTCTTTTTTTTTCCGGATAGCCAGGGACTCAGACATAATTTACAAATGAAGTATTTGTGTTTAGTGAGTCCGCTGGATCAGATGCAGAAGGGATGACCAGGATTTTTTCTTGATAAGTGCGTGAATTGGACAAGTTTCCTGTCCTGCTTCAAAATGTAACGAGTACTTTTGGTTGTCAGGGCAAATGTATGGAGTAGAAAGTACATTAAAAGTAAAAGTGAAAGTTGTCCAAAATATAAATAGTAAAGTTACCCCAAAAAACTACTTAAGTACTTTACACCACTGTATAGCAATATATAATAATATATGCCATTTAGCAGACGCTTTTATCCAAAGTGACTTACAGTCATGCGTACATACATTTTACATTTTGAAAATTGAAATTGAATGTAAGATAAAATGTGGACGGTCAGAGATGGAGACATAATGGATGAATCTCATTCTCTCACAGTGAAGTGTACAGTTTGGAAACTCAAGTTTATGTGTTTGTGTGTGTCAATGGCAGGTAACATGGTGGAATGGTGCTTACCCCAAGATGTGAATCTTGACGGAGTGGAATTCAAGTCAATGGCCAGTGGCTCACACAGAATCGCCAACGACTTCATGTAAAACTATTCCCCCACCTGAACGAACAGTGTTAATGACAGAGGACCATCAGAGCCCTATCAATAATCTTTATGATGTTGTATCACAGGCGGCAGTTGGTATCTTAATTGGGGAGGACGGGCTCATAGTAATGGCTGGAACGGCAAGAATGGAATGGTAATGAACACATTGAACACATGTGTTTGATACCATTCCATTTACTCCATTTCAGCCATTAATATGCTCTGTTTTCCCCCCAGCAGCCTCCTGTGTGTTGTATACATTCACAACATTCATCCATGTCTATTTTCTTTTTGCAGATATTTCCGTAAAGGCTGCTACTTTGGGCTGGCGTGTTTTGCTAACATGCCTGTTGAGAGTGAGTTGGAGAGAGGGGCACGGATGAAGTCTGTGGGTATTCTGTCTCCCTCTTACACCCTCTTATATCGCTACATGCACTTCCTGGAGAACCAAGTTAGGTAAGTACTGTTGTCTGTCTGTCCATCCTGCTCTCTATCACCCGGTTTCCTCTCATGTCACTCTCTTTCTTTCTTATCCGTCCTGTTTCACATTCCTCCCCTCATTTCCTTCCTCTTGTCCTCCGTGTGTATTTTCAATCTTCTCATCTATTAAACATAAACCCTGAGTCAGTGCCACTACCGTCACTAGAATCCATTTATATGCAGTCTTTGCATGTAATCATTGAAATGGAAGAAACCCTGACTGTCTCCCTCAGAAACGCTTGTCTTTCTGCTTGAAGCTTATCTCTTATCTCATTGACTACGCATAAAGAACTGACACATATCCAGCTCATGGTAGAGATATATGCTTAGGGGGTTCAGCTTGACTTTATACAGTACAGATATACTTAGCCTATGTTGATCCAGTTTAAGTACTGCACCACTTCCAGTTCCCAGGGATTATCCCAGTTTTAATCCAATCAAACCATGCTGTGATGAGTCTTCGATAACATTCTCTTTCTCACCAGTGTTATGCTTGAGATGCCGACTGCAGTCAACATTTAGAAAGTGTTTAGTGTTAACTATAGGATATTATCTAGCCTAATCAGTGTGTCTCTCCATGCAGACACCAGCTGCAGTGCCCTGGCTCGTACTCTCCTCTGGAGGCCTTCTATGAGGATAAAAAAGCTGTGCTGCACCCAGCAGGGAACGGACTGGTTACTGCTTGTCCAACCAGCTTCTGGGTCCCAGCCATCAACCGCTGCATGCACCCAGAGATGAAGGTCAGGACCCATGGCCACTTGAACTTAGATCATTGATGTTACTGTGCGGTTGTTGATTGTGGATAATTGGGAAGTCAATGATTGGTTTAGGTGCGTTTGTGCATTTTGAGATATGTGCATGTTAATCAGACTTCCGATGTCAAGGAGAGATTTTGGGCAGAAGTTAGCATTTTGTCCATGCTGAGCAGACTTATCCAGCCTGGAAAACCATGACCATATCAGACAGCCTGACAGTCTGTTGTTCCCTCTCTGCCCCTTCCAGATCACCCACCCGGCCGGCTGCATGTCCCAGTTCATCCGCTTCTTTGGGGAGCAGATCATGGTGCTGTGGAAGTTTGCCCTGCTCCGAAAACGCATCCTCATGTTTTCCCCACCGCCCGTCGGTGTGGTGTGCTACAGGGGTGAGATGGAGCAGCTGAACACACACACACACACACACACACACACACACACACACACACACACACACACACACACACACACACACACACACACACACACACACACACACACACACACACACTTATACAAAACCTCACAGATTTGTTTTTCAGATCTTATTACAGTATTACTGTATATGTCACTGTGTGCTCTCTGTCGTTGTAGTTTTTCATGTTTGTCTTGTACTCCTCACATAGTGTACTGCTGTTGCTGCCTGTCCAACGTCTCTATACCTGGGATAGGTGTGTCTGTGCCTGAGTTCCGCCCCTTCTTCTACATCAATGTGGCAGACATCGCTGCCCTTGCGACAGAGATGTCATATGTGGCTTGTTAGTGAGACACTAAGCTCTGATTGATAAATGTAAATATGTATGAACCATGGTGTGTGTGTGGTAAGGTTAATAAAACATCTCATTGTGTCTTAAGGCACCACAGAGAAGATATTTGAGGAGAAGAAGGATCTGTATGACGTATACATTGATAACCAGAATGTGAAGACACACAGAGATAGTCTGCAGCCACTGCTCCGGCTGAACGGGGCAGACCGGGAGAAGTATAGGAAACTGAGCGAACAGAGGTAAACAGACAGTGATAAATGGTGGCAGACATTTTGAAGAGATGATGATGACAATGATGATGAGGATGATGTTATGGTCTTTTCAGGCAAATGCTACTTTACACTCAGGAGGTGGATGCAGACTGCACATCAAATGAGGAGGACCTCTTTATCCTGTAAGTGTGTTTACATTACAGTAACAAACTGTATATTTCCTACCTCTTAAATGTAATGGCAACATTTAGATTTCTGCCTAAATAGACGTACCCAAAAGTAACTGCTATTCATGTGTAAGTACATGATTCTGACATGCAAAAACATGGTATGTTTTGAAAGAAGACATCTGAGAGATTATGAGGAAATTATCAGAAACCAGATAGGAGTTACATAGTTCAGAATACACAAGATCAAGCATACACAAAATAACCATGTTTTTGTTTTTTTATTTGGAAAGTCATCTTTCATTGACAAGCTATAAGCGAATTAATGATGACCAGAGCTGGAAACACATCAGATGGCTTCCACAACATGTTAACAATATCAGAAAAAAAATGGGATTGATAGACCTAACAACTAGAAATGGGGCAGATGTTTTAGTAAGTGGTGTCAGGTGTGGTCACAGGACGTTTCCAAGTGTCCCTAAACCTCTTCAAAGTGGCATACAGTGCCTTGCAAAAGTATTCATCCCCCTTGGTGTTTTTCCTATTTTGTTGCATTACAACCTGTCATTTAAATTGATTTTTATTTGAATTTAATGTAATGGACATACACAAAATAGTCCAAATTGGGGAAGTGAAATGAAAAAATAACGTGTTAAAAAAAATTCTACAAATATAACATAAAAATAAAATAAAGGGATATATTGTTGTAAGACACACAGAATTACAGAATGACTACATTTACTAAACGACATTACTGTAAAGTAAAAACACCAAGCCTAAACTTTATCTGTGCAGTGACTCACATAGAAGGTGTGAAGCACACACAATTCAAACAGAAACACTTTGGAGACAAAGGCAGAGGTGAGAACCACAAATAAACAATGGCCATGAGTGTTTAGTGGCCTCTCCAAAGTTACAAGGATGAAACTTACAACAGCAAACAGTGAACTAATAAAATAATAATAATAATAATAATAATAATAATAATCATATGAAACATAGACAGTAACTATTTTGGAATTATATATAATTGGAATTACTTGTTACATAGGCCTATGTAAACTAAATCCAAAGCACAAAAAGCAGACAACTTATAAAAAGCGAAATACATAAATAATTTACTTACAGGTCTAAAAGTGGATCCAATCCTTCTAGAAAGCAATCTTCGTCGGCCGAGTCGAAATCCTCGTTATCCAAATCGCTCCCCTGATCCGAGTCCGACTCCAGTATTTTATTCAAAGTTTCTATGTCGGTATACTTATTTATAGCTGCCTTCTTTTTAGCTTCCTGTTCGATATTCTTAGTTTTTACATTTTTCCCCACTTGAGAAGCCATCTTTTATGCTAAAGCTATGAAATTGCAGCGATGAAATCTGTTTACAATGTAATGTAGCGTGCTCGGTGCGTCTCGTCTCTGAGCCAGGTAGCAATTGTTTGCTTTATGCATAATGTCATGCCCTGACTCAGAGGACGCTTGTATGTTGAGTCAGGGTGTGTATTTTCCTTGCTGTGTTTGTCCATGTTGTACAGTCTAGTATGTATAGATCTATGTTGGCCTGTGTGGTTCCCAATCAGAGGCAGCTGTCGCTCATTGTCTCTGATTGGGGACCATACTTAGGTAGCCTATTGGCACTAGTGGGTTGTGGGATCTTGTTCCAATTAAGGTATGTTGTGTTGTGCTGCCTTGGACTTCACGTTTCGTTTTGTTGTTTTGTCGGTTGTTTATTCCTTTAAATAAACATGTATGCATATCACGCTGCGCCTTGGTCTGACCCGTTCATCAACGAACGTGACACATAAAAGGTTCTAGGCCTTGCTTTGTCCCACCCAGGTCAACTGCATATCCCTGTCAAGGTGCCATAGTAGCCAATCCCCTGTGTAATTTATGCCTACAGTGCAGGCGACATCATATTTTTGATGCGCAAAGATATAGTCACTCTGCGAACATTCGATGTTGCCATTAAGTCATACATCATCAGATAACATTGGCAATAGGCTAGGATTTGTTCCTACCAACCTAAGGATTAATTTGATACCCCCCATGTAGCTATAGCTCAAACACAGACCAATCTAAGCTTACCTTGTAAGATGTTTGGTGAAAACGTTGTGTAAAATAAACATTTTGACTCTCTGGGCTGGTGATCAATAAAGGTAGGTCACAGGCAGACAAATAATATATCCTCATGATCTGTGGAGTCCCGGCTTTCGATGTGTATCAATGTATTCTGTGTTTATTTTGTTTATACTTCACAATGCTAACCAGAATGTAGGTAGTAGCCATCTTGAAAGGAGGTCATCTGCTCGGCCTGACCTTATATATTCGTATGCCCATATATGTTAGTAAGTCACACCAAAGATTTTGAAAGCAGCGATCAATAGCCAAAATACTCAGCTTTCCGCAGACACCCTGCTTTTGCAGATAGGGGCTACCATTCTCATACCAGACTGAATTGAAAATAATAAAATAATAGGGTCCCCAAATATGGGAACTTTACATTTAAGAGGTTTTAAATAAGAATTAGTTTGGGCTTAGTCTGGAGTCTTCATCAAACCTTCTTACAGAATGTCCTCTGTTCTCGCCAATAGGTTTTTCATGGAGCAGAATAACCGTATCTTCCAGACTCTATCAGAGGTGGAAGCGAGTGCGGACCACACCCTGACTGCAGAGCACGTGAGGGCCATGGGACTGGACCCCCAGGCAGACCGCACATTCCTGGAAGATCTGCTGGAGGTCTATGGCATTGATGTTATGCTGGTCATCGATAACCCCTGCTGTCCTTGAGCTCTGGCTGTGGCCTGTTCTCTCTTGGTCCTCTGAAGACACTGCCTCCTTCTCTTCCTCCCCTGGCGTCCTGCCCAGTCAAAGGCCTGCAGGTCTCTCTCTCGATCTCTCGCCCGGCTCCGGGATATAGCTGTCTATGGCCAGTGTTAACTCAGCGACAGCTCACCTGGTAAACTGGGCCACAATGATAGATGATAGATACTGCCTGGACTCTGCAGTGCTGTCTGGCTACAGTCCGTACTAAATTCAACAACCACTTGTCTTGTTTTTCTGTTCACTTGGAATCTGTTCTCTTCTCACCTGGATCTGTTCTTGGATCACCAGGCCTAGTCACTGGAGGTGGAGCCTTGTTTGTACTGCTCCCAATACTATGGAGCACTGCTGACCAACAGAACCATGGATCTAGTATCCAGTGTGGAGCTGGATAATTAGTTGTTCCTCCCACTTCATTAAAACTTCATGGAAATACAATTCTGCCATAGCACCAAGCACTTTTTCTTACACCTTTACAGAGGATTCTGCCTAATCATGTACAGTACATTCGGAAAGTATTCAGACCCCTTCACTTTTTCCACATTTTGTTACATTACAGCCTTATTCTAAAATTGATTAAATTGTTTTTTTCCCTTATCAATCTAAAAACAATACCCCATAATGACAAAGCAGAAACTGGTTTTTAGAAATTTTTGCAAATGTGTAAAAAACACCCCTGAAATATCACATTTACATACGTTTTCAGACCCTTTACTCAGTACTTTGTTGAATCACCTTTGGCAGCGATTACAGCCTTGGGTCTTTTTGGGTATGCCGCTACAATCTTGGCAAACCTGTATTTGGGGAGTTTCTCCCATTCTCTGCAGATCCTCTCAAGCTCTGTCAGGTTGGATGGGGAGCGTTGCTGCACAGCTATTTTCAGGTCTCTCCAGAGACGTTAGATCGGGTTCAAGTCCGGGCTCTGGCTGGGAACCTCAAGGACATTCAGAGACTTGTCCCGAAGCCACTCCTACATTGTCTTGGCTGTGTGCTTAGGGTCATTGTCCTGTTGGAAGGTGATCCTTCGCCCCTGTCTGAGGTCCTGAGCGCTCTGGAGCAGGTTTTCATCAAGGATCTCTCTGTACTTTGCTCCGTTCATCTTTCCCTCGATCCTGACTAGTCTCCCAGTCCGTGCCGCTGAAAAACATCCTCACAGCATGATGCTGCCACCACCATGCTTTACCGTAGATTTCCCCAGATTTGTGCCTCGACACAATCCTGTCTCGGAGCTCTACGGACAATTCCTTCGACCTCATGGCTTGGTTTTTGCTCTGACATGCACTTATTCTACTTCAATGCTATAATGGCGGTCCGCAAACCAACGTTAAAGGTGCATGCCGCCACCTACTGTGCTGGAGTGTGTGGTCAATCACAGTTTACAACATTTCTAAATCCTGAGAATTTTTTTAAAAGAGCCCTACTAACTTCTAATAGACCCTCCCCATCCCCAAAATCCCTTCCAACCCCCCCAACCTCTCTTCAACATACTTACAACAATATAACAACACATGCTCCACTGTTTCATCGACCATACACTCCAGACACAAACCATTCACATGCTGCAGAATTTTTTTGGTACCCTTCCCCAGATCTGTGCCTCGACACAGTCCTGTCTCTGAGGTCTACGGACATTTCCTTTGACCTCATAGCTTGGTTTTTGCTCTGACATGCACTGTTAACTGTGGGACCTTATATAGACAGGTGTGTGCCTTTCCAAATCATGTCCAATCAATTGAATTTACAACAGGTGGACTCCAATCAATTGTAGAAAGATCTCAAGGATGATCAATGGAAACAGGATGCACCTAAGCTCAATTTCGAGTCTCATAGCAAAGGGTCTGAATACTTATGTAAATAAGGTATTTCTGTTTTTTATTTTTTATACATTTATAAAACTGTCTAAAAACCTGTTTTCGCTTTGTCATTATGGGGAATTGTGTGTAGATTGATGAGGGAAAAATTGTATTCAATCAATTTTAGAATAAGGCTGTAACCTAACAATATGTGGAAAAAGTCAAGGGGGTCTGAATACTTTCCGAATGCACTGTATGTTTTACTACAAAATATTAATGTGATTGTCACTTTACCATGACTTTGTTTCCCAAACTTCTGCATCAGGTCTGCTATAACTGAGAGTAAAGATCACATATGGTTTTCACTCTCTGTTTTCCTCTAAAAAACAAATGCTGAAGTTGATCAACCATTTTTTTCTGTATGAAAAAAAGGAGCTTTGTGAATGTTTGCGTATTTGTAAAATTTCAATAATCAAGAAAGTTAATTAAGAAGAATCTGAGTCACATAAACATGAAAACCTATTTTGGTCAAATAGGAATACAGTTTTTTGTCATGATGTCAGCTAATCATACACATTAAAAGGGAAAGATGTATCATGCAGGGTGTATTTATTTGAACTAATGCCCTCATCCAAGGAGGTATTTATTATGGAGCTGAGATTTAAAGGAATATTTGTTAAAATACTGTAACATTTCAGTAGAGACTGCACCTGTTTGTCTGACTCTGGTCTAATGCTGACACTCACATGGCAGACTACCCAGCAAACCAAAATTGGTTCTGTGAAAGTTCCCAGAACATTCATTAGGTTGTGGCAAATGTTCTCATAACACAAAAACGGTACAGTTGTGCTGATGATTATACAATATTTGAATAAAAAATTATCCTGATGTTGCAAGAATGTTCCAGAACACATTTAGTCTGTTCTTCACCTGGAAACCTAATGAGAACATTTGGGTAATGTTCTGTGGTGGTTGTTACAGATGTTGTGGACAAAATGTTAGTGAATGTTTGAACATTCCAATGATATTTAATTTAAAACATTTTCAAAAAATATATATAAAAAAAAATTGACATCCTAATCTTAGCAAATGGTCTGGGAATGTTCCCGGTTTGCTGGGCAGTCACTTGTAGGGTTTACGTGTTCCATGGTCACATTGAACATGTTTTTAATAACAAAATGTTTTTTTGCAATGTGACTTCTGGATAATGTGTTGTGTATTGTTTTATCAAGTTTCTTAATTTGATGTTTAAAATGGTCAACCTGGGAGACTTAAATGAATGTGATTCTAAGACACTAACTTATCATAAATGCTGCACCACACCACAACCTCTGGACTCTTGTTTGATGACCACATGATTATGTGTAAACTTGTTTGTGTTCTGATTTAATGGCCCAATGTTCTGCCAGCAGAGAAACTCTTATAAAAGTGCAGTCTGTCTGTCTTGGAGTGAGCAGGTGCTTCTCAAGTGGAGAAGCTAGCTGTGTGGTGTGTACTTAAGTTTTAGTTGGATTCAAACTGTGCTGCTGGTTTATCAATGACATTGTTGTAGATTTAATTAAATCCACGGGTGTGCTATGAGTGCAGATACAACTCTAGTGTTATTTTCTTGTTGGAGCTAGTCATCTGCAAGCAGGCATTATCTGTGCCCCGTCACTGTAACAAAGACTCCTTTGTATTCTTAGTTCTCTGGTTATGTCAACCCCAAGCATGATAGAGGGATTTACCCTCCTGTCTGGGCAGACAGACAGACCCCATCTGTTTTGGCAGAGCGTCTTCTTTACCCTTCACACTATGGTTCCGCATTGTGTGGATAAAAAATATATGGATAGGAGCACTGATATAGGATCAGTTTAACTTTTTAGATCATACTGAATTACATTTTACATTTAAGTCATTTAGCAGACACTCTTATCCAGAGCGACTTACAAATTGGATAAGATTACATGGACAGGGGGACTTGATCCTAGATCAGCACTCCTACTCTAAGACTTTTTGAATACGGGCATTGGAGATAGTTATTTTGTTCAAATAGTCCTGAGAGACACTGTTCATTAAATCAATGGCTTAAGTCATTGCCCAATAGATGTGAGCTCAATGACTCATAAAATAGTGTTGACGAAGACTGCAAACTGCTTCCATTGGGTTTGACTGGTCAGTAAGTGTCGGCAATAGTGGTAATGTTCATTGAGGTTTGACTAGGGACAGTTCTGTCCTATAGTGTGGGTTACAAAGCCTAATTAGTGGGTCATCTTTTAGTGTTGAGTGCAGGCACTCAATCAAGACCACATGCTTATTCTAACTGTAAACAAAAAGAGGCATGGGTGAAAGTTTTTCATTTTAACGACTTCCAACTACTGTATCAACATGTTAATTGACACTACTGATACTAGTGCTAATATGATTAAATGGACAGTTCTTCACACACATGATGACTTAGCCCCTTTTCTTTGCTCTAACTGTTTGTTTTGACCTGTTCCACCCTGTACTTTTCAGCACATCCTGGGCATGCTTCCGTTTGTTTTACAGGTGTATCATGTATATGAAGTAGAGCTTGTACACGACACAAACGGTATTGTATCAAATGCTTTCTTTGTGGAAATTGTTCACAGACCTGTACCAGCATTGGCTCATTTGAATTTATCTGTACAGTATTTCACCGCATTGAATGTCAAAAGAAAGCATAATCTATTGTACTTCAGCACTAATATGCAACAAGAACGTTAACTTATATAGCCTTGATCATAGCAACTGTAACGTAAACCTATACACCCAACAACAGCCAACTACACAGCTATATCCAGAACCTGTACTACTGTAAAACATGGAAAGAGACTTCAGTGATGAATACACATTTAGTAACTTGATCGCATGAGCCAGTGATATTATACAGTACTGTCATTGTAAAACAAAACATCTGTTTTCTCCAATGCTTATTGGATTGTATTTGTGATAGTGATTCTCATGCCAATGTATCTCATCTTATCATAGGGTACTGTAAATGGCGGACAAAGTCTCCCTGCACACCTCTGACTGTTCATTTCAATTGGTATTAAAAGGCAATAAAACACTGTGGACATCATAACTGAATTATTTAATAAGATTCTTCGTATTACACGTTTGAGCGTTACACATGATGAGAATATACAGTAGTAAACTAGTCAGTTACACCAATACTCCTGCTGGGCAGACTTATACAGGCTGAGTTCAGAAACAGCAACAAAATGTTTGGTCCTTGTTACTGCATCAGTCATCTTCCATAATTATGACACCATTCCAACTGAACATTTCAATTTCAGTAACAATGAAACCTCACTGTAGACGGTTCCACATTCGTCCGGCTCTGTTTTATTGCTGTTTAGTGACAGTAAGGAAGGAAGTAAAACAGACATACTTCCAGGTTGAGGTAGAAGCACAATACAGGGTCGTATTAGGGCATACCGTAGCAAAACATTTTACAACGGAAAACAGAAACAAACGTTTATTGGAAAAGTTAAGATAGTCCCTCCCTGTTTCAGTCCGTTTGGTGCCTAATGAATGCAACCCAGAGGTGTATTCATTATGCCGATTCTGGTGCAAAACAGTTTGTCTGTTGCAAAACGTTTGCAACAGAAATCGTTTAATCCAAACTGAAAACATTTTGCAACAAAAACAAGTTTCTATTGGACAAATTCAGGTAGATCCCTCCCCATTTGGTTCTGTTGGCTTCCGTTTGGTTCTTAAATGGTTCCGTTGCAAGACGTAATGAATATACCCCAGGTGCTTGATCATCTTCCCTATTCCTCTGTCTGCTGCATGTGTTGTCATCGCAGTGCTTCCCTCACTGGACCTGTGTGAGGAGCTGCTCTCTGCGCTCTGCGCTGCAGAAGAAGCGCAGTTTCCGTGGCAACAGCCTCACCTCCACTGGCATGGCCTCGTACTCCTCGTTGTCAATGTTGTAGAAGCCAGCACCTTCCTGTGGGAGGGGATACGACAGTAGGGAGAGGTCAGAGGTCATGGAGCAAAAGGGCCGACCGCACGCACACACACACACAATCAAATAAACACATTTTACAAGAATACGTTTAATTTGTTTAAGGGTTATAATGATCTAAACTATAAGACTGTAATGCGTCTTGTCTATGACGTTTATAGGCCTAAGACAGCTGACCTCGGGCAGATTGAGTCGACATGCACTGGCCTCCAGTTTCAGTGATTTTCTTGTGAATGCAGTTGAGTCCTCCGCTTTTTTCTCTCTGCAATGCAGAAAATGTAACAGCCTTGATACACATGCTTCATGAGTAACCATTCATTTATTTTAGTCAGGTATTACATTGATAATGTGACAAAGTATATCTCCACAACTGCTCACCCAAAAGTGATGAACTCTCCCACAGTGAAGGAGTCTGGCTCCACACACACCAGCAGGGAGTCGTCTATACGCTGAGGGACAAACAAGGGAACACAGTTTTAACATCCTGAGCCTGTTTTAGTAGCTGCTATAGTGTCTGTTTTTTGTTACTGACCATCTGGACAGGGTTTTTGTTCTGGGTGTGGATCGACAGCTCTAAAGTAGACAACGTCCTCTCATCCCATCTCTCTGGCTCCTCCACTTTGGGAGGCTCTGCACAAACATTTTGTACTTATGCATTGTATATTGTTTTTTTGTGGTGTGGTTTTCATATAAGCCCTTGGGCTTCCAACCACACCTGAACACTGTTTAAAAAACAACAACAACAAAAATTGTTTTTATCTGTATTGTTGTCTATCACTTGTTTTCTTTGGTGCAAATAAATAATGAATAAACACAAAACCAATGCCATTCATGCTTTGTTAAATAGAAGAAGCACAAGGACATTTGAATGATGAAGTGTAGTGTTATTCCCAGACTGACAAACACACACTAACACATCAACACACAGACAATGTTACCTGGAATAGGTGGGTACCAGTAATTTTTCAGTCTGTGGGCGATTCGGTACATTAGGTTGGGGCGCTGGGGCTTCTGCTCAGGCAGGTCAGGGGGGCGAAGGGTAGGTGCCAGGTAGGACACAGAGGCCTCGCGAACCTGGGGCCACTCCTGGGGGAGGGATGGGAAAAAACAGCATGACACAAATGCATGGAGGAACAATTGAGGACCATGGACATGGAATGAAAACAGTCATGTTCTCACCCGTAATGTACTAAACCAATGAGCTGCTTTTGTCTTCAAGGGGCCAAGGTACCAATATCTAAGAGAGAAAACAACAGTATAAGAGATTTATTGTTAAAAGGAGAAACAACTTGTCTATTACTAGAATGTTTTGCACGTAAATGTTTCCATGACTTTACATGGGACTGGGGGAAAATAAGAATATAGAAACTTGTTTATCATAAAGCTCTGAAGGGTTCTTACTTTTTGATGGTGGCAGCCACGTCTCTGAAGGCCCCCCACCGTAGACCAATCAGGGCAAACACTGGCTGTTCTTTCTCTCCCTTGATACATAATCCCAGAAACACAATACAATGTTATTCTCTTCCTCTCAATGCAGTTACGGTTATTTAATATAGATTCAATGTAATAAAGATCTTAACCCCTCCCTAAACCGCAGCCCCTCCTGGTCTCACCTTGATCTGCAGCACATCCAGAGGTACCGTTTCTCCTTGCAAGATGGACAGTGTCGCCGATGTGATGTGTCTGAAAACAAGAGGGGATATGAATGACAACAAGATTGGAGGATATTTTTGATCATTCAAGAAGATGATGCACAGGGCTCCTGAGTGGCGCAGTGGTCTAAGGCGTCACTACAGACCCTGGTTCGATTCCAGGCTGTATCACAATCCGGATGTGATTGGGAGTCCCATAGGGCGGCGCACAATTGGCCCAGTGTCGTCCGGGTTTGGCCGGGGTAGGCCGTCATTGTAAATACGAATTTGTTCTTAACTGACTTGCCTAGTTAAATAAAAGTTACATAAATTTAAAAAAGACATGCTCAGTGAGAGATAGCATGTGTTTTGTTTGCATCTGAATGAGAGTGTGACATGTTTCAGTGGGATACTTACTTCACCTGATTGTCACTGAGGATGTGCAGACTCTCACTCAGGGAATTGTGGGAACCCAGTGGGATGAATCCTATGGGGGTTTTACTGAATGACTCCTATATTAGAGAGAAACAAACAAGTACAGGGTAGTAAGAGACAGCTAAGCTGAGATGGTATTGCACAACATAACGGAGCTTGTTACAGGATAATACAATGATAATACACAACTTACTTGATCAGCCCTCCGCAGCAGACCAGTGATAACCTCCTGTAGAGTGCCATCCCCTCCAGCCACAATCAGCATGTCTGTTTGCTCCATCAGCTCCATCAATTTTTTCGCCTGGCCCTCGTAGTCTGTCTGCAAGAGAGAAGACACATATGGCATTACACTACGTAGAACTTTAGACTATAAAGGCCCCGAAGTGTACAGAAAGAAAGATTGCACAGGGAAAGAAAATTATACCTTTACTAGTGTCACCTCCACACCAGCCAGGTGTAATATAGGGGCAGCATTCTTCTCAAATAAAGTGTTGGCTTTCCTACGATCAAAGGGAAAAGCAAGAGAACAGCAAGATATATTAGTCAAACACAAATTACAGTAGAAATGGAAAATGGCTGTGGTGCATAAGCTGGACCTCTTGCTTATTCTCTTTGCTTGACTTTAGGGAATGTGACTGTTATCTCTTACTTACCCACTACAAGCTGCTGGGTTTAGGATGACCGTGGCTTTCCTCAGCTGCTCCTGTGGTGATATCTGCTGACGTCCATATTCCTGCGATTGAGAATGGATTTTGGGGCATTATCAATCAATTAAATGTATTTATAAAGCCCTTTTTACAAATCAGCAGATGTCACAAAGTTCTATACAGAAACCCAGCCTAAAACCCCAAACAGCAAGCAATGCAGATGTAGAAGCACGGTGGCTAGGAAAAACTCCCTAGAAAGGCAGAAACCTAGAGAGGAACCAGGCTCTGAGGGGTGGCCAGGCCCCTTCTGGCTGTGCCGGGTGGAGATTATTACAGTACATGGCCATTAAGGCCAGATTTTTCTCCAAGATGTTCAAATGTTCATAGATGACCAGCAGGGTCAAATAATAATCACAGTGGTTGTAGAGGTTGCAACAGGTCAGTACATCAGGAGTAAATGTAATTTGGCTTTTCATAGCCGGGCATTTAGAGGATGAAATAGCAGGTGCGGTAGAGAGTTGAATACAGTAAATGCAGGTGCAGAATCCTTGAAAGCAGAACAATGTACAGTTGAAATCGGAAGTTTACATACACCTTAGCCAAATACATTTAAACTCAGTTTTTCACAATTCCTGACATTTAATCCTAGTAAAAATTCCCTGTATTAGGTCAGTTAGGATCACCACTTTATTTTAGGAATGTGAAATGTTAGAATAATAGTATAGAGAATTATTTATTTCAGATGTTATTTCTTTCATCACATTCCCAGTGGGTCAGAAGTTGACATACACTCAATTAGTATTTGGTAGCATTGCCTTTAAATTGTTTAACTTGGGTCAAACATTTTGGGTATCCTTCCACAAGCTTCCCACAATAAGTTGGGTGAATTTTGGCCCATTCCTCCTGACAGAGCTGGTGTAACTGAGTCAGGTTTGTAGGCCTCCTTGCTCGCACACGCTTTTTCAATTCTGCCCACACATTTTCTATAGGATTGAGGTCAGGGCTTTGTGATGGCCACTCCAATACCTTGACTTTGTTGTCCTTAAGCCATTTTGCCACAACTTTGGAAGTATGCTTGGGGTCATTGTCCATTTGGAAGACCTATTTGCGACCA
This sequence comes from Coregonus lavaretus, assembly GCF_964263955.1. Lineage (NCBI taxonomy): Eukaryota > Metazoa > Chordata > Actinopteri > Salmoniformes > Salmonidae > Coregonus > Coregonus lavaretus. The sequence continues at coordinate 16,078,262 of NC_139998.1, forward strand.
AGCTTTAACTTCCTGACTAATGTCTTGAGATGTTGCTTCAATATATCCACATCATTTTCCTTCCTCATGATGCCTTGATCTATTTTGTGAAGTGCACCAGTCCCTCCTGCAGCAAAGCATGATGCTGCCACCCCCGTGCTTCACGGTTGGGATGGTGGTCTTCATCTTGCAAGCTACCCCCCTTTTTCCTCCAAACATAGCGATGGTCATTATGGCCAAACAGTTCTATTTTTGTTTCATCAGACCAGAGGACATTTTTCCAAAAAGTACGATCTTTGTCCCATTTGCAGTTGCAAACCGTAATCTGTCTTTTTTATAGCGGTTTTGGAGCAGTGGACTCTTCCTTGCTGAGCGGCCTTTCAGGCTATGTCGATATAGGTCTCGTTATACTGTGGATATAGATACTTTTGTACCCGTTTCCTCCAGCATCTTCACAAGGTCCTTTGCTGTTGTTCTGGGATTGATTTGCACTTTTCACACCAAAGTACGTTCATCTCTAGGAGCAGAATGCGTCTCCTTCCTGAGTGGTATGGCGGCTGCGTGGCGCCATGGTGTTTATACTTGCGTACTATTGTTTGTACAGATGAACGTGGTACCTTCAGGCGTTTGGAAATTGCTCCCAAGGATGAACCAGACTTGTGGAGGTCTACCATTTTTTTTCTGAGGTCTTGGCTGATTTCTTTTGATTTTCCCATATTGTCAAGCAAAGAGGCACAGAGTTTGAAGGTAGGCCTTGAAATACATCCACAGGTACACCTCCAATTGACTCAAATTATGTCAATTAGCCTATCAGAAGCTTCTAAAGCCATTACATCATTTTCTGGAATGTTCCAAGCTGTTTAAAGGCACAGTCAACTTAGTGTATATAAACTTCTGACCCACTGGAATTGTGAAAAAGTGAATTATAAGTGAAATAATCTGTCTGTAAACAATTGTTGGAAAAATGACTTTTAATGACTCCAACCTAAGTGTATGTAAACTTCCGACTTCAACTGTAGCTACAGAATAAGCAATGTCTCACCCTGGCCACCAGACAAGCTTCTCTTCGCAGCAGATTATCACTGTAAATAAATCAATAACAAATTATTGACAAAGAAAACATCCTCATGTTATTCAGTGTTGTTGGATTTCAATCATAAGAGCCGTTCTATTCTCAATAGCTACCAATTCGTGTGTACGTGCTCAATGATATTCATGCTGGTGATGATCTGTACTTGATCTAACAACCATAGCATTAATTCTGAAGGAAAACGCTACACACCAGTGTTTACCATACAGCCAGTGTCCCCCGTAAGACAGGGCACACGCAGCGACTGTGGACTTCTTCCAATGATTCCGCAGAGTCACAAACACCTTCACAACCCGAGCCATTATCTTATCGACACTATCAAATTGTCATTTTTAAAACGCTTTGTATCATCTGTGTAAGCATCACGATTAATGTCCTAAACTACATCCTACCACAGCGGTCATTTCTCCATCGCTGTCAAAACCATTTCGTATGTGACACATGGGTGCAGCTATCTTAATAGTCGTGAGAAACAAAAACTCTTAGTATAGGTTCCGCTTCATTTTGAGTTTCATTTGATGAAATTTGTTCTCCCGTCACATACCAACATAAACAAAAATGAGGAAATGTAGAAATTCAAATTGAGCATGGAACACAACTTATTAAATAAATAAGTAATCGTTCTAAGCTCGGTGCTTAGGTTATTGAAGAAAAAAGAAATGTCCCATACACTGCTTAGGTCTAAAGCAAAACGAAGACCTCGCCTGAAGAGAAGTGTAAAAATATATATTTTATGACTTTGCCCCTGCATTATTAGAATGTAAATAATCACATTATACACTGCATTGTATTTTTTACTCAGGCACTAAAGCCAAGGGGCCTCAGAGCCTAATCTCCAGAATTCGAGTTTAACCAGAGATAGTTTTGAGGAGATGGGAAACGACATTGGAATCGTTTTACCGCCCATTATGTACGTTGCCCATTTTGTCGTCAAAGGGCCGCGCCGTACAACGAGGACAAGGGGAGCACTCCTTCAAGAGTGAATGGCAGTCAATAGGGCGCTGGCTCAAAATCCCAATATTAGCATGGGTTTCGTGAACAAGAAGTACAACATCACAAATATTTTCCGAGATGTGCGATAACTAACTTGTTCTCTGTAATATCGTACAGTTTAGACTCGTGACATTACGTACTTCCGAGGAAAATAAGCAGGTTTTCGACTCATACACTGACTTTGAGAAGGGATTGCGTGAAGATCCTTGTGACGTAGCGTTGACAACGTGAACGCGATTTGTCAACAGTCTGCTGCGTGCGGCGTTATAGGTTCCCCAATCATTACCGAATGTGTTTCCTATCTCCTCCTTTCTCTAATATCTCTGGTTTAACATGGCGGCGCAGATGGCGGTAAATTCAGGTATGGGCTTTATTTTTCTGTTATTTCAAATAATATAGTAGTGAGAGGTTGTTTATAGTTATTTACCAAACAATCACAATACATGTTTGTTTACAAGATGTACATTAATTGTATAAAACACGGTCTGATTACATAGCGGGGAATCTGTGTCAAGTTCAGACAGTCAGGAGCGCTAGTTAGCTAACCGCTAGTTATGCCATGGTCACCTCGCTATAACATGCGTGGGTATGTTTCATTTAAAATTCGATGAAACATAACCAAATGCATCGATATGAAGCAAACGTCCTACCAGTTCAATTAACAACATATTAACTAGCTGACTATTACTTATTGCTAGCTTCAAGAGGTCGCTCACCAGGAAACGAATGTGAAAGTATCACGTGCTAACAAGTTAGTTAGCTAATGTAGTTAACTAGGTGAACGAAATGTAAAATGCCCACACACCAGTTAGCTGGATAACTTGCTCGTAGTCTCAACAATTTGCCACTAAAGCCTTGTTCACATTGTAGGCCTTAATGTTCAAATCAGTTTTGTTTTCAAATCCGTTTTGGAATACTGTCTGTCCAAACAGTGAGTTACAAGTGACCAAATCGGATTTGTGTGTGTTCAGACAGCAGTCATTTGCTGACATAGCTACGCTAGTTGTCATAGTAACGACAGGTGTGTACGCATTGGTGTAGGTTTATTGGTGGTGGTGCTCGTGCTTTCTATCACTCAGAAGTTGTTATGTAGAAAGCAAAGGTGACAACAATGCCTGCCATGGGTGTTTGCCAGTTGTTTGGAATGTTCAAAATCATAATGTAAGAACACTTTCCAACTTTCAAAACTAGTCCCTTTTGGCTAGCCACAGCAGTCAACTAGATAGCTGCAACAATTAACAAGCTTGTTAGCTACCACATGTTCTGGTCAAACTGTCAACAGAGTAGCTAGCTAGCAAGCAAGCAACATCAACAAGATATATGCCAAATAAGTCTAAAAACCACTTGCGGGCAAATAAATCAGATTTGACAGTTTAGAGACAAGTTTCATGGCCAGGAACCTACTAAGGTGGTTTTAAATGTGGCTTGAAATATCAGATTCCATGTTATTTTTGCAGGAAAAAGAACAGATTTGAATCTGATATGCATTTTTTTTTTGAGTCACTTCAAACTGCTGATGTGAACAAGGCTTATGAAATGCTCTGGAAATATTGTATAGGCTAGACACATAAGACACTGACTGATTGACTTTGCTTGTGTCCCCTATCAGGAGCAAGTCTGTGGGGGCCACTGAAGGAGCTATGGGACACAGTGGAGGGTGCAGTGTGGAGGAGGCAACCAGAGAGCGTCCACCTCCTAGACCTGCAACTCAAGAAACACAAGCCCAATTTCCTCTCACTCTACAAGAACCCGGTGAGATGCTGTCAGAAGCTAGGTTTCCATCCAATTGGCAAGAATTTCATGCAAATATTCTAAAATCTGCATAAAACTTTGAACATTTCCCCAACAGAGATCTGTTTCCATCAAATCACTCTCCACAGGGTCGGAAGAAAGTGGATGTTTTCAGGGATACAGTATTTTCAACCTAACTTTCGTTTTCCCTGAAAAACGGATGTGGGGACTCCGCTCGGGCGTCTTTTTATGCTTGCTACATTAGGTTACCATCAAATTGACATGATGCGGATACACATAAAAAATACTTTTGTGGTTAAATTCCCATGTACCGAATAAAAAATACAAGTTAAATGGGTTTCCATTGCATTTTCAACTCTACTGATGGTTTCGATACAAAATATTTTGCGCTATATAGGGAATTTGCCCACTCTGATCTTGGCACATGCGCTCTAGCCAACAGCTCGCAAATACAGTGCGGGTATAGCCTACATGATGAGATTATTATGGACAAAAGAGCGAGATCTTTTTTTTTTTTTTTTTGTCAAACGGCAGCCAATCATCATGTCACCAGAATAAGACCCTTGATATTTATTGGAAAGGAGCATAAAGCTCATCACAGTGCACTTTCACCACCCTGTGAAGTTTATCATAACTTATTTAATCTGTAGCCTAATAAACTGCATGCTTTCCCGAGTCGTAGTGGGAGGATCACACAACATATCATCGCGTGACTCCAAGTTGACTTTTTTCATGATGGTTATTACACCTATGTGAGAATGCTGTTCATTGGCTACAGCTCAGCGTTTAACACCATAGTGCCCACAAAGCTCATCACTAAGCTAAGGAACCTGGGACTAAACACCTCCCTATGCAACTGGATCCTGGACTTCCTGACGGGCCGCCTCCAGGTGGTGAGGGTAGGCAACAACACATCTGCCACGCTGATCCTCAACACTGGGGCCCCTCAGGGGTGCGTGCTCAGTGCCCTCCTGTACTCCCTGTTCACCCACGACTGTATGGCCAAGCACGACTCCAACACCATCATTAAGTTTGCTGATGACACAACCTGATCACCGACAACGATGAGACAGCCTATAGGGAGGAGGTCAGAGACCTGGCAGTGTGGTGCCAGGACAACAACCTCTCACTCAACGTGAGCAAGACAAAGGAGATGCTCTTTTTAAGTGGGAGAACTTGCACAATTGGTGGCTGACTAAATACTTTTTTCCCCCGCTGTATACAAATTACCTCGACTAACCTGCACATTGACTCGGTACCGGTACCCCTGTATATAGCCTCGGTATTGTTATTTTATTGTGATTTTATTTTGTAAATATTTTCTTAACTCTTATTTATTGAACTGCGTTGTTGGTTAAGGGCTTGTAAGTAAGCATTTCACGGTAAGGACTACACCTCTTGTATTTGGCGCATGTGACAAATCCAATTGGATTAGATTTTATTATATTAATATTTGCTCATAAGTGCACCGCCATTTCTCGCGTAATTAATGTTACAGACACAAAGATCCCACCTTGTCTAGCATATTTAGTTTTGTCAACGTTTGGAAAGCTTACTGACAAATTAGCTGTTTCCATCAGGCCTGGTGTGACCTTTACTCACATAAAGGGTTGGATGGAGATCTGGTTACAGACACACCAATGAGTTTTACTCTTCTGCAAGCCAAGCAGGGCTTGCTGAAGTTGATTTGCTTGAAGTTTTCTCTTTTTGTGTTCTTCAGCCAAAGAGTGCAGAGCAGAGGGAGAAGGTGCGGAAAGCCAGCACAGAGGGCATTACCATCCAGGGCCAGCAGGGGGCACGTCTCCTCCCTGAGCAGCTGCTTACAGAGGCCTTCATCCTAAGTGACCTCTTTGACATTGGAGAGCTGGCAGCCCTGGAGCTGCTGCTGGCAGGTAATCTATACAACAGTGAGCACCTTACCAATGGAGATAAACACTGGCAGGATGCTTGTTTGTAAATATCACTTATTTTATTAAGGTGAGAACCAGCAGCCCAACTTCCCAGGTCTGAGTCGAGGGCTGGTTGCAGTGCTGCTATACTGGGACGGAAAGCTCTGCGTGGCCAACTCCCTGCGCTCGCTCATCCAGTCCCGCCATGGCAAGACCTTCACCTTGGAATTAAGGTATGCTCTATTTCCCTGTCTACTTCCTACTTTAATATTGTTCAGACCAGTTATTTTTTTTCTCTGCCTTGATGATTGAACAACAGATGACTTTGTGTTTTCCTCTGCACTCTGTTGACTTGGTTGTGTGTTCTACCTCAGTGGGGAGCTGGTGGCCCTCACCACACGCTTTACAGATGAGCTGATGAGCCAGGGCCTAACAAGACGCCTACTGATGCTGGTGTCAGAGATCAACGTGACACGGGAGTTTGAGCGCCTGCAGAAAGAGCGAGGCCTGGGCAATGAAAAACACCGGAAAGAGGTGAGAGGAAGCCCTCCTCAGAGGAATTGTATCATGTACAGATGAAGTTTGTCTTTCCTCCCTCACACGTTTGCACTTTCTCTTTCTCTGCCAGGTATCTGACCTCATCAAAGAGTGCCGACAGGCGCTGGCAGATTGCCTGTTTGCATGGACCTGCCAATCACCTCTGGGTAAGGATGACACCCTGGCCCTTATTGGCCACCTGGAGACTGTGACAGTGGAAGCTGATGGCTCATTGGACAGCGTGAACCTGGCTCTCGTCATGGCACTGCTGTACTGTCTGGACGTCAGCTTCCTGGAGCAAGGAACAGAAGACCGAGAAGGTTAGATTTGCCATGTATTCTGTTGCCAAATTACCTGAACATGCTGCAACACACAGCAATGTAGACTTGTGTAGACTACTACTATGTAAATATTTCACTAAAATGATTGTGTGTCAACCAGACCTCCTCCAGGCCTTGCCCCTGCTGACAGAGAAGCAGTACGTGTCTGCAGTGCACAGTCGTCTGGTGGATGGGCGGCCCTGGAAGTTGCCTGGGCTGCAGGCTGTGTGTCGGCTGGCCTGGGCCTTGGCCCTGCATGCCCTCTCCCAGCTGCCCCAGGGCTCAGCCCTGGCAGAGTTTACAGAGGCAGACGAGGCACTGGCCGACCAGGCCCTGCTTGGAGGTGTCTTCCTCTTCATGACAGAGGGCATGCTGGGATGTGAGGGCTTCACTCATGATGAATTCTACACCCGCCGCCTCCATTCCCTCATCACCGACTTCCTGGCACTCATGCCCATGAAGGTTAGCAATGCCACCTGTTTGGCTTTGTTGCTGTGCACTGGTGTGTTTGAGTATGATAGGAATTTGAATACATAGTTTAGTTGTCCTTTTTTCAGGGTGAAATACTTATTTCCTTTATGTAGAAGTGTGTATGTGCAAGTTTCAAGGTGTGTGTCCTGTTGCAGGTGAAGCAGCTGCGTAACCGTGCTGACGAGGATGCCAGACTGGTCCACATGTCTCTGCAGATGGGCAGTGAGCCTCCCTCCTCCGTGAGGAAAGACCTGGACCACCTCATGATCCTGGTCAGCCTTTATTACCTCACCCTACACACTCACTGTCACTAGTGTATTACATGGGCTTTCTTATTGCTATATGCTATGAAAGTGACTAGTCATTTGCTAGCAATTTACATTGCAACATGACACACTGGAGACAAGAAAAAAAGAACAACAAAGAAGACTGTTGCTTTCGCAGAGTAGCATTCGCTAAGCCTAAGCATATTTGTCTGACTTCTTTCTGTGTGTTTGTAGATCGGAGAGTTCTATAGCAAGGACCCGTTTGGGCTGGAGCTGGCTCTGGAGTTCTGGTGCCACACCGAGTCCCTCCAGCACACCTCCCTCCAGGGCTCCTACCTGGGCATGGCCATGCAGAGGCCCCCACACAAACAGGTAAGATCACCTTCCACATCCCCTTTCCTCCCTTCATTCAAAAGTAAGATGATACTTAATTTATTCTCCAATAGGACCTTTTATAGCAGCTTGTGTGCTGTGCCACAGGTGGTGCTGTCTAAGTTTGTGCGTCAGATGGGGGACCTGCTGCCCCCCACCCTGTACATCCCCTACCTGCGCATGCTAAAAGGCCTGGCAAACGGCCCCCAGTGTGCCCACTACTGCTTCAGCCTGCTCAAGACCAACGGAGCCCCACACGGTAACTATACATGCTATCACCTGCTAGGCACTGTAGGAATCTGTAAAGATGGAAAGGAATTTTCTAATGTTCTCACTAATGGTGTTCCCCAGGGCTCCGTACTAGGTCCTTTCTTGTTCTCTAGCTAAAGATAAATGCAGCCTTCATTCACTGATTTTTTTTTTTTTTTTTTTAAGGACACCATCAGATAATACATTGGACTTCATTGTGTGTTGTTTGTTTTAGGAGATAACATTCAGGTGACAGGCAGCCCTGTGTCCTGGGAGCACTTCTTCCACTCCCTCATGCTGTACCACGAGAACCTGCGCCGAGATCTGCCCAACGCAGATGCCACGCACTACCGCCTCCCGCCAATAAGGGGCATCACACAGAGGGAGCTGGACGGCCTGACCTCTTTCCTGCAGCTGCTCTGCACCATCATTACCTGGGTATGAAGTGGTTTGCTGAAAACCGGTCTGGACAGACAATAAGCACATAAAGCATGTTAAAACAAACATGGGGGTCACAGTCACAAGGAGGGATTGAAATTAAGCTATCTTAATGGACCTTCATTTGCCACGGTGATCTATCTCTCATTTGTGTGTGTCTGTGTTTCAGAGTGAGAATGCCCGTCTGGCCTTGTGTGAGCACCCTCAGTGGACCCCGGCTGTGGTGATGCTGGGGCTGCTGCAGTGCAGTGTGCAGCCTGTCCTCAAGGGGGAGCTCCTGCTCTGCCTGGCCGCCTTCGGCAAGTCTCCGGAGATAGCCGCCTCTCTCTGGCAGTCACTGGAATACACTCAGGTAAGTCAGGTGTATAGTGAGGAAGAATGAAAAGCTGTAACAACACTTGTCTCGCGCATAAGTATTGATAGTGCCTCTGAGGTGTTGGTCTGGTCATGTCTGACCTGCCAGGCTCGCTTACGAAGTGCCAAAGCTCATGTTCTGCTCATTTCTCTCCAGATTCTTCAGACAGTGCGGGCCCGTGGACAGAAACAAGCTGCTGGGATTGAGGTGAGATTTTGCCTGCATATGGTGCGTACGTTGTTTGCTTGTACACATGTATCGGTTTGTAACCCCTCTCCTTGCCCCTCTCAGGTGGAGCTGAATGAGATTGAGTCGAGCTGTGAGGAGTATCCTCTGACCAGAGCCTTCTGTCAGCTCATCAGCACATTGGTCGAGAGCGCCCTGCCCGTCAATCTGGGGGCGGGGCTCCGTGCGCCAGGATTCCAGCCCTACCTGACCTTCCTGCGCGACGCCGTTTTCCTTCCCTTCCCCACCAGAGCCTATCGCCGTGCTGCTGAGAAGGTACGGGAATCTCTCCACAGTTAAGGTCCCTTTTTGGTGACATTAGACTGGATAAGACCAGTTTCTGTGGTTGAGGATCACACTTCGCTAGTGAAATTCGTTACAACCCATGTCAGCACTTGCTCTCAGATGCCATTAAAGAATGTTTAGAAGTGTGTTTTGCTACTAATACCTACTTCAGGTTTGTCTCACTCCCCACCCCCTCTCTCCCATCACCTCTCCACCACCTATGCCCTCTATCAGTGGGAGGTAGCAGATGCTGTTCTGGAGGTGTTCCACAAGCTGCTGCGGGACTACGAGCCCCAGCCCTCAGACTTTGTCCAGGAAACAGTGGAGCTGCAGGGGGAGCAGGTGCTGGCCCACAAGCCTCCCGGCCACAGCCTGATGTTCCACCTGCTTAACGACTCGCCAACCCTCACCCTCTGCCTCAGCCTGCTGGAGGAGGGCGTGCTCCAGCTAGACACCTACGCTCCCTTCCCTGGTCAGTACACACACACCTGCTATAGCTGCCAATAGTGTCTCTCATTTCTTTTCTTTGTTTTTACCCTGTTGACTTCCCTGTTAGCGTTGTACAAGGAGGGGAACATTCCAGTATTTTCTTAGGTTACATTGTTGGGTGGCTCGCATTTCCGGTATCTCGAGATTACATTTCTTTACATCCACTCATCTCTCTTGGTTCTATGACTGTCCGACTTGCAGGTAAAAAGCAGCTGGAGTCTGCGGTGTTGCACTGCCTGTGTCTGCTGGACCTGGCCCTGCAGAAAGAGGTGGTGTTCATGGACCTGCTGAGGGAGAGCCAGGCCTCCCTCATCGTCTCCCCCTTGGAGCAGCTCCTGCAGGGAGTCAGTGCCCAGAGCCGCCGGGCTGACCACATCGTCAACATCGCCAGGTACTGGAACACTCACCTCGACTTCATCTGACCAGGGACTACACATGAGGAGACTTTTAGCTAAATCTGGGACATACGCAGAAATGTTGACTTTGAAGTTGAAGTACAATGTCCCTGTCAAATGAACACAATACAGTAGAATTCCCTCTCTAGCCCAGAAAGGTCCATAGCCCAATTTTGAGTCTCAGGCCCAAAGCTTGAAGTCAGGCCATACCCCCCCTTTACCTCCACTTCTTATTCCCTGGTTTGTGTTTGTCCCTGGCAGGTACCTATACCACAGCAGTTCCAACCCAGAGGCGGCCTTCCAGAGTGCTAAGATACTGCAGAGGATTGCCCGCTACCCCAACATCCAGAACAGACTGGTGGGAGACTTCACACATGACCAGGCTGTTAGTGACAAGCTGATGGCTGGCTTCGTGGAGTGTCTGGACAATGAGGGGGCCGAGGAGGGACTGGAGAAAGGAGACGGTGAGTCACATTCTCATTCTATCAACAATGTTTATCTCCGAGTGTGAAAGATGTCCAGCCTGCCCATGTAAAGATCAACTGCCCCTAAAAAGCAACTTCTCGTTTTAAAAACAGCCTTTGTTGCATCAATATGAGTCAGAAACATTTATTCTAGTGTCAAAATTGACTACAATGTGTAAAATAGGATAATTTTGGTTATAAAGTCGGTTATAAAGTCAGTCTCGTCCAAAACTTAGATTTGTGAGATGATTATAGGAACAAATTACATGTCACAGAATGAAGGGTACCGTAACAGTTTTCCTTGGGTTGGGTTTACAGTGAGGGAAAAAAATATTTGATCCCCTGCTGATTTTGTACGTTTGCCCACTGACAAAGAAATGATCAGTCTATAATTTTAATGGTAGGTTTATTTGAACAGTGAGAGACAGAATAACAACAAAAAAATCCAGAAAAACGCATGTCAAAAATGTTATAAATTGATTTGCATTTTAATGAGGGAAATAAGTATTTGACCCCCTCTCAATCAGAAAGGTTTCTGGCTCCCAGGTGTCTTTTATACAGGTAACGAGCTGAGATTAGGAGCACACTCTTAAAGGGAGTGCTCCTAATCTCAGCTTGTTACCTGTATAAAAGACACCTGTCTACAGAAGCAATCAATCAATCAGATTCCGAACTCTACACCATGGCCAAGACCAAAGAGCTCTCCAAGGATGTCAGGGACAAGATTGTAGACCTACACAAGGCTGGAATGGGCTACAAGACCATCGCCAAGCAGCTTGGTTAGAAGGTGACAACAGTTGGTGCGATTATTTGCAAATGGAATTAACACAAAAGAACTGTCAATCTCCCTCGGCCTGGGTCTCCATGCAAGATCTCACCTCGTGGAGTTGCAATGATCATGAGAACGGTGAGGAATCAGCCCAGAACTACACGGGAGGATCTTGTCAATGATCTCAAGGCAGCTGGGACCATAGTCACCAAGAAAACAATTGGTAACATACTACGCCGTGAAGGACTGAAATCCTGCAGCGCCTGCAAGGTCCCCCTGTTCAAGAAAGCACATATACAGGCCCGTCTGAAGTTTGCCAATGATTCAGAGGAGAACTGGATGAAAGTGTTGTGGTCAGATGAGACCAAAATTGAGCTCTTTGGCATCAACTTAACTCGCTGTGTTTGGAGGAGGAGGAATGCTGCCTATGACCCCAAGAACACCATCCCCACCGTCAAACATGGAGGTGGAAACATTACGCTTTGGTGTTTTTCTGCTAAGGGGACAGGACAACTTCACCGCATCAAAGGGACGATGGACGGGGCCATGTACCGTCAAATCTTGGGTGAGAACCTCCTTCCCTCAGCCAGGGCATTGAAAATGGGTTGTGGATGGGTATTCCAGCATGACAATGACCCAAAACACACGGCCAAGGCAACAAAGGAGTGGCTCAAGAAGAAGCACATTAAGGTCCTGGATTGGCCTAGCCAGTCTCCAGACCTTAATCCCATAGAAAATCTGTGGAGGGAGCTGAAGGTTCGAGTTGCCAAACGTTAGCCTCGAAATCTTAATGACTTGGAGAAGATCTGCAAAGAGGAGTGGGACAAAATCCCTCCTGAGATGTGTGCAAACCTGGTGGCCAACTACAAGAAACGTCTGACATCTGTGATTGCCAACAAGGGTTTTGCCACCATGTACTAAGTCATGTTTTGCAGTGGGGTCAAATACTTATTTCCCTAATTAAAATGCAAATCAATTTAACATTTTTGACATGCGTTTTTCTGGATTTTTTTGTTGTTATGTCTCTCACTGTTCAAATAAAGCTACCATAAAAATTATAGACTGATCGTGTCTTTGTCAGTGGGCGAACGTACAAAATCAGCAGGGGATCAAATACTTTTTTCCCTTTGTTTGTTAAACTCTGTGAAAGCTATGCTGAGAGCTAAGCTCTATTTCAATCCTGCCCACAACTGGCAGCACCTAAGTAATCATCAATTCGGAATGCAGCTGCACGTGACCCGATCGTAATGCCCATGGTCAATTTGGTTTGACATTCGATATCCCTATGGGGCTGGTTAGGGACCATCAGTAATTACACAATGTACATTGGACAATATTTTCAAATAATAGCTCCAAATTTCAATGACTTAACCTCAAACAACTATAAATTGTAGAAATTCATATACAAATATTGAAAGCATTTCATGTGACAATTAAAAGATGTGCAGCATGAAAATATTGTCCCATTTACATTGTGTAATTTATTGACTAGCCCCAGAGATAGGCTATCCAATGTCAAACCAACTTTGCCACGGTTGCTCAACAGCCGCTGAAGCTAATTGGCGAAAGAAGTTGGCTAGCCTAGACAACTTCAAGACACGACCTGGTTAGACTGTTTTCACGTTATCTAGAAGGGTGAGTGACTGTAGTTTGGCTTCAGTCATGGCCGTTGCATTTCTTAATGATTGAGCCCATTCAGTCACTTTGCTCAACACATCCGTTCAGTCACTCCAACTCACCACCTCTCTTCTCTCTGCCCCCCAGACTCTGAGCCAGCAAAGAAGGAAGCGAGGATCCGCCACGAGACCCAGATCCACATCCTGAACCTGCTGATCACCTCCCTGGAGCTGAAGACCCCCAACCTGGCTCTCTACCTGCTGGGCTACGAGGTCAAGAAGCCCATCTCCTCCACCAACCTGCAGGACGCAGGTCAGTACCTGCTCTTTCCTTTACATCAGGGTTGTATTCATTAGGGCACACTGTAGAAAAAAGTTTTGCAACGGAAAATTAAAACTAGCGTTTTGTTTTTGGACAAGTTCAGGTAGTCCCTCACTGTTTCAGTTTATTTTCTTCTGTTTGGTATGACCCCGGCTTTCATGACACCATCAACTTGCCCTTGTAAAAAGTGCATGTTTATTAATTTCTTTGCCTTTTTGATGGCAAGACAAAATCTTCTATCTGTGTATCAGGTGTGCTGGGGTGCCCACGGAGCTGCCTGCATGCCATCCTTAGTCTGCTGCAGAGAGGCAGTGAAAGACGCTCGGGTCCCGTGCTCACCAGCCAGGCCCCACACCTGGCTGAGCTCTGTTACCAGGTGATCTACCAGCTGTGTGTGTGCTCGGACACCTCAGGCCCCACCATGCGCTATCTGAGGACCAGCCAGGACTTTCTGTTCACCCACCTGCAGCACCTGCCCTTCATCCTGCCAGGTGAGCTCCTCACTGGCATCTCAATATACTTCCTATCCTGGTCTCCTCTCTTTCATCTGCACTGAATCTGAAAACACAGGATAGGTGGAAGTATTATGGGGGCATTTGTACACCTACAAATACTCAGTCGTCCTTCTTAACTGAGCTGCCAGAGAGGAAGGAAACTACTCAGGGTTTCACACTATTCTCTCTAACCTGTGTCCCTCCCACTACCCTCTCAGATGATGAGATCTCCGCCCTGTCCCAGATGTCCTGGCTCATGAAGACAGCGGCCATCGAACTCCGAGTGACATCACTCAACCGCCAGCGCTCACACACCCAGCGCATCCTCAACCTGCTGCTGGATGACCAGCCTCGCACTCAGCACGCAGGTAACAACTAGGACACACACACACTGTAGAACTTGCAATTCATTGGGATGAGTTGTTATTCATTGATGTAAATGGGATATGAGTAAAAGTGAAAAAGCAGAAGGCCTTACAGTTGATATTTTTCTTTAATCAGCGGATGGGGAGACTGGCATGGAGGAGAGCAGATCTGTCAGTGGATTCCTGCACTTTGACACCGTCTCCAAAGGTTAGTTCTAGTTCTTCACACAAACCTATCTAACTGTGAATCATATACAATCTGTCACTAGGCCCTTTGTATTACAAGTTGCTAAAGTCAAGAGCTTGTCTTGTTTAGCTAGTTGTACCGTACCATATCATTTTATCATGTACTCATCCCCTGTCCCTGTGTGATGACGTCATCAGTGCGCAGGAAGCTCCTCAGTGTGCTGGACGCCATTGACTTCAGCCAGGACGTGCCAGAGCTGCTGCAGCTGGACTTTTTTGAGCGCACTCAGATCGAGCAGGTCATCGCCAACTGCGAGCATGTCAACGAGCATGGACACACCGTCTGCAATGTCAAGGTGTGCCTGGCTTTCAGTTTGCATTCTGTATGTAACACAACCTTGTTTTCAAGCATTTTGTTACTATATCAGTTTTATGATGATGTCGTAATCTCCACAGTTACTCCATCGAGTCCTGGTAGCAGAGGTCAACGCCCTCCAGGGAATGGCAGCCATTGGACAGAGGCCACTGTTGATGGAGGTGAGTGTTGGCAGTATGATTCAGAGCAGGGGTTTTCAAACTGGGGTCTACGGTACTGGGGATTTCTTTATGTGAAAAATTATAATTTGATAAATATTGCAAGCTGTAACAGAATACCATCATGGATACCATTTTTGTCTCTGCGTCCAGTATGAAGGAAGTTGGAGGTAGCTTCACAATCCAATGCTAACTAGTGTTAGCGCAATCAATCAAATTGATTTATAAAGCCCTTTTCACATCAGCAGATGTCACAAAGTGCTTATACAGATACCCCGCCTAAAACCCCAAAGAGCAAGCAATGCAGATGTAGAATCTGGGGCAGGGAGGGGACTAACACAGTCCATTGATTTTGTTATGTTTTAGCAGAGGAACACAGCATTAGCTATGGCAAAACGCATAGGCTTGCAGGAAATTTGCTTTACAAAATGCACTCTCGGTTCAATAGAAAAATGTATAGAATTGCAGAAAATGTGTTTTACAACTGCAACATTTTCTCTATGCTGCCAAGATACCTTTCTAGCTAATATACTGTGTTAGAGTTTACACTTCCTCTTCCAATAAACGGTGGGGAGGTCAAAATAATGAAACTCTACCAAATCTATTCATTTTAAAATGTTGACTACTTCTACTTGCTATTATCATTCACCTAATGATAAAACATGATTTATTACATTTTTGCTAACATGATGGGGGTTGCCAGTTTGCCTGGGTGGTATCCCTGGGCAAGAAAAGTTTGAAAACCCCTGATTCAGAGTATAGTAGTATGGTATTTTCCTTGCAAAATGGTGCTCAGGAGTTTGTTCAAGAGCATGAAATGTTACAGAACATTCAGAAAGAAACGTTCTGACTCTTTCACCTAACTGAATAAACCCCTGATGTGTGCATGCACTCCCCAGGAGGTGAACTCCATCCTGCAGCAGGTGGTGGAGAGGAATCGTGTGCGTCGGAGCCTGAGTGCCAAGCGCCATGCGCTGCAGTCATGGAGAGGCCTGGTGGAGACCCTGCTCACCGCCTGCCCTGCAGACCTCATTCCTGCAGACGACAGACAGCTCATAATCAGAGACCTGCTGCTGGACCTGCACGAGAAGGTGTGTGTGTGTGCACGTGTTTAACTATACTTGTGGGGGCCAGAAGTCCCCACAAGAATAGTAAACTAACAAAAAATTGACCAACTGGGGACATTTAGTTAGTTCCCACCAGTTCAAATGCTGTTTCTAGGGGGTTTAGGGTTAAGGTTAGAATTAGTGTTAGGGTTATAATTAGGTTTAGGGTTAGGAGCTAGGGTTAGAGGTTAGGATTAAAGTTAGGTCTTTGGGTTATGGTTAGGTTTAGGGTTAGGAAAAATAGGATTTTGAATTGGATTGTGTCCCCACCAGGTTAGTTATACAAGGCTGTGTGTGTGGGAGAGAGCTTGTGTGTGAGTATGGCAACTCTGTAAAATGGTCTAAGTTCTCCTGTCTCTCCCAGGTGTTGTCAGAGGATGCTGCAGGAGAGCTGATGCCCATAGTAGCCGGGGCCGTGTTCACCCTCACCGCCCACCTCAGCCAATCGGTGCTGTCGGAGCAGCAGCAGGGGGCGGGGCTGGAGGGAGGCTCGTCGTCGGGCTTCGCCTCCATCGCTAACTCTGCTCTGCACCTGATCCTGAGGAAGCTACTTGACTTCATCCTCTGTACGGGTGGTGGATTCCAGCGTCTGCGTGCACACCTGTACGGCTCTCTGCTCTACTACCTGCAGATTGCCCAGAAACCTGAGGAGCCAGATACACTGCAGCAAGGTACAGTTGAGCTACAGTATTGCTGGGCAGACACAGAAAACTTTGAGAATTATCAATTTTAGGACCCTATGTAGTGGTGTGTATTTTCTCTGGTCATTGATTGCAAACCTTCGTTTGTTTAGTTTACTAATTAGACCATTTTTAAAAACAAGTACACATAAAACTGGAAAAAGACTTGCATGTACATGAGTAAAATCATAGAGGATAACACACAGTTAAGTCTGGGAATTTACATTGTGGTCCTCTTGTGGCGGCAGGAAATCTAGTGGTTAGAGCATTGGGCCAGTTACCGAAAGGTCGCTGGTTCGAATCCCCGACCCAACAAGGTGAAAAATCTGTCGACGTGCCCTTAAGCAAGGCACTTAACCCTAATTGCTTCTGTAAGTCGCTCTTGATAAGATCATCTGCTAAATGACTAAAATGTAAAATGTGACAAGATGGCTTGGCAACACGGTTGTACACTGTATATATACACACACTAGTTTGGACACACCTACTCATTCAAGGGTCTTTCTGTATTTTTACTATTTTTTACATTGTAGAATAATAGTGAAGACATCAAAACTATGAAATAACACATGTGGAATCATGTAGTAACCAAAAAAGTGTTAAACAAATCAAAATATATTTTATATTTGAGATTCTTCAAATAGCCACCCTTTGCCTTGATGACAGCTTTGCATACTCTAATGTTATTTCATAGTTTTGATGTCTTCACTATTATTCTCCAATGTAGAAAATAGTAAAAATAAAGAAAAACCCTGGTGTGTGTGTTGAATTCTAAATAATTCACAGACAGTGTCACAAGCAAAGCACCCCCACACCATAACACCTCCTCCTCCATGCTTTACGGTGGGAAATACACATGCTGAAATCATGACATAGTGCAAGTGGGGGGGCGCTTTCCTCTTTTTTGTTCTCAATTGCTCCTCTATTGTTCCTCAAGCAAGGGGGGAGGCCGATGACATCACAACTTTTTTAAAGCTGCCCAGAGAGGACGTTGCTTTTATGGGCAGAGGCAGCTCATTCCACTCGGAGTCTCCTGTATACAAGAAAAGTGTTAACTCAAAATGACACGACGACTGTTCCAGTTGAACAACGTTTACTTCACCGTATTACCACAGTACATAGTCGCCATCACACTCAGGCCAGGTCCATCTCCAGTGAGACTACTGCACAGGAGTACTAATAACAGAGTGATAGTACCGTAATAACAGAAGTATAGGGATACTTAAAACATGAACTTAACAATCTCCCACTTTTCTTTAAAGACAAATGAAACCTCAACAAAATAATGATGTCCCAAGTATTATTTAAGTTCCCCATTTACAAAAGGGTTGTGTGACAAAGTTTTTATTTGTATTACTCAAACTGCCACTTTCCATTACTGAGTGCCTTTAGGAGCACAAGACCAGATGCTCCCTTTTTAGTCAGTCAGCAAGCTGTTCCTTTGTGGCTGACCAGGAAAACCGCATTGAGGTGTGGAACCACAGTTGGAATCACAGTTGTAGCAAAGGTCTGTGAGCCACCGCAGATGAAGTCATCAACATGACAGGAAAGTACTCCAGTCACATTTGATCAAGCCAATAGAAGCCTGCAGGATCCACTTGTGACATTTTTCCACTTGTACTCAGCATTGTTGCCTTGACTTTGTTGTACCAGTAGAGTGTTGCATCTGCCAGGCCAGACACACACTTTTTTACTTTCCACAGTGTTCCTTCGCTCTTAGCTTCAGGCGGAGGTCAGATATGAATGTCCCTTGACAGCTCTGTTCCCTGCAAAAATGCAGATTTTATGTCTATAGAATGACGTGAACATTTTTTATGGCAGATCACTGTCAGCAGCAATCTGAGTGACTGAGGCGCATGTCAGTGAGTCTTTTGGGAGTTGTTTAGCAGCCAGCTCCTCAACCTCCAGCCACTAGATGTGCTTTTGGCACTATTCCAGTTAAGGATTCTTTTAAGGGTACACACCCACCTTGTTGAGACACATTTTTGGCTGATGTCTTTGACTTCCTCACACTCAATTCTTCCTCCAATTACTGAGCTCAGCTATTTTAGCTGAGTTAAGTGACACGTCCTTTGTTTCAAGTACATTCTGTTTTTCTCAATTTTCTATTGGTTCAATTCTGAGATTATCTAGTGACCAGTCAGCTGACCCTGTTGTACCAGAAAGTGTAACTGGTTCAGAGTACTACAAGTTGTACCAGTTCTGGTGTTTTCCTTTGGCTTTTCCTGCTCGTCCAATGACTGTTGCTGTGTGTGGAATACCACTTTCTCTGTCCATGTATTTAACAGTTTGTCCAGTTTTCAGATTGGAACAACCATGTTATCTTAACACGTTGCTGTTGTTGAACATTTTCTTTATTTGAACCCTCAACAGTATTAGCTGTGTCATGGTACAAGGTCTCTGCTCCATTTCCTGTGTCAGTTTCAGTGTCCATATCATTGGATGTGACATCTGGTAGGTTTGTCTGTTAATGTGTCATTTTCAGTAGGAGGCTGATTCTCAGCAACAACCCCTCCATCTTGTTGATCATTTACTTTCTGCAATCTTGAGTAATGCACCCTCACAAATATCACCACACCATCTTGGCCAATGACTACTCCCGGTCCTTTCCACCCTTGACAGTTAACTCATTTGTAGTACACTTTGTTTCCAGTCCTGTACTTCTCATCGGTGGGTCGAATTCTTTCTGAACACTGTTTCAGTGAACGCTTTTCTCGCTGCGTGTAGTGCTGAAAGGTGCTGTCCCACCCATGCACTCACACTGGTCCCTTCTAGTGCTGGTGGCTTGTCAATCTGTACAGAGGGAAGATTAGTGTTCTGCCCGAACTCTAGTTGGTATGGGCTGTAGCCATGAACACTGGGCTGTGAGTTTTTGCCATCAAAGCCCAATCTAGGGCTGTTTTCCAGTCACATCCATTGTCTTGTTTCACTTTCAGCATGATCTCTGTGAGTGTTTGATTATGTCTCTCCAGAAGTCCATTGCTTCATAGACAGTAAGCAGCAGTTGTCTTTACTTTGATGTTGAATTTCTCAGCCATTTCTCTTATTTCATTATTATTGAATTCTCCTCCATTGTCACTGTACAATTTCTGGGGCAGGCCATGCACACTTATCCAGAAATGAATGAAGTGCTTGACAATTTCACTGGGGTTCTTTTGTATTCACAATGCTTCCAGCACAGAAGTGTGTGTGTGAAGTGGTCGATTATGTGAATGTACCACACACTTGGTCCTAGCTCATGTAGATCTAAAGCCACTGTTTTATTGTACTTGGAAGCCAGTGGCAAACCAACAGTTGGTCTGGGCTTAGGGTAGCTGTATTTCTGGCATGTCTCGCAACTGTTAACTATCTGCCGTAGAATGGAAATACTCTCATCATTATTCCCAGAACTGCTGAGTAATTTCTGAAGTCTGTCAACTGTAGCATGTCCAAACTGTTCTGAAGTTTTAACAATACTTTGTTTTTCCTCTGTGGTCATGTTCTCTCTGACTGTCAGAATCTCCATGTGCTCTGTGTCCGTCCGAATCGCATTTTTACATGGACTCTGTGATGTCTTTGTCTAAAATGTTTACACAATAGTGGCCTGAGGTAGTAAGTTCAAGGGTCACTGGTTGTTTAATCATCACTGCCTTGTCATTTTCTTATGTCTAGGACAGCCCCTGCCTTCTTGAGGGAAGCCTTGCTTAATAGTAAGGGGATATCTGCAGGGACCACCTCTGTTTTCAATGTGACACTTAGTCTGACCAATTTTTGCTGGTATCTTGACTCTCTTGGTAGAATGGACGACTCTCCCATCTCTAAATTTGAACACTCTGTTGCTTGGTGTGTCAATCATATTTTGTACTTTCATATTTAGTTCACTGACATAGCTATCAAGCCATTTTGCACCACACACTGTGTGTGTTCATGCAGTATCAATCACAGCAGATCCTAAAGATTCAACTATAAAGATCTCAGAAGCAGATTTGTTTGAAAACAGTGTAATGTTACACTGCTCCATCTCTGTGTTGACATTTTCCTCTATTCGTTTAACTTATTCATTTTTATGAGGACAGTCTTTAACCCAATGGTAAGTGCTTTGACAAATAGCACATTTTGATATCCTTCCATATCTGTCCAGTGGATTTGTGCCGGGCAATGGCGCCCTCGTCTGGTTGTCTTGAGCATGTGACTTGTTGCCGCCTTTTCTCTGCTGCTCAGTGTAATGTGCCACGTCACTCACTTGCATTCCATCTGTTATTGGCTCGACCAGTGGCGATTTTAGCATGGGGCAAAAAAAGCAAGTAGTGGAATGCATGCCAGCAAAGCCACTACACAACACTAAACAATACAGTAATTGCACTATAACGGTGACAAATGGTGCCCACAAACTGTTAGGGCCTACATAAATAAAATAAAATAACATTTTATTTGCCACATGCGCCGAATACAACAGGTGTAGACATGACCGTGAAATGCTTACTTACAGCCCTTAACCAACAATGCATTTATTTTTTAATAAAAAAGTCAAATAAAACAACAAACTGAGAGGGGGAAAAAAAGAGCAGAAGTAAAATAAAATAACATTAGGGAGGCTATATACAGGGGGGTACCGGTGTGGGGGCACCGGCTAGTTGAGGTAATATGTGGGTAGAGTTAAAGTGACTATGCATAAATAATTAACAGAGTAGCAGCAGCTTAAAAAGATTGGGTGGGGGGGCAGTGCAAATTGTCCGGGTAGCCGTGATTAGCTGTTCAGGAGTCTTAAAGCTTGGGGTTAGAAGCTGTTGAGAAGCCTTTTGGACCTAGACTTGGCGCTCCGGTACCGCTTGCCGTGCGGTAGCAGAGAGAACAGTCTGACTAGGGTGGCTGGAGTCTTTGACAATTTTGAGGGCCTTCCTCTGACACCGCCTGGTATAGAGGTCCTGGATGGCAGGAAGCTTGGCCCCAGTGATGTACTGGGCCGTACGCACTACCCTCTGTAGTGCCTTGCGGTCGGAGGCCGAGCAGTTGCCATACCGGCGGTGATGCAACCAGTCAGGATGCTCTCGATGGTGCAGCTGTAGAACTTTTTGAGGATCTGAGGACCCATGCCAAATATTTTCAGTCTCCTGAGGTGGTATAGGCTTTGTCTTGCCCTCTTCACGCCAGACCTCCATGATAGTTTGTTGGTGATGTGGACACCAAGGAACTTGAAGCTCTCAACCTGTTCCACTACAGCCCCGTCGATGAGAATGGGGGCGTGCTCAGTCCTCTTTTTTTTTTTTTTCCTGTGGTCCACAATCATCTCCTTTGTCTTGGTCACGTTGAGGGAGAGGTTGTTATCCTGGCACCACACGGCCAGGTCTCTGACCTCCTCCCTATAGGCTGTCTCATCGTTGTCGGTGATCAGGCCTACCACTGTTGTGTCGTCGGCAAACTTAATGATGGTGTTGGAGTCGTGCCTGGCCATGCAGTCATGGGTGAACAGGGAGTACAGGAGAGGACTGAGCACACCCCTGAGGGGCCCCCGTGTTGAGGATCAGCGTGGCAGATGTGTTGTTACCTACCCTTACCACCTGGGGGCGGCCCGTCAGGAAGTCCAGGATCCAGTTGCAGAGGGAGGTGTTTAGTCCCAGGATCCTTAGCTTAGTGATGAGCTTTGAGGGCACTATGGTGTTGAACGCTGAGCTGTAGTCAATGAATAGCATTCTCACGTAGGTGTTCCTCTTGTCCAGGTGGGAAAGGGTAGTGTGGAGTGCAATAGAGATTTGCATCATCTGTGGATCTGTTGGGGTGGTATGCAAATTGGAGTGGGTCTAGGGTTTCTGGGATAATGGTGTTGATGTGAGCCATGACCAGCCTTTCAAAGCACTTCATGTCTACAGACGTCAGTGCTACGGGTCGGTAGTCATTTAGGCAGGTTATCTTAGAGTCCTTGGGCACGGGGACTATGGTGGTCTGTTTGAAACAACATGTTGGTATTACAGACTCAGTCAGGGACATGTTGAAAATGTCAGTGAAGACACTTGCCAGTTGGTCAGCACATGCTCGGAGTACACGTCCTGGTAATCCGTCTGGCCCTGCGGCCTTGTCAATGTTGACCTGCTTAAAAGAGCTGTCCCAACACCTTACCACTGCTACACCTGGCTATCAGCGGAGCCTTGTCTGGCAGCTAAACAGTTCATTCAGCCTCATTTACTGCCTTTAAAAAAAACATCGCTGATATCGCTGACTTGCTTAAACAAATGTGGTTTCTACTGACAATTGAGATGTACAAACTATGGCATAAGGGGATGACAAGCGGATAAGAGGCAATCCGTAATTTCGATTAAGACAATGAGCGAGCCAGGACGGACGTAGTCAATATAACTATTTGTTCAGCACTTTTGAAATGTACAGCGACAGAATTCAGACAGTTCTCCCTGTACACCAAGTCAGAACCGTAGGATAAATAAAGGGGGCATATAAGCAGAAAATGAAAGCTCTTCAAATATTTGATGATTACATTTATCAAAAACAGGTTATAGGCTACATGTGCACCACCGAGTCAGAACAGTAGGCGAAATTAAGAGGTGAAAATATACCAAATAATTAGGGTGAGGCACATGGGCTACTAACATCTTACTACACAACATTTTACATACACTTAGTATTACTTTCTTAGCTACAGTATACATATCTCCCTGGCATATTACATCATTTATGCAGCAGCATATAAGACATTTTTGGACTCACCTTGTTTTGATGTGCTCACTTGAACAGGAAGGTGGCGCGGCGGTCCTTCGTGGCAAATTTTGTCATCAAAGAAAGGGAAAGAGGCCGGGTTTACAATTCTGAGATGGATGACCGTTCAAAACGTATTTTCCCAGTCTGAGCTCGTTTATTCCCGACTTCCCCGTTGCAATGCTTGCAGTTAGCCACTGTCACCAATTCCTTCCAAACCACTCATTGTTGAATTTGCGATTTCCAACTTGTTGTGTAATGTTTATGTCCAATGGCCGATGAGCACCTATATGTTTGATCTATCATTTCTCTTCATTATTTCTCTTCATATGACAAGGATTTAAAAAGGATTTGTTGATATGATCAGTTCAATCAAAGCTACTGTACATATAACGTGATTTTATTTACATTTAAGTCATTTAGCAGACGCTCTTATCCAGAGCGACTTACAGTTAGTGAGTGCATACATTTTTCATACTGGCCCCCCGTGGGAATCGAACCCACAACCCTGGCGTTGCAAGTGCCATGCTCTACCAACTGAGCTACAGGAGGCCTTATCTGTGGCCAATGACCTTGAGCCATCTTGGAAGGGCACTTCTAATGTAACTCTATGGCAGGACCCA
This sequence comes from Coregonus lavaretus, assembly GCF_964263955.1. NCBI lineage: Eukaryota > Metazoa > Chordata > Actinopteri > Salmoniformes > Salmonidae > Coregonus > Coregonus lavaretus. Next base: position 16,102,210 of record NC_139998.1, read on the forward strand.
AAGGGCTTGAATTTTCGATGTCTACCCTTACTAAGGACTTGGTGGTGACGTAGTGTCCCCATGAGTGACAACACTGAGCCAATCAAGGCGCAACACTCCTATTTTCTGCGTGTTTGCCCCACCACCACAGAAAGCTCTGAGCTCGGCTGAAACACCTGCGTTTTGGAGCTGCCTTACTCAAGAAAATAAAAAAGAGACCATGTTTGTATGCAGCTTTATTAACTCATTTATTTATATATATTGCATTGTTTGCAAACTGATATGTGACACGTGTTAATGCCAAAATAACATGCAAAACAGGCAAGCCCCCCCCCCCCCCCCCCCATTTGTTGCTACAAATGTGGGGCTCAAAACAGGTGGTGCTCTTGCCCTGAATGACGGGTCGCCACTGGGCGCTACAGACGTCTTTTCACCAAAAAGCAGTCAAAGCCAACCGTTTCGCCCTACCATCCGGACAGGCAGTATCTACCATGTCATACTTGCGCATCCTATTGTAACGTTACCTCTGTTCGAAATCAATTATGTAGTCCGTCATTGCAACCGAAATGTCTCTAGTAACACTGTCAAAGTTTGAATATGCCTCGTAGGCACGGTCTTTCTCTTCATTAAGATACACAGAATCCAGTGCTCTGCTCAAAGTTCTCATACCGTCATCCTTGTTCAAATCCTCCACGGATATTTCCAGTGCAGTATCTCTCGCTCTCCCCTCGAGCGACAATACCACCGCAAGTGCTTGCTTTTTCTCGTCCAGATTAGTAACCCGTGTCCAGATTCCAAGTTCATTTTCCGAACTTTCATATGACCTCTTCTCGTGGCACATTGTAGTTATTAACCATCCTCTGCTACCAATGTTAACTCAAAATGACACAATGACTGACTATGTTCCAGTCTAACAACGTTTACTTCACCGTATTACCACAGTACATAGTCGCCATCACACTCAGGCCAGGTCCGTCTCCAGTGAGACTACTGCACAGGAGTACTAATAACAGAGTGATAGTACCGTAATAACAGAAGTATAGGGATACTTAAAACATGAACTTAACAAAAAGTACCTTTCCCAGCATTACTCCTGAGCCTGTATAAGCACACATTAGCAACACCTGATCTGGTGTTGTGGTTGTGTGCATCCCTAGCATGGGGAAAGTAATCAGTCAGATATCTGGGCGCAGAACCATAAATATTCCTGTAAACCAGACCCAGTCTAATCTGGGACACCCTAGCCTCAACAGGCAGCCAGTTGAGTTCCTGAAAGCAGCTCCTTCCTATGTGATTACGTGGACTCACCTTCAATACTAACCTGATCAGGTTATTTTGGGCTCTCTGGAGCTTCCCCTTCAGAAGCTTAGATAAGCCCCCAACACATTAAGTACTAGCGTAGTCAAAATGACATTGAATGAGGGCAGTGGCTAGCACTCTCATGGAGTCCTTATCAAGCAGCTTTGACTTTCTAGCCAAAAACTTGGTGCGAGCATTAACGTACCTTAGCACTTTAGTGGCCATGTTCACACCCCCCCAAGCTTCCATCAAGGATGCATCCCAGGTAGCAAACAGAGCTTTTTGGCAGTCAGCACCTCTCCCCTAACTCCTCTGATTTCAGAGGACCTACACAATTTAGGTCTGGACCCAAAAATAATTGCCTCACTTTTACCTAAGTGCAGAGAAAGCTTATAATCTGCAAGCCATGTGCTACTGTTAGTAAGCTCCAAAAGTGTAGCATCATCCGCGTAAAGGAAAAGACGTCACGAACAAGCATCTTTCATGTAGTTTATGTACAGTAAAAACAGTGGCCCCAGCACGTTCCCCTGTGGAACGCCACAGCTTATTGGTTTTCCTGACACAGTGAACCATTTACCTGAGCCACTTACAAAAGAAAGAAGATATACCCGTGTGGTCAATGCGGGAAGAGATTTCAGACCCCAAGCAAACTAAAGACGCTTACCTTTTTCGTCTGTCTTTCTCTCTGTCCAGCAGGGAAGTCTATGTGGGAGCGTCTCACTGCTCCTGAGGATGGTTTCTCCAAGTTGCAGAGGGAGAACCTGGCCATCATCGAGAGCTACGGCACAGCCCTCATGGAGGTGGTGTGCAGGGACGCCTGCGACGGCCATGAGATCGGCAGGGTATGAAATCACACTCGCTCGCACGCACTCACTCACAATCAATCCGATATACAATACTGTATCTTGAACTCCAGCCTGCCTGTCTGACTTCCCCTCCTTCTGTTTCTCTCTTTGTCAGATGCTAGCCTTGGCTGTGCTGGACCGGATCCTGTCCATAGACCGCCAGAGCCAGTGGCTGCTGTACGTGTGTAACAGTGGTTACCTGCGTGTGCTGGTGGAGAGCTTGAGACAGGACGATGCAGCCCTGCAGACCCTGCTCAGCCCCCAGCCCCCGCTGCTCAAACCTCTCTACATCTACGAGAGCAAGATGGTGAGAAAAGGAGGGAACACAAACACCAACCTTAAAGGTTACAGCGCTCACTGCTCAAACACTTTTACATCTACGTGTGAGATGGCCAGGGTTTATATTCATACACTCCCCCACCCTCAAAAGGGAGTGCGCGCACACACACACACACACACACACACACACACACACACACACACTAAATATAACCCACTGTTTGTTTGTCTGCTAGGCCCTGTTGACGCGGGTAGCGAAGACAGGCCAGGGGGCTGTGGAGCTGCTGCGCTGTGGTCTGGTAGCTCAGCTGGTGGAGTGTCAGGTGTTTGACATGGTGCCCGACAGCGACTCACACAGGTAAGGAGGAGATGAAAAGAGGTAGAGAGAGAGTGATGGCTGGAAAGTGTGATGGAGCGAGTGAGTTACAGATTGGGAATGACCACAAAGAACAAAAAGGACGTTTATTTTCGTAGCCATCACATATGTATCCTTATTGATTAACTGAATCATGTAGTAGATGTAGAGAGGTTTTGAGGTTATATTTTACCCTTTCCCTGTCTGTCTCTAGGGTGTTTGGTCAGAGGGACCCTTCAGGGTTCATCCCCAGCCCTCTCGACCGCTACAGACAGATCCTGCTGCCTGCTCTCAGGCTGTTCCAGGTCATCCTCACCTCCACCACCACACACCACCAGCAGGGGGCAGCACAGGTCCTCCAGTGGCTGATCGTCCATGCCGACACTATCCAAGGTCTGCTGCGCTGTCAGGAGCTCAGTATGGGAGCGCTGCAGGAACTCTCCCTGCTCACAGGCATCATCAGCAAGACCGCCCTGCCAGGTACACATACAGCCACACCAGGGACAGTCACAACACCTAGCTGGGGCACACCTCGCTTCTGGGTTCGGGACTACTGTGATATTTTGGTGCTGGTTTTGCCAATGTCAGTTTTGTGATTGGCTGTGTGTGTGTGTTTGTGTTGTAGGAGCTCTTGAGGGACAGGATGTGAACAGTGCAGCTCTGCTGGAGTTCCAGGGTCACATTAGCAGATTTCAGGTAGATACTGGCACAATACTAACACCCTCCCTCACTCTCCTCTGTCTCATTTCAGGATCTTCACAATCACAGCATCAGTAGCTGGACAGTTAGTCCTGATAGGATTGAGTAACTTATCATGTATTTTGTGATGTGTAACAACATGCCTCTCCCCTAGCGTCAGTGTCTGTCTCTGCTGGGGCGTCTGGCGGGGAGTGAGAGGGAGCGGCTGCTGAAGCAGGCAGAGATTGCAGCCCCCGGGGACCCTGCCGAGCGACGGGAGGAGATGGAGGTGGCCATGCAACAGGTACGATAGAGGAATGGTGAAAAGAAAAGCAATGTAGCCTGTTTCCGGATCTGTTTGGGCTGTCTTTCCATCTCCTATTGTAACAATGACCATGACGAGTTGGCAAGATGCCAAAAACATATCTGAAATGCCTCCTGAGTGGCGCGCCGGTCTAAGGCACTGCATCGCAGTGCTTGAGGTGTCACTACAGACCCGGGTTCGATCCCAAGCTGTGTCACAACCGGCCGTGACCGGGAGTCCCATAGGGCGGCGCACAATTGGCCCAGCGTCGTCCGGGTTAGGGGAGGGTTTGGCCGGGGGGCTTTACTTGGCTCATCGCGCTCTAGCGACTCCTTGTGGCGGGCCGGGCGCGTGCAGGCTGACTTCGGTCATCAGTTGAACAGTGTTTCCTCCGACACATTGGTGCGGCTGGCTTCCAGGTTAAGCGGGCGGGTGTTAAGAAGCGCGGTTTGGCGGGTCATGTTTTGGAGGACGCACGACTCGACCTTCGCCTCTCCCGAGCCCGTTGGGGAGTTGCATCGATGAGACTAGATCGCAATTATATATCACACAATTGGGAAGAAAAAGGGGTTTAAAAAAAGAAACCGATCTGAAACCAGGCTAGAAAGATGCAGTTAGTCAAAGAACACCTGTTTGCTGTGTTGTCCCCAGGTGTGTGCTAACATCATGGAGTACTGCCAGACCCTGCTGCTGCAGAGCTCAGCACAGGCCCAGTTCAGCATCTGTCTCTTCAGCCCCTCAGTCAACGAACCAGCCAGCCGAGACGGCCGCACAGGTTAGACACTCTTCCGCTACGCCGTGTGTAATAATAATTCGCTGGGTAGTTCTATTATTGGAAATGCTTATCCCAACTCCCACTGAGACACCAACAGCCAGCCCTAACCTGCCTCACACCTATCTGTTCCTGGAGCGCTACCCTCTTGTAGGTTTTCGTTCCAACCCCAGTTGTAACTAACCTGATTCAGTTTATTAACCAGACAATTATTTGAATCAGGCGCACTAGATTAGGGTTGGAGTGAAAACCTACAGGATGGTAGCTCTCCAGGAACAGGGTTGGAGAGGCTTGACTTACACATTGCACACACCCATCAGGGTTAATTCACGTTCCTCTCCATCTCCACTGTCTGTGTATGACAAAAATCCTCTCCTGCCCCGCCTCAGACCTGGCCCTGCCATCAGCCCCGTACTCTCGTGTGCCCAGCCTGGGCCTGGTTCTATTCCTGCTGAAGAACAGCGCTGCAGACTTCTTCCGCTTCCACCAGAGCCATAGACAAGCTCTGGGCAAGCTGCAGAGCCTGGAGCAGCTGCCCCCTGAGGAGCTCAAGGAGGTAACACACACATTCACTCAACCTATTGACAAGGGGATTGACAAGTGCCGCAGCCTTAACCCTCTTCTCTATCACCGTCTCTCTGTCCTGTGTGTAGCTGTGCGCGGCCCTGGTGTCTGGGACTGGAGTAGAGAAGATCTCCTCGGTCCAGAGGAGCCTCTTGGCCAAGAGACGACTGGTTCAGCTCATCAACAACAGAGCAAAGCTGCTGGCCCTCTGCTCCTGTATCCTACCATATTAAATTGAAACAGACCAGACTAAACCAGATTTAGCCAGATTAAATTACATTTAGCCACCCCACTGCAGATGGGGTGGTTTTGGGGTAGTTTTGATTTAGGGACAGGGGTGTCGAACATACAGGCCGTGGGCCGAATCCGCCCTGCAAGCCCATTCAATCCGGCCCACAGGTGGTTTGAGTAAATCAAAAAAATATATGCATGTATTTTTTTGGGGGGTGGGAAAATAATCAACTGTGTAGAAATGATAATGGACCTACATTTTATAGTCTCTTCACTCTGTCCAGCTTGCTAACAGTCATTGAAACGAAAGCTAGACAGTCAGAGAGCATCGGAAATTCAAAAAGCAATGGATAGAGGACTCTTTTTTTTTTTTGTATATTTTGACGGCAAAGAAATATGATACATTTTAGGTGTGGCCCATGGGAAAATATTTGTTTGACACCCCTGTTATAGGATGATGTTGTGTTGTTGGGTATGATTGATGGAATTCCCTGAGCTGTAGCTACTTCATGTAAATGTAAAGTAAATGGAACATTTCTTTGAAAATGCTGTCATAATAAGTGGTGAGCATGAGAAATGCCTTGACCTAACCACACCTCAGATGTGATTGAAACCTGCCTGTTTGTGATGTGGCGCCACCTGGAGTACTACCTGTTGTACTGCACCCCCACAGACCCCAAAGACTCCCTAATGCCTGGAGCCAGCGCCTACAGATCACGCCTGACAGACGGTGAAGCTCTACCCAGGCTCAGTTAACCCCCTGGGATGGATTGAGATCGGTCCCCTAGGGATAGCAGACCTTTTTAGAATGTTTTAGTTTTTTGACCTCCCAAAATCAGGAACATGACAAATGCTGGATAGACTTTTTCCTGGTTGTGTTGATCACATCCCTTCTTACTGGTGTGCTTCTCTTGTGTTCCCCAGACTCGTTTGGACGTGCCCTGGGCCTATCCCGAGTCAGCCAGCAAGACCTGGAACAGGTGAGTTACTTCATCAGGGGCTGACTGGACTATACTAACTTGAGACGTTGCAGTCCAACTGTAAGTGTCATAAGGGGAGGAGAGTGACAGGGCCTATGTCTACACCGAGGACCTAGAACAGTGGGTGATTGATAGCACCGACAGATGGCAATCTAGAAAAGATATGTACAGGTGATGATGCATGTATAGGAATTAGTGGGAGTGTTTTCAGCTTCAGTGGCAGACACTTTAAGTCTTGTGAGTTAGTTCCTAGTAAGACTGACTCCTCTCTCCTCTGTCGGTGTGTCTCCAGCTTCAGAGTGACATGGGGGCAGGCTTCGGAGAGGCTCTACAGAGGAAGCTGCTGGAGGTGGAGGGGCTGTACAGCCAGGTCCGCTCCCGATACACCTTCATCCAGGCCCTGGTACGCAGGATCCGTGGCCTGCTCCGCCAGCCAAAGAGCTGAAACATTCAACGGCCCATACATACAACAGACCTTTACAGAAACACACTCATGAAATGTTACTTGTTTAAAAAATGAAAGTTTTTGGCTTGATCTTCGCTTTTGGTGTTATGGATTTTTGTTTTTTTCTATTGCGAAATAAAAAATAATTTTCTAAAATGTAATAATTTACCAATGATTTGTTTCCTCTTTTGTAACGGGACTCATTTGAGTGACTTATGATCCGAGAAAGTAGGAAAGGGAACCAAAACTGCAAAGGTCAACAAGTCATAATGAAGGTAGGATCATCTTCACAAAGCAACCAGTGACACACTTCCATAATATTTAATCTTGCTTTATTTCTTACAAGCTACACTTTATATAAGATGGTAAAGTGCGTAGATTCTCAAACCTTGGGAAGGGAGGAGTGGGATTGGGAGAGTGAACATACGTACAAAATCAGATTTTACATTCAGATCTTAAGACAGGATTGTTGTGCTCTTCTGCATTGTATGTATGAGTACTGAGAGAATGTATATTGGAGAGGTGCATTGAATAGGGGAGAGGAACAGTAGAACATGTATGAACACAGGTTATAGGCACATTACCCTATTCAATTCAACACAATGAATTCTGCAGTCATAGGATAGATTAGTCACTCATCTTGAGAATGAGGGACAACTACGGTATTCATTGAGGGACAATACCTTAGTGAATCTGTTAGTTGACATAGCTCGGCTGAATGAGACAGAACACATGGCAATTTGAGGGATAACTTTTTTTGTGCTACTTTTCTTAAATCATGCGCATATTCTATGAATTACTTTTTAAATAATACAATTAATTACAGTATTAAAAAAATAACCATTTACATTTCTTTCCCCAACTGGTCATCGTGTTTACCTCTGATTGTGCCGCTTTGTGGGATGATGTCCCCATGTAAGACACAGGATCTGGGTCCTTAGTAGTCTACATCATCCCTATTGGTCAGCTACAAAGAAAACCCCACTGTATATAAATGCACTGTATGTATATCATATATTCAGATAAGATCAATCTATACATGTCTACAACGGGGCTGTGGGGCTAGGTAATTAAAGCTGTACAACCATTCATTCTCATCATCCTCAATGCTGCCCTATGGCAGTGTGTGTGTGTCTTCATTCATACTATAGGCCTACAGGATTAGAGTAGAACGGCTCTAGTCACAGACATACATTGTCAATCACAGCAGTAGTAAAGTTTGACACTTTTCTACACATTACTCTGATCAGGATGTGGTTGCTTTAGAGGTCACTGACTTGGAGGAGGTTGTGGATTCTCCTAGATTCCAAGGTGACGAAGGTTGATCCAGCTTGGGACAAGTGCAGCAGAGTATCCATAATGCATTGCCTGGCTGGAAAGGCTATCCCTCAGCATGTTTGGATTGAAGCCTGTTCTTTCTGGATGTGTGAGTACTTCTGCATAATTTCCGTTAGTTTATGGGGTTACGACAATTGAAAAGTATAGAGTGATCCTCTCGATTGCTATTCTGACTAATAGCTTAAGTCTTTCTGGGACTTTGATCCAGGTACTAGAGGAACTCTGTTAGATGGATTATATTATTGCCAGTAGAACATGGCTCTTGGCTACTGTGATGTGAAACTACATCATTGGAAAAGTGAGGACTGATAACTTTCCCAATGATACTATCCTAGGAAAGGACCCTGTATGTTAGGTTTTTCAATCATAAACACTGCTCAAACTTTGAAGTACCCATTTTACAGGGTCAACATCTCTGATATCAAAACATATGGAGAGCATTGGTTCTCTGTACATAAAAATGACATTTTTCCTGTCATGGAAAATGGAGTAACACTATATACAGGTGCACAGGGCTAATTCATAGTAGACAGTGTAGTTCTAATCAGTCCCTCTTGATTCACATCAGCAGACCCACGTCTATGAATCTGGAGGAGGTCTGTTGGGCCTGCAGGCATCCCCAGTGAGGGCTGAGCAGAGACAGTAGCGAAAGCAAGACACCACTCCCTCATTTTTTTGTGATCGGGGTGGGGCCACTCTGGTCTACTTATTGTCCCTGCTTCGTGGAGGGGGTGCCCCAGGGCGAGACATCTCACTGGCTCATTTATTCTGGTCGGGATGGGGCGAGCGGGAGGGGACAATAAGTAGACCAGAGCCAGCTGTTCCATCTCTCGCGTGAGCATGCCAGATATTATGGAGGAACCGTGAGCTCACGCAGGGAAAAGCATGCTCATGCGAGAGAGGAAATGCCCACTTACACAGACAGAAAACTTTAAACGGCCTGAGTAAACTATCTTTGGGCTAAGGACCTTGGGGTCCTCAGGGTGCAAGATACCCCAGGCAGGTTGCCCTGAACAGTGCCTGTCTTTCTGGGGGAGGTAGAGACCGTCCTGAGGTCTTCTCCCTCCTGCTCCGCTCTAGTGATGATTGGACTGGATTGTGTTCTTCCCATTCCAGCACAGCTCTGGTGGTAGAGCCAAGCCAAACCCTTGCTTAAGATTGGTAGAATCCACTCTTGGGAGGAGAGGTGGGGATTGGCAAGGAAAGGCAGCTTATCCAGCACTGAGTTTGCACATTGTTCTTGTGTGTGTCCATGAAGGTAGCATTGGAGTGTGTGTGTGTGCATAAATGCACATACGTCTCTGGCGGCCCTCAGCTGTTAAATGCCACACCACACAATTAGGTACTGTCTGAGCTTGTCTCTTGGGCGTCCGTGGCGTTGGCATCGTTGGGCGTCTGGGACTCGGGCACCTCCCCAGTCACAGCCACCCGGATCACCTTGAGCCAGCGCTGTTTCAGCTCTTCGCTCTCGGCCACGAAGCTGTGGACAGACTTTGACTGGGACAGACGGAAGCTGGCTGGAGGGTCGGCAGGCCGGGGGCTGTCCTCCACAGAGTAGCCCAGCAGAGGGATAGTAGACTGGGCCTTCACATCCTGAGAGAGGGGAGGAGATGGAACGGTAGGCCATGAGAGATAATTTATATCATAACTAGGGCCAGGAGTTTTCCCTAGACAGATCAAAGAGTGAGGGAAAAACTCCTGGAACCATTCATAACACCATGTGTTTCACAGTGGTAGAGCATGTTGTTGTGATTGACAGTATCCAGATGACGTGGCTGACCTGTGGAGCTCCATAGAGGTAGAGCACCAATGCCTCCTTCTCTGGGATGACACACCACACCTTCCCCCAGGGCTTGTTCTTCTCACAGTGCTGCAGGAAACCACACATGATGCTGCTGCCGGAGAACTGGGCCGCCTCAATCTGTTGACAGAGGAGTGCTGTTTAGACACAGAAGATATGCAGACGCAGGTGTGCGTGTGTGTCTGTGTTCCCCTTACCTCCAGAATGCCCTTCTTCTTGCCCTCTGCCTTCTCCTCTCCAGTCAGGATGGAGTAGCAGTCCTTACACACCTTGTTAATCTTGTTGCTGTCGTACTCCAGGGCCACTTTATTGTCTGAGCACTTCCAACACACAACCTGATACAGGGACAGAAGAAACATCAGTCTAATCCTGAATGACATACAGGGTAAATTAGCCAAACCGCCAGCCGTCAAATGGGTTGAGTATAGCATATAGTATAGACATGTTATAATGGGTGCTGAGAGAGAGAATGGTGTCGAACGGACGCTTCTCACTCACATATCCGCAGGCTCGACAGTGGTGTCTCCGTCGTGTCAACGCATTGAAGGGCTCTTTACACTTCATACACATTGTCACCTCGTTGTCCCGAATCCAGCGAGGGGCACGTTTCCCCAGCTCTGCCGTCTAGATTACAATACATACAAACACATGTAGCTCAGACACGAGAAGGTCATTGGCACAGAGACAGGACCTAGTGATAGAGGAGTCAGAGGTCATGTTCATTGTGGTGACACTCACTGACACTTCCTCCACGTCTTTGGAGGCTGACTTGAACGTCTCGTTCTTCTGATGGAAGATCTCAATGGTTTCCTGGAAAGCCTGCAGGCCACACATACACAGACAGAGACATTGTCAGTAATACACACCCAAATCTACTGAGCACACAGGAAATATAACTATAAGATAGTGTAAACCAAAAAGAATGTCATTATGTACCTTTATCCAATTGTCCTTGTCTTGTTCAGAGCTGAAAAAGAAAAACAACAACCGTAGTGAGTTATTTTGTCAATTGTGGGATTGTGGTGTAACTGCTATGTAGTGAGCTGAGCTGTGGGTTGGGGTAACCACAATGACTCTGATCTATAGAATGTTATGTTACGCTACTGTTTATGTGGTCCTCTGTAGCTCAATTGGTAGAGCATGGCGCTTGTAACGCCAGGGTAGTGGGTTCGATCCCCGGGACCACCCATACGTAAAAATGTATGCACACATGACTGTAAGTCGCTTTGGATAAAAGCGTCTGCTAAATGGCATATTATATTATCATGAGCTGTAGTAGTGCACTTATCATACACTAAGCCCCCATAGGGTTTGCAGAGAATTTGGGTGGTAAAGTTATCCATATTGTTAGCAATAGGCCATGGGATTGTAGAATACAGTTAACAGCTATTTTGAAAATCATGGCTGTAAATAGTTTTTATACATATGGCCATAGGGTGGAGTAGAACACTTATCTTGAGAACTATGGCAGATATCTATGTATGGCTCTATAGGGTGTATTAAGGGTGTAGTATGGGGTGGATTGAGATCTTGCCTGGCTTGCAGCTCCAGAGTCCTCTCCTTGCCAGACACCTGGAAGGTGTGAGGGTAGTCCTCGTTGATGGTCTCCAGCACCTTCATGCCCTCGATGCCGATGCGGGTGCGCACTGTGTACTTGGGCCCTCCCAGGCTGAATTTGGGCACGCAGTACAACAGCATGTTGTTGAACTGAGGGGGAAACAAAGAAACACCTGTGATTAATGCTTGTTTTGCTATATATTGCTCCAGACTCCACTTAGTTGAGTATACTGATAAAGTGAAATGTGTGTGTGTATGCATGTATATGTATGTTTGCGTGCTCGCATGCATGTGTGTGTCTGTGTGAGTTTCTCACCAGGAAGAGGTATCTCTCCATAGCTGAGGTGTTCCTGGCAGCCAGCTTCAGGATGTGTCCCTCCTTGATGAACTCATTGGCGGCGTTGACGATGTCCTCCTCCTCCCCCAGCATCTCATAGATCTCCAGCAGCTTCTTCAGATTCTCCTGAGAAGGGAAGGGGTTCAAAAAGTTTGGTTGGGTTCTTGCACTAGCCAAAAAAGCTTCTCAGAGTAGGAGTGCTGATCTAAAATCAGGTCCCCCCTGTCCATGTAGTCTTATTCATTAAAATCTTAAAGACAAAACTTATCCTAGATCAGCACTCCTACTCTGACAAGCTTTTTGAATACGGGCCCCAATTTGATTTCAGATTATAAGAGTGGTGTCCGATCAGTGGGACTGTACTCACAGATTTTCGAATGGCACTGTTGGAGTGTGTGGCTGCCATGGCAATGATGTCCAATGACTCTGAGAAACACAGAATGAAGGGATGATTAACTTTGACCGTTGTAATAAAAAATTTCTACAATTGTGAACAACAGTTTATTTTATTTTCAACGTAAGGCAAATGTTTTTACTGGGCACTGGAGGATTCGAATGTCTTACATTTTTTATGTGAAGTAAATTATACATGATTATAATGTCAAGAAAGTCTGTCGAAATGAGTTACATGGACTCCTGCTCTACTGTGTTCGACTATGAATAGTAAAAAGCACTCCTGTGGATTTCCAGTGTTGTACTCACTCTCTGCATCTCGGCGGTCGGGGTCGTCCTGAGGCAGTTTCTTCAGGTAGTCTTTGAGCAGCATCTCGTAGCGGGGAACTCTCTGTACCGGCTCCAACATGTGGTGTTGGAGCGTCAGACTGCCACATGCCTCCTGACTCTGACAAACACACGGCAAAATAGTCCACTGTCACTTAAAGGTTGAAGACTTAAAAGTAAAGCCACACAAATTGTTTGAGGCATATCCATTCAACAGGATCAGTGGACACAACCGTACATTCATTGATTGTTCCATGACTATTTATAGTACAAATCAATATTCAGATAGATAGATTTTGAGGCTTTCTCCTAGTAAACCAAATGAGAGTCCTCGGCTCGCAGCAAATATATGTATATCCACAGGTAAATGATTGCGGTGCTATAGTTCAAAACTCAGATCATGTAATTCCTAGAATTTATATGGAATTATATAATTCCTATACAACTAATTTGTTAATTCACAACTGCAGACCTGTGCACTTCTGAATCAGACCAATGTTTAGAATCTACACTAGTACCTGTATGTCCTGGATGATGGCTTTGAACTGTGGCGAGCGGTCTGTCCACTGTTTCAGCAGCTCCATGGCCTTGTCAAAGTTCTTCACATACTCAGCATACATCTTCAGGAAGGGCGTGAGATTCTGCAGGATGTCCCCCAAGCGAGGGGTAGACTCCCTGTAGAGAGGGAGGGGGGGGGGTGCCAGTTAGATAGGGACCATAAGGTAACCATCCCTCAACCCTGGAACTCCACCAAGTAGAGACCCACTGGGCACAAACTGGTTGAATCAACATTGTTTTAACATAATTTGTCAACGTATTGTGACGTGGAATCTACGTGGAAAATACATTGGATTTGAAAAAAGTCATCAATGTAAACTGTTGTTTAGAGAGTGAACCAAATTTTAACATAGACAAACCTTGTATAAAATATATTGAATTTGTACCTTCAAAACAATGTCAGATCTTCAACATTATATCCACTATCAGAAAAAATAACAAAAGGCTGGATCTATCTACAGCTATCCCGTTGCTCTCCCATCCAGGGTTTTAACCAAGTCCAGCCCTGTTTAGCTATGATATTTGTCACTGACTATTACCAATGTGCTATCTTGAGAATTGATTGTTGAGAGATCTCCACTTAAAAATGAAATACTGGTTACTCTGCCATTTCCTGGATGCTAAAATTTTAATAGTTTGCTTAATTTCAGTTTAAGTGACAAAATAAGCAAGTATAGTGTAGAGAATCATTGTACCATCTAAAACTCTGTGAAATATATTTTCCATAACCAAAGAATATTGTATTTTCAGCTGTTTGAAGCTGGTGAACAAACCCGAAAGCAAAAGACGTAAAAATGTAACTTAAGAACGGGAAGCATAGAAATAGTGCACATAACAGATCTACCGCTTCTTAGACTTGCGTTCAATGAGAACGACAGATCTATAATACACATTTCTATGTGAATTTGGGCGGGTCGCCCAAAAAGTTACATATTGCAGCTTTAACTGTTGGTATCAAAGCCATTCCAAAGGGTAGGTTTAACAGAGCAAATTAAATGTGACCATACTTTATCAATCATTATAGCATTTGCACAGCTATTGTTTCAATTCAACCCAGAATTAAACTAAAAACAGACAATACAATAGGCCTAGGGTTTCAAGCTTTGGTTGATTTCAATTGTAATGAGGATATTTAGGTGGTATGGAATTGTGTTTAGTTGTCAACGCAACCAAATGTCACCATTTGAGGAGATGTATCTTCTGCTTGGCTCGTTCAATCTGTGCCACTGACTTAGTCTATCTTTAATTCCAGTTTTGTCTACAAATTAATTATTTATATGTTGGATTCACCTCTCAATCTCCACCAAAAATCGAAGTAAAAAAAATATACTGTAATTGTGTCTGAGTGAGTCTGATTCTGAATGAGTCAGTCTGAATTGTAATTTAGCTATTGCCTTTTATCGTATTTTCATGCATTCTCAAAGGTGAGATCTGTGAGTTTGTGCACTGAATCTGTGGCCAATGGCTAGTCATGTGAAGCTCACCATTCTCCCATGCGTTTCTCCAGGTCAGGCAGGAGGAACTGGTTGTGAAAGGTGTTGATGGAGGAGATGTTGGAGAAGATGTTCTTCACCACGTCCACGGGGAACGTGCCCTTCAGAGCTTCCTCCATCAGCTTGGCACAGAACACCTGCATGGTGGCACAACAACATGGCCAGGTGAGTTAAACCACACTGAATCGATCATAATAATGAACACAGCCTTCTTTTCATTCTGAGGTAGACCTGGGTCAGTGTTCAGTAAGACACACCGTATCAACACATTCTGTTATTGGACAAGTTTAGGTAATACCTCCTTGTTTGTCACAGTTACAAAATGTTTTCTACCTACTGAACAGGACCCTAAAGTGACAGGACCCTGGACAGACAGCGGGACACACTCACCTGGTCCAGCAGCTTGAGCCGTGTGACGTAGGCCCTCTCTGTCTTCAGGAGCTCATTAGCGATCTTGTACAGCTTCTGTTCATTGGTCTCCTGCAACACAGAAGAGAGAGCTATGTCAGGTGGCTGTGGGATGATTTGGGGAAATGCATACAGTATGTACATAGATGATGTTCCTATAACTAGAGGAGGTCAAAAAGGCCTCTCGCAAAAGAATAATGGACAAAGACAGTTCAAAGACAGGTTAGACAATTGGGAGTATAGTGAAGAAGAAGTTGAACTCTGAGCCTGAAGGTTACGCCCACAGTGTAATTCATATTTTACTCCCACATTGTCCTCATGTGCTCGATTCCCATGCTGCGCTAGGTTCCCATTAGGGCTGTGACAGTCATGGAATTTTGGATGACGGTAAATGGCCAGCCAAATTACCGCGGCCTCCGCATACTGCCATAGAAATAGAACGGGCGGCCTCATTAAAGTCAACGATGGCATAATGGAGGGACTGGCGGCCATTGCGAGTGTACCCATAGGAGCAAAGCAGGGAGTAAAAGTAGGAAGTGTACCCATCAATATGTGCTGTGATTTGTTGATTCAACACATCTGACATTACATGAGCCACATCAGTTAGCATCATTTGAATGAACATTCTATATTACCATGGAAATTATTGCACCACAATACCTGGCAGTGATTGCAAGTATAGCTATGAGTTTACATTTACATTTACATCATTTAGCAGACGCTCTTATCCAGAGCGACTTACAAATAGGTGCATTCACCCTATAGCCAGTGGGATAACCACTTTACAATATCTTATTTTTTTATTTTTTTTAGTTTACCAGTCACACACACACACACAAATACAAACACAAGCACACAGGACTCTTGTGGTGATAGTGGTGCAAGAAGGAGACCTTGACAAAGCACTACTGTGTGTGAACACTGGCCAGACCTTACTGGCCAACACACTTCCCCATAGAGATCTACAACAGTATCACTTTAAATAAACATTTGTGCTTCAACTATGTTCTATGTTCCTTTTAATTAAGGACTCATTCATTCCTTTTAATTGAGGAGTGATGTTTGGGCATACTGTAGTATGTGTGCCTGTGTGTATTGGGATATTGCGGAGTGTGTGTGTGTGTGCGCGTTTATGGACGTATTTAACTATACTTGTGGGGACCAGAAGTCCCCACAAGAATAGTATACCAAGAAAAATTTGACCAACTGGGGACATTTTGTTGGTCCCCACAAGGTAAAATGCTATTTCTAGGGGGTTTAGGGTTAAGGTTAGAAATAGGGTTAGAATTAGGTTTAGGGTTAGGAGATAGGGTTAGTTTTAGGGTTAGGAGCTAGGTTTAGGGTTAGGGTTATTAGCCCACCCAACTACCTCATCCCTATATTGTTATTTATTTTGCTCTTTTGCACCCCAGTATCTCTATTTGCACATAATCTCTTGCACATCTATCATTCCAGTGTTAATACTAATTGTAATTATTTTGCACTATAGCCTATTTATTGCCTTACCTCCATAACTTACTACATTTGCACACACTGTATATATATTTTCTGTTGTATTTTTTGACTTTGTTTTTTTACCCCATATGTAACTCTGTGATGTTGTTTTTATCGCACTGCTTTGCTTTATCTTGGCCAGGTCGCAGTTGTAAATGAGAACCTGTTCTCAACTGGTTTACCTGGTTAAATAAAGGTTAAATAAATAAATAAGGTTTGGTTTTTGGGTTAAGGTAAGGGTACGGTTTAGGGTTAGGGTTGGAGTTTAGGGAAAATAGGATTTTGAATGGGACTGAATTGTATGTCCCAACAAGGTTAGCTGCGCAAGACTGTGTGTGTGAGACTATGGTGTGGTGGAGCCTATCAGGAGAGGAAATGAAAGGCTAGAAGGGAAATGACACCAATGAACAAAGAGAGAACTGCTATTGACTGTGTCTGAGTGCTTTGTATGAGAGAAACCACTCAATATGTAACAGTACAGTTTATAAAACACAGTCTGACGAATGTCTCCCACATACACTACATGAACAAAAGTATGTGGACACATGTTCGTCGAACATTCCAACATCATGGGCATTAATATGGAGTTGCCCCCCCCCCTTTGTTGCTATAACAGCCTCCACTCTTCTGGGAAGGCTTTCCACTAGATGTTGGAACATTGCTGTGGGGACTTGCTTTCATTCAGCCACAAGAGCATTAGTGAGGTCGGACACTGATGTTGGGCGAATATGCACAGAATCGTCTAAAATGTCATTGTATGCTGTAATGTTAAGATTTCCCTTCACTGAAACTAAGAGGCCTAGCCCGAACCATGAAAAACAGCCCCAGACCATTATTCCTCCTCCACCAAACTTAACAGTTGTAACTATGCATTCGGGCAGGTAGCGTTCTCCTGGCATCCGCCAAACCCAGATTCGGCCATCGGACTGCCAGATGGTGAAGCGTGATTCATCACTCCAGAGAATGTGTTTCCACTGCTCCAGAGTCCAAAGGTGGCAAGCTTTACACCACTCCAGCTGACGCTTGGCATTGCGCATGGTGATCTTAGGCTTGTGTGTGGCTGCTCGGCCATTGAAACCCATTTCGTGAAGCTCCCGATGAACTGTTCTTGTGCTGACGTTGCTTCCAGGCAGTTTGGAACTCGGTAGTGAGTGTTGCAACCGAGGACAGACGATTTTTACACACTACGCGCTTCAGCACTTGCCGGTACCGTTCTGTGAGCTTGTGTGGCCTACCACTTCACTTTGAGCCGTTGTTGCTCCTAGACGTTTCCACTTCACAATAACAGCACTTACAGTTGACCAGGGCAGCTCTAGCAGGGCGGAAAGTTGACGAACTGACTTGTTGGAAAGGTGGCATCCTATGACGGTACCATGTTGAAAGTTAGTGAGCTCTTCAGTAAGGCCATTCTACTGCCAATGTTTGTTTATGGAGATTACATGGCTGTGTGCTCGATTTTATACAACTGTCAGCAACGGGTGTTGCTGAAATAGCCGAATCCACTAATTTGAAGGCGTGTCTACATACCTTTGTATATATAGTGTACTCAGAAATCAAGATTCTTCAGGAAACTAGGGAATATGTTCCCAACTGATTGTTAGAGCTGAGCAGAGAATTAATGAATGTTCGCTTCCTCTATTCACTGATATGGATGGATTGTGTGTATCCCACAAGTATTGTTCAAGTGGAATGTTTTGTTGCTCTGTGTTACTTCCTGTACAAATATTTATTCTCATATGTATTATTGAAATTGTCTTTTTGAGATACAAGTTTGAGGTGGGGTTTTTTAAGTATTTTTTTCTCAAATGTATGCTTTGGCCACAAATATGAGTATAAGATGAGTGAACAACATTATTTGGTTATGAGTTAACAGAATATTTTAAAAGTGATATTTTCACTGGACAGTTACTTTAACATTCAAGCCATCTACTGAATTTGATGCCAAGAGTATAACAACTATTCTACCCCAAAGCAGTCCTTCCTTGAACTTTCCACCCAAAATTCACAGACTGTAAATTTGGTTACTAGTCAACCGTAACTTTGAGTGTGTTTACTGGCAGCATATCCAAACAAACTGAATTTCACACCTTGAAAAACCATGTGCAAAACTTTCTCTGTCTCAGTCTGCTGAAACTGACAAAACACACTGTCCCCTTAGCTCTGTCTACAATATGTAATGGTCATCAAAAATATACAAAATTGCTACTGTCCATGACCTTATTTGCTCTCTGCTAGCTAAGTATGTAAAGTAACCAACATAGATACAGTATAAATTGATAAGCCATGAAGCATGGTATTTAGGAGCCACTCTAGCTAGAGCCCTCCAGCTCTCATACAGTGCCATGTAGAGATACAGTGCCTTGCAGAAGTATTCATCCCCCTTGGCGTTTTTCCTATTTTGTTGCATTACAACCTGTAATTTAAATGGATTTTTATTTGGATTTCATGTAATGGACATACACAAAATAGTCCAAATTGGTGAAGTGAAATGGAAAAAATAACTTGTTTCCAAAAATGCTAAAAAATAAATAACGGAAAAGTGGAATGTGCATATGTATTCACCCCCATTGCTATGAAGCCACTAAATAAGATCTGGTGCAACCAATTACCTTCAGAAGTCACATAATTAGTTAAAGTCTACCTGTGTGCAATCTAAGTGTCACATGATCTGTCATATGATCTCAGTATATATACAAACACCTGTTCTGAAGGCCCCAGAGTGCAACACCACTAAGCAAGGGGCACCACCAAGCAAGTGGCATCATGAAGACCAAGGAGCTCGCCAAACAGGTCAGGGACAAAGTTGTGGAGAAGTACAGATCAGGGTTGGGCTATAAAAAAATATCAGAAACTTTGAATATCCCACGGAGCACCATTAAATCCATTATTAAAATATGGAAAGAATATGGCACCACAACAAACCTGCCAAGAGAGGGCCGCCCACCAAAACTCACGGTCCAGGCAAGGTGGGCATTAATCAGAGACGCAACAAAGAGACCAAAGATAACCCTGAAGGAGCTGCAAAGCTCCACAGCGGAGATTGGAGTATCTGTCCATAGGACCACTTTAAGCCGTACACTCCACAGAGCTGGGCTTTACGGAAGAGTGGCCAGAAAAAAGCCATTGCTTAAAGAAGAAAATAAGCAAACACGTTGGTGTTCACCAAAAGGCATGTGGGAGACTCCCCAAACATATGGAAGAAGGTACTCTGGTCAGATGAGACACAAATTGAGCTTTTTGGCCATCAAGGAAAACGCTATGTCTGGTGCAAACCCAACACCTCTCATCACCCTGAGGACACCATCCCCAGAGTGAAGCATGGTGGTGGCAGCATCATGCTGTGGGGATGTTTTTCATCGGCAGGGACTGGGAAACTGGTCAGAATTGAAGGAATGATGGATGGCGCTAAATACAGGGAAATTATTGAGGGAAACCTGTTTCAGTCTTCCAGAGATTTGAGACTGGGACGGAGGTTCACCTTCCAGCAGGACAATGACCCTAAGCATACTGCTAAAGCAACACTCGTGTGGTTTAAGGGGAACATTTAAATGTCTTGGAATGGCCTAGTCAAAGCCCAGACCTCAATCCAATTGAGAATCTGTGGTATGACTTAAATACTGTTTTTTTTGTCTTATTTCTTGTTTGTTTCACAATAAAAAATATTTGTATCTTCAAAGTGGTAGGCATGTTGTGTAAATCAAATGATACAAACCCCCCATAAATCTATTTTAATTCCAGGTTGTAAGGCAACAAAATAGGAAAAATGCCAATGGGGGTGAATACTTTCGCAAGCCACTGTAGGGGGTTTCATTCACTGCTGAGTGAACACACTAATCTGAGAGTCAGATAATTATAAATACCAGCCGGCCAGGCAGCAGCAAGGCCTCCAACAGGGCTACTGTGGTGCAAACTCAATTCTTCAGCTGCTGAAGCGTTTGACACTGTTCAGTCCAGTCCCGAAAATAACCCCCTGTAGTAGCAGGGCAACGGAATTGTGCTGAGACTCTGCCTTTTCACTATAAAATGTATGGAAAACAAAAACCATTGAATTCAAAGTTTAGCAATCCATACAACTCTATGAACAAATACTACTTTTAGCAATTTACACTGAACATTTTACAAAAACACATTTACTGGAACAACTGTGCACATGCAAAATTTGGTAATAGAATTTCAGTCAAATCTCCCTCAGTGTTTTATGTGACCACTTTTTCCAAGAACTCTTGTTAAATATCTGCTCAAAATTAACATTCAAAGATGTCTGCAGAAAGAATGGGGTGTCAGCTATGACATGATGCATTGACTTTGAAAAATGTTATGTTGGCTATTTAACTACAGTTAAGTCGATTTACACCTGGTAACAGAATTGCGGTAACAGAATTTCATCATGGGTCCCTGATCTGTACTACACAGAAATGCATAATTATGGATATGAATGTCATTCTCTTCATGGTGATGTATCCTAAATAGGTACACAAAGATATAAATATGCAATATCCTCCTTTGCATATTTGGGTATTATTCTTTGCACACTCTTGGCATTCTCTCAACAAGCTTCACCTGGAATGCTTTTCCAACAGTCTGAGCAGTTCCCACATATGCTGAGCACTTGGTGGCTGCTTTTCCTTCACTCTGCGGTCTAACTAATCCCAAACCATCTCAATTGGGTTGAGGTCGGGTGATTGTGGAGGCCAGGTCATCTAATGCAGCACTCCATCACTCTCCTTCTTGGTCAAATAACCATTACACAGCCTGGAGTATGTTGGGTCATTGTCCTGTTGAAAAACAAATGATAGTTCCACTAAGCGCAAACCAGATGGGATGGCGTATCGCTGCAGAATGCTGTGGTAGCCAGGCTGGTTAAGTGTGCCTTGAATTCTAAATAAATCACAAACAGTGTCACCAGCAAAGCACCCCCACACCATAACACCTCCTCCTCCATGCTTTACGGTGTGAACCACACATGTGGAGATCATCCGTTCACCTACTCTGTGTCTCACAAAGACACAGCGGTTGGAACCAAAAATCTCACATTTGGACTCATCAGACCAAAGGACAGATTTCCACCTAATGTCCATTGCTCATGTTTCTTGGCCAAGCAAGTCTCTTCTTATTATTGGTGTCCTTTAGTAGTGGTTTCTTTGCAGCAATTCGACCATGAAGACCTGATTCACGCAGTCTCCTCTGAACAGTTGATGTTGAGATGTGTCTGTTACTTGAACTCTGTGAAGCATTTATTTGGGCTTCAAATTCTGAGGCTGGTAACTCTAATGAACTTATCCACTGCAGCAGAGGTAACGCTGGGTCTTCCTTTCCTGTGGCGGTCCTCATGAGAGCCAGTTTCATCATAGCGCTTGCTGGTTTTTGCGACTGCACTTGAAGAAACGTTCAAAGTTCTTGACATTTTCTGTATTGACTGGCCTTCATGTCTTAAAGTAATGATTGTAACACTCTGGCTCCAGGGACTCTGATTGTTGAGCCAGGGTTGTTATTTTCATTTAGGGTGTATTTCTATGTTGGATCTAGTTGTTCATTTCTATGTTTGGTTTTGTCGTTGATTAGTCATATGACTCCCAATCGGAGGTAACGAGTGTCAGCTGTCGGCTCGTTATCTCTGATTGGGAGCCATATTTAAACTGTGTGGTTTCTCCTTGGTTTGTGGGTTTTTGTTTCCGTTTTCAGTCAGGTTGACTGTGGACTTCACTAGTCGTGTTTCTTGTTTTTTCGTGCTTTAACTAAATAAAGTACCATGTTCGTTTCACACGCTGCGCCTTGGTCAATTCCTTCACACGACCGTGACAGAAAAACCCACCATAAAAGGACCAAGCAGCGCGTCCAGGAGCAAAGGGTCTGGACATGGATGGAACTGTTGGACGGTAAAGGGTCCTGGACTTGGGAGGAGATCCTGGATGGTATGGATCGCCGACCATGGAACGAGACGGTGGAGAGGCGACGGCGAGAGGAGCAACGGCATCGGCAGGGCCATCGTCGGAAGGACGAGAGGCAACCCCAAAAAGTTTTTTGGGGGGGGCACATGGCTTGGGCGACTGAGCAGCAGGAGGCTGCCACAAGGCAGATTCAGAAGGCTACCAGGTTAAGGGGGCTGACGGAGGCAGAGAAGGGACGGATTCAGGAGGCTACCAGGTTAAGGGGGCTACTGGGAAAAGCAGGGAAGGAAGGTGTAGAGGCACGGCGAGAGGTACTGGGGTGTGTAACCAGTCCGGTCCGGCCCGTTCCTAATCCCGAGGTACAGTCAGTAGTGTGTGTCCCCAGTACGGTACGGCCTGTTCCGGCCCCTCGCACTAAGTGTACGGTGCGCGTCGCCAGCCCAGCCCGGCCTGTTCCTGAGCCTCATACGAAGCCTACGGTGCGCGTCGCCAGCCCAGCCCGGCCTGTTCCTACTCCACGCACCAGGGATACGGTGCGCTTCGCCAGCCCGGCCCGGCCTGTTCCGGCCTCTCGCACCAGAGATACGGTGCGCGTCGCCAGCCCAGCCCGGCCTGTTCCTGCTCTCCGCACTAGGCCTTATGTGCGTCCCCAGGGTCCAGCATGCCCTGTTGCTGCTCTCCGCACTAGGCCTTATGTGCGTCCCCAGGGCCAAGCATGCCCTGTTGCTGCTTCCCGCACTAGCCCTGAGATGCGTGTCCTCAGCCCGGTACCTCCAGTTCCGGCACCACGCATCAGGCCTACGATGCGTCCCCAGGGCCAAGTATGCCCTGTTGCTTCTCCCCGCACTAGCCCTGAGATGCGTGTCCTCAGCCCGGTACCTCCAGTTCCGGCACCACGCACCAGGCCTACGGTGCGCCTCAGACGGCCAGAGTCTGCCGTCTGCCCAACGGGGCCTGAACTGCCCGTCTGCCCAACGCCGTCTGAACTGCCCGTCTGCCCAACGCCGTCTGAACTGCCCGTCTGCCCAACGGCGCCTGAACTGCCCGTCTGCCCAACGCCGTCTGAACTGTCCGTCTGCCCAACGCCGTCTGAACTGCCCGTCTGTACTGAGCCTGCAAAGCCGCCCGTCTGCCATGAGCCTTCAGAGCCGTCCGCCAGACAGGATCAGCCAGAGCCTTCCGCCAGACAGGATCAGCCAGAGCCTTCCGCCAGACAGGATCAGCCAGAGCCTTCCGCCAGACAGGATCAGCCAGAGCCTTCCGCCAGACAGGATCAGCCAGAGCCTTCCGTCAGACCGGATCAGCCAGAGCCTTCTGCCAGACATGAGCAGCCAGATCCGTCAGCCAGCCATGAGCAGCCAGATCCTTCAGCCTGCCATGAGCCGTCCAGCCAGGTGCTGTCCCTTAGCCCGGTGCTGCCCCTAAATCCAGGTGGAGTAAGTTTGAGGGTGGTCATGTGGAGGAGGCTAGGGAAGCGGGTGGTGACTAAGGTGGGGTGGGGACCACGACCAGGGCCAGAACCGCCACCGTGGACAGACGCCCACCCAGACCCTCCCCGAGACTGTATGCTGGTGCGCCCGGAGTGCGCACCTTTAGGGGGGGGTACTGTAACACTCTGGCTCCAGGGACTCTGATTGTTGAGCCAGGGTTGTTATTTTCATTTAGGGTGTATTTCTATGTTGGATCTAGTTGTTCATTTCTATGTTTGGTTTTGTCGTTGATTAGTCATATGACTCCCAATCGGAGGTAACGAGTGTCAGCTGTCGGCTCGTTATCTCTGATTGGGAGCCATATTTAAACTGTGTGGTTTCTCCTTGGTTTGTGGGTTTTTGTTTCCGTTTTCAGTCAGGTTGACTGTGGACTTCACTAGTCGTGTTTCTTGTTTTTTCGTGCTTTAACTAAATAAAGTACCATGTTCGTTTCACACGCTGCGCCTTGGTCAATTCCTTCACACGACCGTGACAATGATGGACTATGGTTTCCCTTTGCTTATTTGGGCTGTTCTTGCCATAATATGGACTTGGTATTTTACCAAATAGGGCTATCTTCTGTATACCCCCCTACCTTGTCACAACACAACTGATTGGCTCAAACGCATTAAGAAGGAAAGAAATTCCACAAATTAACTCGAGCTCCTGAGTGGCGCAGTGGTCTAAGGCACTGCATCGCAGTGCTAACTGTGCCACTAGAGATCCTGGTTCGAATCCAGGCTCTGTCGCAGCCGGCCGCGACCGGGAGACTCATGGGCGCCGCACAATTGGCCCAGCGTCGTCCAGGGTAGGGGAGGGAATGGCCGGCAGGGATGTAGCTCAGTTGATAGAGCATGGCGTTTGCAACGCCAGGGTTGTGGGTTCGATTCCCACGGGGGGCCAGTATAAAAAAATACATATATGTAATCACTAACTGTAAGTCGCTCTGGATAAGAGCGTCTGCTAAATGACTAAAATGTAAATGTAAAATGTAAGAAACTTTCAAAGTTCTTGACATTTTCCAGATTGACTGACCTTCATGTCTTAAAGTAATGATGGACTGTCGTTTCTCTTTGCTTATTTGAGCTGTTCTTGCCATAATATGGACTTGGTATTTTACCAAATAGGGCTATCTTCTGTATACCAACCCTACCTTGTCACAACACAACTGATTGGCTTTAAGAAGGAAACAAATTCCACAAATGAACTTTTAACAAGACACACCTGTTAATTGAAATGCATTCCAGGTGACTACCTCATGAAGCTGGTTGAGAGAATGCAAAGAGTGTGCAAAGCTGTCATCAAGGCAAAGGGTGGCTACTTTGAAGAATCTCAAATATAAAATATATTAAAACACTTTTTTGGTTACTACATGATTCCATATGTGTAATTTCATAGTTTTGATGTCTTCACTATTATTCTACAATGTAAAAATAAAGAAAAACCCTGGAATGAGTAGGCGTGCCCAAACTTTTGACTGGTACTGTAAGTGTTGATATTAGTTGGCAGGGGCCTTTACTTCAAAATTATTGTGTTTTGATGCATTTCAGTTAGATGTTTTCTAAGACCCTCTTTCCATCTATTTGACCAGAAATCAAAGACTTTCCTTATTCCTAATATTTAGGATATAAAATAGTTGAAATATGTATATTCATTTGACACCAGATTTGACATGCTCCTATGAACTTCACATGTTGGTGCTCATGGGTCCTTCTACATGGAAATGACCAGCAGACTCAGTCAATAAGAACCAGACACACTGCTGAGAACAAGGCTAGTAGGCTACACTCTGGCATGGCAGAAGGGGCTATGTCTGGTCTGATGTGTTGTGCAGTAAAGGAGCTGTGATGTTACAGTAGACTGTGAAGTCAGTCAGATGAGAGAGCACATAGCTCTAATGGGCACAGGCCCTGAGACATCTGACATGGGGGATATAAATAAATGTGACACAGTGATGCCAGGGTAAACACTTGCATTAACACCAACACTACTGACATGAACTATATGGTCACTCAGTTTAAGAGCTTTATAGTAACAGAGTTAGAGAGACACAAACACACCACCCATCCCCCCCCCCCACAGACACTTACCGGTACGTTCTGCTCCTCAATGCCCTCCTCCTTCCTTTGTTCATGTTGGGGGTCTTCTCCTGTAGGTCCACTGTCCTCCCCAGTATGGGTCTTTGTGTGTGGAGGAGGGGAGTAATGTCCACTCTGCTCTGTGCTCCCTTCTCCCATGTCCCCATTCACCAGGGCAGTGTCTTTTCTCAGGGGGGACTGACTCTCCCTGTCCCTGGCTCTGTCCATTTGGGCTAGCACCCCGTTAGCCGCCTGTTCGTGGGCATCCCGTGGCGTTCCCGGGACAGAGCCTGAATCCACCGAGTTATTGTCCTGCTGCTTGGATTCTGACTGGCTCTGGTAGCCCCGGTGAGCCGGACTGCAGAGGGGTGACTTGCTGAGCTGGTTGAGTGGTGAGCCCTCCTTCGTGGTTTCTGACTGGCTGTGAGAGCAGAGGAAGGGAACAGAATGAAGTCAGAGACCACCACTGATAAACACTTCCAGCCAAAGAAGACAGGAGAAGAGAAGACAGGAGGTGAGAATAAAAGAGAGCGCACATTCAGTGGCTGTTAAGCCTGCGGTATACTGACTAGTGAGTGCTGTGAGAGCGAGAGAGACAGAGGCTGCAAGGCAGCACCGGAGTATGTGCACGGGTTAAAAATAAAACAGTTGAGATGCAAAAACTTCCTCTTGTCTTCTGGGGCTGCTGTGAGTTGTGCAGAGGAAGTGTGAGTGCATAGGGCAGAGGAGGAGGGGAGGAAAAGAGGGGGGAGGAGGATAGTGGAGGGGAGCAGGAGGAGAGGAAGACTGGAGAGGTAGAGCCCCACTCCCCAGAGATCGCCTACTGCCCTACTTCTGAATGCACACGCACACACATACACATTAATGGTACACAGGTGAGCCCGCACCCGGCCCTAATATAGAAAATGTGCTGTAGGCTACAGTCAGAGATGGTAAAACAATTTTTTGACAGGGGGTGCAGGATAATTTTTTGCCTGTTTTAGATATGTTTCTGCTTATAATTTCAGACATTTTGGTATTCAACTTGTCTATAATTAGATACATGCAGCTTCTCTTCTGTCATTATATGTTGCCCCAGAAGACTAAATAAACCCTTGCTCAACAGAATAATGTCAGAAATGATAGAATGAATGCTTCAACCTAGTTGACATAGGTCAAGTTCTCTCTGTCATCTCTGCTTCTTTCACGGAGCAAAGATGTTTAGGGACAGGGGATAAAATGCAATAACAAAAAAAAATGTTCTGTGCAAAATTTCAGTTTTCAGTTTGAGGAAATAGAAAGCTGTGAAAACGACCCAACATATTTCTGAAAATATTTCAGTTCAGCTTGGATGCATGTTTTGTGTGGTTGAAATACTATCAGCTTTTATGACGCTGATAAAGACAGCACCTCTACAGATGGTATCTAACTACGCATTTGCATTCTCTCAAGATGCTGAAAGAAAGAAATCATATTTTCCACTCCTGTTCCAGAGTAAACATTTTTCCTACATTTGGTGTATCATTTTACTACAAGACATGTTTTATTCTGCAGGAGTTATGGATGGAATGTTATTAATACTTTTCATAATTTCATAATTAATAATCATACTTTTATTTTAAAACGCCGAAAATCCGGTGTTTCTATGTCAAATGTTTTTTTAACAATATTATTTTATTATTCTGTGATGCATATTAAAGTGTAATATTGGGATGCAAACTCAAAATGTAATACATTTATACTTTTGTTTGAAAGTAGATTTGTTGAAGACTACCAAGAAACACTCAGTGTGATCCTAATTTAGCCCACCTGATTTAGCCCACCTAGTCAGTGTCCAGATTTCAGTTTCCTTTTTAAGTCCCTGTCTTGTGACTGTCGAATTTGTATCGCCTCACAATTATCATCATCATCCTCTTTTACCACTTCACCAAATCTTTCCAAAGCATTACTTTTCTTCTCTTTATTATTACATTTTATGCCCGTTCCCAAAAGCATTTGGCGCATGGACAGTTATGCCCTAAAGCTTACACTCTAATGCCAGATAGCCTAAAATAATGAAAGAAAAACCTCAATGTAGCCTATAAATAGCACAATAATTATACATTTATGGATTTTTTAAAGGTATTGTTCTCTTTATGAGTCAACCCGCACATCACTAGTACACACATACACACATGTACACATGTACACATGTACACACAGCCCTCCATCCAGCAGTACTGTATCCTGCAGCTCGTCCAGCTGTTTCCCTGTCTGTGACCCACCTGCCCTCAGACAGCACTTCCCTTCCAGTCCCCTCAGTCTTCACTGTCCAGCAGGGACATGGACTACTGATCAAACGGTACAGGTCCAAAACTACTTTAAAACACTCTCAATGCCCATTTGGAACCATACCCCTGTTCTTTCCTGTGGTAGATCAGTGAGACTAAACCAATTTTCAATGGGTGCACTAGTGTAGCTAAACCACCTGATTCCACTGCTGGAAGACAGGAACAACAAACAGCTACTACAGGAACTAAGAGTCATAAGCCTACTGCACAGGTCTGAATCCTGTATACACACACACACACACTGAGGGTACAATGTCAGTAGAAACAGGAAGAGTGTATGAATAGAGGAACAACAGAGGCTGACGTACACTGCACAGATGAGTCATTACTGGGCTGAAGAATGGAAGGCGTTCTAATCTCTATGCGTTGATACAATGTCACACCATCGCTGTGTCTATATTAGTGATGACATATTGCGGTTGAATAAAGAGAAAACAATACCTTTAAGAATCCATAAATGTAGAATTCTTATACAATTTATATCTATAGGCTACATTGAAGTTTTTCGTTCATCATTTTAGTCTATCTGGCATTAGTGCATAAGCCTAAACTTTAGGGCCTAACTGTACGTGCGCCAAATAGACCACACGCAAATCGCCATATGCTTTTGGGAATGGGCATAAAAAATTAACATTAATCCACGGAGGCAAAAATGACAATGTCAGAGCTTAATTCAATAAGGGAAAAGCTGTGAAATGGACACTTGAACATAAAGAGAAGGGAGGGCCAAAATATGTATGTTTTATAAAGATTTGGTGGAGCGGTAAAAGAGGATGATAGCAGTGCCGACTATGTTATGTGTGATGATTGTGAGGCAGTGTTGTAGTACTCGAGACCACATTTTGAGTGTCTCGGTCTTGTCTCGGTGTCGGATACATTTGTACTTGGTCTTGACTCGGTCTCGGAGAGTGAGGACTCGTAATTTCTTCCAGAGACCAGCCGTGTAAAAAACTCAATTATCAGCGCATAAAACCGTTTCGCCAGGCCAAATATATACACGCCTTTCGTGAAACATTAATACCTGAACAGTCTATATCTATTATAGAGATGTTTGCGCAGTGGCGAACCTATTGGACCTAGGCCTTTAGTAGTGTAGTTGAGGTATACTACTTAACAATTATGTAGTACAATCGTGAAATCATGCACAAAGTAGCAAACACATGCGCGCTACACTCATTGCCTAGTTTCGACGGAATATCATCTGCAGGCACCAAGAGAGCGAAGCTCTGAACTGGTTTTGTGAGGAGCAGCTCACAGAAGAATGTAATCGGTAGGAAAGAAGTTTCAACGTATGATATCTACCAGTAAATGCTAACTAAGGCAACAATCAAACCAGGTATTGAAAAAGTTTGGTCCGAAGTCTTGGTTTGTGGGCTATTTGTGATGTGCAATTCAGTCATCATGAACTGTTTGCATCAGGGGCGTAGGCCCTGCCAGGCCCACCCAATCAGATTGAGCAAAAACAAAAAAATAACACACTCACCAGATGATGATAATTTGAAACAACCCTTTCCTGCAGTCCATAAACAAAAGCGCCCTCTTTGGACTCATGTTAATATAATAATGTTATTTTCTTTTTTCTTTTACTAAAATCCAGTGTTTCTATGTCTAACAGTTTTGTTATATTTCAGTCTTCTGTGATGCATATAAAGTGTAATATTGGGATGCAAACAAAAAATTGAATACATTTCAACTCTATATCTGACATGGTACAGGTGTCTTTTTTTTAAGCCCATAACCATTACATTTACATTTACATTTATGTCATTTAGCAGACGCTCTTATCCAGAGCGACTTACAAATTGGACCATGTGTGTGAAGTGTATACTTTTGTTTCAAAGTAGGTTTGTTTAAAACTACCAAGAATCATTCTGTGTGACCTTGATTTATCCCACTGCAGTAAAAGGTTAACTTCTTGTTGAAAATTATTCTTCAAAAGGGAGAAGCTAACAAATTAGCAACAACATCCTCTTTGATAACACCTGCTGCAGCTTCTGCAAACTAGCCTACAACATAAAATAGCGAGCTAGACTGTGGGAAAACTAAAATAATAAAAAATAATATGCCATTTAGCAGACGCTTTTATCCAAAGCGACTTACAGTCATGCGTGCATACATTTTTGTGTATGGGTGGTCCCATACCTCTGGCCTGCTGGCTCCCCTTCCTCTGCGGAAGCATAGCTCCCGCTCAGCCCAGTCAAAACTGTTCGCTGCTCTGGCACCCCAATGGTGGAACAAGCTCCCTCACGACGCCAGGACAGCGGAGTCACTCACCACCTTCCGGAGACATTTGAAACCCCACCTCTTTAAGGAATACCTGGGATAGGATAAAGTATTCCTTCTAACCCCCCCCCCCCCCCCCCCCCCAAATTGTAAAGTGGTTATCCCACTGGCTATAGGGTGAACGCACCAATTTGTGAGTCGCTCTGGCTAAGAGCGTCTGCTAAATGACGTTAATGTGCCCTTGAGCAAGGCACTTAACCCTAATTGCTCCTGTAAGTCGCTCTGGTTAAGAGCGTCTGCTAAATGACTAAAATGTAAATGTAAATGTAAATGTCCCGGGGATCGAACCCACTACCTTGGCGTTACAAGCGCCGTGCTCTACCAGCTGAGCTACAGAGGACCACAACTACTTCTCGCTATTGCGCAGTGACCTGATGGCCTTTGAGAAGGCAGAAGTTTCCATATGTTTTTTGTAAAAATGGTCCCAAATGTATTAGGGCCAAATTTTGGAGTGACTGTGGAATCAACCAATCACATTTTGACTTGTAATGGGTGGGATTCATTACAAAACAAAATGTGATTGGTTGATTCCACTGTCACTCCAAAATGTTGCCCTAATACAGTTGAATGGCAGATGCTTTCTATCTAGCTTCTGATCGCCTAGGCACTGGCTGACTTAGCTAGCTAGATTTATCTCCCCAGAGAAGACCCCAAAAAAATCCTGATTGGATACTTTTTTCTCTTCAGTGTTAACCCTTTCCTTTCCAACAAAAACTGAAGAGATTAAATCAGAACATAATTGAAAAGAAGAATATAATTAAAATTCTTATTGTTATTATTATTATTTTATAAATCCTTGGCCCTTTGACGGTGTAGAAGGCCCATTGTTCCCCACTGTGTTTGGGTTAGTAATAATTTGTAGAATGGCTCTATTTTCCCTCAGCATGCATTTTTTCACCATTCTGAATGTCTAAAGAATCCATATGTTCTTCTGAAATATGAACACAGAAATACTGGACATTTTGAACTCTTATTATGGTGACGATTTGACAAAATTACAAACATGATCTTGAATTGGACTCGCATTTTTCTGGTCTCGGTGTTGACTCGGTCTTGGACCCATTGTCCCCCTCCCGGTCTTGACTCGGTCTCGCCCCCTCTCCGGTCTTGGTCTTGACTCGGACTCGATTTGCTCCGGTCTTGGATCGGTCTCGCAATAGGTGGTCTCGAACACAACACTGTTGTGAGGCGATACAAATTCGACAGTCACAAGATGAAAACTGAAATCTGGACACTGAACGTAGGTCTATAACCTCTCACATAGCCTTAATATTAACTCCTGCAGAATTAAGCATTTCTTGCAGTAAAATGATCCACCAAATGTAAGAAAACATTTGACTTGGGAACAGGAATGGAGAAATATGATTTATTTCTTTCAGCATCTTAAGAGAATGCCAATGCGCAGTTACATACCGTATGTAGAGGTGCTGTCTTTATCAGCATCATAAAAGCTGATAGTATTTCAACCACATAAAATATGCATCCAAGCCAAATTAAAATCTTATCAGAAATATCTAAATCAGGCAACAACAAAAAATCCTGCACCCCCTGTCAAAAAATTGTTCTGCTGTCTCTGACTGTGGCCTACAGCACATTTTCTATATTAGCAGGTTAGGGTCGGGTGCGAGCCTCAGATTTTCACTTTGTCACATATAGTCGGGCGGTTGCGGATGGGTTATAGCGATTGCAGGCAGGTGCGGGTGAACAAACAGCTGACCCATTAGTCTATACCAAGCACAGAGGACTGTTTTGGTTGGTTAGTGTAGGTACATGGGGAAAGGCCATGGAAACACTTGAGCGAAACACTGAGGCAATACATTTCACATATCCTCCTCATAAACTTGGCTTTAGCCTTTGATGTATAGAAACATTCAGTTAACTTTCCAAAAGGTTTACAGAAAGGCTTAATTAACCTCAGTATTAAAAAATTTATACAGCCATATAATAATAGCATTTAGAGGTAGGCTTTATTGCTACATTGATAGCATCATGTGCTGGGTTTCCAGGTTCCCTCTACTAAGAAACACAGCATGAGAAGCAGATTATTACTAGGCGCTTCCCGAGTGGCTCAGTGGTCTAAGGCATTGCATCGCAGTGCTAGAGGCGTCACTACAGATCCGGGTTTGATCCCGGGCTGTGTCGCAGCCGGCCGCGACCGGGAGACCCATGAGGCGGCGCACAATTGGCCCAGTGTCGCCCAGGTTAGGGTAGGGTTTGACTGGCTGGCATGTCCTTGTCCCATCGCGCTCTAGCGGCTGGGCGCATGCCCACTGACTTCAGTCACCAGCTGTACGGTGTTTTCGTCTGTTGGTCTGTAGTGACCTGGATTGGCCTGTAGAGACCTGGGTTGGCAATAATGGACTGAGCGGGTAAAGCTGTTGGACTCCACTGTATGAGTGGTTTACACAAGGGCACCATTGTTTCTCCCTCTCAGTCTCTCACCAATGGGCCTCCTCACATGCTACTAAAACCATCACTCAGATTTGTAACCAAGCAGGAATGACAACAGAAACTTCTTAAAGTCATAGGAAAACAGATGAAGACATAGGTAAACAGATGAAGACATAGGTAAACAGATGAAGACATAGGTAAACAGATGAAGACATAGGTAAACAGATGAAGACATAGGTAAACAGATCATAGGTAAACAGATGAAGACATAGGTAAACAGATGAAGACATAGGTAAACAGATGAAGACATAGGTAAACAGATGAAGACATAGGTAAACAGATGGCACAATAGATAGCTAAAATGCTTATATTAAATTAGCAACAAGTGTTTATTGAAATCACAACTAATGCCATTCTGAGATTGGCTGTGTTGCTATATAGCAAATGCTCAGCCTTGGCCTTGTGGGAAGTTATTCATTTCTGACAATAGACTGATTCACATAGCCAACCCTTTTGATTGAGGACACAATCTAACATCATCAAGTTTGTGTAATAAACCTCTTTCATCCTACAGTAGTGAGCTCTCTCCCACAACTGAGGGAGTAGATTTTCCACTTTGTACAAATCTCTTTTCATCCTCCACTAACGCTTTGTCTTGTGATACACAAGCTGATCTCTAATGCTCTCGCTGTCTAAAGTGTTCCTCTGAAGAAATATCAATGAACCGGGCTGAAAGTGACTTCTGATTTTTAGTTAATCTTCTAAATGGTAGGAGATATTAGGAAATAAACCTTTGTATGCAAGGTTTATTAACGTCACACTTGATTACTACACTCATGTCTGCCTGAATGAGGTATTTATTTTAGTATATGGAAGTATCTACAGTACCAGTCAAAGGTTTGGACACACCTACTCATTCCAGGGTTTTTCTTTATTTTTACTATTTTCTACATTGTAGAATAATAGTGAAGACATCAAAACTATGAAATAACACATATGGAATCATGTAGTAACCAAGAAAGTGTTAAACAAATCAAAATATATTTTATATTTGAGATTCTTCAAATAGCTACCCTTTGCCTTGATGACAGCTTTGCACACTCTTGGCATTCTCTCAACCAGCTTCATGAGGTAGTCACCTGGAATGCTTTTCAATTAACAGGTGTGCCTTCTTAAAAGTTAATTTGTGGAATTTCTTTCCTTCTTAATGCGTTTGAGCCAATCAGTTGTGTTGTGACAAGGTAGGGGGGTATACAGAAGATAGCCCTATTTGGTAAAATACCAAGTCCATATTATGGCAAGAACAGCCCAAATAAGCAAAGGGAAACCATAGTCCATCATTACTTTAAGACATGAAGGCCAGTCAATACGGAAAATGTCAAGAACTTTGAAAGTTTCTTCAAGTGCAGTCGCAAAAACCATCAAGCGCTATGATGAAACTGGCTCTCATGTGGACCACGACAGGAATGGAACACCCAGAGTTAACTCTGCTGCAGAGGATAAGTTCATTAAAGTTACCAGCCTCAGAAATTGCAGCCCAAATAAATGCTTCACAGAGTTCAAGTAACAGACACATCTCAACATCAACTGTTCAGAGGGGACTGTGTGAATCAGGTCTTCATGGTCGAATTGCTGCAAAGAAACCACTACTAAAGGACACCAATAATAAGAAGAGACCTGCTTGGGCCAAGAAACACGAGCAATGGACATTAGACCGGTGGAAATGTGTCCTTTGGTCTGGAGTCCAAATTGGAGATTTTTGGTTCCAACAGCCGTGTCTTTGTGAGACGCGGTGTGGGTGAACGGATGATCTCTGCATGTGTAGTTTCTACCGTAAAGCATGGAGGAGGTGTTATGGTGTGGGGGTGATTTGCTGGTGTACTGTCTGTGATTTATTTAGAATTCAAGGCACACTTAACCAGCATGGCTACCACAGCATTCTGCAGCTATACGCCATTCCATCTGGTTTGGGCTTAGTGGGACTATCATTTGTTTTTCAACAGGACAATGACCCAACACACCTCTAGGCTGTGTTAGGGCAATTTTACTAAGAAGTAGAGTGATGGAGTGCTGCATCAGATGACCTGGCCTCCATAATCCCCCGACCTCAACCCAATTGAGATGGTTTGGGATGAGTCGGACCGCAGCGTGAATGAAAAGCAGCCAACAAGTGCTCAGCATACGTGGGAACTCCTTCAAGACTGTTGGAAAAGCATTCCAGGTGAAGCTGGTTGAGAGAATGCCAATAGTGTGCAAAGCTGTCATGAAGGCAAAGGGTGGCTATTTGATCTCTCTCTCTCTCTCTCTCTCTCTCTCTCTCTCTCTCTCTCTCTCTCTCTCTCTCTCTCTCTCTCTCTCTCTCTCTCTCTCTCTCTCTCTCTCAAAAGCAAGAACACACAAGGGCAATAATTGCACACATATTTGAGTTAGCACTGTATCTCAGATAGGGTCTAATTTATAATTTTCTCAGTTTTTCTCCCCTACCCACTCTGAGTCTGTATTCTACTTTTTTCCCCTGCTCTACCTGTTCTCCTCGAAGTGGTTGATGAGGTCCAAGACTTTGGAGGGTTTCTCCCGGCTCTTCACCATCATCGCCCCTCCTCTACCCTCCTCCATGGTGGCTCTGAGGAGTGCTCTCTCCACACACCCCAGCGCCAGCGGTGGGGCAGCGGACTTCGTCACCGGGCTCTGGAGGTGGGCTGGCTTCGGAGGCACTGAGGGGATGATGGGAAAAGGTCAGTTGTCAGTACTAGAGAGGTCAGAGGTCATGTTGGCATGGCCACTCTAGGAGCCTTTCTGTGACTATACATGACCCTCCACCAGCATTTTACGTTATGTTGACTGTGTTTTGTGGAGTTGGGTGTTGCCATGTATTATTCGAACACAAGGTGGCAGCACAGGTTACTAAAAGCTAGCCTCATTCCCAGAGTGTCTGCGACCCATGCCTATAAGCCTGCAAAACACGGCTACTTTAGGCATAACATTCATCACCCAGAATGACATTGAAATATAGCCATAGTGTGGACTAGCAGTATCCTCTTATGGCATGAACTATTCTATAACCCATAGAGGGGATGGTCAATGGACTGCTGTAATGTAGAGGGTTAGGGCCTTCCCTTTTATCTCTGGAGAATGATTCACTGTGTTCAAATAAAAGAGGAATGCAACACCACTAAAGGCAAGGTTCCACCACTGTGTCACACACTGTGTCTGGTTACATAACTCGCTCTTCCTTGTGGCATGAACAGTTTTGTCATACATGTTCTGAGCAGTGGTGGAAAAAGTAACAAATTGTCATACATACAAAGATACCTTAATAGAAAATGACTCAAGTAAAAGTGAAAGCCACCCAGTAAAATACTACTTGAGTAAAAGTCTGAAAGTATTTGGTTTTAAATATACTTAGGTATCAAAAGTAAAAGTAAAATTATGAATAATTTCAAATTCCTTATATTAAGCAAACCAGTAGGCACAATTATTTTTATTTATTTTTTAATTTACGGATACCCAGGGGCACACTCCAACACTCAGACATCATTTACAAACGAAGCACAAAAAGTACCCAATTGTCATACTTGAGTAAAAGTAAAGATACCTTAAAAGAAAATGACTCAAGTAAAAGTGAAAGTCACCCAGTAAAATACTACTTGAGTAAAAGTCTAAAAGTATTTGGTTTTAAATGTACTTAAGTATCAAAAGTAAATGTAATCGCTAAAATATATTTAAGTATCAAAAGTAAAAGTATAAATAATTTCAAATTCCTTACATTAAGCAAACCAGATGGCACGATTCTCTTGTTTTTGATTTACGGATAGCCAGGAGCACACTTCAACACTCAGACATAATTTACAAATGAAGCATTTGTGTTTAGTGAGTCCGCCAGATCAGAGGCAGTAGAGATGACCAGGGATGTTCTCTTGATAAGTGTGTGAATTGCACCATTTTCTGTTCTGCTAAGCATTCAAAATGTAACAAGTACTTTTGGGTGTCAGGGAAAATGTATGGAGTAAAAAGTACATTATTGTCTTTAGGAATGTAGTGAAGTAAAAGGAAAAGTTGTCAAAAATATAAATAGTAAACTAAAGTACAGATACCCAAAAACTACTTAAGTAGTACTTTAAAGTATTTTTATTTAAGTACTTTACACCACTGGTTCTGTGTCACGCATGAGTCATTATCTAGACGTAAACGAGTGTCTGTATGTCTGAGTAGCGCTGCTGTCAGTGCTCTGTTGTCTTGTGTGGCTCAGTTGGTAAGAGTGTGGTAAGAGTGTGGTAAGAGTGTGGTAAGAGTGTGGCACTAACA
Source organism: Coregonus lavaretus (assembly GCF_964263955.1). Classification (NCBI taxonomy): domain Eukaryota; kingdom Metazoa; phylum Chordata; class Actinopteri; order Salmoniformes; family Salmonidae; genus Coregonus; species Coregonus lavaretus. Next base: position 16,139,370 of record NC_139998.1, read on the forward strand.
ACACCTGGGTCATGGATTCGATTCCTGCTGGGGTCACATATTCTAAAGTCTATGCACTCACTGTACTGTGAGTCGCTTTGATAAAAAAGGTCTGCTAAATAGCATATATTAAACAGTATTACTATCTGTACCTTGTGGTTTGGGCTGCAGTGAGGGCCTGCTGTCCGAACCTCTTCCATTGACACCCCCTCTGCTCTTCTCACTGGGACTCTTCCTACACAGACCTGTCCGACTGACTCTTGCACCGCGGGGGCTGCTGCTTAGAGCTGAAAGAGAAAGAGCGTAAAGAGGAACAGTGAGATTCTCAACAACACTCAGTTGGCTGCAGGGTGGTAGAGCTGGGATCATATGATGTTTACCATGCCTCTGTTGTACTTATTTTGAAAGAGGACCTCCTCACTTCCATACCATATATCCTGTTTTCGTGATTCACATCCATGTTGCTCCACAGACAGAACATCTACCACTCACAGAATATCACCCACTGCCCCTTGCTTGCAGTGATTGTAATCCACTACACTATCTCTTCCTCCATCTTTTACTATTCATTTGGCCATTTGGCCCATGGCCAGGGGTGATAGTAAACCGGTCCAATACACCGTCCCGGCAAAATAAATAGTGGGGGTATGCCGTACCAGTAAACCATCAGCCTATCACAATAATTAAAACTAAATGTGAAGAAAACTGTAGGCTATTACACCATTATTTATCATTACCGCATGTCAGAGGCATGGAAAATTAGCGAATGAACTTGAAAACAATGCAATGTGGTTCAACGAGAACACTGACATTTTGCCATGGCAGAGATGAGTGGCTGACACCGAGACGCGCGTGGACAACAGTAGACGCATACGTTTTGGCCTAATTACACTTTTTTTGTTTTGTTTAACAGATGTCTCTTTCAATTCACCACTGTTTGGAGGCTGGGAATATGTTGCGAGTGGATGAACGTGCGCAGATAGCCTAGTAAAGGAGCCCTTTGAAGTGATTCTTTGACAATCAGATGACAACATCATGACTGGTTGTGTTTATGCTACAATAAAAGGTAATACATTTTAAAAGTTACATTACAAATAGTTACGACTAGGCCCACAGAGATCCTATTGAATTAATAGGGATTCTATGTAATTCTATGATTAGGCCCATAACATTTTTTGGTGCACGTGTAAGCATATGAGGTCCTATACCGGGAATAAATTAAATCTACTTTCACCCCTGCCCATGGCTGAACATTGGAGTCTCCATGTAGTTCATTATCAGGCTAATGATCCAGTTGATTATCAACAGCACTGAGCCTGGTCTAACCAGCTGGTGACAGATGGTCCATCTTCACTCCAGTGTGTTTAACTAATAGGACCGTTTACACCAAGTCTATAGTCAGAAACACTCCACAGTCAAGTCTATACAATTGCACAGCCATGCCTATTAAGGTAACACCACCATACATGGCACTGTGTTGCTGAGGCCAAACAGGTGGTATTGTTACATTATAGAGACACAAAGAGCTTCATCATTCTGGGAAGTCTCCATTAAGTGCAGTCATGTAAAAACATGACTTAACTCCACTGAGGTATAATAAGAACTCACATGTGTCAGTTGTGTGAACACTCACACAAACCTTCACTCAGCAGCTATACAGTATAATCAATGTGTAACATTGTCCATTGTCTCTGAGAGGCTGTCCATTCTTAGTGCTGCAGAGCCTACATTACTGCATTTGATGATGCAAGCAATTTTTTTTGCTCCATGGTCAGTAAGTCTACAGAGAAAATGATGTTGAGTTCACTGAAAGAACATGGAAGTGAAATTCCATCCTAGTGCTATGAAACATTGAAATGTGACCTAAATGCTGTAATACACGCAATCTCCTCAATCTCTAAAATAAATCACTGTCCCTCCTCTAAAAGTATTATCATTTTTTATAGCATACCTTCAACTCACAATACTGCTATAAAAAGTCTGATTCACTCATCATAACAAGGAAGTCCCCTGTTTACCCTGTCTAGCATTTATCATACTAATCTTAAAACAGCAAAACGAAAGTACCACAAAACATCTACAGTCTATATACACTGAGTATACAAAACATTAAGGGCACCTGCTCTTTCCATGACAGACTGACCTGGTGAATCCAGGTGAAAGCTATGATCCCTTATTGATGTCACTTGTTAAATCCACTTCAACCTGGGAAGGAAACAGGTTAAAGAAGGATTTTTAAGCTTCGAGACAATTGAGACATGGATTGTCTATGTGTGCCATTCAGAGGGTGAATTGGCAAGACAAAATATTTAAGTGCCTTTGAACGGGGTATGGTAGTAGGTGCCAGGAGCACCGGTCTGAGTGTGTCAAGAACTGCAACGTTACTGGGTTTTTCACTCTCATTACAACTGAGCAAGGGAACACAGGGAAGTGAGGGCATAAATACACAGGTGACACTAATAAGATAATGATTAGTCCAGACTGTGAGTGAGGAGGTGCCTAAGGTTGTCGGAGGATGACACCTAGTGGGTCGCTCCGGAACTGCGACCCCCTCCTGTAAAAGGGGTGGGTGCAACTCAATATTAGGGAGGTGTTCCTAATGTTTGTTATACTCAATGTACATTGTACTGTATATGACAAAACTATACACCCCACACACATGGTTATGGGCTTAAAACAAAGATGATACCTGTACCATGTCAGATATAGTTGAAATGTATTCAATTTTGAGTTTACATCCCAATATTGCTCTTTATGTACATCACAGAAGACTGAAATATAACAAAACCGATATAGAAACACCAGACTTCCGGTGTAAAAATAATAAATCATGTTGATTAATTATGAAAATATTAATAACGTTCCTCCCATGAGACCACTAGAGGGCGCTTTGGTCATTCGACTGCAGGAAAGGGCTACACTCAATCAATTTTTTTTATAGCTCTGCTTCAATTACAGACAAGGCTTTTACAAGAAATGGTCTAGTAATGATTGACTAGGATAGCCCAACGATCTGCTGGGGGTGACTTTCTAAACACGGCCCAAGTTTTGTGTATAATTTTAGAGCTGGCCTTAAGAACTCGGCTGATTACATGCTTGACATCATCTGCAATCACTTTAAAGGGAACATTTAGAACATGTTTTGCGCCATATGACACATTTTGGTTACAATCAAGTCTCCACATCCAAATCAAGTCGCTATGTTAGTGATTGTAGAGAGAGTCAGTAAAACCCTCTATAGTAAATAATAAAGGTTGTTATTAACATGTCAAACACCCTGTCATTCTGCTGTAAATCACCTCCATGTATTCACCCACAGTGAAATGCGGACCCTCTCCACGACAGAGTGGCCAGTGTATACAGTGGCTTGCAAAAGTATTCACCCCCCTTGGCATCTTTCCTATTTTGTTGCCTTACAACCTGGAATTAAAATTGATTTTTGGGGGGTTTGTATCATTTGATTTACACAACATGCCTACCACTTTGAAGATGCAAAATATTTTTCATTGTGAAACAAACAAGAAATAACACAAAAAAACAGAACTTGAGCCCCCCCCCCAAAAAAAAAGTCAATACTTTGTAGAGCCACCTTTTGCATCAATTACAGCTGCAAGTCTCTTGGGGTATGTCTCTAAGCTTGGCCACTGGGATTTTTGCCCATTCTTCAAGGCAAAACTGCTCCAGCTCCTTTAAGTTGGATGGGTTCCACTGGTGTACAGCAATCTTTAAGTCATACCACAGATTCTCAATTGGATTGAGGTCTGGGCTTTGACTAGGCCATTCCAAGACATTTAAATGTTTCCCCTTAAACCACTTGAGTGTTGCTTTAGCAGTATGCTTAGGGTCATTGTCCTGCTGGAAGGTGAACCTCTGTCCCAGTCTCAAATCTCTGGAAGACTGAAACAGGTTTCCCTCAAGAATTTCCCTGTATTTAGCGCCATCCTTCATTCCATCAATTCTGACCAGTTTCCCAGTCCCTGCCGATGAAAAACATCCCCACAGCATGATGCTACCACCACCATGCTTCACTGTGGGGATGGTGTTCTTGGGGTGATGAGAGGTGTTGGGTTTGCGCCAGACATAGCGTTTTCCTTCATGGCCAAAAAGCTAAATTTTAGTCTCATCTGACCAGAGTACCATCTTCCATATGTTTGGGGAGTCTCCCACATGCTTTTTGGCAAACACCAAACGTGTTTGCTTATTTTTTCTTTAAGGAATGGCTTTTTTCTGGCCACTCTTCCGTAAAGCCCAGCTCTGTGGAGTGTACGGCTTAAAGTGGTCCTATGGACAGATACTCCAATCTCCGCTGTGGAGCTTTGCATCTCCTTCAGGGTTATCTTTGGTCTCTTTGTTGCCTCTCTGATGAATGCCCTCCTTGCCTGGTCCGTGACTTTTGGTGGGCGGCCCTCTCTTGGCAGGTTTGTTGTGGTGCCATATTCTTTCCATTTTTTAATAATGGATTTAATGGTGCTCCGTGGGATGTTCAAAGTTTCAGATTTTTTTTTATAACCCAACCCTGATCTGTACTTCTCCACAACTTTGTCCCTGACCTGTTTGGAGAGCTCCTTGATCTTCATGGTGCCGCTTGCTAGGTGGTGCCCCTTGCTTAGTGGTGTTGCAGACTCTGAGGCCTTTCAGAACAGGTGTATATATACTGAGATCATGTGACAGATCATGTGACACTTAGATTGCACACAGGTGGACTTTATTTAACTAATTATGTGACTTCTGAAGGTAATTGGTTGCACCAGATCTTATTTAGGGGCTTTATAGCAAAGGGGGTGAATACATATGCACGCACCACTTTTCCGTTATTTATTTTTTAGAATTTTCTAAAACAAGTTATTTTTTTCATTTCACTTTCATTTCACCAATTTGGACTATTTTGTGTATGTCATTTACATGAAATAAAAATAAAAATCAATTTAAATTACAGCTTGTAAACACCAAGGGGGATGAATACTTTTGCAAGGCACTGTAGTTCTGTAAGTACTGTATATCACTGAAGTAAACATCAATGGAGTGGAGTGTATGGACCTCCGGCCCTCGCATTTGCCAGCATGGCTACCTCGTTCTGTTGTCTCTGGGTCAGCTGCTCCTCGTTCACACACACACAGGCCTCCTCTCATTAAAAGTGGCCCGCCACAGACCACCATGCAAATTAGCAGCCAGCGCCCTGCTAAACCAAAGCATGTGGACATTAAGTTGTTAGGCAGCACAAAGGGCCCCTTTCTGGGTTATTTCAGAGATACATATTTATTTTACATTTGAGTCATTTAGCAGACGCTCTTATCCAGAGCGACTTACAATTAGTGCATTAATTTTAAGGTAGCTGGGTGAGACAACCACATATCACAGTCGTAGCAAGTACATTTTCCCTCAATAAAGTAGTTATCAGCAAAGTCAGTTCTAGTAGGAAGGGACTCTGCTGTCTTAGCTTCATGGGGAAGCTGGTTCCACCATTGGGGTGCCAGGACAGAGAAGAGATTTAACTGGGCTGAGCTGACACCCCGTAGGGGAGGGACCGCGAAGAGACCAGAGGTGGCAGAACGGAGTGCTTGGGTTGGGTTGTAGGGTCTTTCATTCTCTTCCTCTTTGAGTTCCACCGGGGAGGAGGGGGCTTAGCGGTCTGTTGCTGTGGCTGATGTAAACATGGTCAGGCATCTGTATGACAGCCTCGTGGGAGATGGGCCCATTCAAACAGCCTTAAGTCTGAGCATTCATGTTTCTCTAAGCAGACACACATGCACACACATGCGCATGCGCGCACACACGCACACACAATTCAGTTTCAATTCAGTCAATTCAGAAAGTAAATTGAAATTGCAATTCAATATTTCAGAATAGAGCATCCATACTCTATTGTTTAATAGATTGACTCCAGTAAGCTTTTCATGTAAAATCAAATTTCCTGAATTGAAACTAAATTGACCCCAACCCTGACACACACACACTGACCACAACCGCACAAGACCAAACCAAGCCAAAGTTTTTGCAATTTTGATATCACACATGACTACAGTAATTCAATTCCTTTATTCTTCTCTTTTATTTGAAAGTCTGTCTTCCGATTCCAATTTAAAACCGCATTAGTCCACATCAGTTAGAATAAGTGAATATGGATGTTTGCAAGGCGAGCTTCTGAGCCTGGGGTAGAAGGCCTAACAGAATTCTGTAGAAACTGGAAAGTGAGCAAATATTGAAAATTCGCAGCTAAATCCAATAGTTAATAGTGAATGCAGAGCTCAGGTGAACACAATCCCACCTGAGGCTCTGTCCTTGATTTACACTGTAGGAGACCTGCTACCATGGCAACTGGGCCGAACCTTCTCAACACTACAACATATTTTACTATTGAGCAGGCAGGGAGAACAAGCTTGTGGGCATTCGCTTGTTTCAAAATACGTTTAGACCAACTCTGATGGAAATCATGGCATTCACTTCACTCAAGACAGTCATAAGTAAATCCTCAAGAATGATCAAATGAAAATGATCAAAGACATTTATCTAGCATCTAACAAAATTATAATGACACATGAAAAATATTCTCCGCAGTACTGAACTCTATCACTGTATTAAAAGGCAGAGGAGTCTTGCCATGGTGCAGAGAACTGAAAATAGGCCAAATACTCTGTCCTCTTAATCTTTCATGACATCCGGAGAGAGCAGAGGAGGAAGAGTGCAGAAGATCCGTAAAAAAAAAAAAAAAAAAAGTTTACCTCAGGTCAGGGTCTGTGTGTTAAAGCCTCCAGTGTGCTGCTGGTGTTACTAAATATATCTCCTCCATTTAGAAGACCCCTCCCTGTCCTTGCCGACACAGACACACAAGAATGCAGGTTTACCAATACAACCAGGCTCAGAGAGGATGAAGGAATGTATCAATCTAACAAAACCACTTTCTCTGTAATCAGAGATAAGAGCAGCGTATCCCCATCCTTTACCTCACAGAGAGAGAGAGGGAAAATAACAGGATCGACCAACCACGATGCCTCTAGGAATATATATTGTTTTTAAGTGGATGCTTGAAAAAGCTGTATCTAATTTGTGGTATAATTAGGGATGTGCATCTTTCCATTTTAAGACAATTCGATACGTATCTAGATACATGGGCTACGATACGATACAGGAATGATACGTTTTAGTTTGAAACGATTCGGTTTGATTAGAGGAACGAGTCGATGTGATTCGGTTCGGTTCGATGCGATTCAATGCACTAACATATGTTGCATAAACACATTAATTCTGCTGCTGATGGAGCTCATGAGCTGGGCCTCTGAGCTGGATCTGTCTGAGCTGACTTCTCTCTGTGTGTGTGTGTGTGTGTGTGTGTGTGTGTGTGTGTGTGTGTGCGCGTGTGTGTAAATTATGTATAAGTCTATGGCGTATGTAGACACCTAAACTGATCCATATGAGGGGGGGGGGGGGCATCACTTTTAATCTGAAATCACCTGTACATTTTCCAGATTCTAAGTATTTGAAATAGTAATGTATCAATATTTATCAAAATTTTTAGCTGACATAGCCAATTAATACATAGCACAAGAAATGGTGAACCGGCAATTCGTAGCATTTGAATGAATTTTCTGACCGATGCATGCTAGATTTCGATCGGTTTGGAGTGTCAGATAAGAGTCGCTCTCTCTCTGAGACAACATGTGTCCCCGACACTCAAGTGAGAGCTGTGAGTAAAAACAATAGGCACACCTGTCTTTCTGCACCCAGCCACCACCCAGAGAAGGGCGTGTCTGAGAACAGTTTCAGACTATAACTGTAACCATGGTCTAAGTTACTGCTTTTACTTCCAACCTAAAATAGACCAGAGCCCTGTGCCCCAAGAGGACACCCCACTCTCAGCACACTGCATATCTAACAGTATTTATAATCAAATCTGCCTGGGATTCAAAATGGGTGGTATGAGGATTTCTCAGTGATTTCCAGTTATGAGCAGGGTTGTGTGAGCGCATACAAGAAAAAGGGAAGGAATTCAGATTTTAAAGTGAATACATCCACAATCCATACATCGTCCTTGGACTCCTGCCTGCAATGATTAAATACTGTGACATTATCTAATACTTTCAGTGCAAAGGGCGACAGCTATGAGAATAGTCTAACTCCAGAAATAGATGTAAATCAACCACAATAGCACATTCATCTAAGAAAACGTGAGAGAGAGGAGGGGACAAGCTGAAGAACTGACATAACATGAGAATAAACTCACCCAAAGCCTCTTCTACAGAGCAGTAGGAAATCCTTACAGGACAGACAAGGCAGCTCAAACCTCCCAAAGGAGTAGTAGGGAAAGTTTGGCAGTAACACGCAATCCTCCCAGGCAGGCACTGCAGCTCAGAGCTAAGTGACTCAGCTCAGCGGAGAAACGAGGGGAAGACTCCTTCCTTCCCACTCTCCTTCCCTCCATCCCCCTTCTCTCTCTCTCTCAAAACAACTAGAGGGACATAAAACACTGACCGAGTGCATAGTGCACAAACACACATGTGCAAACACATACAAGCACACTTCCCCATAGCACTATCATCGCAGTGATAAGGGGAACCAAGGGTGAATTGGCTCTGAAAGGATGTGTAATTCAATAAAATGTAATATAATGTGCTGAATTAGAATGAAATGAGAGAGGGTTGATGAACATATAGCAGCCCAAAGTCCTTTATAATAATAACTAATCAACTTCAGTAACACCTTGACTGAGATACCACTTTAGGCCTACTAGCCTACATGGAGGGTCGTATAATATAGAGATGAACCCAGGGTACAATCCAATATGATCAGGATTAAATTGGTCCGATCTTGATTCTAATCAAATATAGAAAGGATTACAGCAGTGAGACACAAATAAAACAAATCATACCTTAAGTCATACACTAAAACAAACTCACATAAAACAATGCACACACACCTTCCACATTAACCTAATTAAAGTCTTTACCAAATTCCTCATGCTCCTTTTGCTGATCTGATTTGTTTTAATTTCGTTATGAAAGTAAAAGTCCCCTTTTCAGTCTCTTTCTTTCTCAGGCTGTCTACACACACAGCACAAGGACGGAGACAGTGAGAGACTAGAGAGAGAAAGACACAGAAAGTTAGCCACCCACACGGTGTTGGGGAGTAGTTAACTAAGTTACATGTAGTTGAACTAGTATTGTAACTACATTTTGCAGTAGCTTAGTGTTAGTTGAACTAAGTTCAAGTCTAGGTAGTGTTTTCAGTAGTTAATTACTTTTTTGCCATGTAGCGGTGTAGCTAACTACTGGAACTACACTCTACATAGAAATCTGGGAGAAGTAGGCCATAATTTCCTTTATTTTCTGGTATCAGACCTGCGTAAATTCTCACTTGAAATATTGTTTTTGTGTTTAATAGGCTAAATTTAACATTCTGTTAACAAACATATGACCCCAAAGTTATCGGTTCTTGCAATTTATAGTCTATGACATTTCAGATTTGCATATGATAATTTTTCACTAAGTAGTTTGGATGTAGCGAACTACTTTTTCAAAGTAAGTTTAGTTAAGTGCTTAACTTCTTCCAGGGTGAAGAACTTAGTAGCTTGCTAAACTATATTTTCAGAGTAGCTTCCTGTGGCATATTGCATAGGAGGCCACGTGACCACTTGGGGGACGTGCAGCCTGCGCACAGGAGTTGGAGAGCGGGAGATGTTGGAACAGTAATCACCAGAAAGAGTTTGAGGAGCTCAAGGCATTAAATCATGCATGCTCCAGTCCTGAGGTTCTATGATGAAAAGCGCAAAACCAAAGTCTCAGCAGATGCCTCTAAAGCAGGTTTAGGTGCAGTGTTGTTACAGCAGTATCGCACTAGATGGCGCCCAGTCGCATATACCTCCAGGGCTCTGACAACTTCTGAGTGTAACTAACTATGCTCTGATTGAGAAAGAGGCATTAGAACTGTCATATGTATATAAGAAATTCCATGTGTTTATCTATGGTAAAACAGTGTGGGCCGAAACAGATCATAAACCTTTGGTTACTATTGCAAAGAAGGATCTAGCGTACACACCACCAAGGGTACAGAGACTTTTTCTAAAACTATGGACTTGCAACTCGAGTACAGGCCAGGGAAATAATTGTTAATGGCAGACCATTGTCCAGAGCTTTTGACAGCTCAAAACGAAACCAGATATACGGGCCATCTACGGATGGAAAAGTCAAAACGACGTGCAAAAGCAGTGTTTTTTTGGCCCAAGATTAATGCTGATATAGAGCAGACATGCCAGAAATACAGGTCAAAACAGAGCAAAGAGCCAATGTGGGTTAAGGAAAAAGAGGTGTTGAGACCATGGGGCAAAGTAGGAATAGATCTCTTTGCTCTTGAGGGCAAGAACTACAGTATGTTCTACTGATGGACTGTGACTCTCATTACACCACCACCACCACCATGCTTGACCTTTGGTATGATGTTCTTACTGTGGAATGAAGTGTTTGGTTTTCGCCAGGCATAATGGGACCCATCTCGTCCAAAAAGTTGACTCAAGTTTGCCAAAAAGCACCTGGATGATCATCAAGACTCTTGGAAGAACGTTCTATGGACAGATGAATCAAAAGTATAACTTTTTTGGACGACATGGTTCCAGTAATGCCTGGCGAAAACCAAACTCTGCATTCCACAGTAAGAACATCATACCAAAGGTCAAGCATGGTGGTGGTGGTGTGATGGTTTGGGGATGCTTTGCTGCCTCAGGACCTGGACGACTTGCCTTAATAGAAGGAACCATGAATTCTGCTCTGTATCAGAGAATTCTACAGGAGAATGTCAGAACATCCGTCTGTGAGCTGAAGCTGAAGCCCAGCTGGGTCATGCAGCAAGACAATGATCCAAAACACACAATCAAGTCTACATGAAAATAGTTAAAAAGCAACAAATTGGAAGTTTTGGAATGGCCTAGTCAAAGTCCAGACCTAATCCCAATTGAGATGTTGTGGCAGGATTTGAAACGAGCAGTTCATGCTTGAAAACCCACACGTCACTGAGTTAACAAACTCAGTGACGCAGTTCTGCATGGAAGAGTGGGCCAAAATTCCTCCACAGCAACGTGAGAGACAGATCAACAACTACAGGAAGCATTTGGGGGCAATTACTTTTTCACACAGGGGAATTGAGTGTTGCATAACTTTGTTTATGAAATAAATGAAATAAAAATGTAATTGTTGTGTTATTTGTTCACTTATGTTCCCTTTATATAATATTAGGTTTTGGTTGAAGATCTGATAGCATTCAGTATCACAAATATGCAAAAGTAGAGAAAATTAGAAAGGGGGCAAATACTTTTTCATAGCACTGTAGATACTTTTGTACCTGTTTCCTCCAGCATCTTCACAAGGTCCTCTGCTGTTGTTCTGGGATTGATTTGCACTTTTCGTACCAAAGTACGTTCATCTCTAGGAGACAGAACGCGCCTCTTTCCTGAGCAGTATGACGGCTGCGTGGTCCCATGGTGTTTATACTTGCGTACTATTGTTTGTTAAGATGAACGTGGTACCTTCAGGCGTTTGGAAATTGCTCCCAAGGATGAACCGGACTTGTGGAGGTCTACCATTTTTTTTTCTGAGGTCTTGGCTGATTTCTTTTGATTTTCCCATGATGTCAAGCAAAGAGGCACTGAGTTTGAAGGTAGGCCTTGAAATACATCCACAGGTACACCTCCAATTGACTCAAATGATGTCAAATAGCCTATCAGAATGTTCTAAAGACATGACATCATTTTCTGGAATTTTCCAAGCTGTTTAAAGGCACAGTCAACTTAGTGTATGTAAACTTCAGACCCACTGGAATTGTGATACAATTAATTATAAGTGAAATAACCTGTCTGTAAACAATTGTTGGAAAAATTACTTGTGTCATGTACTAAGTAGATGTCCTAACCGACTTGCCAAAACTATAGTTTGTTAACAAGAAATGTGTGGAGTGGTTGAAAAACGAGTTTTAATGACTCCAACCTAAGTGTATGTAAACTTCCGACTTCAATTGTAAGTATTCAGACCCTTTGCTATGAGACTCAAAATTTAGCTCAGGTGCATCTTGTTTCCATTGATCATCCTTGAGATGTTTCTACAACTTGATTGGAGTACACCTGTGGTAAATCCAATTGAATGGACATGATTCGGAAAGGCACACTCCTGTCTATATAAAGTACCACAGTTGACAGTGCATGTCTGAGCAAAAACCAAGCTATGAGGTCGAAGGAATTGTCCGTAGAGCTCCGAGACAGGACTGTATCGAGGAACAGATCTGGGGAAGGCTACTAAAAAATGTCTGCAGCATTGAAGGTCCCCAAGAACACAGTGGCCTCCATCATTCTTAAATGGAAGAAGTTTGGAATCACTAAGATTCTTCTGATGATCACTCTGACAGAGCTCCAGAGTTCCTCTGTGGTGGTGGGAGAACCTTCCAGAAGGATAACCATCTCTGCAGCACTCCACCAATCAGGCCTTTATGGTAGACTGGCCAGACGGAAGCCACTCCTCAGCAAAAGGCACATGACAGCCCGCTTGGAGGTTGCCAAAAGGCACTTAAAGGACTCTCAGACCATGAGAAACAAGATTCTCTGGTCTGATGAAACCAAGATTGAACTCTTTGGCCTGAATGCCAAGTGTCAAGTCTGGAGGAAACCTGGCACCATCCCTACGGTGAAGCATGGTGGTGGCAGCATCATGCTGTGGGGATGTTTTTCAGCGGAGACTAGTCAGGATTGAGGGAAAGATGAACGGAGCAAAGTACAGAGAGATCCTTGATGAAAACCTGCTCCAGAGCGCTCAGGACCTCAGACTGGGGCGACGGTTCACCTTCCAACAGGACAACAACCCTAAGCACACAGCCAAGACAACGCAGGAGTGGCTTCGGGACAAGTCTCTTAATGTCTTTGAGTGGCCCAGCCAGAGCCCGGACTTGAACACGATTTAACATCTCTGGAGAGACCTGAAAATAGCTGTGCAACTCCGAAATACAGGTGTGCCAAGCTTGTAGTGTCATACCCCAGAAGACTCAAAGCTGTAATCGCTGCCAAAGGTGCTTCAACAAAGTACTGAATACTTGTGATAAATTGTGATATTTCAGTTTTTTATTTTTAATACATTAGCAAAAATGTGTAAAAACCTGTTTTTGCTTGGTCATTATGGAGCACGCACACACAGTATATCAGGTTCTCAGATTCTAACAATCAGCTCATGACAGAACCTACTGTATCGCACAGGAAACCAGCATTCTATTCTAACACACACATACATGGGCAGTTTAACACATCTACTGTTCTGTTGTATGCATATACATTTTGAATGAACACACACACACACACACCCACACCCTTTGACATCAGCTTTTGGAGAATGGAGGGAATGGCAGGCATTTCCTTCCATCACTTTATTAACCAGTCTGACCAGTAGGGATTCCTCTCTGCAGGTATCTCATTACATGCTTTCTTAATGCATAGCTTTAATACTATGGTAGCTACTATATTATTACCAAGGAGACACTCCCGGTTAACAATGTTTTTGACCTCAAGACTCAAAAAAAAAAACATTGCCTAAAAACCTGCAACATTTTGCATTATCTGCTACCTGGCCATTCAAAGGTACACGAGAGCCCACTCTGGAAATTTGACGTGTTTGAAGAGTATATTGTTACAAAAAATATGTCTACAAATAAGCAAAATCAAAAACAGTAGTTTTGAGATATTAATATTAATATTTTTAATGTTTAATAAATTAATGTGAAAGGTTTTATTTCAGAATCTAGACATACTCCATATTTGAGAGAACACTATAAGGAGTATCATGACACTAATATGTTGTCTGTTCACGGATCATAGGGTCTTACAGGAGGCATGTATAGGTCTAAAAAGGGCCTAAAATTGCCACTTTCATCATGATTTTCTCAAAAAGGGTTTGTTCCTCCAAATGAAGTTACTATGTGAGAATTGCCAGAACAATCAGAGATATTTTCAGACTACGCTGGCGTGGAATCACCTTGTAGCGAAAAGGAGAGTTAAACCCAGTGTTAGAGTAATAGTTACATATTGAACTCCCAGAGACACGGAGACCAGATGACCCACTACAACAGACAGAAAGAGAGACAGACAGGAGGATTTACAGTAAGGCCTGGGATTAAGTGGCTGTGTTGAACCACCCAGACCTTCTTCAGATTAACCCTCCCCTCATCCACTAATTCACAGCCCAATTTTAGATGATAGGCTACCCTCACTGGGGAAAAAATGGAAGAGAGGGAGGGAGGGAGGGAGGGAGGGAGGGAGGGCAGATAAGCACAGGGGAAAACGTAGAAATACAATTAAAAGAGGGAAAGGACAGACGAATGTAGAGAGAAAGGGGGTTAGACTGGTAGATGAGAAGAGAGGGAGGAGGGTAGATGGAAAAAGACAGAGAAAGTGTGGCACAGAAGGGAGAGACTCATACATCATTACTGCTCTAAGCCACACACACACACACTCTCTGTCTGTGAACCTGTGTGCTGCCGAGGGGAGCGTTTCTACAGTCTAGCATGCATTCCACTGCCCTCCGCACATCTAATCTGGATGGGAGCACTATTGCTTTCATTTTCTCTCTGCCCTAAACAAAAAGGACTATGTAGCACAGTATGAATGTGTGTGATGACACCTCTGTCCCCACACACACATACACTCTGTCCCCACACACACATACACTCTGTCCCCACACACACATACACTCTGTCCCCACACACACATACACTCTGTCCCCACACACACATACACTCTGTCCCCACACACACATACACTCTGTCCCCACACACACATACACTCTGTCCCCACACACACATACACTCTGTCCCCACACACACATACACTCTGTCCCCACACACACATACACTCTGTCCTCACACACACATACACTCTGTCCCCACACACACATACACTCTGTCCCCACACACACATACACTCTGTCCCCACACACACATACACTCTGTCCCCACACACATACACTCTGTCCTCACACACACATACACTCTGTCCCCACACACACATACACTCTGTCCCCACACACACATACACTCTGTCCCCACACACACATACACTCTGTCCCCACACACACATACACTCTGTCCCCACACACACATACACTCTGTCCCCACACACACATACACTGTCCCCACACACACATACACTCTGTCCCCACACACACATACACTGTCCCCACACACACATACACTCTGTCCCACACACACATACACTCTGTCCTCACACACCCATGCTCACATGCAGCATTGTCTTAACACCACACAACTACACTTGGTTAAACTAAGAAGCACTGACAGTGTTATCACCTCGGGCTGGGGGAAGGAAGGAGGAAAGAGCTTTTAGCGAAGGAAACCACAGTACAATGAGCAGTACACCATGCTCACATCTACACAGCACTATAGGGCCTGTTATTTCTCAAAATGTTAAATAGTTAACCTCTTTTAGTACAGTAGACAACAGTAGCTAATGAACAGAAAATAATTGTAGTAGAGAGGGGAGATAAGAGATAGCAAGATTAAAAGAGGAGATAATGATATTGAGAGTGAGAAAGTGGTGAAGTCCACCTTTAGTGTGTTCGATCTTCACCCCGACACAGGCCTCCTCATCAGTGTTCTTGGACTGGAAACAGCTGGGCTTGCCTTTCTTTTCTGCAATGACAAGACCAAATGCTAATATATAAAGTTTACTATAACGTAGAGGACACACCCAACATGGAAAGAACAGGGGCAAGAGGAACCAGCCTGGAGTAGTTTATAGAGATCAATGATTTATTGAATAGGAGACAGAGAGGCTCTAAACAGACAGCACATTTACATTTTAGTCATTTAGCAGACACTCTTATCCAGAGCGACTTACAGTTAGTGAGTGCATACATTTTCATACTGGTCCCCCGTGGGAATCAAACCCACAACCCTGGCGTTGCAAGCGCCATGCTCAACCAACTGAGCTACACGGGACTATCTGACCACTGTGACTGACAGAAAACGGAGGAAAACAGATTCAGTGAGCACATTCTGACTATAGAGACCGGTTGTCACAGGCAAACCTGGCTGCCCAGAGAGGACAGGCTGTGCTCTCTCTGCCCCCGGGGAGAGGTAGAGACAGAGCTGCATTTCCTATTACACTGTGACAAATACTCAGACCTAAGAGAATCTTTCTTTCCCAAAATTATCATTCAGTACAAAGAATTTGAAACTATAAAAGAGGAAGAAAAAATCAAATATTTATTGGGTGAAAAGCCAAAATGTGCAATTTTGGCAGCCAAATATGTGTCCTCCTACCAAAACCTGAGGGACAGCCAGTGAAAAGTGATGTAATGTCAATAATATTTCCTGTTTTGTTTTGGCTTTTATACCATGTAATGTGTCTTCTCAGTCATGTTGAGACTGGTCGACTACGATTGCTTTAATTTATTGTTATTCTCATTAATATTGTTGTTGTAGTTGCTGTTAATGGTAATCCCATTTCCACTACTTCTATTATTATTGCTGTTGGTCCCACCATTTTTTTTATATGTATACTTTGACAATGTAAGTAATTTAACTTGCCATGTCAATAAAGTCTATTGAATTGAATTGAATTTAATAGAATAGAGAGACAGAGAGACAGACAGACAGAGAGAGAGAGAGAGACAGACAGACAGAGCGAGAGCTTCGAATTCTGGAATCTCTTGTGTAGCTTTTATAGGATTCTGGACAGCAGCTATATGCATATTTGGGGCAATTCTGATCCTCTGGTTCACATGAGGGGAGAGAGTTATTATTTTATTTGTTTGGAAATAAAATAATATTCCATCCCTCTGAGATTTAATTCTAATTAGTTAGACTGATATGTAGGGCATATCACTAGGGAGAGCTAAGACACTCACCAGAGCAATTTCATATGCACATAAATGATTAAAGGGAAAACAGCCATGCTAGTAAAACAATGATAGGCCCACACACACATGCAAGTCTGATCTTTCTTTATTTTAACCACAAACAGCACCCACTTCCCAATGTTTGCCGTTACAACAGTAACAGTCAGGATTCTGAAGTCTAACACTAACATCAACCGGACATTCTCCATGGTACAGTACAGTGGAAACTGCCATAGAAAGTGAATATTGAGTATTTAGGGGAAGAGTGGATATGCTTAGTGTGGGGCCATGGAGGGGTGTGTGTGTGCGTGTGTGTGTGTGTGTGTGTGTGTGTGTGTGCGTGCGTGCGTGCGTGATATCCTGCCGCAGGGATTAAAGAGGGCTTTCTCCACCCACCATCTGGACTCCTCATGCCAGGCTTGCCAGCTGTTCACACACACACACACACACACACACATTTTAGTGTAGATTGTAGAAAGTGTGTTTCCTATCCAGGGCAGTGAGTAGTACAGTGAGCAGTACATACATACATACATACATACATACATACATACATACATACATACATACATACATACAAGCAGCTTATCCAAAGAATTACCGATCCATCAGACATTCAACCCATCCCACTCAACTATGACCCCTCCATCCCACACCAGCACGTGACTTACACACGGCTATTGTTTCCCCAAGAGGGGGCTGTGTTGCCATAGCAGCCGTGAAAACACACCCACTGGAGGGTTGGGGACCGAGAGAGGCAACCCACAAGTGACTATACAAAGCTCTGATGAAGGTGTCTGACACAGTAACTGTGCCTAGCATAGTGTGGATGTTTGAATCAGTGATATGTTTTGTATGGAGAAATACCCACATAATCATGTCCTTCAGGGCAAATTACATGCAAACCACCTGAGAGCTGTGGTGTTATCCCATATACTGCTGTGTGTGTCAAATTAAATTAAATGTTCAGTCAGCAAAATGCAGAGCAGAGTTGCTGCATCATTGACAAGCATACTTGACAGCCTCTGAACATTTCTCCATCCTCTCCTCTCTTCTCCTATCCTCTCTCCTCCTTTCCCCTCTCCTCTTCTCTGACCTCTATTCACCATATGACCAGGCAGTGCTATACAGTGAGGGAAAAAAGTATTTGATCCCCTGCTGATTTTGTATGTTTGCCCACTGACAAAGAAATGATCAGTGGGCAAACAAAGGAGTGGCTCAAGAAGAAGCACATTAAGGTCCTGGAGTTTTTTATGATTTATGGACAAACAGGAACATATTTTGGGTTTTTATTCAAATTAGTTTGGTTTTTCTTAAGTAAAATTGTATAAAATGACCCAAGAATTTAATCCAGACACATTTCGGTAATGAGAATTTGGGTGAAAATAATAATAATCTGCCGAAAATGTAAAATGTATTTAAAATAAGACACTGTGCCATAAACTAAGCATCTTAGTCTTCAGAATGATAGTTTATTGTTGCAGATGCAACATGTTTTTTTTTTACATGGTTAAAACTGGTTTCATGAGAATCACTAGTGAGAGGCTCGGCTGATTCTACACATGATAAACAGATCACTTGTCATCAGGCCTAAACCCTACTACCGAACTGTACAATGTGTGCTGTGCTGATGCACTATGGACCCCCATAAAGCACTGTGGGGGCCTACACATACAGCATACCATACACACGTTATTCTGTCTCAAGACTCACAATTTAAAACCCATCTTCACAAAACTACTCTTTACAGCAGAGAGCATCTATTACTGGATATATTTGACAGTGTGTGTGTTTTTGAGGTTATTAAAAGAAAACACTCAACAATAATATCTGGACAGTACCTGAGTAAGCTCCTCTCCAGTGTGGCTGGGTTTTCTCCTGCCTGTCCGTAGTACACTGCCTCTCCATGACAAATCCCTCACAGCCCAAGTTTGACCAGAAAAGCAGATAACATATTAGTTTGTTTGGTCCGGTCCTATGGTGCAGGTTTCCTCATCTGGTGGTTGTTGCTGTATTGATGCGTTTGTGTTGTTTACCGTCAATGCTCTGCCCTCTCTGTCTGTCAGTCTGTCATTGTACAACCGGTTCCCAGAACGCTGCTGGTGTCACCAGGTGGGGAGGGGCCTGGAGTTAATGTGTGTGTGTGTGTGTGTGTCAGTGGAGGCTCCTCAGAGGAGGAAGGGGAGAACCAACCTACTCAGTGAATTTCATAAAATAAAAATAATGAAACATTAAAAGTTACTATACTAAATATATTCACAACACCAAATAACTGATTAAAACACACAGTTTTGCAATGAAGGTCTACAGTAGCCTCAACAGCACCCTCTAGGGTAGCACCATGGTTTAGCCGGAGGACAGCTATTTTCCGTTCTCCTCTGGGTACATTGACTTCAATACAAAACCTAGGAGACTCATGGTTCTCACCCCCTTCCATATACTTACACAGTAATTATGACGACTTCCAGAGGACGACCTTCAACCTATCAGAGCTCTTGCAGTATGAATTGACATGTTGTCCACCCAATCAAAGGATCAACGAATGAATCTAGTACTAAAAGCATAAGCTACAGCTAGCTAGAACTGCAGTGCATAAAGTGTGGTGAGTAGTTGACTCAGAGAGAGACACTAGTTTAACAGTTTTGAACAAATTAATTTCTTCAAAAATTAAGGAGAAGCATCAGAGAGAGAGAAAGCTAGCTATATTTAGTTGTATTTTTTTCCCTTCTTCTTAGTTTACCTTTCGCTTACTTAGCTAATGTAGCTACTTTTGTGAAAAATGATATTTAAAAAAAATAGGTTTCAGGTGGTGCTGCAGCACCCTCAGCACCCCTACTTCCCATGGCTATGGACAACGATGTACGCTGTGTAGCGGTTAGCAGTTATGGTATGAACGTTTGGCTTGGAGAGGTTTTTGCACATGGTCACAGACAGCTGTTGTGTTGCGCACTGAAGTGCACAGGCGAAGGGAAAAGGTGAGAGGAGGAGAGTGCGTAGATGCAATGAACAAAGTGATGATGCTATATGTGGCTGCTATGAAAGTAAGTAATTTAGCCCTCATTTGCATCACTTCTCTGCACAAACACAGTTATGACCAGATAGTTAATATGCCCAGTCACATCCCTCCAATCAGAGTGTGCATGCTGGTCGGGGGAGATAGGGACCAGATGAGCCCCTCTGTCTTGTCAGAGAGGTGATAGGCCTAGTCATGCCCACACTAACATTACAAGGTACTCAATGATGAACTAAGATCACGGATATCCTACCAACGGGACATTAGAAACTGTAATATCTTATCTTTCACAGAGTCATGGCTGAACGACGACAGGGATAACATACAGCTGGCAGGATATACGCTGCATCGGTAAGATAGAACAGCTGCCTCCGGTAAGACAAGGGGTGGCGGTCTGTGTATAACAGCTGGTGCACAAAATCTAATATTAAGGAAGTCTCAAGGTTTTGCTCGCCTGAGGTAGAGTATCTCATGATAATCTGTAGACCACACTATTTCCCAAGAGAGTTTTAATCTACATTTTTCATAGCTGCCTATTTACCACCACAAACCGATGCTGGCACTAAGACCACACTCAATGTGCTGTATAAGGCCATAAGCAAACAGGAAAACGCTCATCCAGAGGCAGCGCTCCTAGTGGCCGAGGACTTTAACGCAGGGAAACTTACATCCGTTTTACCTCATTTCTACCAGCATGTTAAATGTGCAACCAGAGGAAAATAATAACTCTAGACCACCTTTACTCCACACACAGAGACACATACAAAGCTCTCCCTCGCCCTCCATTTGGCAAATCTGACCATAACTCTATCCTCCTGATTCCTGCTTACAAGCAAAAACTAAAGCAGGAAGCACCAGTGACTCGGTCAATAAAGAAGTGGTCAGATGACGCAGATGCTACGCTACAGGACTGTTTTGCTAGCACAGACTGGAATATGTTCCGGGATTCTTTCGATGGCATTGAGGAGTACACCACAACAGTCACTGACTTCATCAATAAGTGCACCGATGACGTCGTCCCCACAGTGACCGTACGTACATACCCCAACCAGAAGCCATCGGCTCTCTCTCTCTCTCTCTCTCTCTCTCTCTCTCTCTCTCTCTCTCACACTCTCACTCACACAATGGGCCTCCATCCTGCCCCAACAGTCTAATAAATCATGTAATATAGCCTACACCTTCACAATAAATCCATGATTTATTTGAGACAGGTCTAAAGAAACATGATATGAAGAAAATGTAGTCTATTTCAGAAGAACAGAATACTCTGAGTTGCCCTTATGTTAGGTCCTCATCTGGCTATACCATATGGCTGTGGGCTACACTAGTTCATTTAGCAGACAAGATTTGCTTAGAATTCCGTGGCATTATTTTATAGTATGAAGAATACAATAGAACAAAGCTGAATAAAATACAAAGGATATTTTCTCCAAACGATTTGAGGGAGTGCACACACGCAGCTCTTTTGTGTTGAGCGGTTAACAAAGAAATAGGTCCTCCTATATGCTTAATTTAGAGTTATTAATGTAACTTTAGTTGTTCTACAAATGTTGGGCTATATGTTTTTAATACATTGTAAGGCTGCATGATGTGACTCTAATGATTTGAAAAAAGTTGCATGAAAGGCATGAGCTCTGCTTAGTTTTTTGCGCAGGCTGTACACACTTCATCAGTCTCTCATTCACAATTTGACAAGCACTTGATAATGCCTCGAATTTACCGGCGGCATCCCTTTTGTGTGGCCGTAATGCCCCCTAAAAAAATCCATGCCTTTTGCGGCCAGTGGCCGTTGTGCCCTTGGGTTGAATATAATAATGATAATTCCCTTCTCCCTGAGTACTGCGTGCTCTGAAGCACCTCTCCCTCACATGGCTCTCCATCACATGATCAGGTCTTTCTCACAGGCTACAAGTGAAGACAGACACATCGGGGACGCAACTGCGCGCGCCCTTATCCAATTCTGAAGTGCATATTGAAGATATTGGAAGAACTGTCAACATTTACTTTTCGTCAGCCAACAAGATGAGTAGGCCTAACGAACAGCAAAAGCACTAGCCTTTGTCAATCTATTATCCCCCATAGTACAAAAGTTGACCTATTATATTCTGTGCAATAAATAAATATTCCAAACATTCTGGGACAGTTGTGGGATGCGATAGATCCCAAATTAATACAACCACCAGCATTAAAAAAAAACTGTTTTACGCAATGAGGCTGATGTGCAATGTGCTTAATTTTAGGAAAGTTGAGAAATAAATATAGTAGGCCTAGCCTAAAGAAAGGTGATGGGATCCACCACTCTGTTCTCACGCAATTGCATAGCCTATAGAAATGTAGTGGAACATGAGCTCATGGGCTCTCATGAAGTGTTTGATTAGATTTTCAATTACATTTGCATTGATGTCAGAGTGATTAGAGTACCAGGCAGTTAGCAAGTTTGGTAAGCTACTAATGACCATTAGCAGCATCAGAGCTTGGAGAAGACTAATTACCGTGACTAAACGGTCACGTGAAATTTGACTGCCTTCATGACTTGTGACCACTGGTGTGGCAGTAATACAGTCACCATAACAGCCCTAGTCCTAGGAGTCTAGGACAGGGTCAAAGAGGAGAACCATAGGATTCAGATAGGAGCCCCAGACTCTCTAAAGCTGAAAACAAATAATAGAAGCAGCAAATTGGTCAGTTGGAGATGTCCAAGCGGTTTTGAGCAAATATTGGATACATTAGCCGAGATCGGAATCAATAAAAAAAAAATCAAACAAGAATATAAAAAGATAAGACCACAACAACAAAAGTGGATCAGAAAGCGATATTTGAAGCCATGATGATGCAGAGCAGCAATGATCAGCACAGTAATACATAATAATTTGGCTAAAAACTATCTAGCTACCAATGTGTGCTCGATTAGGGAAGCCACAACCTCAAAACCCTGCACCCCCAGGGTCCATCCACACAATAAATGCTCCTGCAACCTCTGAGCCCTGCACCCCCAGGTGCCAAGGGTCCCTTCTTGGTTGGTAAACAGTCCAATGTCCAATGGGGCGGCAGGTCGCTTAGTGGTTAAGAGCGTTGTGCCAGTAACCGAAAGGTCGCTGGTTCTAATCCCAGAGCCGAATAGGTGAAAAATCTATTGATGTGCCCTTGAGCAAGGCACTTAACCCTAATTGCTCATGTAAGTCGCTCTGGATAAGAGCGTCTGCTAAATGACGTAAATGTAATGTCAATGTTCACTTGTTTAGCCCTAATCACACAATTTAGCTGTCTTCAACAGGGGTGGGCAATCTCATCCACAGAGGGCTTTTGTCATGGCAGGGTTGTTCCTAAACATTATTCATGGTGACAATGTGGATCTAGGATTTTACATATAAAAACTGTCACACTGATTCAATTAATCATATTCTGACCCAATACCTTTATTATTTGCATCATTGGTGTATCTGGTTGGTAAATCTGGTTGGCCCCACACTGGCCTTTGCTGGATAATATTTAATACATTTGATGAGA
The DNA here is from genome assembly GCF_964263955.1 of Coregonus lavaretus. Taxonomy (NCBI): domain Eukaryota; kingdom Metazoa; phylum Chordata; class Actinopteri; order Salmoniformes; family Salmonidae; genus Coregonus; species Coregonus lavaretus. Next base: position 16,162,743 of record NC_139998.1, read on the forward strand.
CAATACATGGTTGGAGAACAAAACTGCATTCACACTGGCTACCCTCAGGTTTGCTTTGGAGTCTGTGCCTTATCATTCCTGAACTGTACATGTCATTACTTCTGCCTAAATATTTTCCCAGGGAAGAGAAAACACACTGCGAGCACAGCCAGCAAATACCTGAATTTCATGAGGAAGGCAGAGGCCTCATACCTGGAGACATTTGAGGCCCTGTGTCAGCAGCAGGATCAGCACTTCAATCAGCTGTGTGAAGATGAGTCAGCAGCCAGTGCAGCAGACACGGCAGCTGAGATGGCCCTCGTTTAACAACAGCTTCATAGCTGTATTTGGACAGTTTGTCCAAGCAATAAAACGACGTCAGATACCAGCAGCAGACATGTCACTACACTCTTAGAAAAAAAGGTGCTCTCTAGAACCTAAAACAGTTCTACGTCTGTCCCTATAGGAGAACCCTTTGAAGAACCCCTTTTAGTACCAGGTATAACCCTTTTGGGTTCCTGGCCGTGCAACCAGCTTTAGGAAGAGTCCTTGTGGTTCAAAACTTTGTGTTCTTGGGGACCTTCCATGCTGCAGAAATTTGTTGGTACCCTTCCCCAGATCTGTGCCTCGACGCAATCCTGTCTCTGAGCGCTATGGACAATTATTTCGACCTCATGGCTTGGTTTTTGCTCTGACATGCACTGTCAGAGAGCAAAGGGTCTGAATACTCACCTAAGTAAGGTATTTCAGTTTCATTTTTTTTGCAAAAATGTCTAAAAGCCTGTTTTTGATTTGTCATTATGGGGTATTGTGTGTAGATTGATAAAAAAATAAAATATTTAATCAATTTTAGAATAAGGCTGTAATGTAACAAAATGTGGAAAAAGTCAACGGATCTGAATACTTTCCGAATGCACTGTGTGTACAATGTATATCTATCACAAAGACAGGTGCACATTATGTAGCTAGCTAAATAGATACCTTGTACATACCTCCTAGGGGCCTATCACACACAGCATACTGCAAGAGTAATACCGTTTTGCAGGATTGCACCTTATTGCAAGCAACTGTAATAGCTGTCCTCATTCCAAATAAGTTTTGAACAATTCACTAAAACAGCTACAGTTGAAGTCGGAAGTTTACATACACGTAGGTTGGAGTCATTAAAACTCGTTTTTCAACCACTCCATAAATGTCTTGTTAACAAACTATAGTTTTGGCAAGTTTTCCATTCCAATTGTTTACAGAGAGATTATTTCACTGTATCACAATTCCAGTGGGTCCGAAGTTTACATACACTAAGTTGACTGTGTCTTTAAACAGCTTGGAAAATTCCAGAAAATTATGTCATGGCTTTAGAAGCTTCTGATAGGCTAATTGACATCATTTGAGTCAATTGGAGGTGTACCTGTGGATGTATTTCAAGGCCTACTTTCAAACTCAGTGCCTCTTTGCTTGACATCATGGGAAAATCAAAAGAAATCAACCAAAAATTGTAGACCTCCACAAGTCTGGTTCATCCTTGGGAGCAATTTCCAAATGCCTGAAGGTACCACGTTCATCTGTACAAACAATAGTACGCAAGTATAAACACCATGGGACCACGCAGCCGTCATACCGCTCAGGAAGGAGACGTGTTCTGTCTCCTAGAGATGAACGTACTTTGGTGCAAAAAGTGTAAATCAATCCCAGAACAACAGCAAAGGACCTTGTGAAGATGCTGGAGGAAACAGGTACAAAAGTATTTATATCCACAGTAAAACGAGTCCTATATCGACATAACCTGAAAGGCCGCTCAGCAAGGAAGAAGCCACTGTTCCAAAACCGCCATAAAAAAGCCAGACTACGGTTTGCAACTGCACATGGGGACAAAGATCGTACTTTTTGGAGAAATGTCCTCTAGTCTGATGAAACAAAAATAGAACTGTTTGGCCATAATGACCATTGTTATGTTTGGAGGAAAAAGGGGGTTACTTGCAAGCTTCCAAAGTTGTGGCAAAATGGCTTAAGGAGAACAAAGTCAAGGTATTGGAGTGGCCATCACAAAGCCCTGACCTCAATCCTATAGAAAATGTGTGGGCAGAACTGAAAAAGCGTGGCAAGGAGGCCTACAAACCTGACCAGCTCTGTCAGGAGGAATGGGCCAAAATTCACCCAACTTATTGTGGGAAGCTTGTGGAAGGTTACCCGAAATGTTTGACCCAAGTTAAACAATTTAAAGGCAATGCTACCCAATATATTAATTGAGTGTATGTAAACTTCTGACCCACTGGGAATGTGATGAAAGAAATAAAAGCTGAAATAAATTATTCTCTCTACTATTATTCTGACATTTCACATTCTTAAAATTAAGTGGTGATCCTAACTGACCTAAGACAGGGAATTTTTACAAGGACTAAATGTCAGGAATTGTGAAAAACTGAGTTTAAATGTATTTGGCTAAGGTGTATGTAAACTTCCTACTTCAACCGTAGCTAAACAGACTGGTAAGCGGGTCTTTCAACCGGCTGACGCGATCCTGTCCTTCCATGATGATAACTTACATTGTGTATTTCTCTGTCTCTTCTCAGCTGTCTCCTCTTGTTCAGTCTCCATTGCTGCCCACAAACATAAATTCAAACGATGGCACAAAACTCCTGGTTATCTCCTCCAGCGCGTCTCCCTCCTCCATACTTAAAAATGCCAGTCACTGAGGATCACAACAATGTCTCTGTCGAATTGCGTCATCGGTCACTGTCTTAAAATTGTCACAAGTAGTTTTCCCCGCGAATTAAACCTAGTCCTGTTTCTAGTTCCACTTGGTTCCTCTAGTGGAATTGCACCATTAGATTCACTCTGCATGCCTGTTTCAACTACACAGCAGGGACCACTAACATTTACAGTCCAGTCTCATCTAGAGCCCATGGCTACAGCTAACATTTTGTAGCAGGTAAAGCTAATGGTTTAACTACTAGGGTATCTATCACTATCAGATTGAGCTACACAGCAACAAGAGTTGATGACTTCAGATATAACAAACCTAAAGGAAAGCTAACAGTTGAAGATAAACACAGTTGGGAATAACAACAGCCACTGTTCCAGCTCTAACTGCAAGGTGAACTAGCAGCTTCAGCTACAGCACGGTAGGCTATGCTAACGCCACATGCAGCTGGTGTGGCTAACATCTCTGCTAGAGCACACCCAGGGACAGATAAGGGCTTCAGCCAATCATGGCCAAGAAGGCTAACTGCAGTAGTCCTCCACATGTGTGTAAGTGTGTGTATGCGAATCACATGTGTGTATTTTGCAAGTGTGTGCGTTTTGCATTTGGACTACTGAGAGAGGCTGCAGCTCTGGGGCTCACCCAACAAACAAAGCCTGCTTGCGCCTTAATACCCCTCCTACCCCCGGCACAGCCACACACACACACACACACACACACACACACACACACACGCACCCCTCACACTCCCTGCTATACTTATCATGCTATCTTAGGCACATCCTGTGGTGTAAGGTGCCTCTTTTGTGAAGTGTTCCTCCCTTTGTGTAACTGGCAGTCTGCTCAGAATACTGAACATCAGCTCTGTGTGTCACCAGACTTACAATAACCCTACATTTACCTCAATATTCAGTAGCAGTACAGTGCTCCTCTCTCTGCTCTGGGACCAATGATAAACACCCCTGTCTGTATAATACAGCTGTGAACACGGTGTTGTGCCCTTGATGGCTACAGTGTACTAGAGAGCTTCAGTCCAGTCCGTCTACCAGAGAAGAAACCACTGACATGAGACAAGGCTTCCGTTAGTCCCGACTGGGTCTGTGTGCCAGAGTCAACAGCTACCATCCACAGAGATAGGATATCCTTCTCCTTGTTACACCTAAGCCAGAATGATGAGAAAAAACGACCTCTCCCTCTCTCCATTCCTCTCGCTCTCACAGAGACGCAGGGTCAGGCTCGCACTAAACTACGGCTTCGCTGCTTTCGCCGCATCCTCCCTTCTCTCGGTCTAGATCGCCTTTTCACCCTGTCTCTCTCTCTCTCGTCCTGCTTCTCTCTTTCTCACACACTCTCTCACTTACTATAACTTCAACATACCTCTTCCTCCTTTCTCCCCTCTGTCTCTTCTCTGTGTGTTTCCAGTCCGTAGCTTGTGAAGATAATCACATTCCAGCGGAGACAGGGCATATGGCGGGGGAACGCTACCCACACAGTAAGGCCCCCTCTGTGTGTGTATGTGTGTGTGTGTCGTGCAGACAATCAGCCCTATTGTGTGGGAGGAGGGGAGGGCCAGAGAGCGGGGAGGAAGCCAATGGCTCTCATAAACTGTCCCTGCTGCTGCTACTGCTGCTACTGGCCACGGCTGTCAGGTGCTGACCCTCACACAATACACCCCTCCAAGGAGAGAGAGGAGAGAGAGGAGAGAGGGAGAGAGGGAGGAGATATAAGAGATCTAGAGGAGAGAGAGGAGAGAGAGGAGAGAGGGAGATAGGGAGAAGATATAAGAGATCTAGAGGAGGAGGAGAGAGGGAGAGAGGGAGTGACAGTGATAGAGAGGATGAGAGAGAACAGCCAGAGACAGAGAGAGAGAGGTGGAGGGAGGGATAGATGGATGATGACTGAAAAATAGATCAGACTGAAAAATAGATCAGTCAGTGAAGGTGCAGCTCCTGAATCAGATTTTCTAGCAATCATTAAGATTTGTAAACAAGTATTTTCCATGTGTCTCAGTCAATTGTATGTCTTTTTATTCTATTCACACCAATTCAGTGGTCATGTGACAGTAGGCTCTGGGGTGGGTCAATAACTCCAGTGCACCCCATCCCCCCCCCCAAATGCAGAGTCAGAGTCAGAGTCAGATGGAGTGTGTGGGGGGGAGTGTGTGATGAAGAGATTGAATTCCACCTACTCCATTCCCATCGCATTAGAACCAAATGCTACAACGTCACAACTATAAACTGAATAAGGTCACACCCCCATTTACCATTACAGTATAGAGAGGTCTGTCTGTTTGTGGTTGGCCAGAGGGCCACTGGTGTGATATGGTGAGTAAGAGGCAAGGGCAAAGTGTTGTCATATGTGCTCTGTTGTGAACTCACACTGCCCTGAGGACATGACCTATACAGTGCCTTGCAAAGGTATTCACCCCCCTTGGCGTTTTTCCTATTTTTTTGCATTACAACCTGTAATTTAAATGAATTTTTATTTGGATTTCATGTAATGGACATACACAAAATAGTCCAAATTGGTGAAGTGAAATGGAAAAAATATGCATATGTATTCACCCCCTTTGCTATGAAGCCCCTAAATAAGATTTGGTGCAACCAATTACCTTCAGAAGTCACATAATGAGTTAAATAAAGTCCACCTGTGTGCAATCTAAGTGTCACATGATCTGTCACATGATCTCAGTATATATACACCTGTTCTGAAAGGCCCCAGAGTGCAACACCATTAAGCAAGGGACATCACCAAGCAAGTGGCATCATGAAGACCAAGGAGCTCTCCAAACAGCTCAGGGACAAAGTTGTGGAGAAGTACAGAGCAGGGTTGGGTTATAAAAAAATATCTGTAACTTTGAACATCCCACGGAGCACCATTAAATCCATTATTAAAATATGGAAAGAATATGGCACCACAACAAACCTGCCAAGAGAGGGCAGCCCACCAAAACTCACGGACCAGGCAAGGTGGGCATTAATCAGAGAGGCAACAAAGAGACCAAAGATAACCCTGAAGGAGATGCAAAGCTCCACAGCGGAGATTGGAGTATCTGTCCATAGGACCACTTTAAGCCTTCCACTCCTGTTTCACAAAAAAAAATATTTTGCATCTTCAAAGTGGTAGGCATGTTGTGTAAATCAAATGATACAAACCCCCCAAAAATCCATTTTAATTCCAGGTTGTAATGCAACAAAAAATTTCACCATGTCATTGGATTTAGGTTAAAAGTTGGGTTAAAAAATATAGAGGAAATTCCCTTACTTTTTTCAAATTCAATCAGTTTTCATCATGTTGAAATGACGTGGAAACAACATCGATTCAACCAGTTTTTGCCCAGTGGGCTCCTTCTTCCTCCGCTCCTCCCTTTCATCTCATCCCTCACTGCATCCCTTCTCCTCTCCTCTCCATCTCTCCTCTCGTCTACTACCCCCAGTCAGACAGTGAGCCTGGGGCTTGTAGTCCTCTCTCCTCAAAGTCCCTTCATTGTTAACCTCTCTCTCCAGTGGTCCGGTCACCATGCTTCCTGACTGACAGAGAGAGAGCCAGACAACAGAGCAGTCACTATCCAGGGGCACCACCATGCCTCCCTCCCTCCCTACCAGGCATCACACCTCGTTAATGTACAGTGCCATTAGTGACAGGAAGGGTCCCCATCAAACCCCAGAGAATAGTAACCACGTCATGACGCCAACATCTCTACTGCCTCATACAAAGAAATGTGTGTGTGTGACGTGTGAGTGTGTGTGTGAGTCTGAATGTGTGAGCATGTGTGTGTGTGTGTGTGTGTGTGTGTGTGTGTGTGTGTGTGTACATATGCCAGACCTGAGAGTCTGGACGCTGGGAAAACACAGCCACTCTCTTACAGCCTTACTGGTTTTACTACAGAGCCATGATTGCCTCCAGGTCAGTTCTCATTGCTCTAAGGGTCACAGGCCTGCAGTCACAGAGACTGAAATAGAGGAACCATGTGCCTGGCTCAGTGTGTGTGTGTGGAGGCCATAAAACACCCCTCTATTACAGACATTGCACCCCAGTATCTCTATTTGCACATCATCTCTTGCACATCTATCATTCCAGTGTTAATACTAAATTGTAATTATTTTGCACTATGGCCTATTTATTGCCTTACCTCCATAACTTGCTACATTTGCACACACTGTATATATATTTTTGGTTGTATTTTTGACTTTATGTTTTGTTTACCCCATATGTAACTCTGTGTTGTTGTTTTTATCGCACTGCTTTGCTTTATCTTGGCCAGGTCGCAGTTGTAAATGAGAACTTGTTCTCAACTGGCTTAAAAAATTAAAATAAAATTACGAGTGTGTCTAATAGAGATGGGAGTCATTAAAGAGACTCGGGTAGACTGGAGGGACCAGCCTTTCTGCTCCTGCTGCCTGAATGAACAAGTCAGATCACATAGGACCTGGCAGCGTTTGTATGTAAAACCACAGGATTTCCAGGAATGGATGAGATACTGTACTATGTTAACAATGCATAAAAATAACCAGTGAGCCAATGTCACTTTCTGTTCCGTTTCTGCCATTTCAGTTGAAGGTCTACTTAATTTCAGTGCGGCTGAAACATTAACTTGTTGTTAATAAAACATTGAGTCTGGCATTTCACTGAAGACATAGTGGACCAGCAGACTCTAGAAGTGCCCCTGGGGAGTTCATTGTTTCACATGGAAATTACTTTGAGATGAAAGTCAAGCATCTGGCTTCCTATTTAACTATCATGTCAACAAATCGAATGGTTCCTCTGAGTCGACATTTCCATTGATTATTGTCAAGGCGACCCTTAGTCGCCACGGTGGCATTTAACAGCACTATTGATATTCAGACAGTGAGTGATGGGTCTGCTTTAATATTCACTCTCCATAGCTGGTCTGAACTGCAGTACACGTACACACACTGTAAAGTACAGACATGAAATTAAATGAAACACAGGCACACAAACACACTCACACACACACACACGCACACACACACACACACAATCACACACACACACACACGCACGCACACACAGGCACACAAACACAGGCACGCAAACACACTCACACACACACACACGCACACACACACACACACAATCACACACACACACACACGCACGCACACACAGGCACACAAACACAGGCACGCAAACACACTCACACACACACACACACGCACACACACACACACACAATCACACACACACACACACGCACGCACACACAGGCACACAAACACAGGCACGCAAACACACTCACACACACACACACGCACACACACACACACACACACACGCACACACGCACACACACACACACAATCACACACACACACACACACACACACACACACACACACACACACACACACACACACACAATCACACACACAATCACACACACACACAATCACACACAAGCACACACACACTGTATATATACACACTCACTGCTTGCTTGTAGATAAAATATATTCCTTCCTGTTTGCAGCTGGCGCCACAGGTCCCAGAGTGGTGTGGCGGAAGATACATTCTGGGGCCCATAGTGTTCTGATCTGGTAAACTGACCAGGTAAAACTCCGGACCTTATACGGTATGACATGATTCATTTGTTGTAAAAAGGTTAAATATGTGCCAGAGTTATTCTAATCAGGTCACATGGTTTTAAAAAACTACTGGAAAAACTCCTGGCCTTGGGGAGGATGAAAACTAGCAGCAACCTTGTACTTTTCATATTCATTATATTTTAAAGAAGGACTAGGGGGGGTTCCTGTACACAGACACAGAGAAAGCAACATGATTGGACAATAAAACTCACAGTGCTGAGCTTGCTTTATGCTGGTTTGCATCATGTAGTCCTGCCCTATGCAGCTGTAGGTTTAATAAAAACTCAGTCTATTTCAGATATTGTGTTTATTGATTAATTCCAGTTAATCATTTTGGGATTGAAAAAGTCTAGGTAGCCTAGTCAGCCTAAGTTTGACTATAAACAAAATTTGATCCCATTCACAAATTCCCACAAACAAATGGGCTGTAAATACACAAGGTTACTGCTTTGTTTACCCTGGCCAGAGGGACAGGGCACATAGTAGGCTAGACTATGCAGCTGGTGTTATTAGTAGCCTACAGTTGACCAGACGGAAAAATAGTTTTGTTTCCATGCAATACAGCATGTCAGATCGTTAATGTTTAGGTGTATAGGCTGCTACATTTATAGAAGAGTTTTTGCTTGTGTCTGTCGGGAGTGATGTGTTATCACGCTTTTTAAATAAATACCGGAAGAAAGTGGAGAGTGCGTCTTGAGCTTTGTGCGTTGTGCCCGGGCCCGTACGACCTGCGATTTACATTATTCTGATTGGTCAAGACACCCAAAGAGCCTGCAGCAGCACTGCAATGTGAAGGACGCAATGCGCGAGTTGACAAATCATGAGGCCCCTCTTTTTAACGCTTTGCGTCGGTGTGTTTCATTAAACTAAATCAAAAGTATTGTGGCACTGCCACACCTGATTGAAAAGTGCTGTGGCAAATGCCGCCTCGCCACTCGTTTTCCGGCTGCCCTCAGACCAGGCTAGATCCACACTATATCTCCAAAACACACACATGCAAGCATGCACACACTCAACCACAACTCTTTTACCACTCTTGGGGCTGCCATTATGTTGTTAAAATTCATTGAATGAAACAGGTCATTAAAATTCCTGCTCTGTGACTATAGAGCCCTTGTGGTCATCTGCCATTACACTGCTGGCATCAGGAGCATTTACATTTTAGTCATTTAGCAGACGCTCTTATCCAGAGTGACTTACAGTTAGTGAGTGCATACGTTATTTTTTTATATTTCATACTGGCCCCCCGCGGGAATCGAACCCACAACCCTGGCGTTGCAAACGCCATGCTCTACCAACTGAGCTCCATCCCTGCCGGCCATTTCCCCCCCCCTACCCTGGACCAATTGTGCGCCGCCCCATGGGTCTCCCGGTCGCGGCCGGCTATGACAGAGCCTGGATTCGAACAAGGATCTCTAGTGGCACAGCTAGCACTGCGATGCAGTGCCTTAGACCACTGCGCCACTCGGGAGCACACTGCTAATAGTATAGTGAAGTCAATGAGAATGTCTCTGAATAGTCTCCATGTGGTTACTTATCATTAATAACCAAAAAGCTCTGGGGCTTGATATATGGCTGATTCAGTGAGGATCCTCCCCCCCTGTCTTCCCCAGCCTTGTCCCAGCCCCTGGGCTCTCCTGCAGCTGTGAAGTACCTCTCAGAGTCTTGTGCAGAGCCATTACCCACCACATCTCTAAGAGTGGGGGATATGCGGCTCCCACACACACACACACACACACACACACACACACACACACACACACACACACACACACACACACACACACACACACACACACACACACACACACACACACACCATTAATTAAACACACATCACTTACTGTAGACACACCCTGGCTGCATGCAGATTACCACTATCTCATCTGAGCCTGGCAGTCTCTCCTGTAATCTCTCTCTCTCCCTCTGCCTCCCACATCATGAAGATCACAGTAGGAAAGAACTAGAATGTTGCAGAATACAGACATATGCACACACACAGTACAGGGAAGCACACACACACGCACGCACACACACACACGCACACACACACAGACGCACGCACGCATGCACACACACACACACACCCACACACACACACACACACATACACACACACACACAGACACACACACAGACACACACACACACACAGACAGACGCACACACACAGACGCACGCACGCACGCACATACACACACACAGACACACACACACACTCACAGACGCACGCACACATGCACACAGTACTGTGCAGCACATATACATATGCACACACCCCTACATCCAGACACAGTGTGGCCTGCATAGCTGACGGCTGCTGTCCCCATAATGGACACAGAAGGGCACGTCTGTCACTGGGGCATGGCATGAATGGCATCTGCCACACATCACAGGACCAGACTACATTGATTGGCTCTTCTAATATCACATAGTCAGGCTGGCATGACGTGCTGTGAATGACTCGCCCCAAATCTGCTCTGCAGGCAGAACTTAGCCCCGTCAAAATCAATACAGTCACACAGAACAGAGAAGAGCAAGCCACGAAAGAACTGCAAGATAATAATCTGCCAAACAACAGCACTCATCTCCAAAACACAATTGATTCAACAATTAAAGTAACTGAGAGCATTTGAAACCACTGTAGATGCTTGGATCCCTGCGGCGGCCACTGATTGGCTGAATACCCGGGGCACAAGATGGTTGGAGAAAAACAACATTGCGACACTGCGCTACGCTCCGTCGGCTCTGTTTGCTGTATTCTGTGTAGACCCCTTAAGAGTAAATAGGTGCTCAGGTGTTGTCAAACTCCCACCCCCTGGTGGCTGACCTGAGTATTGATTGTAACGCTGTTCTAAGCAGAAAACACATAACCTTACTCCTCTTTCAACTCTTTCATGAGAACACATCACAGTCAATAAATCAAACCTTGCTGCAGGGAGATTGACAACCTTCCCTCTTCTCACAGTTTCACACCATCTGACGGACACCACTCCACACACACACACACACACACACACCACACAAACAGCAGTGACACACGCTAATCCTACCACGGCAAGTGTGTGTTTGAAAATAAATGTGTATTTCCATAATGTAGTGTTTGATATGTATTGTTTGAGAAAGCATGCAGCTCCTGTCAGTGTGCTCAGTAATGTTATCGAAGGATAATGTCATTGCTCAGGCACACTGGGAAGAATGCTGTAGATCGAGAGAGAGAGAGAGAGAGAGAGAGAGAGAGAGAGAGAGAGAGACATACCAGGAACAACAGAGATACAATAACAACCTCTCTCAGAGAGACTATTACAATGCTAAACATAGTTAACGCTACAGTATCTCACTAGACTTGTTCTGCCACAGGACAAACTGAATTTTGGGGATCTAGTACCTCAAAAAAACATCAAAGCCTCAGATAGGATTAATTCATGAATAACCTTGAACAATAGTTATGCGTTGACAGATCCCAATGGTCAGATCACCTCTCATTTGATTGATGATGCTCTATTCATTTCCTAGTAAGCTGTAGACCTGGTGGGGTTGTTCCATGTCGGAGCTTCCTTCCCCCTCACCCCTCAGTAACCCTCAAATCAAATCAAATCAAATTGTATTTGTCACATGCGCCGAATACAACAGGTGTAGACCTTACCGTGAAATGCTTACTTACAAGCCTTTAACCAACAATGCAGTTTTTAAGAAAAATAAGAGTTAAGAAAAATATTGACTAAATAAACTAAATAAACCCTGCTCATTAACCCAGGCCCATAGCCATCGTCACCACCTCAGCCAGAGCACAGCTAGCCACAGTCAGGAACAAATGCAGTCAGGCCAACAGCAGCATAAGGCATATCACCACCACACCAGGACAACCACATAAAGAGATTCATAGAATATGAATGTTTCCTATAGCGCTTATTTAGATTTACTCCATTCTGGGACAACATAATGTCCCCCCAATCAAAAATACCAATGGTTTATCCACTGTGACTAGACTCCTCCTCTTACTGCCACGCCCTGACTCAGAGGACGCTTATATGTTGAGTCAGGGTGTGTATATTCCTTGTTGTGATTTTCTATGTTGTATTTTCTATGTTTAGATCTAGTATGTCTAGATCTATGTTGGCCGGTGTGGTTCCCAATCAGAGGCAGCTGTCGCTCGTTGTCTCTGTTGTGGGATCTTGTTCCGTGTGAGGTATGTTGTTTGTGTACCTTGGACTTCACGTTTCGTTTAGTTTGTTGTTTTGTCGTTGTTTATTCGGTTCAAATAAACATGTATGCATATCACGCTGCGCCTTGGTCTGACCCGTTCATCAACGAGCGTGACACTTACATTATGAAACTGAACTGACCACAGCGTTCAATGGAGGGTCTTCTCTAGCAGTGGAGGCTGGTGGGAGTAGATATAGGAGGACGGGCTCATTGTAATGGCTGGAATGGAATAAATGGAACGGTATCAAACACATTAAACATATGGAAACCACGTTTGACTCCGTTCCATTTATTCATTTCCATCCATTATAATGAGACCGTCCTCCTATAGCTCATCCCACCAGCCTCCACTGTTCTCTAGTAACCATATATCTAGGCTGTGTTTAGTGTTTCCCATCCTCTCTCATGCGACCCTCCCCACATTGTAACAATGAGCGTGGTGGAAGGAGCAAGGCCTGCTGCTCCCAGCCTTTTCCTTCCTGCTAGCCCACAGAAAGAAAGCATGCTTCACACTCTTTCCTCTCCTCTACCGTGAACGGAGGGAGAGTTCTCTCCTCTCCATAACAGACACACACACACACACACAGACACACACACACAATCGGGTAATGGGCCATCAGGGATGTTGCCAAAAGGACAGAGTGGTTGGAACAGGGACTTGAGAGATGAGACCGTTCCCAGGACTCAGAGAACAAAACATACTTTTTTCCCAGGCTGGTAACTATGAGTGCACTCATGCTCTACAACACCAGTCCTGGTCCTTGAAAGCAATGCCATGTATCTCAACCATGAGACTGAATGAATATAAAACAGAATACTGCTCAGCTCATGGTTCTTATTGCTGTTTTCTATTGCTGTATATATACACTACCAGTCAAAAGTTTGGACACACCTACTCATTCAAGGGTTTTTCTTTATTTGTATAATGTTTTACTTTGTAGAATAATAGTGAAGACATCAATACTATGAAATAACACATATGGAATCATGTAGTACCCAAAAAAGTGTTAAACAAATCAAAGTATATTTTATATTTGAGATTCTTCAAATAGCCACCCTTTGCCTTTATGACAGCTTTGCACACTCTTGGCATTGTCTCAACCAGCTTCATGAAGTAGTCACTTGGAATGCATTTCAATTAACTTCTTAAAAGTTAATTTGTAGAATTTGTTCAAGTAACAGACACATCTCAACATCAACTGTTCAAAGGGGACTGTGTGAGTCAGGCCTTCATGGTTGAATTGCTGCAAAGAAACCACTACTAAAGGATACCAATAAGAAGAAGAGACCTGCTTGGGCCAAATTTGAGATTTTTGGTTCCAACCGCCGTGTCTTTGTGAGACGCGGTGTGGGTGAACGGACGACCTCAGCATGTGTAGTTCCCACCGTAAAGCATGGAGGAGGAGGTTGGACAATGACCCAAAACACACCTCCAGGCTGTGTAAGGGATATTTGACCAATAAGGAGAGTGATGGAGTGCTGCATCAGATGACCTGGCCTCCACAATCCCCCGACCTCAACCCAATTGAGATGGTTTAGGATGACTCGGATGGCAGAGTAAAGGAAAAGCAGCCAACAAGTGCTCAGCATATGTGGGAACTCCTTCAAGACTGTTGGAAAAGCATTCCAGGTGAAGCTGGTTGAGAAAATGCCAAGAGTGTGCAAAGCTGTCATCAAGGCAAAGGGTGACTATTTGAAGAATCTTAAATGTAAAATATATTTTGATTTGTTTAACACTTTTTTGAATACTACATGATTCCATAAGTGTTATTTCATAGTTTTGATTTCTTCACTATTATTCTACAATGTAGACATTTTTAAAAAGTAGGTGTGTCCAAACTTTTGAATGGTACTGTAGGTAATGTAACATTGGATGAAATACTTGTTCGTTATATAACTAATCATACACATCCCTTCACTTTACACAGAGCTGTATAGTACACTGAGGCCAGTATATATTTCCTAATCACTTTCTCCGTCTCTCGTGTCAGTAACCTCTTATGATTTGCTCCTGTTTATTGGGCACAATATGTCACTTTTAAAAAACATATGGTGATTGAGCTGTAATATCTTAGTATGAGTGGAAAAATAAACCGAGCAGCTGACGTCTGGGAGCACAGCCAAAGAGAACATTCAGAAAATGGAGCCCTCACTGGTAGAGAATACAGATTAGCTGCATGTAATCTCAGTTAATGGGGGGCAGGATAGAGGGCATTGGGGCTGGAGGAAAGGGGTTAGCGTGCTCCTAAAATGGCTGTGTGGTTGGCAGGGTTTGTGTAGATCCCAGGCTTAGGAGAAACACTAGAATGCTTGAGACTCAGGTTTAGATTGGATCATGAAGTGGGTTGAAATCGTTACATTCAAATCACCATTTGCACACCTTCCCTTGTTCTCTCACACACTTTCACTTATTGACTTACGTCTACTCCCGCCTCATACCTGTACTCTGTCTGATTCTATATAGTCTACACTACAGTAGGGAGCCAGCTTAAACAGATACACAGAGTAGGCTACATCCCTCTCTCACTGTGGTAATTTGCATAACTGCAACCATTGACTCCAATCCTACAGTAACACAGTCAAAGTCTCCACATCTTAACAACAGAAACAGCTTTACCTTTCCGTCTCCAAAACCAATACTTGCGACGTCGGTTCATTTTCAACATCCAAAGTCAACGCCTTATCTTTAAAGAAAACTATTCAAAATCGTTTATTTTCATCCTCGGAAGGTTCTAGACTAGGGTCACATCGCATGGCCATGGTGGTCCCCTGTATCTTTGTGTCACAGCATGGTGTGTTCTACTCCTGTAACTCCCAGGTCCCCTCCAAACGGTCACCTACCCGAGGAGACACGGCGGCGCAGCAATTGGGACCTGCGGTTGCTGCTGGCCAGGCAGTCCATCCTGTCTTCCTGTCCGGTCGGTAGGGCTGACCACTGGGGCAGTTCAGTGGGTGTACAGGCAGTCAGAGAAAGAGAGAATGAGGAATACAGAGCCAGAGAAGCAGCAGGGAAAGTGCATCTGACACTGGGGCTGAGGCCACACTTCCTGTACATGAACAGTGGCCTGAAATACACCTTCCTCCCTCGCTTTCCCCCTCCTCCCTCTCTCTCCACCAGCTGAACAATGGATGGGCCCGAGGAGCTCTCTGTGCTGGGGTGAGCTGGAGAGAGAGCTGGGGGGACAGCAGTAGTAGACCTATACAGGAAGGATGGGGTGCTCTCCATTTCCCTTGAAGTTTATTTAGGTCCAGAGTGAGATGTGTTTGTGTCTCTTCCTCTGCAGAGCTCTGAGACTGTGGACTGGACTGGAAAGCTGAGTCTGGCAGCACGCAGTCAGCCAGGTGGGAAACGACACACTAAATTCTGGAAGCACCGGCTGTTGCACGGAAAGAAAAAACAGGCACTGCGACTGAGGCAGCTAGCTAGTTACCTCTGGGCAGGCATGGGTTTGGGCTGGTCTCTGATCAGTGGGCTTTGGGAAAGTAAAGTCTCTAGTATCAGACAGTTGGGTCTATGGGCTCACTGACCGATAGATTTGGGATTTCCCTTGCCTCAACCTAGGGGAGTGGCTTTGACAGCTAATTGTATGAGGGGTCTGGAAGCTTTCTGGTTGAAAGAAACAACAATACTGAATAGGACCCGAGTTGGAAAACACAGTGGCCTTGAATGTTCACGTGGGTGTGAGGACTGAAACAGACAGAGAGCTCTTTGGGCAGGTGGGGGGAACACTGCAGGAAGTGTGTCATCGGACCCATTTCCCTCCCTCCAGTCCAGACAAAGTCATACACACATTTCTGTACAAACACACTAAAATTAGCTCCTTCCCTCCACCTCCTCATTGTTTTCCCCATAGGCCTGAGAAAGGAATTCCCCGTCTTCCCAGAATGAGGACTGTAGTGTGTGTGTGTGTGTATGTGTGTGGTGGGATACTTCCTCACAGCCGGGAAAATAACTGTACCATAACAAAAGGGTGAGTAGCCTTGACTATTACTTGTCCTACCCCTAACTGTATTACCCACTAGGCTGGAGAAAAACACTTACAGGCAAACGTCTGATAATGTGAGACAAGAAACCATTATATCAAATTGACCATTCACATCCTAGGTAGAGGAAAACAACGCTGAGGCTGCACTGCCAACTTCACTTTATCTGTAGAAAACAAGTCATTGGCCAGATATGAGGAACTCAGATAATTGGATATAACGCAATTACAGAAAAAAGTGAAAATGTATGCACGTACTACTGTAAGTCACTCTGGATAAGAGCGTCTACTAAATGACTAAAATGTAAAATGTAAATAAGAGCGTCTGCTAAATGACTAAAAAGTAAAATGTAAATGTAAAGATAATGTCATGGGAAAATAAGGGAAACCATAGGAACTTTTCCTTTTCCACATCTGCTCTTAGAACAAACAGGGGGAAACAAAATATATTCAATTGTATTTTATAATTTGCTTTATTACAGTGCTACTCACCAGAAATTGGCCATGAAACACTAGTGGTTGCAGACTCCCCACAACTGCTTTTTATCTAAAGGCATTACATCAGATACATTTATGTGAGCTTTCAGTGCCATCTAGTGGTGTTGGTGGGAACTGGAATTGTTAATATTCACCACAGTTCATGCAAGGCTATCGCCCCAAGCCTGTGTGTGTGTGTGTGTGTGTGTGTGCGTGTGCGTGTGTGTGTGTGTGTGTGTGTAGACCAAAGCCCTCTGAGGAATGTGAACAGAGCTATATTACCCATTTCCTGTTCTGTGAGGCCCGCCCCACACCCACCTCACTGTTACTATCCACAAATAGAAGGAAAGTGTGTCTTGGCATACCAATCAAAGATCTCCTTGACCACACACACAGTCTGAGACCCACTATAAACTAAGCAACACATACCTGTATCTTCCATAGAAATGCACTGTTACATTCAAAGAGTTAGAATAATAGTGATAGTCACTTATGCATACACAGTCAACCCAGATATTATTTTCACCCTTGATAAAGATGAGCAAAAAAGACTATATAAAATACATATTACAAATACTGCGAATACTGAGCTATATTGTATGCAAAAACATGTTTTACCTATAGTATTTGATACTAATACAACTTGCCAGAGAAATAGATTTTGTTTAACAAGTAATTTTTAAAAATCTAAAAAAAGATAGGGGGGAAATTATTCGCACCCCTGTTTTCAATACTCCCCTTGCGAGGATAATAGCAATGAGCCTATTTCCTCCATATAGAATCTTTCCAGATCCAAGATACACTTAATCTTCGCCAGTGGCCGCCCACCCATTAGGGCGTTAGGGGCGGCGCCTCACTTGTGATTGTTAAAAAATAAATAAAATAAAAACTTGTGATTGGTAATAAAAATAAAAACTAATTTTTAATAAAAAATAAAATATTATATAATTAATGGATTATGTTTGAAATGCTCATAAAAGTGCTGTAAATGTGTACATTTTCCTGTTACAAAAATATTTTGTTCAAAACAAGGTGTTTTGCATCATATGATGCATTTTGCAGCATCATGATGATGTTGTGGCAAGTGACACTTAGCTTCTTAAAAGCCCAATATCTTGAAAACTTGACTGCTTACAAAATATTTTGGGACTGATTCAACAGTGGACTAATTAAAAATATATAGAAATATAGTTTTTGAGTGGTGTTTTCCTTTAACAAGGGCCCCAGGACCAGTGGAAGCAAATAGCCCCATAACATAAAAGATCTACTACCATATTTTAGTTGGTATGAGGTACTTTCTGCATATGCATCTTTCTTTCGACACGAAACCCACCACTGGTGCGCGTGGCCAAAGAGCTCTATTTTCATGTCATCCAACAAATGTACATTGCCTTCAGAAATTATTTACTTTACTTTTTCCACATTCTGTGTTACAGCCTGAATTTAAAATAGATTACATTGAGATTTTGTGTCACAGGCCCATAATGTCAAAGTGGAATTATGTTTTTAGAAATGTTTACAAATTAATTAAAAATTAAAAGCTGAAATGTCTTAAGTCAATAATTATTAAATCCCTTTGTTATGGCAAGCCTAAATAAGTTCAAGAGTAAAAATTTGCTTAACAAGCCACATAATGAATTGCATGGACTAATAGTGTTTAACATGATTTCTGAATGACTACCTCATCTCTGTACCCCACACATACAATTATCTGTAAGGTCCCTCAGTCAAGCAGTGAATTTCAAACACAGATTCAACCATTCAAAGACCATGGAGGTTTTCCAATGCCTCGGAAAGAAGGGCACCTGTTGGTAGATCGGTAAAAAATAATATCCCTTTGAGCATGGTGAAGTTGTTAATTACACTCTGGATGGTGTATCAAAGGAAAGAAAGGAAACCGCTCTGGGATTTCACCATGAGGCCAATGGTGACTTTAAAACAGTTACAGAGAAGGGGTCTCCCGAGTGGCCCAGCGGTCTAATGCACTGCATCACAGTGCTTGAGGCGTCACTACAGACCGGGTTCTATCCCAGGCTGTGTCACAACCGGCCGTGACCGGGAGTCCCACAGGGCGGCGCACAATTGGCCCAGCGTCGTCCGGGTTAGGGGAGGGTTTGGCCGGGGGGGGCTTTTCTTGGCTCATCGTGCTGTAGCGACTCCTTGTGGCGGGCTGACTTGGGTCGTCAGTTGAACGGTGTTTCCTCCGACACATTGGTGCAGCAGGCTTCTGGGTTAAGCGAGCGGGTGTTAAGAAAGCGCGGCTTGGCGGGTCATGTTCCGGAGGACGCATGACTCGACCTTTGCCTCTCCCGAGCCCATTGGGGAGTTGCAGCGATGAGACAAGAACGTAATTGCATTGCAATTGGATATCACAAAATTGGGGAGAAAAAGGGGGTAAAAAAAATAATACAGTTACAGAGTTGAATTGCTGTGAGAAGAGAAAACTGAGGATGGATCAACAACATTGTAGTTACTAAGAAATATAACATCCCAAACATGCATCCCGTTTGTAATAAGGCTCTAAAGTAAAACTAGTTAAGAAATTAACTTTACTCTATGTCCTGAATCCAAAGCGTTATATTTGGTGCAAATCCAACACAACACATCACTGAGTACCACTCTTCCTGGCTGCATCATGTTATGGCTATGCTTGTCATCAGCAAGGACTAGGGAGATTTTTAGGATAAAAATAAATGGAATAGAGCTAAGCATAAGCAGAATCCCAGAGGAAAACCTGGTTCAGTCTGCTTTCCAACAGGCACTGGGAGACAAATTCACCTTTCAGCAGGACAATAACTTAAAACACAAGGCCAAATATACACTGGAGTTACTTACCAAGACGACATTGAATGTTCCTGAGTGGCCTAGTTACAGTTTCGACTTAAATCGGCTTGGAAATCTATGGCAAGACTTGAAAATGTCTGTCTAGCAATGATCAACAATCAACTTGACAGAGCTTGAAGAATTTAAAAAAGAATAATGTGCAAATATTGTACAATCCAGGTGTGCAAAGCTCTTAGAGACTTACCCAGAGAGACTCACAGCTGTAATCGCTGCCAAAGGTGATTGTAACATGTATTGACTCAGGGGTGTGAATACTTGAGATACAGTATTTCTGTATTTCATTTTCCAAAAATGTGCTAACATTTCTAAAAACATGTTTTCACTTGGTCAATATGGGGTATTGTGTGTAGATGGGTGAGGAAAAACATATTATTCATCCATTTTGAATTCAGGCTGTAACACAACACAATGTGGAATAAGTCAATGGGTATGAATTATTTCTGAAGGCACCGTAAATACCTGGAGTTTGTAAACGGCATTGGCACTTGGATTGGAACCGGTGCTATGGTCAGATGACATGAAAATAGAGCTCTTTGGCCATGCACACCAGTGATGGGTTTGGCGTTGAAAGAGTATACAATATACATTCAGTTTATTAGGTACACCCATCTTGTACCGGGTCGGACCCCCCTTTGCCTCCAGAACAGCCTGAATTATTCGGGGCATGGAAACTTTGCTCAATTGGTATCCAGTGGTGGAAAAAGTACCCAATTGTCATACTTGAGTAAAAGTAAAGATACCTTAAAAGAAAATGACTCAAGTAAAAGTGAAAGTCACCCAGTAAAATACTACTTGAGTAAAAGTCTAAAAGTATTTGGTTTTAAATGTACTTAAGTATCAAAAGTAAATGTAATCGCTAAAATATATTTAAGTATCAAAAGTAAAAGTATAAATCATTTCAAATTCCTTACATTAAGCAAACCAGATGGCATGATTGTCTTGTTTTTGATTTACGGATAGCCAGGAGCACACTTCAACACTCAGACATCATTTACAAATGAAGCATTTGTGTTTAGTGAGTGTGCCAGATCAGAGGCAGTAGCGATGACCAGGAATGTGTCTCTTGATAAGTGCGTGATTTAGACAATTTTCCTGTCCTGCTAAGCATTCAAAATGTAACTAGTACTTTTGGGTGTCAGGGAAAATGTAAGGAGTAAAATTTACATTATTTTCATTTGGGAATGTAGTGGAGTAAAAGAAAAGGTTGTCAAAAATATAAATAGTAAGGTAAAGTAAAGATACCCCAAAAAACTACTTAAGTAGTACTTTAAAGTATTTTTACTTAAGCACATCACACCACTGTTGTTATCAAGGGACCTAACATGTGCCAGGAAAACATTCCCCACACCATTACACCACTGCCACCAGAAATCACATAGTGTACATTAGTGTAGCTACCTACAGTATAGACCCCTTTCTGTGTTTGCAAACATTGCCGCACGAGGGCGATGCACACAATTTGGTTGCAGAACACAGGAGTTCTCATAGACCGCCAGCAAAAAAAGCCCCCATTTACATGATGGTTATGAATGCATTTCACACTACTTTTGGATTATGAGTGGATTTTAAGGCTCGTATGAATGTCCTGCTTAATATAATGTTTGTGTCATCATCGCAAATCAACTGCATTATACTTAGAAAACACTTCAATTTCAACCAGCAAAATTGCTCTTTGGCTAGCTTTGCTCCCAGTCTCTGTCAATGAGCGTTATCATTCTAGCTAACAACTGCTGCATCCAAAACAGGTATTTTGCAAAGATTACAACCAAATATAATCTTAGCGACTGTTCAAGCAATAATCAAAGCAACATTGATGATAATATTTTTTTATGTAATAACTATATAAATCTAGGCTATGTTGAATGGGCACCGATGGCGATGGGGGTCTTTCTACACCCAAAAATGACGTCAGTCAGTCGTGACGTCAGTCAGTCGTGTACTGAATAGGGACCTATTCTGTAGCCTGTAGGGCCACCGTCGGAAACTTAAAGACCTCTGGTTCCTCATTCTGACACAACACCATTCATACATTAGTCTATGCTGAGAGAGATGCAGCTGCAGGAATGCTGTCACTATAATTCATGGCTAACAATTTATGAGTTGGTAATAACCCATGTTTATAACATGCACATTTAACAGACTAATAAAGCTCTCATAGTTATAATGAACTGAGTGATTTGCGCAACACAAGGGGTTGAGAGGGAATTAAAGCCAGTTAGTCAGTGAGAGAGACAGCGGGCTCAGCTCAGTACAACAACCACCACAATAACAACACACCACAGAGCCACTGATTCATCCAGCCCAGCTATGCTATCCCAGGGTGCCCTGCTCCTTCCCAGGCAGAGAGAACATAAACAGATCCTTTGTTATGGCCTCAGAGGAAGGCTCATATTAAGACCAGGCAACCAGGCGACACTTTCAGACCCGGCCAACTTGCTATGGTTAAGGAGGTTTTCACTCAGAGAAAATGCCTCAAATGCCAACCCACAAGAGTTAAACTTATATGTGAGTTAAACTGACATATTATAGTGTGAAAGCTGGAGATATCTTGATGGACATACAAACAAAAGCAGTCTTTGGACCGTATGGGGAGGAGTGTTTACAGAGACCATGTTAAGGGGATGCACCTATCAGAGGGCTTAAAGGTGTTTTCAACCAAAGGGGCCTACAGCATCATATGGTGCAGACTAGGGTTGGTCAGTATAACGTATATACAGTGAGGGAAACAAGTATTTGATCCCCTGCTGATTTTGTACGTTTGCCCACTGACAAAGACATGATCAGTCTATACTTTTAATGGTAGGTTTATTTGAACAGTGAGAGACAGAATAACAACAACAAAAATCCAGGTAAACGCATGTCAAAAATTGTATAAATTGATTTACATTTTAATGAGGGAAATAAGTATTTGATTTCTGGCTCCCAGGTGTCTTTTATACAGGTAAAGAGCTGAGATTAGGAGCACACTCTTAAAGGGAGTGCTCCTAATCTCAGCTTGTTACCTGTATAAAAGACACCTGTCCACAGAAGCAATCAATCAATCAGCTTCCAAACTCTCCACCATGGCCAAGACTTTGATTGATTTGCATTTTAATGAGGGAAATAAGTATTTGACCCCTCTGCAAAACATGACTTAGTACTTGGTGGCAAAACCCTTGTTGGCAATCACAGAGGTCAGACGTTTCTTGTAGTTGACCACCAGGTTTGCACACATCTCAGGAGGGATTTTGTCCCACTCCTCTTTGCAGATCTTCTCCAAGTCATTAAGGTTTCGAGCCTGACGTTTGGCAACTCGAACCATCAGCTCCCTCCACAGATTTTCTATGGGATTAAGGTCTGGAGACTGGCTAGGCCATTCCAGGACCTTAATGTGCTTCTTCTTGAGCCACTCCTTTGTTGCCTTGGCCGTGTGTTTTGGGTCATTGTCATGCTGGAATACCCATCCATGACCCATTTTCAATGCCCTGGTTGAGGGAAGGAGGTTTGCACCCAATATTTGACGGTACATGGCCCCGTCCATCGTCCCCTTGATGCTGTGAAGTTGTCCGGTCCCCTTAGCAGAAAAACACCCCCAAAGCATAATGTTTCCACCTCCATGTTTGACGGTGGGGATGGTGTTCTTGGGGTCATAGGCAGCATTCCTCCTCCTCCAAACACGGTGAGTTGAGTTGATGCCAAAGAGCTCGATTTTGGTCTCATCTGACCACAACACTTTCACCCAGTTTTCCTCTGAATCGTTCAGATGTTCATTGGCAAACTTCAGACGGACCTGTATATGTGCTTTCTTGAGCAGGGGGACCTTGTGGGCGCTGCAGGATTTCAGTCCTTCACGGCGTAGTGTGTTACCAATTGTTTTCTTGGTGACTATGGTCCCAGCTGCCTTGAGATCATTGACAAGATCCTCCCGTGTAGTTCTGGGCTGATTCCTCACTGTTCTCATGATCATTGCAACTCCACGAGGTGAGATCTTGCATGGAGCCCAAGGCCGAGGGAGATTGACAGTTATTTTATGTTTCTTCCATTTGCGAATAATCGCACCAACTGTTGTCACCTTCTCACCAAGCTGCTTGGCAATGGTCTTGTAGCCCATTCCAGCCTTGTGTAGGTCTACAATCTTGGCCCTGACATCCTTGGAGAGCTCTTTGGTCTTGGCCATGGTGGAGAGTTTGGAATCTGATTGATTGATTGCTTCTGTGGGCACGTGTCTTTTATACAGGTAACAAACTGAGATTAGGAGCACTCCCTTTAAGAGTGCTCCTAATCTCAGCTCGTTACCTGTATAAAAGACACCTGGGAGCCAGAAATCTTTCTGATTGAGAGGGGGTCAAATACTTATTTCCCTCATTAAAATGCAAATCAATTGATAACATTTTTGACATGCGTTTACCTGGATTTTTTTGTTGTTATTCTGTCTCTCGCTGTTCAAATAAACCTACCATTAAAATTATAGACTGATCATTTCTTTGTCAGTGGGCAAACGTACAAAATCAGCAGGGGATCAAATACTTTTTTCCCTCACTGTATATCGTATCCCGGGGTATTTCAAAATACCTTCGGTATGATTTTCAGTTTTTGAAATACATTTAAATATTTGTACTGTTTAAATAAATACATGCAGTCAACTTTTGCACTACGTAATAGATAAAGCAGTTTGTGTTCATCATTTCGCCTGTTAGATTATTTTTCATTATGAAGCTTACCGGTACTAGTTTCCCAGTTACATGTGCCAAATAAATTCTGTGCTAAATAAATTATCTCCAGCTGGGCAGCTGTCATTAGGCCCACCACACTTGAAGTAGCCTGAATGAATACGTTCACTGCAGTACACAAACGTCTTGGTCTTCGCCACTTATCTCCCCCTTGGCAAAAACTGTGTGTAGTCGTCGAACCACAACGCAATTCTGAGGGTATACCACCCGTTTTCAAGTCAATTCGCTCATTTTCAGGCAGCTGACATGCGGTAATGTTAAATAATGGTATAATTGTATATAGTTTTCTTGGCATTTAGTTTTAATTATTGTGATTGGCTCACGTTTAACTGGTACGGTGTACCCCCACTATTTATTTTTCTGGGACGCGGGACCGGACCGTACCGGCTTACTTTCACCCCTGGAATCAGCTGTGTTAGTTATGGAACACATCAAACAAATGGACTGTCTGGGGGTACTCGAGGAGAGGTTTGGGAAACCCTGGTCTATACAATATGATGATAACATTTAATGATGTTCCAGAACCTTTTTCTACAAGGAGGACAAAAGAAATCAAATGCAGCAAAAATTATCCTTCCATTCTGCTCCAGTGAGTCGTGTTCTCTTGTGGAGCTAACGAGCACCCAGCAGATTCACGACTGAAAAGGGAAACAGTAGGCCTTAGTTACAGCTAAAGAGGCTCCACTGCTCCCACTCCTAACAAACATCTTCTCTTGCTCAGGATGAGAAACTCAACCTATGCATCTGCAGCCAGATAATCAGGCAATAATCAAAATGCTCAATCGCTGAGCAACAATGCTTCATGTCAAGTGGAAGGAATTTCTATTTAAGGAAATGTAATTATGAAGTATAGCCAATTCAAATGCTCTCCCCACCCTTAAACAAACAACTGTGGTTCAGCTCATGTTCAGGTTTGATTCTAGAAAAGTTGCATGACAGATTTTGCGTAATAAGGTTACAATACTTAACCAAAGGTATGTGGACACCTGCTCGTTGTACATCTCATTCCAAAGTCATGGGCATGAATATGGAGTTGGTCCCCCCTTTGCTGCTATAACAGCCTCCACTCTTCTGGGAAGGCTTTCCACTAGATGTACACAGGAACATTGCTGCAGGGACTTGCTTCCATTTAGCCACAAGAGCTTTAGTGAGGTCGTGCACTGACGTTGGGCGATTAGGCCTGGCTCGCAGTCGGCGTTTAAATGAATCCCAAAGATTTCGAAGGGGTTGAGGTCAGGGCTCTGTGCAGGCCAGTTAAGTTCTTCCACACCGATCTCGACAAACCACTTCTGTATGGACCTCACGTTGTGCACGGGGGCATTGTCATGCTGAAACAGGAAAAACTGTTGCCACAAAGTTGGAAGCACAGAATCGTCTAGAATGTCATTGTATGCTGTAGTGTTAAGATTTCCCTTCACTAGAACTAAGGGGCCTAGCCCAAACCATGAAAAACAGCCCCTGACCATTATTCCTCCTCCACCAAACTTTACAGTTGGCACTATGCATTCGGGCAGGTAGTGTTCTCCTGGTATCTGCCAAACTCAGATTAGTCCGTCGGACTGCCAGATGGTGAAGCGTGAATCATTCCTCCAGAGAACACATTTCCAGTGCTCCAGAGTCCAATGGCGGCTAGCTTTACACCAATCCAGCTAACGCTTGGCATTGTGCATGGTGATCTTAGGCTTGTGTGCGGCTCCTCGTCCATGGAAACTCATTTCATGAAGCTCCCGATCAACAGTTCTTGTGCTGACGTTGCTTCCAGAGGCAGTTTGGAACTCGGTAGTGGGTGTTGCAACCGAGGACAAATTATTTTTACGCGCTTCAGCACTCGGCGGTCCCGTTCTGTGAGCTTGTGTGGCCTACCACTTCGCAGCTGAGCCGTTGTTGCTCCTAGACGTTTCCACTTCACAATAACAGCACTTACAATTGACCGGGGCAGCTCTAGCAGGGCAGAAATTTGATGAACTGACTTGTTGGAAAGGTGGCACCCTATGACGGTGCCACTTTGAATGTCACTGAGCTCTTCAGTAAGGCCATTCTGCTGCCAATGTTTGTCTATGGAGATTGCATGTATGTGTGCTCGATTTTATACACCTGTCAGCAACGGGTGTGGCTGAAATAGCCGAATCCAGTAATTTGAAGGGGTGTCCACATACTTTTGTATATATAGTGTATTTGTACTGTCCTTGGTTAACATGAGGAGATAAGCCTAATGTTTGGCCAGTCGTTCCATTTGAGAATACAGGGGGAAATCACTGATGTACACACATCTACATAGGTAAGGTGACATACAGTAGGTGTAATATACAGTACCGATATAGATGCCAGGTAAAATGAAAAGAAAATGTGACTCTCCCAGATGTATAGTCAATGTTTCATCCTGTTGGTCTGCATCTGGTCCAAGATAGTCACATGAGTATAGCTATAGAGCAGCAGGTGACTGTGGGCCAGAGGAGAAGACACTTGAGGATGACTCAGTATTACCACACCTCTTATAGCATCTGCTGGCTCACCCCACTTGGTTTAATTAAGTGACATCTGATTTGGCTATTTCTGTTAGTACAGACAGTCTTAAAGGGTCACCTCACCACTTTATCCTGGAGGTGACATTGCCCAAAGGCAAAGTTTTCCTTAAACAGCAGGTAGGAAGCCTAGTTGCCTCTGGTTTTAATAAAATATTTGCTGTGCTCCATGTTGTTTGCAAAACCACGGTTAATCTCCCCAGGCTGGGAGAGATAAGACTGGGCCATATCAGTGTTCCACCTCTCTCTGTAGCGTGCCCAGGCACAACACTGTATTGTGTGTTTACAACATGGTTCCTCACAATCAGTCACTGGGGGATTCCTTTCTATTCCCTCAGTTCAAGGCAAAGCCCAGAACCCCTCAGTCACAGCTGTAAGACCCCAGCTCCCCATGCCCTGACCAGGACTCACAGAGTAACAGAAAGAAGGAACATTAGTCAACGGTTGAAAAGGAGGAGGAGGGGGAGAGATCGAGGCAGAAAGAAGTGTTGGGGGGGGGTGGGGGGGGGGGGGGGTATTAGATAGGCAACCAACTTTTGTATATTTGCTATGAATTGACATATCAAGTAAAAAGTGGGCATGTTGTTCTGTACTGTACTGAAACAGAAACATATTCTGTGCCTTGAGGCATTGAGGTAATTACACAACAGGTTAGGGCTTGTCTGCAACCTTCCACTTCCTACCTGACTGTTCAGCAGTCTAGTGCAATGCAATCTTCACTATGTAAACACCTACTACAGGTGTGTTGGTCATTACTGCGGGGGAGGGCTGGTCCAACTCAAGGTGTCATAAAATAAAATGCACCCCACCCTCCACAAAGTAAAACATATTTTCACATGTTCCTCCCCTCTACTGTAAAATAAATTGAACACCCTCACCCCTCATAGAATGAACTCAAAATTATGTTTTGATTGATTGTATTTGTCAGCAAAAAAAAGACATATATACATAACGATTTTTTTAAGTGACCGGGATTGCACAATAAAGTCAGTGACTTATTTCCAACATAAATACATATACAATTACATACTGTAGATATAGACACATTGTGACACTCTGGCTCCGGGACTTTTGTATTTGAGCCAGGGTGTATTTTGTTTTGTTGGGTATTTTGGGTGTATTTCTATGTTTGCAGTTCTGTGGGATTCTTTTCTAGGTTTGGTCAATGACTCCCAATCGGAGGTAACGAGTGTCAGCTGTCGGCTCGTTATCTCTGATTGGGAGCCATATTTATCTGTATGTTTTCCTGTGGGAGTTGTGGGTTTTTGTTCCTTTTGGTCAGTGTACCGTGGACTTCATTGAGTCGTCTTTTGTTTGTAGTTCGATTACGTTTATTTAATAAAGTCATGTTTCTTGGACACGCTGCGCCTTGGTCATACTTGGACGACATAGACCCTCGTGACAGAAAAACCCACCATAAGAGGACCAAGCAGCGTGTCAAGCGGCAACAGGACCCAGCTCCAAAGGATTCATGGACATGGGAGGAGATACTGGCTGGAAAGGGTCCTTGGGCACAACCGGGAGAATATCGCCGCCCTCGTGAAGAGCTGGAGGCAGCTAAAGCCGAGAGGAGGTGGTATGAGGAGGCAGCACGGAGTCGAGGCTGGAAGCCCGTGGGTACTACCCAAAAATTTCTTGGGGGGGGCCTTAAAGGGAGTGTGGCGAAGTCAGGTAGGAGACCTGCGCCTACTCCCTGTACGTACCGTGGAGAGCGAGAGTACGGGCAGACACCGTGTTACGCAGTAGAGCGCATGGTGTCTCCTGTACGCGTGCATAGCCCGGTTCGGTACATTCCAGCTCCACGTATCGGCCGGGCTAGATTGAGCGTTGAGCCGGATGTCATGAAGCCGGTCCAACGCATCAGGCCACCAGTGCGTCTCCTCGGGCCGGCTTACATGGCACCAGCCTTACGCATGGTGTCCCCGGTTCGCCTACATAGCCCGGTGCGGGTTATTCCTCCTTCCCGTACTGGTCGGGCGACGGGGAGCATACAACCAGGTAAGGTTGGGCAGGCTCAGTGCTCAAGGGAGCCAGTAAGCCTGCACGGTCCGGTATTTCCGGCGCCACCTCCCCGCTCCAGCCCAGTACCACCAGTGCCTACACCACGCACCAAGCCTCCTGTGTGTCCCCAGAGTCCTGTGCGTCCTGTTGCTGCTCCCCGCACTAGCCCTGAGATGCGTGTCCTCAGCCCGGGACCACCAGTTCCGGCACCACGCACCAGGCCTATAGTGCGTCTCGGCCGGCCAGAGTCTGCCGTCTGCCCAACGGCGCCTGAACTGCCCGTCTGCCCAACGGCGCCTGAACTGCCCGTCTGCCCAACGGCGCCTGAACTGCCCGTCTGCCCAACGGCGCCTGAACTGCCCGTCTGCCCAACGGCGCCTGAACTGCCTGTCTGCCCAACGCCGTCTGAACTGTCCGTCTGCCAAGCGCTGCATGAACTGCCCGTCTGTACTGAGCCTGCAAAGCCGCCCGTCTGCCATGAGCCTTCAGAGCCGTCCGCCAGACCGGAGCCGCTAAAGCCTTCCGCCAGACAGGAGCCGCTAGAGCCTTCCGCCAGACAGGATCAGCCAGAGCCTTCCGCCAGACAGGATCAGCCAGAGCCTTCCGCCAGACAGGATCAGCCAGAGCCTTCTGCCAGACAGGATCAGCCAGAGCCTTCCGCCAGACAGGATCAGCCAGAGCCGTCAGCCAGCCATGAGCAGCCAGATCCGTCAGCCAGCCATGAGCAGCCAGATCCTTCAGCCAGCCATGAGCAGCCAGATCCGTCGGCCAGCCATGAGCAGCCAGATCCGTCAGCCGGCCATGAGCAGCCAGATCCGTCAGCCAGCCATGAGCAGCCAGATCCGTCGGCCAGCCATGAGCAGCCAGATCCGTCGGCCAGCCATGAGCAGCCAGATCCGTCGGCCAGCCATGAGCAGCCAGATCCGTCAGCCAGCCATGAGCAGCCAGATCCGTCAGCCAGCCATGAGCAGCCAGATCCTTCAGCCAGCCATGAGCCGTCCAGCCAGGATCCGCCAGAGCCGTCCAGCCAGGATCCGCCAGAGCCAGCCAGCCAGGATCCGCCATTGAGTCCGGTGCTGTCCCTTAGCCCGGTGCTGCTCCTTATCCTGGTGCTGCCCCTTAGTCCGGTACTGCCCCTTAGTCCGGTGCTGCCCCTTAGTCCGGTGCTGCCCGTTAGTCCGGTGCCGCCCCTTAATCCAGTGGGGTTTAGTTGGGGGGTGGTCATGTGGAGGAGGCTACGGAAGCGGATAGTGACTAAGGTGGGGTGGGGACCACGACCAGGGCCAGAACCGCCACCGTGGACAGACGCCCACCCAGACCCTCCCCTAGACTGTATGCTGGTGCGCCCGGAGTTCGCACCTTTAGGGGGGGGTACTGTGACACTCTGGCTCCGGGACTTTTGTATTTGAGCCAGGGTGTATTTTGTTTTGTTGGGTATTTTGGGTGTATTTCTATGTTTGCAGTTCTGTGGGATTCTTTTCTAGGTTTGGTCAATGACTCCCAATCGGAGGTAACGAGTGTCAGCTGTCGGCTCGTTATCTCTGATTGGGAGCCATATTTATCTGTATGTTTTCCTGTGGGAGTTGTGGGTTTTTGTTCCAGGTTCAGTCATAGTCACTGTAGGACTTCACTATCGTCATTTGTTTGTTGTTTTCGTGGTTGCTTTTATTTAAATAAAGTCATCATGTTCACTCCACGCGCTGCGTATTGGTCCGTTTCCTCAGACGATCGTGACACACATTACAGAGATAGAGACCAAATAAAACGCTCAACCTCCAGATGAGTATGAGGTTCGAGTTTAAATACAATTCTTACAAGCTTGTTTGGCTGGTAGCTTATTCTTTAGATGTTTGGGGCTGCTGGTGAACCATGATATGCAGGCATAATCAAAGTGACACTGGACTAGCGCACTTGCCAGAGTCTTTAGGGTGTCTATAGCTAGGTTTCCATCCAATTGGCAACAGATTTTAATGTGCATATTCTAAAATCTTCATAAAAACAATATGCCATTTCAGAGTTACCTTTAGGAAAATCTGGTGCCGGACACAATGACAAGGAAGATTTTAATTGGACATCCATATGCATTCAGATCCAACCTGGTGCAGCCAGCGCCATCAATAAACGAGGGATGAGCCACATTTATATGTCCTTAAAAACAGCCTATAACAAATTACAAAAACAATATTCCTTGTGTTTTGATGTGTAGCATATGCAAAACTTCAGCCTATTTTATTTTTTATGTTTTTAAAACAATAATTGTCCACCTCATGGTTCAGCTGTCAGAGATTTGAGCACTAAATGTATCAGGGCATTGCATGCAAAGGCCTATAGGCTTAGGTGTCCACTGTATGATATTAATATTTTAATAAATAAATAAATATATATATATACATATAACGCCTATATAAAGGAAGAGAAGCTTAGGACTAACCCCAGAGAGGATCATTCATATATTTTCTATCCAAATATTTTGTAGAAAGATAAGCATTATATTGTTAGATTATAGGAGTAACTCTGGTAGACCTGAAACAGTCTTCCTCACTTCAAGTTCAACTGTAGGAGTCGGTTGTCGTGCCGGTGCCCACTGCCTTCATATCATAGGCCAGCAGTCGCTAAAGCTTAATAATAGCCACACCATACCAAACCTTTACAAATGTTTCTAAACTTTATCAGGGTAACATCAAAAGTAAGTCAAGCCATTGTTTATAGGGAAAACGATCAGGGAAAAAACACACAACCCCCGCCCCCCAAAAAAACCACACAACCCTCCCCAAAGCAAAAAGAAAAGTTTGACAACCCTCCCCTATCTTGGACCACCCCTCCCCTCCAGGAAATTTCGATCTGTCCCTAAATACAACTAACAAGATAAGATTGTTACATTGGTCTGGACTGTGAAGCCAGGCAACACTATCTCTTTTAGTTTCTATGTGCACATGCACAACAGTAAAACACGATCACCGTGGAATAGCCATTATAGGAGACCTCACCAGAGTATCAGGACATTTGACATTTTAACATTTTAGTCATTTAGCAGACGCTCTTATTCAGAGCGACTTACAGTAGTGAGTGCATACATTTTCATACTTTTTTCAGCTACCATTTCCCCGCCATAATTTAGTATGAGCAGAAGGACACATGTATTACAAGTACAACTATTTCCAGGTCATATTTTGCAGGAACATGCATTACAAGTAAAGCCAATCCTTACTCAATAGTTTATAGTTTTATATACACATTATTACATGTTACACAAAATATTACAATCCACACTGTCTGCACCCAAACCTGAGGACACCAGCTACGCACCGCCACTGGTTCCGTTGTCACTCACCTGAATTCCTTGGGCTCCATTCCTTGGGCTCCATGTCCGACTTGTCGAAAGTTCGGGATTTCCTCCGGAAGGCGACCCGTCTGAAGTCATCCATGCCCTTATCCTCCGATGACCTTTCCAACATCGAAAAGATTCACAGAGCGAGCAGCTCTATCGGTAACGTTGGAAACTATAGCCTATTCACGCACTAAAATGTGCAACTGGCAGTCAACATATTAGAGTAAATTAAATTCCATGTAAAAAAAACTCATAAATCCAATTTATCATCCTAAATGAAACAAAAAACGTATTGAAAGCTCACTTGGCAAGTTTATTTTCCCGGATACGTGCCACAATAAATGCTACTGTTGACAGGTCCAAAGTTATTGAGCGATGCGTGCGCTCTGCTCTGCCTTTCTGGGTCAACATCATCATCCCGTCGTCTGCTTATCTCTGTACAATCATCTTGGAGTTGGAGCAGATTGTTTCGAACCCCGCCCTGTTTCACTGTTGCTCACGGTCTCCGTTGCTCTCATTGGAGGAACCCATTTAGATAGGGAACCAGAATAATTTCACTTGACAGGGATAAGTATTGCAATATGAAAATATTGTAGCTTTGGGCGGGTATGGAAAATTTTTAGCACAGAACCTATTAATGAATAGCTGGAAGATGTTTTGCATACAATCTACTTTTAATGAAGACTGGCAGGGTTCTGTTACTGATTGTAGCCTAATAAATAGCCATAATGATCGAGTAACATTTTCAAATACATGCAAACTGTTATGAGAAGTGTGACATAAGGTTATCATTATCATCATTGAGAAAAAAAGACACAGCCAAGCACAAACGTCCCATATCAGTCCAAGGACAGTTGTTTTATTTTCTATTGAAACAGATGTTACACTGTTATAAACAGTGTAAGAACTATTAACAAGAAAACCCAATACAGTATATTGCTGTCTTTTTGTCCCTTTTATCTTTATTGATTAGGGTCTCTAAACCTCAGTTAAGATTTCAGGGCACTCTATCAGGGGCACAGGAGCGACTGACATGGGGGGCATGCCCTCGTAAAAAAAAAAAAAAAAGGTTTTAAATGCTCATTTCTAGTAACTTTTGAGGAAAGGATACAGACAAACGTTAACTTAGAAATGGGCAAATTTACAAGGCCAAGGGGGGTCTTGCAGTGGGCACTTACTCTGGTACAGTCCAATCAGTCTTAGGGCCATGGCCATTCATACTGTACTGAATACCAGTGTGACTGTTCATGTGGATATATTCAATCAAACAACCATTTTGTACTCTTTCTCGGCTACTGTAGGATGCATTTCCTAGTTTTTTTCTCACTTCACTTATGTCAGGTTGTTACTACTGCTGCTCAACATACTGTATGGTTTGAAACTTAACGTCATATTTTCAACTTATAAAACAGTTATTATACTGTAATAATAACCAGTAACATACACAGTTAAACTGTTTTAATTTGAAAAAAGTAGGCATGAAAGGTCAAACAAGCAATCCCTTATACATAAACAACGTGACGCTTAAGACGAGCCAATTCGAAGGTCCTTAGACAGAAACATGATACTAGGGTCACAACATTGGGGGATTGTGTTATCTGAATTGTGTAAAAACTAAACTGAGGGGTGTCATGTCACACACATCATGATCAAGTCAACCTGTGCAATTCAAAAGGCCACACCCTACAGACCTAGACCTCACGTTCGCATCTCCTACCTTAGTCTCGGAGTCTCTATGTCAAATAAGATCTCAACTACATGAAAAACATAACCAATCACCTCAGCAGTAACAGCAGTAAAAAATAAATAAACTGAAGTAAAAAATATAATCTTTATGCCTTGCAAAAAAGTTGTATAAAAACAAGCATTTCAAGTGTAGTTACATTAGATTGGTAGTTGAAATCAAGAACACCCAACTCATCAAACATTATCCTTGTAATGCAATATCACTTCCATTCCATTAGTCTTTCTACAATGATGTCAAATTCAATGTGTACTTTAACACGACCATATAGAAAAAACAGAACCACTTACAAATGTAGAGATTATCCTTACAAACAGATGCTTTTATGTCTAATATTCTGTCTAGTCTGTTAGACAAGTTTGTAAGCCTTTCACATCACTAAAAGGAAACCTTGTTATTGACTGAATTTTTTTGGCTAAACTTGTAGGATATAGACCATCCAAAACCTTGTTATATTCAATTGGGAAAGAGGTTTTTATTCTACCGATTTTCTTTTTTTGAATATATCAATATGAACATAACAGCCATAGTTTAATGAATGTGAGCTAAATCAATCCTAATTATTTAAGTCTAAATACCACAGCAATAATACACATCTTGAATTCAATTTTCAATGAATGATCAACAAACAATCAAATGATATCACGTGCAAATTCAAATGAATAAATGGATGAACAAAACACAAATCAATAAATAACCAAGTCAGTTAAACAGATAATAAATAATCATATAGATACAGGACATTGTTTAAGTTAATTTGTCACTCTGGTGTTTGCACTCCAGTCTCTCTCTCCTGGACAGGATGTGATGTTATTCCAGCCCAACCAATGAGGAGCAGTGCATCCCGAACTTGCTCTGTAACCCGACCAACCTGGAGAAAGTGTGGTCTGTGGAGGCGGGGCTTGCTGAGGGGACACAGAGACCAGGCACCAGGGTGGGGTGCCAAGTTGAGGGAGATGGGAGACAGGAGTCCCTAGTGCTGTGTGTCTCTGTGAGGGCCAGGCCCATGGGTGTGGGTGCTCAGCTAGAGGCCTAGGGGCCTTGGGGGTGAGGCTGCTGGGCCATTGAGGGGGTCCAGGGGGTTTCTGCTGCTGGAGAAGGGTGGTGTCTGGTCCTCCTGGAGGGCCGTCACAATGTTAGGACTCGGACTGCAAGGAAGACGGGAGGGAGAAGAGAAAAGAGCGAGAGAGGAGTGGAGAACAGGGAAGAAAGTAAAAAGGACATGTATGCCACTGGTGCTATAAAGTGCTCCGAAATTAACAAACAAACAAATGGGAGGGACAAAACTATTCCCAAAAACAACAAGAGATGGAAATTGTTCAAATTTCAGGAGAGGGGAAGCACATTACAATATTTTGGGAGGAGAGCTGACCTCCTCAAACAACACTATGACCAAGATAAGGAATAGTAGACAGGACATCAGATTTGTCAGCAGTTACCTATTTGCCTGTAGGGATGATTCAGAGGCAATGAGATACAGTACCTACTGTATGGGTTGGTTGTAGGGGGCTGGTTGGGGATTGTAGTGAGATTAACTGAGTTAGTTTTGTATGACATTGATCTAAGTAGAAATAAATGATCTGCATTAAGTAGATGAAGCAGAGTATTACTGGTGACAAAAGTGTCATGCAAAACCAATGCATGTGCTAACACTAATATAGACCTTATCCTAAGCAATACAGTGTCTGTGTAGCTGTGTTATAAATACCAACGCCTCACCCTTTCACTCTATGTGCTGTGAGTCAGAGTAAAAATACACAAGTCTTCACGCCTTAATTAGTTACTTAAGCGCAGGCTTCTGTATATTTTGCCTGTGTGTGTATGTGAATAGATGCCTGTTATGTAATGTATTTGATGAAACAAGTACAATATAGTGTGAGTATATATTAATATCTGTGGCTTAAGAACCAGCCGTGTGGGGCATGCTGTGTGTATCCTGCAGGCCCAAGTCACAAGGAGTGCGAGTGAGAGAAGTGGAAAGAGATGGGAGGAGATGTAGAGCTCAGGCCTCTGGGACGTTACCTGCGGACTAGGGAGGCTCTCGCTCTCCTTAGTTGTGGGGAGAGTGGCAATACTGAGGCAGAGGAAGCAGGCTGCTGACAATCTACAAGAAACGGATAAATTAGACAGATATACAGAGTGGTGACAGGGTTAGTGGGACAGACAAAGATATGGATGCACAATACAGGAGGAAAGACTTGTCAGGGACAGAGAGACACACTGGCCTCATCATGTAATAACTCAACATTTCAGAGGAGAGGACGTCAGTTGTGAAACCTTTTGCTCTTTCAGAGTATAACATTAGAGCATAATGGCATTATAGTCATTCTGCTTTTAGTAATCATTCTTGTAATCACTTTGATTTTACTGGAATATCACTTTCTGTAAGTTAATATCTTACTGTAATACAGTTAAATTGAGTTAATACAATCTACGCACTCTTATGTTTTGTCTTATGATTTATTTGTCTAGAAATGAAATGAATAACTCTTTCTACAGTCTGACATACCACAGTAGTTAATATTGTGTGAGAGAGGTTGCTTATGTTTCTATGAGAGAGAGAAAGACAAAGAAAAAGAAAGAGAAAGGGAGAGAGAAAGAGTCAGAGAGAGATAGAGGGAGAAAGAGAGCGCTCTTTCATTTTCCAAGGCCAATAAAGTACTTGTGCAAAACTGAAAGACTGCTCGTTATTCAAAACCAGCCTCATCTGACCCAACTGACAAGGCATTCCTCTATCCATCCCCCGAGGAGGATGGACAGCACTATTAAGGGGAAAAACTCACACACACATACAACATTTACCCACAGTTTCAAATCCACTACTGTATTTTTCTGTGCTGCACCAAAAAGAGACAAACAAACAAAAAAACATCACACTGAGCAATTAACTGCTGCTCATGTAAGCCTATGGGCTAAAAACGAAGCAGCATTTTAAGATCAGATAAGTGATAATAAGTGATAATATCATCATCATATATCTCACTGGTCATCCCCAAAGCCAACACCTCCTTTGACCGCAATTCCTTCCAGTTCTCTGCTGCCAATGACTGGAACAAATTGCAAAAATCTCTGAAGCTGGAGACACTTATCTCCCTCACTAACTTTAAGCATCAGTTGTCAGAGCACCTTACCGATCACTGCACCTGTACACAGCCCATCTGAAATTAGCCCGCCCAACTACCTCATCCCTATATTGTTATTTATTTTGCTCATTTGTACCCCAGTATCTCTATTTGCACATCATCTCTTGCACATCATTCCAGTGTTAATACTAAATTGTAATTATTTTGCACTATAGCCTATTTTATTGCCTTACCTCCATAACTTGCTAAATTTGCACACTGTATATTATATGTATTTCTGTTGTATTTTTGACTTTGTTTTGTTTTACCCCATATGTAACTCTGTGTTGTTGTTTTTATCGCACTGCTTTGCTTTATCTTGGCCAGGTCGCAGTTGTAAATGAGAACTTGTTCTCAACTGGTTTACCTGGTTAAATAAAGGTGAAATAAAAAAATAAAAAAAATACACAATTGTAACACATGAATGAATGAATGACCCTGCAGTCTTGGGTTTCTTTTTTATAGAGTCCAACCCATAATATCATACACAATTGTAACACATGAATGAATGACCCTGCAGTCTTGGATTTCTTTTTTATAGAGTCCAACTCATGTTATCCTATAGGGATTGGAGCTGAATGTACATGGGCATTCTTCACCTCAGATTGCGTCTATAAAAACATTTGACCACTGTAGGAGCCAAAAGCCAATAACCACAGAGAGGTCAGTGTGATATAACTGGTGTGATATATCCGAGTTAGGGACATGAGGGCCAAACAGCATTTGACAGGAATGACTCGTTGTGAATTGTTAAGACACTGCCATCTGCTGGAACTACATGGCATGGGCATAGGGTTGCTTTGAGCTGCTTTTATTTTCAGGGTGTGTTATCAGCGTAGTAGGTCTGGGTAGGTCATTAGACTGTCACAGAGAGGAGGTCACACTGGTTTCCATGCTGCTCTGAATGGTATATCTGCATTTAAACCATGTATATACTTACTCTTGGATCTGACTGATCAAAGTCACATGCATGCCACAACAAAAAGCTATCAACACTGACAGAAAAAGCTTAATAGATCAGTCACTCAGTTTCTCACACACACACACACAAGTTTACTTGGTTTTCTATATTAATTATAGACTCTAAGGACATAAGGAAGTCAAGCTATAGTATGCTGTACGTATTATAGTGTAGGGAAGGGGCAATTGATTGTGGCACTGAATAGGGCTGTGAGCCAGTCTATCTCTGTAGACTTGTGGAAGGGACTTCTGTCAAATGCTTTTTGCTCCAGATTTGTGGACAATTGAAGATTCATGTTATTATCGTGGCTTGAAAATGTTAATCAACCATGGGGAATGCAAACTAGAATGATTCCTTAAAATCATAGATGCGGTAAAGGAGTAAATGTTGACCAGATTAGCCCACATTCAACAAATCTGATTTAACAAAGTGGATATTCGTCAAATCCGTCATGATTTACAGTTGAGGTCAGAAGTCTACATACACCTTAGCCAAATATATTTAAACTCAGTTTTTCACAATTCCTGACATTTAATCCTAGTAAAAATTCCCTTTCTTAGGTCAGTTAGGATCACCACTTTATTTTAAGAATGTGAAATGTCAGAATAATAGTAGAGAAAATGATATATTTCAGCTTTTATTTATTTCATCACATTCCCAATTGGTCAGAAGTTTACATACACTCAATTAGTATTTGGTAGCATTGCCTTTAAATTGTTTAACTTGGGTCAAACATTTCGGGTAGCCTTCCACAAGCTTCCCACAATAAATTGGGTGAATTTTGGCCCATTTCTCCTAACAGAGCTGGTATAACTGAGTCAGGTTTGTAGGCCTCCTTGCTCGCACAGGCTTTTTCAGTTCTGCCCACACATTTTCTATAGGATTGAGGTCAGGGCTTTGTGATGGCCACTCCAATACCTTAACTTTTTTATTTTTTTTGTCATTTAGCAGACACTCTTATCCAGAGCGACTTACAGGAGCAATTAGGGTTAAGTGCCTTGCTCAAGGGCACATCGACAGATTTTTCACCTAGTCGGCTCGGGGATTAGAACCAGCGACCTTTCGGTTACTGGCACAACGCTCTTAACCACTAAGTTACCTGCCGCCTTTGTTAACTTTGTTGTCCTTAAGCCATTTTGCCACAACTATGGAAGTATGCTTGGGGTCATTGTCCATTTGGAAGACCCATTTGCGACCAAGTTTTAACTTCCTGACTGATGTCTTGAGATGTTGCTTCAATATATCCACATAATTTTCCTTCCACATGATGCCATCTATTTTGTGAAGTGCACCAGTCCCTCCTGCAGCAAAGCATCCCCACTGCATGATGCTGACACCCCCGTACTTCACGGTTGGGAAGGTGTTCTTCAGCTTGCAAGCCTCCCCCTTTTCCTCCAAACATAACGATGGTCATTATGGCCAAACAGTTCTATTTTTGTTTCATCAGACCAGAGGACATTTCTCCAAAAAGTACGATCTTTGTCCCCATGTGCAGTTGCAAACCGTAGTCTGGCTTTTTTATGGCGGTGTTGGAGCAGTGGCTTCTTCCTTGCTAAGCGGCCTTTCAGGTTATGTCGATATAGGACTAGTTTTACTGTGGATATACAGTGAGGGAAAAAAGTATTTGATCCCCTGCTGATTTTGTACGTTTGCCCACTGACATAGAAATGATCAGTCTATAATTTTAATGGTAGGTTTATTTGAACAGTGAGAGACAGAATAACAACAAAAGAATCCAGAAAAACGTATGTAAAAAATGTTATAAATTGATTTGCATTTTAATGAGGGAAATAAGTATTTGACCCCTCTGCAAAACATGACTTAGTACTTGGTGACAAAACCCTTGTTGGCAATCACAGAGGTCAGACGTTTCTTGTAGTTGGCCACCAGGTTTGCACACATCTCAGGAGGGATTTTGTCCCACTCCTCTTTGCAGATCTTCTCCAAGTCATTAAGGTTTCGAGGCTGACGTTTGGCAACTCAAACCTTCAGCTCCCTCCACAGTTTTTCTATGGGATTAAGGTCTGGAGACTGGCTAGGCCACTCCAGGACCTTAATGTGCTTCTTCTTGAGCCACTCCTTTGTTGCCTTGGCCGTGTGTTTTGGGTCATTGTCATGCTGGAATACCCATCCACGACCCATTTTCAATGCCCTGGCTGAAGGAAGGAGGTGCCCCGTCCATTTGATGCGGTGAAGTTGTCCTGTCCCCTTAGCAGAAAAACACTCCCAAAGCATAATGTTTCCACCTCCATGTTTGACGGTGGGGATGGTGTTCTTGGGGTGATAGGCAGCATTCCTCCTCCTCCTCCTAACACGGCGAGTTGAGTTGATGCCAAAGAGCTCCATTTTGGTATCATCTGACCACAACACTTTCACCCAGTTCTCCTCTGAATCATTCAGATGTTGATTGGCAAACTTCAGACGGGCATGTATATGTGCTTTCTTGAGCAGGGGGACCTTGCGGGCGCTGCAGGATTTCAGTCCTTCACGGTGTAGTGTGTTACCAATTGTTTTCTTGGTGACTATGATCCCAGCTGCCTTGAGATCATTGACAATATCCTCCTGTGTAGTTCTGGGCTGATTCCTCACCGTTCTCATGATCATTGCAACTCCACGAGGTGAGATCTTGCATGGAGCCCCAGGCCGAGGGAGATTGACAGTTCTTTTGTGTTTCTTCCATTTGCGAATAATTGCACCAACTGTTGTCACCTTCTCACCAAGCTGCTTGACGATGGTCTTGTAGCCCATTCCAGCCTTGTGTAGGTCTACAATCTTGTGCCTGACATCCTTGGAGAGCTCTTTGGTCTTGGCCAAGGTGGAGAGTTTGGAATTTGATTGATTGATTGCTTCTGTGGACAGGTGTCTTTTATACAGGTAACAAGATGAGATTAGGAGCACTCCCTTTAAGAGTGTGCTCCTAATCTCAGCTCGTTACCTGTATAAAAGACACCTGGGAGCCAGAAATCTTTCTGATTGAGAGGGGGTCAAATACTTATTTCCCTAATTAAAATGCAAATCAATTTATAACATTTTTGACATACGTTTTTCTGGATTTTTTTGTTCAAATAAACCTACCATTAAAATTATATACTGATCATTTCTTTGTCAGTGGGCAAACGTACAAAATCAGCAGGGGCTCAAATACTTTTTTCCCTCACTGTAGATACTTTTGTACCTGTTTCCTCCAGCATCTTCACAAGGTCCTTCGCTGTTGTTCTGGGATTGATTTGCAGTTTTCGCACCAAAGTACGTTAATCTCTAGGAGACAGAACGCGTCTCCTTCCTGAGCGGTATGATGGCTGCGTGGTCCCATGGTGTTTATACTTGTGTACTATTGTTTGTACAGATGAACGTGGTACCTTCAGGCGTTTGGAAATTGCTCCCAAGGATGAACCAGACTTGTGGAGGTCTACAATTATTTTTCTGAGGTCGGCTGATTTCTTTTGATTTTCCCATGATGTCAAGCAAAGAGGCACTGAGTTTGAAGGTATGCCTTGAAATACATCCACAGGTACACCTCCAATTGACTCAAATGATGTCAATTAGCCTATCAGAAGCTTCTAAAGCCATGACATAATTTTCTGGAATTTTCCAAGCTGTTTAAAGGCACAGTCAACTTAGAGTATGTCAACTTCTGACCCACTGGAATTGTGATACAGGGAATTATAAGTGAAATAATCTGTCTGTAAACAATTGTTGGAAAAATTACTTGTGTCATGCACAAAGTAGATGTCCTAACCGACTTGCCAAAACTATAGTTTATTAACAAGAAATTTGTGGAGCGGGTCTGCATTGCCCATCCCTGGGATAGACTGGGGAATTCCAATGGATATCAGAGTATGTGTTTCAACTGTGTAAATCATCCACTGGGTGGCGCCCAATGAGACCCACAGAACATAATCACAGTGTAGAGCTGCACAGTTTATGGATGGGTTGGAAAAAGCAATGCGTATGTTGACTACTAACATACTTTGATTATACAAAGTGAATAGTTAACATAGGCAATGACAACAACAGGGAAATTAAATTGCCTAACAATGGAAAATAGTGGACAATAATTAGGCTGTGTGATATGAGTAGTAGGCTACAGCACTTAACTTTTACTCTAAAAGCTTACAGTTTATGTGCCAAGTGCCAAGACAGGAAATACAAACTTGTGTTATACGGCATCAAATATCTCCTAAATTTAGAAGTATCCTTCACTCCATCTTAGCTCATTAAACATGACAAATCCTCATAAAACAGTTACTAAAATTAAACTTTATTTTTCATAGAAATTTCACATTTACTGGTATATTTCTAACATAGATTTAATTTCTTCCCTAAATCCCTTTATTTACAGAAATGAGCCGAAAACTACAAACAGACTTC
Organism: Coregonus lavaretus; assembly: GCF_964263955.1. Taxonomy (NCBI): domain Eukaryota; kingdom Metazoa; phylum Chordata; class Actinopteri; order Salmoniformes; family Salmonidae; genus Coregonus; species Coregonus lavaretus. The sequence continues at coordinate 16,205,297 of NC_139998.1, forward strand.
AGTATTGTCTGCAGATGGAACAAGCTGTGTTGGGCTCCTTCTCATAGCCAATCCCTGAGAAGAGTGTCACAGTACTGCATAGTCATAGGTCAAGCCAGACACAGGAAACAGGAAACCAGTCTGTCCTCCTCTCTGTGTCCCACCCACCCCCTTGGACTAGGGCTATGGCATCTGTGAACTGTAGGCGCGAGGGACTGTGTTGCTGGGAGATGTGACCAGAGCAGAGGGGCGAGGTGCGTCTTTTTGGGTACGAGTTCTCACTGACCCCGGCAACAAGTGTTGCCAAGTCTTGGGAATGGGTGAGCGGTAAGGAGACACGGGGGCGGAGCTAGGAGAGTGAGGACTGGAGTCTTGACTGTTAACGAGTCGACAGAACTCTAAACTCAGCGACTCTGGGTCAATGATGAAGGTCTGAGTGCCCAGGGACCACTGGGGGTGACCCAGGGGAGGCAGGGAGGAAACCAGGGATGAGGTCTGGGAAGAGCCTTCGTCTGAGGCCGACCAGGGGTTGGAGGACTGGGGTAGCTCCAGGGAGGGAGGGCTGCAGAGGGTCAGGGAGGTGTTGAAGGGGTGGGAGCTGGTGGAAAAAGGGCTGTGTATGATGGTGGGGCTGGGGGGAGCTGTGAGGGCGGCTCGTCGACTTACTTTGGGCGGGCTGCTCTTGATCTTGGGCACCTTGGCGCCACGGCCGCGGTCCCGGGTCTGCTCGTGGTCAAACTCCAGGTCCTCCAGGCGTTGGGTCAGCGCCAGCTTCTGTTGGATGGCCATCCGGAGCAGGGAGTTCAGGGTCTTCTTCTCATCCTCCGCCGCAGCCAGCTGCCTCTGCATCTCATCCAGCTGAGTCACATACTCATCACACCTAGGAGAGAAAGAGAGAGAGCGAGAGAGCGAGAGAGAGAGAGAGAGAGAGAGTGAGAGAGAGAGAAAGAGGGGGGGGGGGGGACACAAAACTAAGTCAAAAAACGAAGAAACACCCTTGTCTAAGCCGGGAAATACACTGCGCAACGTCTGCAACCATCTCAAACAGTGAGATTTAACCAGAGGTCAAACTCATCGTCTTTGCACAGTCTTACACATCTGTGTTGTAATTGGCTCCATGAGATCCCAGAATGCCCCCTCACCTGGTGGCAAACATGGCCCTGAGAGAGGAGAAGGTGGCAGCGTCCTCCTTCAGAGCCTTCAGCTCATTCCTCAGCTTCATCATGGTCTCTGTCACCATGCACTTCTCATTCTCATACTTGCTCTTTAGATTAGCCAGCGCCCCCTCTGCAGTCTGGAATAGAGAATGGGATTAGGTTTAATTGTGTAGTTACTTTCATGATATCAGATTATAAACTGTGTATATTAGCCACTTTATATCTCTACCAAAAAACAGGGCAAAGGAACACTGATCAAACCTGTTGGATAATGCTGATCTGTTTGTGCTGTTGCCAACTCCAACGGCCATTGGCGAGACAGCACAAACAAATCTGGAACTAGGCTAGGTACTCAGTTCTCTGCTCTTCTCACCTGTTTGTTGGCTTTGAGCACCAGCCTGAGTGTGGCAATCTGCTCCCTCTTGGTGCTGAGGAGGGACTTGAGCTTGAGGATCTCCTCCATGCAGGCCTCCTTGTCCTTGTCGAATAAGGGGGCCAGCTCCCGGGCTGCCGCCCTCTGTCGAGACAGCTGGAGGGAGCGGTCCACGGCCCTCTGCAGGTGTTTGATCTGATCCCTGATGATGGCGTTCAGGTTGTAGATGTTCATGGGCTCCTTACGCAATTCTCCACCCGCCTCGGGAGGGACGGAAAAGGAGGAGGGAGAGCCGTTGGAGCTGTTGATGACCGGGGAGCCCATGGGTGTGCGGGTGGGGCTCCCCTGACTACCTGGTGCTGGGGACTCCCTCCCTGTTGTCCCGTTGTCTCCACTGGGGGGGTCTTTGGAGGGCGAGTCCATGGGGCTCCGGGGGGCCTCTGAGAGCCCGGCGTTCACGGCGGCGAGGCGTCTAGCCAGGCGGGGGGAGAGGAGTGCCCGGGGGTCCTCGGAGCCCTTGAGGCTGCCGCTGCGGGTGTTGCGGCTCTGGCGGTAGTAGTCCAACATGACGCGGTTGGGCGTCTCATTGTTGCAGAGACACACGTGGTGGTAGAGCTGGGCCAGCTCCTCGCTGAATGTCACCAGGTCGTCCTGTGCCGTGTTCAGCATGCCATGGCTCTCCGTGGCCACGCCCGTCGCCGCCTGTAGTTCCGCCTCCAAACACGCCACCCTATCACAGGCCTTGCGGCAGCTTTGCTCCAGCCGGTTGACCTGCTCGTCCAGAACTTGGACCTTCCCATCGCTGCTGCTCCACTCCTCCCCCTGGCCCTCCACACAATGGTTAGATTTCTCCTTCAGAGCTTTTAGCTCCGCCTTTAGGTCGATCACCTCGGTTACCGCCACCTTGTACTTACACTCCAGACTCTCCATCCCGTGGATGTCCACCTCACCGAGCGAGGGCAACCCGTCGGGCGTCTCGGACTCCTGGGCGTCGGCCATCTCCTTGTCACTGTGGAGGCGCTTCATAGCGTTGATGCGCTCGGTGAGACGGTGGACGCACTCGTGCTGCTCTGTCAGGGCACCCTGCGTGTGCTGCAGCTGGGTCTGGGCCTCCTGCAGGTTCATCAGCAGGCTGGACTTCTCACACTCCACCTAGAGGACGGGAGGACATACTGCAGGGTGAGGACCACTCAGACCAGACAAGCATTACCACAGACACAAAGTTCTGAGTTTCACTTGATAGTGTGCTTCATTAAGTTCAGGAACAGTATGGTCAACTAAAAACTCACAACACTGAATGATACAGTGCATAAACGGTCAGGTCCAGTATACTGAAAGAGAGTAGCGGAAATACTGATCTCAATGCGCTTCCTAGGTAAACTACAAGGGTGTTGAGGCATATGGCAGTGAAGTATAATGTATCACGGCTTGCTTGTCACACATTAAGCACAACCCCCCTGCATGAGATTCCAGTTTTATGTCTTTTTGATCAGTTATCGTATCAGAGGAGTGAGTCAGTCATCCGGTCAGCCCTGTGCTGAGGCTTTGAAACCCTATTGATCCCCAATTGGAGGAGGCCCAGGGAAACACATTTCAATGGGTTCAGCAGTACAGTACCTAGCTAGTCCAATAAATAACCTATTGTGTATGTATGTGTGTGTGTAGAATGTGTGTGTGTGTGTGTGTGTGTGTGTACAGTAGGTTGCCACCTGGGACCTCAGATTTCACCCATTAGCACTGCACCACAGGCCAGGTAAACTGATGAATACCCCAGAATGATGTGTCAGTGTGTTTCTACACAGTGGGTGTGCTTTAGGGAAACTAGACTCCAAGGGAGGGAGAGAGAGAGAGAGAGAGTGTGAGAGAGAGAGAGAGAGAGAGAGAGAGAGAGAGAGAGAGAGAGAGAGAGAGAGAGAGAGAGAGAGAGAGAGAGAGAGAGAGAGAGAGAGAGAGAGAGAGAGAGAGAGAGAGAGAGAGAGAGAGAGAGAGAGAGAGAGAGAGAGAAGAGAGAGAGAGAGAGAGACACACCCTGAGAAACTTGGCAGGAAGACGCTTGAAAGAACAGAATATTGTGTCCCATAATTGTTTTGTGTCTGTTCCTGTCCTATGACCAGTCTTTGAAGCACAGGCAACAAACACCCTGTAAATACAAAGGTCAATTCCCACAATGGGTTTTCTACACATCTCCACTCTACAGACAGAGATAAAAGGAAATCACAACACAGACAAAGCACAATCTGTAAGTTGATACATAGCAGTTATCCATTGATCTGTATGCAGTTATATGGCATCAGCCATCATATCTTTAATTTTTCACCAATAGACTAAAACACGTGCATCTCAGTGGATATTGTACGGAATAATTACAAACCACTTTTATGCCATACTTTTATGTCAAATGTTTATATTGCATTTTATATGCGTCACTGGTGTAGAGAGGAGTAGGCAGGAGGAAGTCGCAGGTTTAGAACTACTGAATTTATTTAAGCACCATAGATGAAAGCAGGACGAAACCCACAGTGCAAAATATAAAGTACTCAGGAAATAGTAGGAGCGATTCCTCTCAGGAAAACAAGCAACATATACAATGACCGACAAAGACAAATGACAGAGGGAGTATACAGTCGGAAGTTTACATACACTTAGGTTGGAGTCATTACAACTCGTTTTTCAACCACTCCACAAATTTATTGTTAACAAACTATAGTTTTGGCAAGTCGGTTAGGACATCTACTTTGTGCATGACACAAGTAATTTTTCCAACAATTGTTTACAGACAGATTATTTCACTGTATCACAATTCCAGTGGGTCAGAAGTTTACATACACTAAGTTGACTGTGCCTTTAAACAGCTTGGAAAATTCCAGAAAATGATGTCATGGCTTTAGAAGCTTCTGATAGGCTAATTGACATCATTTGAGTCAATTGGAGGTGTACCTGTGGATGTATTTCAAGGCATACCTTCAAACTCAGTGCCTCTTTGCTTGACATCATGGGAAAATCAAAAGAAATCAGCCACAAGACCTCCACAAGTCTGGTTCATCCTTAGGAGCAATTTCCAAATGCCTGAAGGTACCACGTTCATCTGTACAAACAATAGTACGCAAGTATAAATACCATGGGACCACGCAGCCGTCATACCGCTCAGGAAGGAGAAGCGTTCTGTCTCCTAGAGAATGTTTTATTTTTTTATTTTTTATTTCACCTTTATTTAATCAGGTAAGCCAGTTGAGAACAAGTTCTCATTTACAACTGCGACCTGGCCAAGATAAAGCAAAGCAGTGCGATAAAAGCAACAACAACACAGAGTTACATATGGAATAAACAAAACGTACAGTCAAAAAAATCTATATACAGTGTGTGCAAATGTAGTAAGTTATGGAGGTAAGGCAATAAATAGGCCATAGTGCAAAATAATTACAATTTAGTATTAACACTGGAGTGATAGATGTGCAGAAGATGATGTGCAAATAGAGATACTGGGGTGCAAATTAGCAAAATAAATAACAATGTAAATAACAATATGGGGATGAGGTAGTTGGGTGGGCTAATTACAGATGGGCTGTGTACAGGTGCAGTGATCGGTAAGCTGCTCTGACAACTGATGCTTAAAGTTAGTGAGGGAGATAAGTGTCTCCAGCTTCAGAGATTTTTGCAGTTCGTTCCAGTCATTTGCAGCAGAGAACTGGAAGAAATGGCGGCCAAAGGAGGTGTTGGCTTTGGGAATGACCAGTGAGATATACCTGCTGGAGTACATACTACAGGTGGGTGTTGCTATGGTGACCAATGATCTAAGATAAGGCGGGGATTTGCCTAGAAGTGATTTATAGATGACCTGGAGACAGTGGGTTTGGCGACGAATATGTCGTGAGGGCCAGCCAACGAGAGCGTACAGGTCACAATGGTGGGTAGTATATGGGGCTTTGGTGACAAAACGGATGGCACTGTGATAGACTACATCCAATTTGCTGAGTAGAGTGTTGGAAGCTATTTTGTAAATGACATCGCCGAAGTCAAGGATCGGTAGGATAGTCAGTTTTACGAGGGCATGTTTAGCAGCATGAGTGAAGGAGGCTTTGTTACGAAATAGGAAGCCGATTCTAGATTTAACTTTGGATTGGAGATGCTTAATGTGAGTCTGGAAGGAGAGTTTACGGTCTAACCAGACACCTAGGTATTTGTAGTTGTCCACATATTCTAAGTCAGACCCGCCGAGAGTAGTGATTCTAGTCGGGCGGGCGGGTGCAAGCAGCGTTCGATTGAAGAGCATGCATTTAGTTTTACTAGCGTTTAAGAGCAGTTGGAGGCCACGGAAGGAGTGTTGTATGGAATTGAAGCTTGTTTGGAGGTTTGTTAACACAGTGTCCAGTGAAGGGCCAGATGTATACAAAATAGTGTCGTCTGCGTAGAGGTGGATCTGAGAGTCACCAGCAGCAAGAGCGACATCATTGATATACACAGAGAATAGAGTCGGCCCGAGAATTGAACCCTGTGGCACCCCAATAGAGACTGCCAGAGGTCCAGACAACAGGCCCTCCGATTTGACACATTGAACTCTATCTGAGAAGTAGTTGGTGAACCAGGCGAGGCAGTCATTTGAGAAACCAAGGCTATTTAGTCTGTCAATAAGAATGCGGTGATTGACAGAGTCAAAAGCCTTGGCCAGGTCGATGATGACGGCGGGGGCATGGGCAAGTTGCAGCGGAGGGTGCAGAGCTGGTGGCTGGGGTAGGGGTAGCCAGGTGGAAAGCATGATAATCGAGAATTTCAAAGAATTGAAATTCTCGATTATCGTAGATTTATCGGTGGTGACAGTGTTTCCTAGCCTCAGTGCAGTGGGTAGCTGAGAGGAGGTGCTCTTATTCTCCATGGACTTTACAGTGTCCCAAAACTTTTTGGAGTTAGTGCTACAGGATGCACATTTCTGTTTGAAAAAGCTAGCCTTTGCTTTCCTAACTGATTGTGTATATAGGTTCCTGACTTCCCTGAAAAGTTGCATATCGCGGGGGCTGTTCGATGCTAATGCAGTACGCCACAGGATGTTTTTGTGCTGGTCAAGGGCAGTCAAGTCTGGGGTGACCCAGGGGCTATATCTGTTCTTAGTCCTGAATGTTTTGAATGGGGCATGCTTATTTAAGATGGAGAGGAAAGCACTTTTGAAAAACTTCCAGGCATCCTCTACTGACGGAATGAGGTCAATATCCATCCAGGATACCCGGGCCAGGTCAATTAGAAAGGCCTGCTCGCTGAAGTGTTTTAGGGAGCGTTTGACCGCGGACCCATTACGGACGCAGGGAATGAGGCAGTGATCGCTGAGATCCTGGTTGAAGACAGCGGAGGTGTATTTAGAGGGTATATTAGTCAGGCTGATATCTATGAGGGTGCCCATGTTTACGGATTTAGGGTAGTACCTGGTAGGTTCCTTGATAATTTGTGGGAGATTGAGGGAATCTAGTTTAGATTGTAGGACGGCCGGGGTGTTAAGCATATCCCAGTTTAGGTCACCAAGCAGTACGAATTCTGAGGATAGATGGGGGGCAAGCAATTCACATATGGTGTCCAGGGAACAACTGGGGGCTGAGGGGGGTCTGTAGCAAGCGGCAACAGTGAGAGACTTATTTCTGGAAAGGTGGATTTTTAGAAGTAGAAGCTCAAACTGTTTGGGCACAGACCTGGATAGTATGATAGAGCTCTGCAGGCTATCTCTACAGTAGATTGCAACTCCTTCCCCTTTGGCAGTTCTATCTAGATGGAAAATGTTGTAGTTCGGGATGGACATTTCTGAATTTTTGGTGGCCTTCCTAAGCCAAGATTCAGACACTGCTAGGACATCAGGGTTGGCAGAGTGTGCTAACGCAGTGAATAACTCAAACTTGGGTAGGAGGCTTCTGATGTTAACATGCAAGAAACCAAGGCTTTTACGGTTACAGAAGTCAAGAAATGATAGCGCCAGGGGGGTAGGAGTGATACTGGGGGCTACAGGGCCTGGGTTAACCTCTACATCACCAGAGGAACAGAGGAGGAATAGAATAAGGATACGGCTAAAGGCTTTAAGAACTGGTCTTCTAGTGTGTTGGGTACAGAGAATAAAAGGGGCAGATTTCCGGGCATTGTAGAATAGATTCAGGGCATTATGTACAGACAAGGATATGGAAGGATATGAGTACAGTGGAGGTACACCTAAGCATTGGGTAACTATGAAAGAGATAGCATCACTGGAGGTACCGATTGAGCCGGTCTCCGTGTGTATGGGTGGTGGGACAAAGGAGCTCTCTGAGGCTGGTTGAGCGGGACTGGGGGGTCTACAGTGAAATTGTATAATAAGAACTAACCCAAACAGCAATAGGCTAGGCATATTGACATGGGAGAGAGGCATAACGCAATCATAGGTGTTATTCGAGAGGGCTAAGACAACAACTGGTAATGGTGGCGAAAGTTTGGGCTGAGGCTAAACAGATAAACAGGATGGGGAACCGTGTAAAGGAACAGTCCAGCAGGCATTAGCTGTGTAGCTGAGTGATCATAAGGTCCAGTGAACAGCAATAAGTACGTCCGGGAGCAATTCGTAGGCTGCTACAGCACAGGCAAGCAGGAGGCACGGCTGTTGATTGCGCGTGCTAGCAGGCCGGGGCTAGCAGATGGATCTCCGTGGTCGTCGCAACGGGAAGCCTGTTGAAGCCACATAAGACGATTACGTCGGCAGACCAGTCGTGATGGATCGGCGGGGCTCCGTGTCGACACTAGGAGGTCCCGTCCGGTTGACAGAGAGGTAGATAGCCGGGAGATGGGCCTGGCTCGAGGCTAGCTTAAGGCTAACTGGTACGTTGGGACAGTGGTGATTAGCCAACAACAGCCATTCGGTTGCAGCTAGCTAGTTGCGATGGTCCGGTGTTACGGTCCAGTGATTCAGTGATTCTGGCAGAAAATCCGATATGCTCTGGGTCGATAGCACGCTGTGCACACTGGCCGATAATTGTCCAGGCTAGAGCTGGCTGGTAGGTAGTGCAGGCCACGGACAGTGGTGAAGACCGCTAATAGCAAGTAGCTAGTTAGCTGGCTAGCTGGCTAGTTTCAGCCGTAGGTTCTTGATAAAAATTAAGAAATAATAGAATCCATTTCACATTGGGTGAGGCGGGTTGCAGGAAAGTATATTTGATTAATGTACTTTGGTGCGAAAAGTGCAAATCAATCCCAGAACAACAGCAAAGGACCTTGTGAAGATGCTGGAGGAAACGGGTACAAAAGTATCTCTATCCACAGTAAAATGAGTCCTATATCGACATAACCTGAAAGGCCGCTCAGCAAGGAAGAAGCCACTGCTCCAACACCGCCATAAAAAAGCCAGTTTACGGTTTGCAACTGCACATGGGGACAAAGATCATACTTTTTGGAGAAATGTCCTCTGGTCTGATGAAACAAAAATAGAACTGTTTGGCCATAAAGACGATTGTTATGTTTGGAGGAAAAAGGGGTTGGCTTGCAAGCCGAAGAACACATTCCAACCGTGAAGCACGGGGGTGGCAGCATCATGCTGTGGGGGTGCTTTGCTGCAGGAGGGACTGGTGCACTTCACAAAATAGATGGCATCATGAGAAAGGAAAATTATGTGGATATATTGAAGCAACATCTCAAGACATCAGTCAGGAAGTTAAAGCTTGGTCACAAATGGGTCTTCCAAATGGACAATGACCCCAAGCATACTTCCAAAGTTGTGGCAAAATGGCTTAAGGACAACAAAGTCAAGGTATTGGAGTGGCCATCACAAAGCCCTGACCTCAATCCTATAGAAAATGTGTGGGGAGAACTGAAGCGTGTGTGAGCAAGGAGGCCTACAAACCTGACTCAGTTACACCAGCTCTGTCAGGAGAAATGGGCCAAAATTCACCCAACTTATTGTGGGAAGCTTGTGGAAGGCTACCCGAAAAGTTTGACCCAAGTTAAACAATTTAAAGGCAATGTTACCAAATACTAATTGAGTGTATGTAAACTTCTGACCCACTGGGAATGTGATGAAAGAAATAAAAGCATCAATAAATAATTCTCTCTACTATTATTCTGACATTTCACATTCTTAAAATAAAGTGGTGATCCTAACTGACCTAAGACAGGGAATTTTTACCAGGATTAAATGTCAGGAATTGTAAAAAACTGAGTTTAAATGTATTTGGCTAAGGTGTATGTAAACTTCCGACTTCAACTGTATATACAGTGATAGAGTGGGGATTGGAACCAGGTGTGTGTAATGATGACAAGACAAGACCGGGGTTAAAGAGTGAAGGGCATTTGCCATCAGCAGGTTCGGCAGCAGCTAGAAGGCCGGTGATGCCGAACACCTGAGTTGGACAGGAGGGGGAGCCAAAGCGAAGGCTGGTGTGACAATATGGCTGCTATCCAGGATAAATTGAGTGAATCTAATGTAATGCTTTATGGAAACAGATATAAATTACAACACAGTGAGCATGACAAATTAAAGTCGCCCTCTCCTGAAAGCAATTAAGAGCCTGGCGTTGTTTACTTAATGGAACCTTGATTAATTCAAGAGGGGACATCCATTTGAAGAGTAATTCAAACCTCTAGTGATACATTTTGGATCCACAAATGTAATCATTCATTTCGCCACTGACCTCAGCAAGAGAAACAAGTGTGCGCCTTGGCATAGATTATGTCTGGAACTCTATTGGAGGGATGCAACACCATTCTTCCATGAGAAATTCCATAATTTGGTGTTTTGTTAAGGCTGGTAGAAAACGCTGTCTCAGGCGCCGCTCCAGAATCTCCCATAAGTGTTCAATTGGGTTGAGATCTGGTGACTGAGAGGCGCACGCACTCACTCACACACTCACACACACACACACACACACACACTTTAATCCGCCTATGCTCCTTTGAGACTCCTCTTTCAAAGTCACTGAAATCTCTTCTTCTAGCCATGGTAGCCAAAATCATGGGCAACTGGGCATTTTTATACATGACCCTAAGCATGGGATGTTAATTGCTTAATTAACCACACCTGTGTGGAAGCACCTGCTTTCAATATACCTTGTATCCCTCATTTACTCAAGTGTTTCCTTTATTTTGTCAGTTACCTGTATGTACTGTATGTACATTATGTTTGTGTTGTCCTGTGTGTGTGTGTTGTCCTGTGTGTGTGTGTTGTCCTGTGTATCCTCCCTGTGCATATGTGTGTTGTCCCTCTGTGTTCTCTCCTGTCCCTGTGAGGGATTCTCTAAGAACCATCTCTCTCCCTCTGCTTTCCGCTCTCCTCTGGATCCGCTGCCCTGCGCTGTCTGACACTAATCGCCCAGACAGGCCTCAAAATTGCACACGCCTTACCCTCCTCCACGCCACCGCTCTGCCGTTCTACTCTTCCCTGTCTGCTAACGTCCCTACATTTCCCCAAAATCTGCCAAATGAGCCCCAATGGCCCACTTGAGATGGAAGTCTTTAGAAATAGTTCTGAAATTAGTCATGTAAAGCCATTGGTAAATCATATGGAGCGTGGTCACAGACTTATGGTCTGCTAGAGAATAAAAGATGGACGACATCTGACAGGCTTTTTTTTTTGTCTTATTCTCAAAATGTCACCCCCTTGTGATTGGTTCGATGCTGCCTGCAGTAGTGTGACGAGAGCACTGACTGTTGTAATCATTGAGTCAGGTTGTTCGGTTGTCTAGTCAGAATACTGTGAAGTCGCTAGTAAGACACTCCCATTCCCTAATGAAATGTGCTGTGGACAGAGGGGGTCGATAACCGTCTTCTAATGCATTAGGTGTGTAGGCCAAATCGCTGGTTTTGTCTCTCTAAGTAAACCACATTGATTTGCTCAGAGCAAATGAGGAAGGTGGTCTGCTTGTGCTGTCTTGCCAACTCCTATGATAATTTTTACCTGACAATGACCATAAGAGTTGGCAAGACAGCACAAACAGATCTGAGACCAGGCTAACTATTCCTCAGACATAGTAGTGAGAAGAACACACTATGTTTCTTGACCTTTCAGCTAGACTAGAGACCCACCTGAAGGAGCTGCTGTTTGAGTTTCTGTATCTCAGACAAGTTGAGCTCGCTGAAGAGGTCTGACACAGGACCGTGCAGCCCTTCCCCATTCCTGGGCAGCCGGTAGTCGCCGTTTATCTTAGCCAGTCCCAGGTGGCCGTTACAGTCGCCATTACTATCCTCATTCCCGTTGGCGCCATTGGGAATTGCTGTACCATTACTCCCGACCTCTTCGGTGGCGAACTTGAGCCCGTCGACCGTGGCGGTGAGAGCCAGGTGGGCTCCGGCCCCATACACACTGTCGCTGAGGGTGATGTGGTGGGCCAGCTCCTTCCTCAGGCTGTTCTTCTGCTCCCTCTCGCTCTTCAGGGCGTCCAGGGCCTCCTCCAGCTGGGACTGAGAGATGTCCTTCAGACGCAGAGCGTCCTCCAGCTGGCTGTTCAGCAGCACCGTCTCCTCCTCCAGAACCTTGATCTCATGCTTCAGACCTTCGTACTCCACCTGGGGGAGAGGGGGAGCAGGGGACAGGGGACAGACAGAGGACAGGAGGGAAAAGGGACACACAGATAGAGAACAGACAGACAGAAAGGACACAGATAGATGACAGGGTTAAGTAATGTACATTATAAGTAGTTTTAAAGCCGCAATCAGCAGTTGAACCAATAACCAAGCGTTATCCCCACCCCCGTTTTGGTAAAAAGCTGAGGGATTGGGCTGGAGAAATGTAACCACTCTCAAATTCATAGACAGAGCTATGGATGCAATGACTGACCATCCATGATATCAACATTACCGTTTTATCTATGTTTTGAGGCTATACAGTGTTTGTTTATATTTACTTTGTTAACAATTATTGGAGTAAAACAAGCTAGTATTTTGGGTTCTGATAGGGTACGAGAGTTGAACCAAGCTCATGAGGCATTTATAAGTTATATTCTTCAAGAATCAATGGGTACATATCATTAATTTATTTGTCCAAAAATTGATGTAGCAACTGCAGATTGCCCCTTTAAGGTCAGACAATAAGGAACTTGGTTGAGCTGATTCAACATTTGAGTAACGTAATTTGCTATGACTGTGTATGAGTCACTTTAAGATGTATTGATGACTGTGTGAGGTAAACAACAACGGTAATGGCTGAGAGACAGGTGTGGCTGTCTGTACTGTGTGTGCAGTAAACCCTAACAGTAATGGTGTTGATGCTGACCTGGTTCTGTTTGAGTGTGGACACTAGTTTCTGCAGGGTGATGTTCTCCTCCTCCAGCTCTGTGTAGTCCTGTAGGAGACGGGCCTCTCTGAATTTATACTCCCTGATCTCCTCCCTCATCCGGCTCCGCTGCAACTCCAGCTTCTCATTACTCTGGGAGTAGAAAGGAGAGAGAGAGAAGGAAAGTGAGGGAAAGTCAGGTCCTAATCTGCAAACTATTCAACAGATCAAGTACATACTGTATAATCATTCACAAAACATGTTTAAATAACATAGAATCGTTTGCACTGACTATGTATAGATCACCTGCTGGCCGCCAAACTACAGTATCTTTACTGGGTAGTTACAACATTATGTCATTATATTAACTACAGTATCTTTACTGGGTAGTTACAACATTATGTCATTATATTAACTACAGTATCTTTACTGGGTAGTTACAATATTATGTCATTATATTAACTACAGTATCTTTACTGGGTAGTTACAACATTATGTCATTATATTAACTACAGTATCTTTACTGGGTAGTTACAACATTATGTCATTATATTAACTACAGTATCTTTACTGGGTAGTTACAACATTATGTCATTATATTAACTACAGTATCTTTACTGGGTAGTTACAACATTATGTCATTATATTAACTACAGTATCTTTACTGGGTAGTTACAACATTATGCCATTATATTAACTACAGTATGAATGTCAATGTGTCGAAACATGAACAGTCTGGCATGTATCAGCACTACTTTGTCTCTGTGTTTGCACCATACAGTGGGGAAAAAAAGTATTTAGTCAGCCACCAATTGTGTAAGTTCTCCCACTTAAAAAGATGAGAGAGGCCTGTAATTTTCATCATAGGTACATTAAGTGGGAGAACTTGCACAATTGGTGGCTGACTAAATGCTTTTTTTCCCCACTGTAGTATGTGAATCAGAGGCACTTTGCTGCATGTTCTGAAACTCCTGGATGCAGTAATTACAGATGCCTTTGTTCTGCTTGATCTCCAGTCCAGATACCTGGCCTCTCGCCTTCCTTTAATGCACCAAATCTAAATAGGCCACGCACACAGTATCTCCTCTGATGTGTTGATGATGATCAGACTCTGAGACTGTGAAACAAATTGCCCCTCTTGAGTAAAAAGCAAAGATTCAGCACTCTCCCTCGCTGCAAGATCATTCTTTTGGGCCAATCGCAGAGAACAGAGGCAGCAGCTATAGAGCTCTGAACATGCTGTGGTGGATCAGATGATATATTAGGTGGGAGAAATTCTAGTAGTGACCGAAAGTGTCATAAATCTGGGGAATCGGTTACAAGTCGGGAAGATGAGCCTCAGCAGCAAAAGCACAGCGTTTTCATGTGTATGTCAACACCAAGAAGAAAAGAACGGCACTTCAATATAAGAGCACTTTATCTTCTCTTGTCATTCCTTAAAAAAGACACCCACCCACCTCATGACACACTATACAGCATTGTACTTGAAAGCACAGCGTTGCTACTCATCCTGATGCAGCACTACCCCCTGTTGCTACCTAGATACTTGAGGAAACTTACGGAGAAGACAATAGAATGTCAAAAATACATATGAGAAAAACAGCTAATGAACAAACTCTGTGACATTACTGTTACTTATATATGACCCCGGAGGTTTGCTAATGGGTAGTGTTTTCTCATTACATATTCGTCACAAAGCAGGGCATTAGGACTGAGCTGTCCATGATGTCCAGGGGATTACTGGCCAATGATCAGCCAGTGAAGGTCTATAGAGGCTGGGGTAATCCGGGGCTCCTCCACACCACCACAGGGTCAGGTCAGGGCCAGTGCACCGTCAACCTCTAGCACAACACAACCACAATGGGAAAGGCCAATACTGTAGCCCAGTGTCCCATTCTACATCAGGGCCAGGATTCATTTCAACAATGTAGGTTAACAACTAGTGACAGGCCAGAGCCTATTTCAATTACAAACAGTACAATACACAGAGCCTACTATTAACCTAGTCTCTATCCTTTAGCCTCCAAACCTAGAAAAACACTTTCTTCACTACATTCCTTTGGTTTTCCTAGATGAAAATACTGCTGATACAGAAGCTGTTTGGAATCCATATGAAACAAGTTGATTAGATGCAGATAGAGACAAATGAAGCCCATTGTGTAGCTGCAGCATCTGTCTCCCACATTAAAAAAGAGACCGGCTTCTAATTGATATGCGCCGCACAGGCAAATGAGGTCTACACAGCAAGGCAACAGGCTAACCAACAGATCATCAAAGAGCCAAGGGCTGCCATGGTCACGAAGGAAACAGGTGACAGGTGCATGTGA
The DNA here is from genome assembly GCF_964263955.1 of Coregonus lavaretus. NCBI lineage: Eukaryota > Metazoa > Chordata > Actinopteri > Salmoniformes > Salmonidae > Coregonus > Coregonus lavaretus. The sequence continues at coordinate 16,220,333 of NC_139998.1, forward strand.
GAGATAGCAGAGACAGTGTATTGGATTGATTAAACTAGGCACAGTAAAAATGGGAAACTGAGGGGCCAGTCGTTTTAAAGAGCAACAGCCAGAATATCCTTTCATTCATTAGGAGGCTTTTCATAGGGCAGTACCTGTCACGACTTCCTCCGAAGCTGCCTCCTCTCCTTGATCGGGCAGGCTTCGGCACTCGTCGTCACCGGCCTTCTAGCCACTGCTCCTCATCTCATCATTCCATTTGTTTTGTCTTGTTTTTACACACACCTGGTTCATATCCACTCATCAGTACCTGTATAAGTATTCCCTCTGCCCCCATGTCTTTGTGTGTGATTGTTTTCTTGTGGAGGTGACGATAGCTCGGTGGAGCTTTATGTATTGTATCGCTGGGATATTCACCCGTGTGCTTTGTTTTCTCCAGTGCGCCGTTATACCACATTGTAGAGTTTTACGCATTGCTGCGTAACGCTGTATTTGCCGAATAAACCATTTATTCTGTGATTTACCCTCCTGCGCCTGACTCTGTTCAAATCACCCGCTACAGTCCCAATGGTTTCTGGCCCAATTACATGTATAGCCTATGTAATCTTTCAATATGTTTTAGACTTTGTTACTTGGTTACATTATTTATAATCTTTAACATCCGAGACAAATAATATTGAATTTGAATCACAATAACTGGACTCACATTTTTGAAAAGCTTGGAATGACAAGTGAAGCGGAAACAAACAGTGACTGTGCGACCCCAGTGGTCCCTGCCAACAGCGCGTGGAGCAGCTAATCTAACTAGTGAATGAACTGCTGCGGCTCCCTGGCTGGGAGGGCACAGTCTGCCCTGCACTGTGTGATGGGAGAGCAGCCCGGCTCACTCAGGGACGCACATGTGCCGAGGTCAGGGCATTTCTCTTATTCCCTAGCTTAGCACAGGATTTGCCCTCTACAATAGTGTCGTGGCCGCAGCAGCGTCTGACCTCGGCCCGAACCCCTCTGCGACTGCTGACACGTACGTAACCCCCCCCCACACAGGCATGTACGCACGCACACCTACACCAACACACACAGGCTTGTACGCTTACGCACACGCACACACACACACACACACACACACACACACACACACAAACACTCTGCATGACCCCTATCCACCCTTCAGAGTGACCCTGTGATGGCTACTGTATCTTACACAGAGTTTGACACAAACACCACCACCAACAATAAAACAGTTCCCTATCAGCAGGGAAGAAATTAAGACAAGCAAGATGCACCTCATGTTAATTGACAAATAAAATCTAAATGTGTGACATTCCAGTACTGGCTACAGCAGGCTACATTGTGTACAGAAGATCATATTGTGGATTCCCAGTAGCCCACATGTACACAGTGTAAACGTGAAACACCATGCTACAGGTCAATCTGTATTACAGCATGACACTAGTCTGAGGTGTGAGTAATTGACATAAGTGGTCAAAAGTCACTACCTCTCTGTGCTCCTGCAGCACGGCGTTGAGCCTTTCACTCTCGTTGGACGCGTTGGATGCCACCGAGCGGCTCAGCTTCAGCTCTGTCTGCAACTCCAGCACCCGGCCCATGTAGTAGGCCTCCTTAGATGCTGACTCCTGCAGCAGCGACTCCTCGTTGCTCTCGCCATCTTCCGCCACCTTACGCTGGTTGGAGTAGGCCTGGCCAAACGCCTGGGGAGACAGAGAGGGAATAGATTAGAATAAAGAATAGATACAGTACATTGTTGTCTATTTGGTTAGAACGGAAATTCGTCTTGGAGAGGCAGAGGGTTAGTCGCGTGCCTTGCTCAAGGGCACAATGGTAGTGGTAGTAATGATCTGACACCAGCAGCGCTCAAGTAGCCAGTTCAGTCCACACTTTTTAATGGCAAAGCATCTTATACACTTTGGATATGGTTATGGAGAAGACTATGTCCCACCAGGGCCATTCTTTTCACCCACAAAGCTCCAGGGTTGTCCCTCTTGGCATCAATGGTATTGTGCGATGATATTTCAGCCCCTGTCTCAGATCAATAGACACAGTGTCCCCATTCTCCTGACACAGGTTTTCACACAGCGCTCCGAGCTGACTTGTCATGACGAAGGAATCTTGGCTTGATGGTTGATTGACGTGATCACAGCAGTGATCAACAACAGCAGAAACCACTCAGCCAATGACCCCTGGCTACCGGCCATGTTGGAAAGGTGGATCCTGTTCACATCGGTAAAGGCTATCTCTACAGCACCAGGGTTTTATGGTTAAGGTTCATGGCTTATGGATTTTTTGGCTTATGGTTTCTTTCTCTCTACAGTTCTACATGATTTCGGCATCTGTATGCTGTACTGGGAGCACTGGTCATGCCAAATAGGGCTGTTTATCTCCCAGTACAGTCAGCACCTGCCAGACGAAGAAAAATGCTGTCTGGTCGGTATGCAGAGGGACGTGAGGCACAGAGCTCTGATTTTCACTAAACTGTCAGAGAAGCAGAAGCCTCGGATGGCCAGACAGCCCAGTAGAAAAAAATAAAGACTTGTAAGGAAGAGGAAGGCTGAATCTAAACATGAGATGGTGCCCCCACGGAGCAGAGCAGGGTCTGACCTCAGAAGACCAGGAGGTGGCTGAGTTGACGGCAGCCATGGCTCTCTTGTGTCGGTCTGATTGATACTGTGAATAGACTGTGCCCATAATTAAATCAAAGGATAAAATCATTATTACAGTATTTTGATACATTTTAATTTAACTGTAAAATTGTGATGTCTTTTTTTATTGAGATTTCTTCATGGGAAATGAATATGTACATTTTCAAACATTTGTGTATTGTACATAACATAAAAATATAACATTAGTTGTATTGCTATCTGACAGTGCTAGTTGTGCATGTCTGAGAGACAGAGGTCTGGACAGAGAGTTGTGTCCTCTCAGATGTAATAGTCTCAGTACCACACTCCCTCAAAACCAAACCCAGTTGGACGATTCCCCCAGAGAGCTTGAGATAGACTCTCTCTGATTGGTCAATTAATAATTCAGGAACACTGTTTCCACCTAATTGTCACCATCTCCCCAACATTCCAGAAGAGGAATTAATCATTGATAAGATACAAGCCTTTATTAATTGTAATCATACTACCTTAAATGAACTTGTTTCTCAATGCACCATTTTTCTACCACACTTAATTACGAATAGATGTTTGAGTCAACATCACAACTCAAAGTGTGGAATAAGCAGCGTGCAGCCTTTTGAGGTGTATTTGTAGACAGGGGTAATTTATTATGGTTAAATCCCTTGTGCTCCAGTGCAGATCTTAATCCAGGGAGAGCGCAATAGAGCTTAATGTGAATAAAGTTAAAGCCCCACAAAAAATGTTGTGTGTACCTACAATCTGATGATTTAGCTATTAAGTTACCAGATTTGACCAGATGTCATGGTGTGTGTGTGGAGGGGAATCGTGTCTGTGCGTATATATCAGTACTTTTCTGTTCAGTATGTGTGTGTGTGTGTGTGGGGGGGGGGATACGGAGGTTTAGCAGCAGAAGATGTATACAACATCCATCCTTCCATTGACCGTTGACCACACACACACACACTGACAGCTGATCCCCATCCCGTCTCCACGGAAACAACACAGCACAATATGGTGGGTGGCAGTACAGGATGGACACGCACACATGCACATGTGCACACACACAATGAACCTGCTCAGAGATGAGAGGACTCTTTCATAGAAAGAGAGCTCAACCATTCATGACTACTGAATGACTGGAATGCAAAGCCTCGGTCACGGTCATCATGGTCAATCAACCACAAACTGCCCCATATGACACAGAGAGTCACCCAATCAACCATTCAACGTTTACAGTCAGTATCATGATAACACTGATCAACTGGCTCGTGGAACAGGAGAGGATCCCTATGTGACATTTAGAATGTGTTGTCAATTTGTTGCCATTGACACTGATTACAGTATAAGCCACCTTTGTTTCCCCGTCTGTTCACACCAATGATTATATACACTAGATGACAGATAGGGGGTGCTGTGTTGAAGCCACCGTGCCTCCATCTTGGCACTCTCTCACCATTGTAAAACATATTTTGGAAGCTATAGAAATGCATTTATTAATGTCAACATTCGTTTTTGCAACATTTATTATATTACAGACACCTTAATGCATACTTAACACCACACACAGAGTCTAACCAACCCTTAATTCCACACACAAACACAGTCACCAAAGGAGCTTCTGTCTGGCCACCACAAAAACATTGATGTGAGGGGCTCTCTCTCTCTCTCTCTCTCTCTCTCTCTCTCTCTCTCTCTCTCTCTCTCTCTCTCTCTCTCTCTCTCTCTCTCTCTCTCTCTCTCTCTCTCTCTCTCTCTCTCTCTCTCTCTCTCTCTCTCTCTCTCTCTCTCTAGGCTTCATTTGTTTCAGAGGTCCCTCGTGTCTCTTCTCCTCCCAGTGCCACACCACAGAGTGATTCTGTTAGTGATTAGGTGATAGGCCCCCTAGCTCCTAGAACAAAAGCTGTAATTAATTCTGGGCTCGACAAGGGTGAGCGAGCTGGCATTGTTGCTTCTAGATGAGGGCCTGTCAATATTCAGGCAGGCAGGAGGGCCAGGCTCCACAGGCCCCACAGGCCCCACCAAAGTCCAGCTGGGTCCCTGGAGCAGGAGCCTGGAGCCTGGCTGGCCCCCACTTCGAGGACCCTCTCCCCCTCTTTCCTCTCTGGAGGACAGAGGGAGAACAGACAGAACGGAGGCTGCCTGTGATTCAGAATCAGCGCTGCTCATCCACAGAGACAGGGGATCTTGGAAGCATTATAGGAGAGGCAGATGGTTTTCAAACATCCCCCTTCAAAAGGAAGCTAGGCACCCTCAAAGCCTGCTCTCTCCATCTGCTTCCTGTTATTTTCTACAGAAATCATCACACTGTAACGCAGCTCAAACACATGGGAGGAAAACATGTTCCGGCTCCCTGTTGCAGGAGGCATCCTCTATGACACACGGCTTAAAATAACAACATGTCTATACTGTAACTGTATATGACATCAGAATAACAACATGTCTATACTGTAACTGTATATGACATCAGAATAACAACATCTTCTTGCCATGTCACATCAAACATGGTGGATATGAGGATGTTTAAAGTTTAATGTCATATCCTGGGGTGAGAATAATAAGAGGTTAACGAGCAGGGTCTAGTCCATGGTATTGTATAGTGATTATTATTGTATACTGCATTATGGATTCCTACCCTGAGGCCTCCAGGTCTGGCCCGTCTGCGATAGAATCCACACAGACAGCCCTTTCTATAGATATTCATCCCTCAGGCATAGGATGAGGAGCAGACAGATCTCCAGTCGACACAGGCTGGTGCACTGGTGTATGGTGTGTTGTGTGTTGTGGATGGTGTGCGACCCTGAAATCCTTCCCCCCTGCGACATACCCTGATTGGGAGGGGTGGGACAGCTCTGGGCCATTTTTAGACCCAGAGAGCTCAGCAGGGAGGAGACTGAACTACTTCTATATAACAGTGATTCATTTCCAACCTAACCTCCACGGTAGAGCCCTCTGTGACTTCCCTTCCACTGTGATAGGATGCAACACAAACAATAAAAACCAAGGCTAGTCAACAACCGCCTGATTGCTATGAATGGAAAAGCAACTTAAAAATGTAATTACTTTTCCAGTGTTAGAGAGGTGAACTTGGTAGATTAAGGTCAAAGGTAGGTAGATTGATAATGAATAGATCAGCGGACTATGTAGATTATTTATTTGTTTCAGACTTATTTTGGACTCGCCTGTTTGGACTTCTAATCAATAAATCACTGGTATTAACACCTGAAGGATTTATTTCACAAATGACACCTAAAATATCCTTCATTAAATCACAGTGCCCATCCTCCACTCTTTTCCTCTCCTATCTACCTCAATTGATGTGATGCATAAGTCAATACATTGTATTCAAGGCAAAAAAGTTGGTGATAAAGTTGAAATAGGTAAATTGGTGAAAGACACAGACAGACAGGCAGACTTATACACTCACATGAAGAAATTGGTAAGATTCAACATTTTTTACCCTTCAACCCCCTTCACTTCCTGTAACCCAATTTAGTCACTAACCCTTATCTAATTAACAATTAAATCATTTCCCCTTCATGGCAAAAAAGTAGGCCTCACTTGAAGCCTGAAATAGAGATAAAGTGCTTTTGAGTGACATCAGTAGAACAGATGAGGCTAGAAACACAATTCACATATGGGATCGTTCAGCAGACGCTTCCAATGAACGCAAGCCTAAACCTGGTCATTTGAAATTAACTCTTCAATGTGAAAACTTGGTCCCACAGAGAACAAGGCCTTTCTTCCATAGAAAAGCATCACCTACAACCCTTACATAACCATGACGCCCCCGTGGACTGCGATTTAACTAGCTAACCGTCCTTGCGCACAACCAATCGTGACCTTATAGGGATGCCCTGTGTTAAGGTTCAGCTTCCTGTGACAACAGGAAGTGGCTTAATTCATCCTCAACATGGGCTCTCCCTGCAGTTACATAAAAACAAAACATTCTTAATGTAAAGACTTTGAAACTCAGGGCATTGTTAAAGAGTGTCCCCTGGAGGCCGTACCTTGAATTTCAGCATCCTGTGATTACAGGAAGTGACATATTTGGAGGTCATAAGGGCGGTACTACTATGGCTGACCCTGTAAAACAAGACATTTCACTGCACCTATCCGGTGTATGTGACAATAAAATATATACAGTACCAGTCAAAAGTTTGGACACACCTACTGATTCAAGGGCTTTTCTTAATTTTTTATATTTTCTATATTGTAGAATAATAGTGAAGATATCAAAACTATGAAATAAAACATAAGGAGTAACCAAAACAAGTGTTAAACAAATCAAAATATATTTTATATTTTAGATTCTTCAAAGTAGCCACCCTTTGCCTTGATGACAGCTTTGCACACTCTTGGCATTCTCTCAACCAGCTTCATGAGGAATGCTTTTCCAACAGTCTTGAAGGAGTTCCCACATATGGATTAGAAAATAGAGAGAGAGAGAGATAAAGAGAGGGAGGGAGGGAAAGAGAGAAAGGAAGGGAGAGGGAGGGAAAGAAGGATGGAGAGAGAGGGAATGGGAGGGTGAGTAGGGAGTGAGAGAAAGGGGGAAGGGGGGAGGGGAGAGAAGGGAGAGAGAGGTGGTGAGGTGAAGGAAGGAGGGGGGAGAGAGAGAGAGGAGGAACATATTTAGCTTCAATCTAATTGAATGCAATGTATTAACTTTGACCTGTCTCTAACGCTAATCTCTAAGCATCAATATTGTGACACTAATCTTCCCCCCACTGAATGCAATATATTCACTTAGGCATCATGTCTGTGATGCCTATCTCTAGGCATCAATACTGTGACACCACTGAATGCAATGCATTCACATAAGCATAATGTTTCTTGATGCATATCTTTTTGCAAAAACTTACGAGATTTAAGCTTTTCTGCTGCTACCAGGCTGTCCTGGCCAGATGGTTAGCTCTGGGATTTCAGCACCATGGAGAGAGGCACATGTATACCATTGGGGATTCATTCATCCAGCTGTGGGTTTCCTCAGGACAGCTGTGTGTCTGTCTGTCTGTGTATGAATGAATGTGTGTCTGTCTTTGCATGTATGTGTGTATGTGCTCAGTAATGGAAAATCTTTGCGATAAAATTAGATGCATAATGCTCCTTCAGTGCTTGCACACCAACTCATTATTTTATTTTTTGTTGTTGTATATATACAGTACCAGTCAAAAGTTTGGACACACCTACTCATTCCAGGGTTTTTCTTTATTTTTACTATTTTCTACATTGTAGAATAATAGTGAAGACATCAAAACTATGACATAACACATATGGAATCATGTAGTAACTAAAAAAGTGTTAAGACATTCAAAGACTCAATCATGGACACTCTTACTGACAGTTGTGGCTGCTTCGTGTGATGTATTGTTGTCTCTGTCTTCTTGCCCTTTGTGCTGTTGTCTGTGAGAGGTCTTTAGTGAGAGGTCCAATGGTTTAATATTTAATAGTTTCTGCAGTCCGAATTCATATTCATTATATAAATAAGACTGTTTAATTTTGTCTGGCTTGCCGTTCCAAATAAAGTGCATATAATTTAAAAAACAAGTAATTAGGTGTAGGCAGGGCCATAAGTAAATAGGTCAACTGGGATATGACTAAAGAGTTAATCAGGGTGATTTTTTCTTTCCATGGTAGCAAAATCTTATCTATACTGAACAAAAGTATAAACGCAACATGCAACAATTTTTACGATTTTACTGAGTTACAGTTCATATGAGGAAATCAGTCAGTTGAAATAAATTCATTAGGCCCTGATCTATGGATTTCACATAACTGGGAATACAGATATGCATCTGTTGGTCACAGATAAAGTACCTTTAAAAAAATGGGCCTCACAATGGGTCTCAGGATCTCGTCACGGTATTTCTGTGCATTCAAATTGCCATAGAAAAATGCAATTGTGTTCGTTGTCTGTAGGTTATGCCTGCCCATATCATAACCCAACTGCCACCATTAGGCAATCTGTTTACAACATTGACATCAACACGCCGCTCGCCCACACAACACCATACACGTGGTCTGCGGTTGTGAGGCCGGTTGGACGTGCTTCCAAATGATTTAAAACGACATTGGAGGCGGCTAATGGTAAAGAAATGAACATTAAATTCTATGGCAACAGCTCTGGTGGACATTCCTGCAGTCAGCATGCCAATTGCGCGCTCCCTCAAAACTTGAGATATCTGTGGCATTGTGTTGTGTTACAAAACTGCACATTTTAGAGTGGCCTTTTATTGTCCCCAGCACAAGGTGCACCTGTGTAATGATCATGCTGTTTAATCAGCTTCTTGATATGACACACCTGTCAAGTGGATGGATTATCTTGGCAAAGGAGAAACGCTCATTAACAGGGATGTAAACACATTTGTGCACAACATTTGAGAGAAATAAGCTTTGTGTGCATATGAAACATTTCTGGGATCTTTTACTTCAGCTCATGAAACATGGGACCAACACTTTACATGTTGCGTTTATATTTTTATTCAGTGTAATTTGGCTAACTTTCTATTAAAATGTATTGTAGTGAGATAATTTCTTTCTTTCGGGATATGAACACTGAGTATGTCCACTTCACTGTAAGACCATTTTATTGGTAAACTACACGTTAATATAAAAGTTGTATTTTTTAGCGATCCAATACGTAATATGGTGCACTTATTATAATTCAGTTTTAATACAGAGAGGTTAGAAAAATTCTCTAAATCATCTATGAGGCTGTGCAGGGATCCAAATTGTGGATTTAAAAGAAAAGATGAATCGTCAGCGTATAATGACACCTGGATTTGTAGCCCCTTAATATTATTGTTGGATCTGGACAACCTTGTTTTACTCCTCTTGACAATTAAATACTTTCTGAGAAGTAGCCATTATCGGCTATTTTACTGTACACCTGAGGTTATTATACATAACTTTAACCCATTGTATAAGAGATTCTCCCAAATTAAAATACTCCAGGCATTTATATATAAATTCCAGTCGTACTTTATCAAAGGCCTTTTCAAAGTCAGCTATGAATAGCAGGCCTGGTTTCCCAGATTTTTCATAGAGTTCTATTGTTTTCAGTCCTTGTCTTATACAGTATTATCTCCAATGTATCGTCCACCTCCAACTCATTAATTACATGATGCATTTATATATCAGGCTTTCATCCATTTTCATTCATCATCCATTACAGTATATTAGCATTCAAGTACCTGAAAAGCTATTGTAAGTGATAGGGTTTGTGTATGTTTGTATCACTCAGTGGAGAGAGGGCCCTTTAATTATGCAGTACTATTAATCATCCAAGACAAAGTAAGGCAGTCTGCTGTATATTGTCTATTAGGTTTAACCAACAATATCTTTACATTGTGAAAATATTTGTTCCCTCAGACTTTAGTGCTCTGCCAGGCTGCCAGACTGAAAAACTCAAAATCCCATAAATAAACAACGAACGGGCACTCAGGCAGCGTTAGTCAGAGGGCAGCGTGGGATACATTAACCTCCAGTCAGTCACAAACAGGAAATACATTAACATGCAGGATGTCGCCTTTTCTCACTCATACTATTGGACCAAAATAAGTACAAACAAAAGCAAAAGAGGCATAGTACTTGATGTATTGAGTTCTGAGGTGTTTGAATTCAGCTATAGAAAACACTATCTAGGATTTCCAGGTATTTAACATATAAAACTGTATCATTAAGCAACCAACAGCAGACTTTCTAGACCAACAACAGATATATTTGCCTGTAGACAAGGGCATTCTATGTCCCCTTGTGTCCAACAAGTGAAGACCTTTCAGCATTCTGCCTCCTACAACAGCATAACACATAATGCATGATTAGGCTCTCCTCTGGTCTGCCCAACCAACTCTACAGCTGCTGTACTGAGGCGTGTGTGTGTGTGTGTCAATGTGTGTGTAAAATTGACCAAAATCTCCATCTCCAATCAGCGAGTATGTTTATTACAGGGCTGAGAGCAGAGGCATGTTACTGCTGCACCACTTAAAGCCCCTTGTTTCATTTGCCAGGCATACTGAAAGCTGTTACAGATTCATGACTTCCTAGTGTCTGATATGAATGGCATCTTGAGGATTGTGTGTGTACGTGTGTGTACGTGTGTGTACGTGTGTGTACTACACATTTGTCGATTTGTGAGCAGGTATTACCTCGGAGTGGCAGATTATTAAGTGGAGTGGTATTAACTTTTGCATACATCACTGCTCTGTTGTATGTAATGTTACTGTCTTTATTGTCAGAATTTACATTTTATAATATGAGTGTTTGAATGTTATTGGATGTGCTGTGTTCCCCCTTTAGCAGCGTTGGCAGAACAGCTTCAATGCGCCTTGGCATACATTCTACAAGTGTCTGGAACTCTATCGGACGGATGTGACACCATTCTTCCAGAATCTCCCATAATTGTTCAATTGGGTTGAGATCTGGTGACTGACACACATACACACACACACACACACACTTTAACCTTTTCACGTGTGAGTTCCAAATATCTCTAACTGTTGCCCCAGTGTGAGTTGTTTTATGTGCGTGATGTCAGAATGCACTCACTGTTCCAAAATGTGATTGTTACGCAACAGGACAGTTAACCCGTGCTGCCCTCAAACCAAGGCACGCTGCCTGCTAATTATCTATAGGGTATGTTTCAACTTGTCCATTTCAAATTATTTTCTAACAAGTTTTATTTTCTAACAACAGTTTGAATTGAGGTGTGTTCCGCCTCCTCATTAATTCACATAGAAGTAGCCCATTTCACTGTTGCAGACAATTTATGTTTGAGGCTTTACTGAGCCGGACAAACTTCTCTCTTCGACGAGAGACTAAGAACTTCCCCAGTGTTTCCCCAGATCAATTATGCAGACATTTGTGCATCTCCAGTCAGAACAGAACTTGCACAAACTTTTTCCCCCTGGCACAATTTCCATTGCCTTCATTGTTGTTTTCTTTACTAATAATAACTTTGGACGTGTGTGTTCCTATCAAAGTAAGTGCCTTATTACATTATCATTATAGTTTCTGTATATCATGTTGTCGTTTCTACTGTGGCACATTGTATGTACTGAATGTATGGAGCATAATGTATTTACTGTTTTATTCACATGTTTTCGAGTACTGGTGACAAATCATGCATCGTAATGGACACATATGGTGTAAAATACTTTTTGGAAAGTTGTACTGATTATGATGAGCTAATGCTAAGCTAAATGCCAGCTGTGTGTGGCGCCATGTTTGTTGACATCATACAATGCATTCTGGTTGTCACGTAAACGTCTGTCAGACCAAAGATGTTATAACAAAACGAGGTGAAGGGATGGTTCACTCGACTGACTTCGATTATAACTATCATTACTCAGGGTTGCCAGCTCAGACCCCGCTTTCCAGGGGTTACATTTTTATTTAGCTTATAAACTTCTCCTGTGTTTGCCCCCCATTTATTGATAAATAGCAATATTTCCTGAATCACATTCCCCCACAATACCTTACCCCATTTCTATCCCCCATGGACTTGAAATCCCCCATAAATGAAATGAACCCCCCCACAAACCCCCCTAAAATGGCAACCCTGTTTAGCTTTTGCGCTACGGTTAGGCTAGGCAGTAGGCTTGTATTTGGGGTGATGATATGTGAGGTAATGACATTTTATTTGCTTTGTGATTTGTCAAAAACTGTAAACAACTTGTCAAGTCATGTGCTTCGGTTCTTGTATACACTGTAATAAGTACATTGAAGATTTGTAATATGCTGAAAAGTGGCTAAACTAAGTTTAGATGCTTTTCAGACAACAATGCTGTTTAGACGCGTTTGTTGCAATCACATATTTGCGATGGTACGCTGCAGGGACTTCTCAACAATGATCACACATACAGTGGTAATCCTTTAAAAGTTGCGTCGTACTGCAGCACAGTTTGCGGGCTGCCACAGAATTCTATGGCACATTATTTAAGTGTTAGCCATTGTTGCCATTAATGCTAGTTAATGCTAGTTTGACCACCAGAGGGCGTCTTTGAGAATCTAAATTATTGAAATTACATGGAGCTGTTGGCCTAAGAGTCCTGTTAACTGTAGCTGTTTTAGCGTAACTTACCTATTGGCAAAGCATACAGTACAAGTCATCCATGTCTTTAAATACAGTCAAGCATTTTAGTTATAAAACAAAATAACAAAGGGAGCCTTGAATAATTTTACAGTAGCCTATGTACAGTAGGTCTCAGGGTTTCCATTAGGAAAATATGGCGCTGTACAACGTCTCAGAGCAGCACGAAATGGTGCTGAAATAGTTGACCACACGCGGGTAGGCTATTGCTTCAAATCCTATTATAACAGTTGGATGACTTTGGGTGTTTCAGTAAGCAACAATTTTTTGCCTTCATTAGCCTACTTTATTCCAATATTTCTGTCATTCATTTACATTTACATTTACGTCATTTAGCAGACGCTCTTATCCAGAGCGACTTACAAATTGGTGCATTCACCCTATAGCCAGTGGGATAACCACTTTACTTTTTTTTTTTTTTTTTTTAGGGGGGGGGGGGGGGGGGGGGGTAGAAGGATTACTTTATTCCTCCCCATTCCTATCCCAGGTATTCCTCCCCATTCAGTGATATTTATTCCCATAGTAATTTGTTATGGATCCATCCAGATGTGGTTAGAAGACAGTGCATTTGGTGGGCTATGCAAAAGAGATGGGAGAAGTGACATGCCGCGCAAACATCCATTAATACATTTAATTTAAAGTCCCTAAACTCGACAATAGTCTATTGTCCTGCTGATAGCCCATCAAGGGTGGATGGCACAGAGAAGAGAAAGGAGACTTTAATAATTAAACAATGAATAAACCGCAACATGTCGGCTAAAGCGATTGAATTCACGAATGCATTTGACTGTTTTTAATAAATACTTTTTTTTGTTTAAATTTTTTTTTATATTGGCTGTACTAGAGACTTGAAAAATTGTTTTGTTAGAACAGACTATATGGGATTGATTATAATTTGTTTTTAGGGCCTCCCGAGTGGCGCAGCAGTCTTTCTGCCTGTCCTGACCCTGATCCTGCCTGCCGTTCTGTCCCTTATTGACTCTGCCTTGGATTAGGAACCTCTGCCTGCCCTCGACCTGCCCTTTGCCTGCCCCTTTCTTATAATATAAATATTCGGAGAACCGAACTGACAGAACAGAGGCGTTACTACAGACCCGGGTTCATTCCCGGGCTTTGCCACAACCGGCCGTGGCCTGGAGTCCCATAGGACGGCGCACAATTGGCCCAGTGTCGTCCAGGTAAGGAAAGGGTTTGGCCGGTGGGGCTATACTTGGCTCATCACGCTCTAGCGACTCCTTGTGGTTGGCCGGGTGCCTGCAGGCTGACCCCGGTGGCCAGTTGAACAGTGTTTCCAAAAAAATTACTTGTTTCAAAAAATTCTAAAAAATAAATAACGGAAAAGTGGTGCGTGCATATGTATTCACCCCCTTAATAAGATCTGGTGCAACCAATTACCTTCAGAAGTCACATAATTAGTTAATAAAGTCCACCTGTGTGCAATCTAAGTGTCACATGATCTGTCACATGATCTCAGTATATATACACCTGTTCTGAAAGGCCCCAGTGTCTGCAACACCACTAAGCAAGGGGCACCACCAAGCAAGCGGCACCATGAAGACCAAGGAGCTCTCCAAACAGGTCAGGGAACAAAGGTGGAGAAGTACAGATCAGGGTTGGGTTATAAAAAATATCTGAAACTTTGAACATCCCACGGAGCACCATTAAATCCATTATTAAAAAATTGAAAGAATATGGCACCACAACAAACCTGCCAAGAGAGGGCCGCCCACAAAAACCCACGGACCAGGCAAGGAGGGCATTAATCAGAGAGGCAACAAAGAGAATAAAGATAACCCTGTAGGAGCTGCAAAGCTCCACAGTGGAGATTGGAGTATCTGTCCATAGGACCACTTTAAGCCATACACTCCACAGCGCTGGGCTTTACGGAAGAGTGGCCATAAAAAAAAGCTTAAAGAAAAAAATAAGCAAACACGTTTGGTCTTCACCAAAAGGCATGTGGGAGACTCCCCAGACATATGGAAGAAGCTACTCTGTTCAGATGAGACTAAAACTGAGCTTTTTGGCCATCAAGGAAAATGTCTGGCACAAACCCAACACCTCTCATCACCTGCACCAGATCTTATTTAGGGGCTTCATAGCAAAGGGGGTAAATACATATGCACGCACCACTTTTCCGTTTATATTTTTTATCATTTTCTGAAACAAGTAATTTTTTTCATTTCACTTCACCAATTTGGACTATTTTTGGTATGTCCATTACATGATATCCAAATAGAAATCCATTTAAATTACAGGTTGTAGTGCAACAAAATAGGAATAATGCCAAGGGGGATGAATACTTTTGCAAGGCACTGTACTTGGATGTGTAGTGTCACCAATTGTTGCTGGCATGTCATGCCTAAGTTTGCTAATCTTGCCAATGAAAAAATCATTAAAGTAGTTTGCAATATCTGTTTTTTTTTATGAATGAGCCATCTGATTCAATGAATGATGGAGCTGAGTTTGCCTTTTTTCCCAAAATGTCATTTAAGGTGCTCCAAAGCGTTTTACTATTTTACTATCTTTGTTTCATAGTGTAGTTTCTTCTTCTTTTTATTCAGTTTAGTCACATGATTTCTCAATTTGCAATATGTTTGCCAATCGGTTGTGCAGCCAGACTTACTTGCCTTTTCTTTTGCCTCATCCCTCCCAACCATACCATTTTTCAATTCCTCATCAATCCACTGGGATTTAACAGTTTTTACAGTCATTTTCTTAATGGGTGCATGCTAATTAGTAACTAGAATAAGCAATTTCATAAATGTGTCAAGTGCAGTGTCTGTTTGCTCCTCATTACACACTACTGACCAACATATATTCTTTACATCAACAACATAGGAATCACTACAAAACTTATTGTATGACCTCTTATACACAATATTAGGCCCAGCCTTTGGATCTCTGGTTTTCCTAGATATGGCTACTATATTGACTGACTGTTAGCACTTGGTGGTCTATAGCAGCTACCCACCAGAATGGGCTTTAGGTGAGGCAGATGAACCTGTAGCCCTATTACTTCAACAGTATTTAACATAAGATATTCTCTAATCTTCACATCATGGGTGGATGGCTTCTTTTGTATGCCAATGTATTGAATTAATATATTAATTACAGTCATTTACCATTCTCGGAGTGGAAACGTTGTTTGCAGAGTTCATAACCTGCTAACTTGTGAAAAACAAGTGTTTGAAAATATGTTTTTAAAAAAAGACACATTTGACTCGGGATCCATCCCAGTTGGTATTCTGTATCTCTTGATAATTTTTCATTATGAAGCTTTTTCTTTATGAAGCTTACCAGTACTAGTTCCCCAAAACAGCGGTTTGAGACAGTCACGTGTTATTGTTTACAAAGAAGAACAACGAGCAAAATGGGAGCTTTGTGAGGTGAGTCACTCCTGCAGCGCAACTTAAGTAAGGTGATCAAGATCCAGTTGTATGAAATTCACTACTAATGTTTGCCAGCTATTTATCTTATAACTATTAAATTAACAATCTAAGATGTGTCAAATAAATTCGGTCCAGCTGGGTTTTGCTAACTTGCTAATGTTAGCTAAGTGGCTAACGTTAGCTTGCAAGATCAAGCTTCTTGGTAACAGCAGCAGCAACAACCCCCTCCTGGATTAAGATCCCTGCTGCCTAATATTTGTTTTGTGCATGCTGCAAACTACGTTTTGAGATACTTGCATAACTTTCTGAGCTGGGTTGTTTATGTTTGCATGTGCTCGTTAGCATTTACCTAGCATCCGCTATGAGAATTCCTAGGTACTTCTTAGCATTTTGTTAGCATTCTTGTAAGTGACATTATTTTATTTTATTGTTTTTTAAAAGAAAATAGCGGCCCTTGTGTGCACTACCGATAATAATGTATATCCCGGGATGGCACAGGCACGGTATGGAAATCTGGATACCGTCCAACCCTAGATGTTAATTGCTTAAATAACTCTGGAACCACACCTGTGTAGAAGCACCTGCTTTCAATATACTTTGTATCCCTCATTTACTCAAGTGTTTCCATTATTCAAATCAAATTTTATTTGTCATATACACGTGTTTAGCAGATGTTATTGCGGGTGTCGTGAAATGCTTGTGCTTCTAGTTCCGACAGTGCAGTAATATCTAACAAGTAATATCTAACAATTTCACAACATATACCCAATACACACATACAGTAAGGGAAAAAAGTATTTGATCCCCTGCTGATTTTGTACGTTTGCCCACTGACAAAGAAATGATCAGTCTATAATTTTAATGGTAGGTTTCTTTGAACAGCGAGAGACAGAATAACAACAAAAAATTCCAGAAAAACACATGTCAAAAATGTTATAAATTGATTTTCATTTTAATGAGGGAAATAAGTATTTGACACCTCTGCAAAACATGACGGATAAGAGCGTCTGCTAAATGACGTAAATGTAATGTAAATGTTTTAGGTGCCAAGCCAAATTTCTTCAGCCTCCTGAGGTTGAAGAGGCTCTGTTGCGCCTTCTTCACCACACTGTCTGCGTGGGTGGACCATTTCAGTTTGTCAGTGATGTGTATGCCAAGGAACTTGAAGCTTTCCACCTTCTCCACTGCGGTCCCGTCGATGTGGATTTGGGGGTGCACCCTCTGTTGCTTCCTGAAGTCCACGATCATATCCTTTGTTTTGTTGACATTGAGTGAGAGGTTATTTTCCTGGCACCACACTCCCAGAGCCCTCAACTCCTCCCTGTAGGCTGTCTCATCATTGTTGGTACCTGTATATCTACACATTTATTAATAGGGTTGGCTACCAGTAGCGGTGCGTAAAATCACTGGGAAAGCCAGAAAAAAAAGCCATATTACAACCTATGTGTTGTGATAATTGCATTGTTTGCTCTATAACCTATTAGTTCATATGCCTTGCCACCGTTATATATAGCCCTAAGGCCGAGACAATAAGAACACACAGCAGAATAAATTCAACCAAACATTTGTTTCATCACAAAACCGGAGAGCAACAACTGTCCGTTGGAGTCCACAAAGCATATTGCATGTAACAAATAGTTACAGTGCATTCGGAAAGTATTCAGGCCCCGTGACATTTTCCACATTTTGTTACGTTACAGCCTTATTCTAAAATGTATTACATTGTTTTTTTCCCTTAATCAATCTACACACAATATCCAATAATGACATGAAAATAGGTTTTTAGATTTTTTTGCAAATGTATTAAAAATAAAAACTGAAATATCACATTTACATAAGTATTCAGACCCTTTCCTCAGTACTTTGTTGAAGCACCTTTGGCAGCGATTACAGCCTCTAGTCTTCTTGGTTTATGACGCTACAAGCTTGGCACACCTGTATTTGGGGAGTTTCTCCCATTCTTCTCTTTAGATCATCTCAAGCTCTGTCAGGTTGGATGGGGAGCATCGCTGCACAGCTATTTTCAGGACTCTCCAGAGATGTTCGATCGGGTTCAAGTCTGGGCTCTGGCTGGGCCACTCAAGGACATTCAGAGACTTGTCCCGAAGCCACTCCTGCGTTGTCTTGGCTGTGTGCTTAGGGTCGTTGTCCTGTTGGAAGGTGAATCTTCGCCCCCAGTCTGAGGTCCTGAGTGCTCTGGAGCAGGTTTTCATCAAGGATCTCTTTGTACTTTGCTCTGTTCATCTTTCTCATAGCCTTCAGAGCCTAGTGAAACATGTGTTCTTAAAAACCCAGTCACTGTGAATTCATGTGTGAAAACAGAATTTTGACAGGCCACTATTTAAAAGAGGATCACAGCTTTCTGTAGCTACTATATTTATTGCTCAATTCTTAAAATGAAGCATTCATCCGCTTTACCACTGGCGTAGCCTAACTGGCATACATAGGCAGCGCGTGAGTTTCAGGTTTGGGGAAGATCATTCTCACCATAAAAATGCAACTTTACAGTGCCTTCGGAAAGTATTCAGACCCCTTCATTTGGAGAAAATATCCTTTCTATTTTATTCACGTATGTTCAATTGTATTCTTCATACTCTAAAATAATATAAAATAATGCCACGGAATTCAAAGCAAATCTTGTCTGCTAAATGAACTAGTGTAGCCCACAGCCATATGGCATAGCCATATCAGGGCCTAACATAAGGACAACTCAGTGTGCTATTCTGTTCTTCTGAAATATACTACATTGTCTTCATATCATGTTTCTTTAGACCTGTCTAAAAATAAATAATGGCTTTATTGTGATGGTGTAGGTCTGCATCAGTGGCTTGTAAGCTATGAGTGGAAGCAAGGAGATACTCAACGTGTTTATGTTAATTAACGGTAAATTACCGTGAGACCGGCAGTTATTTGCTTGAGGCCAGTTGGACATACTGCCAAATTCTCTAAAATGACGTTGGAGGCGGCTTATGGTAAAGGAATTAACATTAAATTCTTTGGCAACAGCTCTGGTGGAAATTCCTGCAGTCAGCATGTCAATTGCACGCTCCCTCAAAACTTGAGACATCTGTGGCATTGTGTTGTGTTACAAAACTGCACATTTTAGAGTGGCCTTTTATTGTCTCCAGCACAAGGTGCACCTGTGTAATGATCATGCCATTTAATCAGCTTCTTGATATGCCACACCTGTCAGGTGGAGGGATTATCTTGGCAAAGGAGAAATGTGTGAAATGTAACAGGGATGTAAACAAATTTGGTCTTACATTACATTTTAGAGAAATACGCTTTTTGTGCGTATGGAAACTTCTGCGATCTTTTATTTCAGCTCATGAAACATGGGACCAACACTTTACATGTTGCGTTTATATTTTTGTTCAGTGTATGAAACACGGAGAGGCGAAAGAATACACACCACTATTGGCTACACATCCAGGATTACAAGCTAGACTTAATTAACAAATACATTTTAAAACGCAAATATATAGATCTCTATCTCGGTTTTTGTTTAATTTTAACAAGCCATATGACGCATGAGCCACTGACTGGCAGACTGTGCCAAGCAAAGGTTTTCCTTAATGATACCTGTGACCAATGCTGCCTTTAACTGTAGAGTTTCAGTTCCTGAATGTGAATTTGCATTCACGTTCTACATGGACTAAACTGAAACTAAACAAAACAAAGCATAACTGACTGTGTGTGTGTGTGTGTGTGTGTGTGTGTGGCGTGCATGAGTATGCATTTACAGACATCAACACCATAAAAAATGTCTCTGTACAATGTCTCTTGTGCTTTTGTCATCAACAGGAAAAGCTTTATAGAAAATACTAATACCTACCCTCAGCATGGTACCAAATCCGTAGCAGACACAACAACAGTCTCATATTCAGTGTTTCCCCTCCCACCTTGTGTTGTCTGTAGTCTGTGTACATGCTGTGTTCATTTTAAAGGTCAGCCAGGAGAAAGCCAATGTTTAGCTCCTCTTGTTGAAGCAATTACATTTGGCCCCAGTCTGCTCATCATCCCACCACTGATAAGAGGGACGCCTGGACCAGAGCCCAGAATCGCCATCACTTATTGATGCTCATTCTGTATGGTCCATTATGGGCACAGACAGGGTGGGCATGAGGCTAGGCACAGGGATGTAATGATACACTCACCTAAGCCAAGTAGGAGAGCATTCCTCCTCTCCACTCCTATCCAGAGCACCACAGCATTAACTCCTACACACATCACATCTGTGACAAACAAGCAGGTAGCGTTGTATCTTATCTAACCTTTATTTAGCCAGCTTTATCTTATTGAGATAAAATCTCTTTTACAAGAACTGGTTCAAAATGGCAGCAGAATCCTAATGGATGGGAGTGATATTATCATAGTAATATCTTTATTCATTCAGAGGAAAAAGAAAGGAAGAGATTGCTTTAGTTCATTCACTAACACATCCTTTTGTAACAGATTGTACCAGCTCTTTCTAACTGTGTCATGTGTACATCTCTCTCAGCTGGGAAATGTGCCCTAGAGGGGACGAATGGTGACCCTGCCACACACACACACACACAATTCCGATGTTCAGCCCTACCGTTGGTTCATTTGAGCGCAGCAGTGGTAACAGCGCCAAAGGGCCAGAACACAGAGATGAAGAGGGGTTGAAGGAGGAGAGGAAAGAGAGACAGAGACAGAGAGAGACAGAGACAGAGACAGAGACAGAGACAGAGACAGAGAGAGAGAGAGAGAGAGAGAGAGAGAGAGAGAGAGAGAGAGAGAGAGAGAGAGAGAGAGAGACAGAGAGACAGAGAGAGAGAGAGAGAGAGACAGAGACAGAGACAGAGACAGAGACAGAGACAGAGACAGAGACAGAGACAGAGACAGAGACAGAGACAGAGACGCAGGCAGGCAGGCGACAGTCCAAGCGCTAAAGAAGGCCATGGTTCTGCTGTTCTACTGTGCCCTTCAGCAAAGTCAGCCTGTGTCAGCAGAAACCCTCCTCCTCATCTCCTCCTGCAAGCTGTTGCCTATGGTCTGTTCTTAGAAGGTTTCAGATAAAGTACTTTTGCCATTGGTAAAAGCACAATAGAACAAAGAAAAATATGAAAATAAGGCATAACGGCTAAGATACTCTAATAACTACTACTGGTCTTACATTACATTACTGTCAGTTTTGTAATAGTTTGATTAAGTATAAAACATTTAGAATGGAGAAACCCCATTAAAAACACTTATAATTAATTAACTGCCATCCATGCACTACTCATAAAACATATTTAGAACTAGAAACTTATAATACCATCAAATACTGCCATACCATCCAAAATTAGAAAGATATTGTGATATGATATTTTGGACATATCACTAGAGCTGGGCCATAAGGACAAAAAGTCATATCAGGATACATTTACCCATTCTGCTCGATAACAAATACAACAATAATTTTATTTATTTCAATACACAGTTACGTTCCATTAGCGGCAGGGCTCTAGACTGACTTTTCCAGTGTCAAGTAAGACATGAAAGAAGTGAGCTATTTCATCAATCAGGGAATGCATTATGGATATTGTGATGTGCAACATGTAAAAAATAGGATCCAGAATGATCAGATTTCTTTTTGGCTCTTTAGAGATACATTTGGCTGCATCTTTTAAGTGCATATTGGCCAAGGTTATATGCTACATAATAATTCACCACCTGAGGAAGTGGGAATTCAAAACACATTAGCTAGATTGCTAACCCTAAATATGATATTGTTGCTAGACAGCCATGTCATTGATCTAACAATAAATGTAATGTCCATAAAAAACGCCCCATATGGCGTATTCACAGCAAATGGCGTGCACCACTCTGTTCCGCCAGCGCATCATCTCAATTTCTCCTCCCCTTCATCTACACTGACTGAAGTGGATTTAACAGGTGACATCAATAAGGGATCATAGCTTTCACCTGGTCAGTCTATGTCATGGTCAGTCTATGTCGTGTTCCTAATGTTTTGTACAATCAGTGCATTATCCAGATACTGTCTGTTAGCACTCCGTGGTCTATAGCAACTTCCCACAATAATAGGCTTTAGGTGAGGCAGGTGAACCTGTAGCCATATTACTTCAACAGCATTTGACATGAGATCCTCTCTAAGCGTTACAGAAATATGACTCTGAATATTGTCATTGTCATTCCTGTCTCTTCTGTAGATTTCAGAACCCAAAAATCTGCACTGTATGTCTCTTCACCTGATCCCCGTCACACCCTGATCTGTTTCACCTGTCTTTTGCTTGTCTCCACCCCCCATCAGGTGTCTCCTACTTTGCCCATTATCCCCTGTGTATTTATACTTGCGTTTTCTGTTTGTCTGTTGCCAGTTCATCTTGTTTTGTCAGGTCTTATCAGCGTGTTTCCCGTTTCTCAAGTTCTTGTTTTCTAGTCTTCCCGGTTCCTACCTTTCTGCCTGTCCTGACCCTGAGCCTGCCTGCCGTTCTGTCCCTTATTGACTCTGCCTTGGATTAGGAACCTCTACCTGCCCCTTTCTTATAATAAATATTCTGAGAATCGAACTATCTGCATCTGGGTCATATCCTGAGTCATGATATCCCCTCAGGCTGTGACAGCCTCTCAGCCTCCACCCTTGCATAAAACTGTTAAGAACCACAGAGGACCTGTAAAGTAAACTCCAGGCAGCCATGTGGTAAATCAGAGTGTGTGTCTGCATGGAGAAAGATTTGTCCCACTCCTCTGTCTCCAGCGCTCCATAAAGCTAATGATTAATTAGGGCCTCAGAGGCCTCATGTCCTATATACTGGGCTGCCATGGAGTCAGTGGTTTAGTTAACTGAACAAGTGGTTTGATGAATTAGGGTGTTGTATTAAGTCCAAATTATATATTGTGCACTGCTCCTATTTCGTTGCATTACAACCTGTAATTTAAATTGATTTTTATTTGGATTTCATGTAATGGACATACACAATAGTCCAAATTGGTGAAGTGAAATGAAAGAAATTACTTGTTTAAAAAAATTCTAAAAAATAAATAACGGAAAAGTGGTGCATACATATGTATTCACCCCCTTTGCTATGAAGCCCCTAAATAAGATCTGGTGCAACCAATTACCTTCAGAGGTCACATAATTAGTTAAATAAAGTCCACCTGTGTGCAATCTAAGTGTCACATGATCTCAGTATATATACACCTGTTCTGAAAGGCCCCAGAGTCTGCAACACCACTAAGCAAGGGGCACCACCAAGCAAGCGGCACCATGAAGACCAAGGAGCTCTCCAAACAGGTCAGGGACAAAGTTGTGGAGAAGTACAGATCAGGGTTGGGTTATAAAAAAATATCTGAAACTTTGAACATCCCACGGAGCACCATTAAATCCATTATTAAAAAATGCAAAGAATATGGCACCACAACAAACCTGGTAAAAGAGGGCCCCTCACCAAAACTCACAGACCAGGCAAGGAGGGCATTAATCAGAGAGGCAACAAAGAGACCAAAGATAACCCTGAAGGAGCTGCAAAGCTCCACAGCGGAGATTGGAGTATCTGTCCATAGGACCACTTTAAGCCGTACACTCCACAGAGCTGGGCTTTAAGGAAGAGTGGCCAGAAAAAACACATTGCTTAAAGAAAAAAATAAGCAAACACGTTTGGTGTTCGCCAAAATGCATATGGGATACTCCCCAAACATATGGAAGAAGGTACTCTGGTCAGATGAGACTAAAATTGAGCTTTTTGGCCATCAAGGAAAGCGCTATGTCTGGCGCAAACCCAACACCTCTCATCACCCCGAGAACACCATCCCCACAGTGAAGCATGGTGGTGGCAGCATCATGCTGTGGGGATGTTTTTCATTGGCAGGGACTGGGAAACTGGTCAGAATTGAAGGAATGATGGATGGCGCTAAATACAGGGAAATTCTTGAGGGAAACCTGTTTCAGTCTTCCAGAGATTTGAGACTGGGACGGAGGTTCACCTTCCAGCAGGACAATGACCCTAAGCATACTGCTAAAGCAACACTCGAGTGGTTTAAGGGGAAACATTGAAATGTCTTGGAATGGCCTAGTCAAAGCACAGACCTCAATCCAATTGAGAATCTGTGGTATGACTTAAAGATTGCTGTACACCAGCGTAGCCCATCCAACTTGAAGGAGCTGGAGCAGTTTTGCCTTGAAGAATGGGCAAAAATCCCAGTGGCTAGATGTGACAAGCTTATAGAGACATACCTCAAGAGACTTGCAGCTGCAATTTTCTGCAAAAGGTGGCTCTACAAAGTATGGACTTTGGGGGTGGGGTGAATAGTTATGCACGCTCAAGTTTCACAAAAAATATATTGCATCTTCAAAGTGGTAGGCATGTTGTGTAAATCAAATGATACAAACCCCCAAAAAATCCATTTTAATTCCAGGTTGTAAGGCAACAAAATAGGAAAAATGCCAAGGGGGTGAATACTTTCGCAAGCCACTGTATGTCCACCGACTTGAGTTAAGTTAATATTTAAATTGAGTTAATTTGATATTATGCAATAGTTCTTTAGGAGAAGGGGGAGGAGGAGGAAATACATATTTTACGCTGGTAGAGTAACTGACGTCAGGGTGTTATAGTAAAGTGAAACTATCCTGGCCAGGTACTGTATATAAAGCAATCATCTTTCAAGTGAAGTGAAAGAAGACAGCCAACAGAGACACTACTAGAGGCAAACACACAGTCAGGTGAGTGGACAGGTTTATTTACCACTATGCAGAAATCACTCTGCCATTTCCTGGTTGCTAATATTCGAATAGTTCGCCTAATTTCAGTTTATGTGACAAAACAAGTGGTCATTGTGTAGAGAGTCATTGTACCATCTAAACCGCTGTGAAATATATTTTCCATAACCAACACTTACTGTCTTTTCGGCTGTTTGAAGCTGGTGTAAAAGTAAAAGACGCTAAAACAAACTTAAGAACGCAAAGCATTGAAATAGCGCACATAGAACAGATCTACCGCTTCTTAGACTTGCTTTCAATGTAGGGGTGTAACGATTCGTTTTAACAACGATTCGATTTGTATCACGATTCGTGGTTGTCGATACGATTCAAGGACGATATTAGTTCATTTAGAACGATACGATCCGAAACGATTCAGTGACTTGAAATCGATTCAGTAACCTTTTAGCCAAAAATTCAACCAGTGTGACTGAAATAAATACCTGGATACTGGACAGTGCAGGTGAAGTTTCCTAGATTCCTGTTTCTTGTAAGGACCGCAATGGTGGCTTGATAATTTCTCGCTCGTCGGCTTCTCCTCTGTCGTCCGCCATGCTATGTTTTGTTGTCTTTGCGCCTTTGCGCTGCTGCTGGCGCGGGGCGATGACGTCACGGATAGGCAGACTGAATCGAGTAATGTTTAAAGCCTTTATCATTAAAAGTGCTAAGAAAAAACATCCATATAAAGTCTGACGTGCTTAAATCCAATGGGTTATTTCCTAGTATCGATACAATCGATTTATTACATTTTAAAACGATGTTAGATTGATATATGTTGTCCAAAAGGCCAACTCGCCGAGCACAGATCGATGTAGTTGGATCATAGGAATATAAATCGATACATCGATGTAGTAGATGGATCGTTACACCCCTATTTCAATGAGAATGAAAGATCTATATCTCACATTTCTATGTGAATTTGGTCGGGTCGCCCAAAAAGTTACATATTGTAGCTTTAATAGAAATGCAATGTATAGATTGGAAATCACTAACTTTTGTAGATAAATTGTGGCGTTTCCACAATACATTATACAGTTCAAATGTTATTTCATGATAGTATCCTACTAATATGCCCCAGAATACATTCAACTTTTTGGGCTCTGGCACCCCAATTATTATTTGCCTTCTGAGTGAGAAGTGTTTGTTGGTGTTTGGTCTTGATACATATGGAGGACTAAAAATAAAAGTGCCACAATTAAATAAATAAATACACCATTAAATAATTACTTAAATGTGTCATTAATTAATTCAAATTAGAATTAAATACATAAATGTGTAATTAAATGTATCATTAATTAATTCAAATACCGATTCATTTTATGTAAAATACATATATAATTATTTCACTATTTACATTTACATTTCATGATCCTGCATTGCAGTGATTCATGAATTACTTAAAACTGTCAAACTGACCCATCAAAGTCAGTGGGCGGGGCTAACGCGAATCTAGTCTGATCCATTGCTTTGGTCTGAAGTAGAGTAGGCCAACCTGGATAGAGACAATGGAGGATCTCCGTGAACTTTCCAGGGAGTTGGTTAGAGACATTTTAAACTTAGCAGAGGATGTAGAAGCAGGACCTGCTGACCCAGAGCATGTAGCTAGTAAAGCAGAGGAACTTATTGAAGTTGTTGGAGTCATTTCCGCACTTTCCGACGAAGATATCGACCACAGAGTGATTGCAAATCTAGAAGAAGTTGTCCACCGCTTCTCTGGTACCAGGGCACTTCAGGCCCAACACACACAGGGACCGGGGCGTTTGGCGTTTGACATACCGAGTGCAGTTCTGGAGCATCAACTTCTTTGTGGAGTTCCCGCAGTTCAAATTGCAGCGATGTTCGGTGTGTCAAAGAGGACCATCAGGAGGCGCATGCAACAATACAGTTTAAGGTATTTACACTAAATTCATGAGTTTTCTGTTTATGAATTGCTGCTCTCATACACTCGGAAAGAATATGACGTTTAAGGTAACATTACTTGATGTTGTGTTTTTCTTGTTTGTACAGAAAGACAGATCTCTATTCAGCTGTGAATGATGAGGAGTTAGACCGTATTGTAAGTTAGACCGTATTGTAATATGCCCCAGAATACATTCAACTTTTTGGGCTCTGGCACCCCAATTATTATTTGCCTTCTGAGTGAGAAGTGTTTGTTGGTGTTTGGTCTTGATACATATGGAGGACTAAAAATAAAAGTGCCACAATTAAATAAATAAATACACCATTAAATAATTACTTAAATGTGTCATTAATTAATTCAAATTAGAATTAAATACATAAATGTGTAATTAAATGTATCATTAATTAATTCAAATACCGATTCATTTTATGTAAAATACATATATAATTATTTCACTATTTACATTTACATTTCATGATCCTGCATTGCAGTGATTCATGAATTACTTAAAACTGTCAAACTGACCCATCAAAGTCAGTGGGCGGGGCTAACGCGAATCTAGTCTGATCCATTGCTTTGGTCTGAAGTAGAGTAGGCCAACCTGGATAGAGACAATGGAGGATCTCCGTGAACTTTCCAGGGAGTTGGTTAGAGACATTTTAAACTTAGCAGAGGATGTAGAAGCAGGACCTGCTGACCCAGAGCATGTAGCTAGTAAAGCAGAGGAACTTATTGAAGTTGTTGGAGTCATTTCCGCACTTTCCGACGAAGATATCGACCACAGAGTGATTGCAAATCTAGAAGAAGTTGTCCACCGCTTCTCTGGTACCAGGGCACTTCAGGCCCAACACACACAGGGACCGGGGCGTTTGGCGTTTGACATACCGAGTGCAGTTCTGGAGCATCAACTTCTTTGTGGAGTTCCCGCAGTTCAAATTGCAGCGATGTTCGGTGTGTCAAAGAGGACCATCAGGAGGCGCATGCAACAATACAGTTTAAGGTATTTACACTAAATTCATGAGTTTTCTGTTTATGAATTGCTGCTCTCATACACTCGGAAAGAATATGACGTTTAAGGTAACATTACTTGATGTTGTGTTTTTCTTGTTTGTACAGAAAGACAGATCTCTATTCAGCTGTGAATGATGAGGAGTTAGACCGTATTGTAAGTGAAATTCACAGAAGTCATCCAAACACCGGCTACAAGCTAATGCGTGGTCACCTGAATGCAAGAGGTGTGCATGTTCCAAGTGAGTAGATAATAATATGGGCATTATTTAAATGTATTTTTAATTTGGAGCTCTGCCCCTTTGAAAGGTGAAGGAAGCCCGCTTATGGAAAGACATCGCCTCTGAGATGTAGAATGTGTAGAA